>NC_071525.1:16508824-17108824 GCF_027887155.1 Malaclemys terrapin pileata | reverse complement strand
GGAGATGGAGGCCCTGCTGCTGCTGGCCCTCTCCATCCTGACCGGTGAGTGGTTCTGGTTGTGCTGGGGCTGGGATGCAGTAACGGGGATGAACAGGAAGCCGGGAACTTGGGAGACTCTGCCATGGCGATGGCTCCACCTGCCAATGCTTGAAATCCAGCAGGGGACATCTGGAATGACTGGGGTTCAGTTGCAACCTCTAGGGGGCGCTGTGCTGCAGACAGCGAGGTGGGGGCTCTCCTCTGGCAGTCAGGGCTGGCCCCGATACCCCAGGGCAGGACTAGGGAGCATGGTGTTGCAGACAGCGAGGTGGGGGCTCTCCTCTGGCAGTCAGGGCTGGTCCCAATGCCCCAGGGCAGGACTAGGGAGCATGGTGTTGCAGATAGCAGGGTGCTGCTTCCCCTCCAGGTGCCGGCTGCCAGGACTGGGGGGTGACCCTGCCCGTGGGCCCCCTGACCGGATGGAGCGGCTCATGCGTGACGATCCCTTGCTCTTACACCTACCCCGAGGGGCAGCTCGTCAGAGCCATGACCTGGAGCCGGGACAACAAGAGAATTGTGCAGCTCAAAGCAGCAGCGGGGCAGGGCTATGACAAGGCCGAGCGCGCCCAGTTCCTGGGTGACCTGCACCACGACTGCACCCTGCGCCTCAACCTGCTGGCGCTCGGCGATGGGGGCGCGTACTCCTTTGAGTTCCAGACCCAGAGCCAAAGCTGGAGAAGCCCCCGAGCCGTGTGCCTCACGGTGTCAGGTAATCCCCGGCTCTTCTTGCAGAAACGGTTCACCAACAACCCAGCCTGGCCCCACACGGCGTTATGTGTGGCTGCTCCCCAGATGCCCTGCCCCAGAGGTGGCTGCACCTCAGCGCCCATCGAGCCATCCCCAAGGATGGTTGCTGTACACCTCTCATAACATTTCACTCAAATCAGATGACCACATTCTGCAAAGCTGTGAAGAAACAGTGGAGTCTGGTGCTTAGAGGAAGCCTAAACTGGAGTCAGGACTCCTGGGTCCTCTCCCAGCTCTGGGAGGGGAGTAGGATCTAGTGGTCACAGCAGCGGGGGCTGGGAGCCAGGACTCCTGGGTTCTCTCCCAGCTCTGGGAGGGGAGTGGGATCTAGTGGTCACAGCAGCGGGGGCTGGGAGGCAGGACTCCTGGGTTCTCTCCCAGCTCTGGGAGGGGAGCCTGGTACAGGTCACACCCCCAGCTGGTCTTGAGGCCGCTCTCAAAGAAGGGGCAGTGGCTTGTGACTAGAGGTGGCTGTGCCCATGGCCGTGCCCCCAGCAGTGACTGACTCCCCCTCACACACCCTGCACAGAACATCCCTGCAGGGTCAAATATAGCATTACTAGGACCGCCGGAGCCCTGAACGGCAACTTGATCTGCTCCATCTCCGAGCGCTGCGCCTCCTCCGGCCTGCATTGGTACGACGGAGCTGGCGCGCGGATCCTGGAGGAAACTGAAGCTGGCAAAAGCAATAGGTTGAGCATGCGCATCATCTGGCAGCACCGGGGGGCGGCGCTGGAGTGCCGGGTGCAGGGCTACCGGAATAGGTGCCTCCCCAAAGGGCCCCAGCCCCCAGCCACAGGTGAGTTGCATTATGTATGGGGCCTTTCCTTTCTAGGGGGCGCCAGCTCCCATCAGGCCCCAGGGCAGGGGCTGGCTGGGGGGCAGGGAATGGGGCACGGGGCCTTTCCCCTCTAGCAGGCACTGACTCTAATCCGGTCTGAGGGCAGGGGTCTGGCTGGTGCTGGGGGTGGGGAATGGGATACGGGACCTTTCCCCTCTAGGGGGCGCCAGCTCCCATCCGGCCCCAGGGTGTGAGACTGGTTGGCTCAGAGGGGCAAGGAATGGGGCACGGGGCCTTTCCCCTCTAGGGGGTGCTGGGTCTGACCCATCTCCAATGGCCTTTTCAGGCCGGCCCCCCCGCCTGAAGGTCCTGGTGGACATGGACGGCCCAGGCCCGATCAGGGAGGGCGACTCGTTCACGCTGAGATGTGTGGAGGACAGCGGGTCGCTGGACCAGGTCTACTTCTGGATTCACAACTACGAGGACCTGCACGGGGCCCCTCTCAGCAGATTGTCTCACGGGGGCAATTACACCTGCATGAAGTGGGTCTCCGACATAGGGCATGCCTACCTGGCCATATCCCCCACCACCTATGTGGCCATCCTTGGTGAGTAGCCAGTGCCAGGGCGGGGCCACAGCCCTGGGGGTGGGGCCAAGGAGCACAGATGGGAGGGGTCCTTGTCTCACCTACATTCCAAATGGGGGCGGGACCACAGCCATGGGGGCGGAGCAGGAGAGCACAGATTGGGGGGCCTTTCTGTCACTGACATTCCAGTTGGGGGCAGGGCCACAGTCATGGGGGTGGAACCAGGTTCACAAATGGGAGGGGGCAGGGGCCTTCCTTTCGCCACCACTTGGATATGGGAGTGGGGCTAGAGCACTGGGGGCGGAGCCATGGAGCCCCTCCGCCCCATGCCATGCTGCGCCTAAGCCCCCAGCTGCCATCCCACGGGAGCGTCATTAGGTCATATCTCATTCCGCTTCCTCTGCAGCCCCCCCTGTGGTGCATGTGGTGGCCACCCCAGGCCCTCATCGCAGCACGGGGGAACCCCTGTCCCTGACGTGCTGGCTGGACACCAGCGCTTTTGGCGGATTGGGCTTCTCCTGGTACAAGAATGGCGAGCGGCTGGGGTGGGCACAGGCAGAACTGGCTTTCCCGGGTGTCCAGGTGGCTGATGGGGGAAAGTATCAGTGTGAGGTGCACAACATCCTAGGGAAATCCACCTCCCTGCCACTCACCATCACTGTTGTGTGTAAGTACTGGGTGCATTTGACTCCACATTACACATTACATAGCCAGGGAATGGCTTAGAGTCCCCCATGCACCATGGCTGAACCCCACACAGTCCTTCTGCAAGGCCAACCAAAATAAACGAGCTCCCAGCTCGTGCTCCAGCTGGGTCCGCTTTGTTGACCAGGCTCCAGTATCTCTGTCCACAGAGCCATCTAGCGGCCGAATGACATTGCAAATCAACCTGTCACAGGCCGAGAAACACCCGTTCAAATAACGTACACTTAGTTGAAATTTAATATTTTTTAATCATCAGGAAAAATATCTGGTTTGCCCCCCTCAAAATTAGCTCTTTGCCGGACTTTTCATTACATTTTTCACCTCCATTTTTACCTACAGTGTTTCAAAGAGCAATTCAGGGGCGGTGGGTGAATGAGCTGTTGGGGGAGCCTAGCCCCCGGCCCCTCCCTCGCTGCCCGAGAACGCCCCCTCCCCTTCTGCCTCCCCTTCCCTGCTGGAGCCCGGAGCCCGGAGCCCAGAGCCCGGGTGGGTGTGTTCCTGCTGCCCCCTGCTGGAGGAGCTGAGCCCTGCTCTGTGTCTGTGTGTGTCCCTGCCCGCCACCTGTGGCCGCCGGCTCCCCCCATACACCTCCAGTCCCAGAGTGCCCCCAACCCTGGCACCGGGCAGCATTGCATGGCCCCACCCCCAGCGGCCCCAGCCCCAGGCCTCACGAGCACAGGCCCCAGCCTGCCTGCCCCAGCCTCTCAGCCACGTCCTATGATACCCGCCACCCATGGGGCAATTGTTGAAAATTATAATCAATTAAAGTTAAATAAACTTTTAAACAGAAAATAGTGTGGGGGGGGGAGATTGGCAAACAAAATTGTTTAGGTTTTTGGGAAACAGACAATTATGATGGCTGAACAGAACCATCTTTGATCAAAATACAGATAAAACAATGGATGAAAATTTGGAGGGAATGTTTGATTCACAGTTTAGCAAAAGTTGCAAATACCAAATTCCCAAAACTTTTTGGGGCAAAAGTGCGGGAAACGGCTCCATTTTGTACCCAGCAAAACAGAAATACACACATTTTTGTGATCATTCACATTTTTTCTTCCATTGGCCTGTGCAGCTGCCCACACAAGGGGGCTCTGGTCTCATTTGGGGCAGGGTCTGTGTCTCGCTCTGAGTCTGTGATCTCAGCAGGGACAGGGACTGTCTCTGGTTGTGTGTCTGGGCAGCGCCCGGCACAATGGGGCCCTGATCTCAGCGGAGGCTTCTAGGTGCTATTGTGATAAGAGGAGATTGGAGGTTTTATGAACCTGGAAGAAACTCCAATGTCCAATAAACACTTGGGAGGGAAATTCTCCTGGTTAAAAACCCAGCTTCGTTCCTGCCCCCTCCACTGAGACTGGCCTTCATTGTCCCCCCTAGGACTATGCTGCCCCCTCAACCAGCTCCCACCTCCCCATCTCCCCTGTGCCTGCCCCACTGCACCCTGCATGACACTGGAGCTAATGACTCTATTCTCCATCCCTGCCCCCCACAGACGGCAGTGACTGGTACCAGCTGAGCCCTGGCCCCATGGCAGGCTTCGGAGCAGGGGTCCTGCTGCTCTTCCTCCTGAGCAACCTCGGGGTTTATTGTCTGGCCAGGAGACTCCGCCAACGGAAAGAACTGGGGGGGAGTCAGCAGGGTAAGGGACCCCCCGGGGTGGGAATTGGGGGAGGGGCAGGAAAAGGGGCTGCTCTGGCTGCATTGTGGAAAACTGGAGTGTGGGCGTGTGAAGGAAATCAACCCACTGCTCTGTGTGTGTGTGTGTGTGTGTGTGTGTGTGTGTGTGTGTCTCTGCCGCCCCCTGCTGGAGGGGCTGAGCCCTGCACTGTGTGTGGGAGGGTTGGAGGAAGCGGCCTGCTTTGTGGGGGGGGGGGGGGGCGGAGGGCGTTGCCAGAGGGGGGAAACGATTGAATTTGGGGGAAATGTTTAAAGAAGGAAAATAAAGAGTGAAAGGGGATAATTGTGTCTCCTTCCCCAGGGGGCAGCAGAGAGGACCCCAGTGCCCCACAGAGAGACTCGCTCTATGAGGTCAGTGGGGGGGTCTGTTAACCCCTGGGTCCCCACTGCTCCCACATACTGCCTGGAGTTGAGTAGGCAGCTGCAGCCTTTGCCCGCCCCCCCCCCCCCCCCCCGAGTGAACCCCTGACCCCAGCTGGACGGAATCAGCACAACCTGAGCATGTGTCATAGACCCCATCCCGATAATGGCTCAGGGGAGATTCTCCTTCACATCCAATAGCCAGATCCTGCCCTGGCACAGGAGGCTGGGAGATGTCTCCCCAAATACAGTCGGGGATGCTCGTTGTTAGTGCACCAGGTAACTGCAGTTCACAGCTCTGCAGGGCGGTAAAGGTGGGCTTGGAACACAGGAGTCCGGGCTCCCAGACCCACCCCCCGCTCTAACCACTAGACCCCACTCTCCTCCCAGAGCTGGGGATAGAATTCAAGAGTCCTTGATCCCACTTCTCTGCCCTGCCCCCATTACTGCAGGTACAGGCAGACATCACACACAGGTCTCCTGCTGGGGGAGTGTCCCCTCTTTCCAGGGCCGGTGCAAGGAAGTTTTGCGCCCTAGACGAAACTTCCACCTTGCACACCCCCACCCCAGCTCTGCAGCAGCTCCCCCGCCCTGAGGCGCCCCCCCCGATGGCAGCCCCCCCCCCCCCCCCCCCCCCGTAGTGATCTACAACCCATCCTGGACAATCATCCCTCGCTTTCACAGACCGTGGGAGGCAGCCCAGTCCTCGCCCACAGACAACCCACCAACATTAAGCATATTCTCACCAGCAACAAAGCTCGATGCCAACTCTGCCCACATATTTACACCAGCGACACCATCACAGGACCTAACCAGATCAGCTACAACATCACCAGTTCATTCACCTGCACATCCACCGATGTTATATACGCCATCACGTGCCAGCAATGCCCCTCTGCTATGTACATCGGCCAAACTGGACAGTCCCTACATAAAAGGATAAATGGACAGAAGACAGATATTAGCAATGGCAACATACAAAAACCTGGAGGAGTACAAACAGCAAACAGGAAAACATCAAGAAAGAGCTCTCCAACCTGGAGACTTTCATAAATAACCAACCCTCCACACAAACAGACTTTACTAACAGAAGACAGGAGATCTACATTACACACTTCACCTTTCTACAAAGGAAAAAGGACCGCAAGCTGTCTAAAATCCTACCTGCCACATGGGGCCACGATAGAATAGTGGTACCCCTAACTCACCCAGCAATATCGTCAATTTATCCAGCGACACACTCAACCCGGCAGAAGTCTGTCCTATTCTGGGGACTCTCTTTTTGCCCCACCACCCGCACGAACATGATACAGTTCTGCAGTGATCTGGAAGCCTACTTTCGCCATCTCCGACTCAAAGAATACTTTCAAGATAACACCGAACAGTGCACTGATACACAGATACCCTCCCACCAACAACACAAGAACGCCACATGGACCTATACATAGAATAGACCTATACATAGAAACAACCCTGACATTATAATCAAAGAGGCTGATAAAGGAGTTGCTGTTGTCGTCAGGAACAGGTCAGACTACCAAAAGGAGGCTGCCAGACAACTCTCCAATACCAAATTCTACAGGCCACTTTCCTCAAATCCCACTGAGGAATATACTAAGAAACTGCACCATCTACTCAGGACACTCCCTAAACTAACACAGGAACAAATCAACACACCATTAGAGCCCCGACCGGGTTTCTTCTATCTACTACCAAAATCCACAAGCCTGGAAATCCTGGATGCCCCATCGTCTCTGGAATTGGCACGCTCACTGAACAACTATCCGGACATGTGGACTCTCTACTCAGACCCTGCACCACCAGCACTCCCAGCTATCTCCGTGACACCATTGATACCCTGAGAAAACTACAGTGCATTGGTGATCTTCCAGAAAACACCATCCTAGCCACCATGGATGTGGAGGCTCTCTACACAAACATCCCACACACAGATGGAATACAAACTGTCAGGAACAGTATCCCTGATGATGACACAGCACAACTGGTTGCTGAACTCTGTGACTTTATCCTCACACACAATTCTTTCAAATTTGGTGACACTATATACCTCCAGACCAGTGGCACCGCTATGGGCACCCGCATGGCCCCACGATATACCAACATTTTTATGGCTGACCTGGAACAACGCTTCCTCAGCTCTCGTCCACTCACGCCCCTTCTCTATCTAAGCTACATTGATGACATCTTCATCATCTGGACCCCTGGGAAGGAGACTCTGGAAGAATTCCACCACGATTTCAACAGCTTCCACCCCACCATCAACCTCAGCCTGGACCAATCTACACGGGAGGTCCACTTCCTAGACACCACAGTACAAATAAGTGACGGTCACATTAACACCACCCTGGACCGAAAACCCACCGACCGCTATGCCTACCTTCATGCCTCCAGCTTCCATCCTGGACATTCCACACAATCCACTATCTACAGCCAAGCACTGAGTGTGACGATGCGGTTCTGGCAGAACCCAACTGAGAGTGCCAACTCAGGACAAATTGCTCAAACAGGGCAGTTACAGCCCAAGGCTGGGGTTTTTTCCACCTCTAAGGCAAACCAAACCAGCCAGACTAAGAGGACTTCGGTCTCACCCCACTGGCTAACCGCAAGTCTCACAAGCAATCTCCTAGACACTCCAGTTTCTCAGTATTACCACCAGTGCCACTCGTTATGGGGACAAATGGTTATGAAAACCAATACCCAAGTAAAAGAAAAAAGGTTCTCCTGATCCCAAAGGACCAAGCCCCAGACCCAGGTCAATATACAAATCAGATCTTACCCACAATCACGCTGTTGCCAATCCTTTAGAATCTAAAATCTAAAGGTTTATTCATAAAAGGAAAAAGATAGAGATGAAAGCTAGAATTGGTTAAAGTTCTTGGTTCAGGCTTGCAGCAGCGATAGAATAAACTGCAGGTTCAAATCAAGTCTCTGGAATACATCCCCCGCTGGGATGGGTCCTCAGTCCTTTGTTCAAAGCTTCAGCTTGTAGCAAAGTTCCTCCAGAGGTATGAAGCAGGATTGAAGACCCAATGGAGATGAGGCATCAGCCTTATATAGTCCTTTCCAGGTGTAAGAACACCTCTTTGTTCTTACTGTGGAAAATTACAGCAAAATGGAGCCTGGAGTCACATGGGCCAGTCCCTGCATACTTTGCTGAGTCTGAAGGCATATTGGCCTTCTCTCAATGGGTCCATTGTATAGCTGATGGTCCTTAATGGGCCATCAAGCAGGCTAGGCAGAGCTAATCCCAGCTTGTCTGGGATGTCACCCAGAAGCATAGCATAAGTTTGCCATACAGACAGTATAGAGCCAATATTCATAACTTCAACTACAAAACTGATACACACATATAGACAGCATAATCATCACCAGTAAACCATAACCTTGTCTTAGACACCCCATTTGACCCACTTTATACAAGATTTGGTGCCACTACAGGACCTTGGTTGCAACAATGATCTATATGGTCCCAGTTTATGTCAATAACATCACACTGAGGTACAACTGCATTTGCTCCAACACCTACAAGATCTTCACCAAGGATTCTCAAAACTACGATACCCACAGGAGAAAATAAGGAAACAAATCAACAGAGCCAGACGTGTACCCAGACGCCTCCTGCTGCAAGACAAGCCCAAGAAAGAAGCCAACAGAACTCCACTGGCCATCACCTACAGTCCTCTGCTTAAACCTCTCCAATGCATCATCAGTGATCTACAACCCATCCTGGACAATGATCCCTCGCTTTCAGAGACCTTGGAAGACAGCCCAGTCCTCGCCCACAGACAACCCACCAACATTAAGCATATTATTGGCTGTGGCGTCTGAAAGTTCCTGAGGAAGATGGCATCCACCTGAAATAAGAGAAATGGAAATAGAATATTAGACACAGCTGAACAATCCCCATTTTACCGCTCCCATTTGCTTTTATTGTCCATGTTAATATACCCTCAACTTCACCAGCCAGCTGGATCTACATGACTCTTCAAAAGGATAAAATACAGAGCTGCCTTCCCCACAGTGAATCAGAAGAAGCAAGCAAAGAACTGTGGGTAGAGAACAGTAGACTCCAGTATATCGCAAAGTGTTTAGTAGAGCGAACTCCACTGATTTGCATGTCTAGCTAATCTGTATTGTTCTGGAGAAGGTTGCAGGAGACAATGCCAAGGAACTGTGGAAAACTAGATCCTGTTCCCAATCTCATAAGCATGACTAATTAGAGTCGCTGCTAATGATTGTGTTTGACAAGGGAGAGGAACTAGGCAAGGGCAGGAGAACTAGTGACTCCAGGCTTTTTAACAGTAAAATTCATTTAATATTGCAGATAACTGAGTCTGTGATAAAGGAAACAAAGCCCTCACTCTCACACAACAGAGAAGGAACAAGATAGCATGATACCGGGTAAAGATGAAATGTGGGGGAGGGATAGCTCAGTGGTTTGAGCATTGGCCTGCTAAACCCAGGGTTGTGAGTTTAATCTTTGAGGGGGCCACTTAGGGATCAGGGGCAAAATCAGTACTTGGGCCTGCTAGTGAAGGCAGTGGGCTGGACTCAATGACTTTTCAAGGTCCCTTCCAGTTCTAGGAGATAGGTATATCTCCATATTATACTTGCTAGGGGAATTCATATGACCCACATTTTTCTGTGCCCCTGCACAGAAAAATGCAAATAAAATCTACCAGGGGACACAGCCTCTTCCCCAGCAGCGTGTCTGTTCTAGCATGCATGGAGCAACCTCAGAGAGAGGGGCGGGGGGCTGGGCATGCATGCCTGCATGATCGCAGGGGGTGGGTATGTGGTATGTGCGTGAACAATCAAGAGAGAGAGAGAGACTCTGTCCCTCTCCCTTGCTACAACAGCTGACTGGTGTGGAAGGGTAGGGCTTTTTATTCTACACAAGGCAGTCTAGAGGCACAAATGTAATAGTCCTGCCTGAGTTAATTGATTCATTCTCTGAGGCATTAGTAGCCTGACAATGTAGTTAGTAACATCGTTAAAGTTGCTGTTGTTGGTTAATTGATCTCATTCTCTGAAGCAGAAATGTAGCAGCCTGACTGTTACAGTGAATGTTGTTAATGTTGCTATTGTTAGTTAACTCTTCCCTTTCTCAGTCAATTTCCCCAGGAGCATAAAACCTGTACAAGTTTTAAGGCCCCTACATTGCCAGAGTGATGGAAAGGAGCCTTATTATAAATGACAGTAAGGGAATGCTCAGCTAGGAAGATCTATGTGCTTTCTCACTTTATTTCTGTGCCAGAGTGGCACAATGGGGTTAGAATACAGCTCAGGATTTATTTTACTTACCCATTAAAAAAAAAAGACCTTTGAGGGCAAATAAAACATTTACCAAAGAGTCAATAAAATGTCAGGACAATCAGAACCAAGAACATCCCAAAGTACCCAGCCAGGTCCAGGACAATGATTACCAAAACTGTATGACTTTCATGTGTGAAAGTCTCAACAATTTAAAATGACAGTCTACTTTGTGTGTGTGTGTGTGTGTGTGTGTGTGCTGTTTTGTGTTCTGTAATGTAACTTAAATGAAAGGGTATTAGTTACCAAGTGTTTGTAACTTAACTTTCATGTGCTTAGGAAATGCTGAATAGTTATTGTGATGTTTCTGTATTGTAGTTTAAGTAAATTACCAAAACAGTTGAATCTGATGTGATTATATTGCATTATTTTGACAAATAAAGGATGCAGAAGTTTGATTTTTTTTTGGCGCAGAATTCCCCCGGGGTAAAGGATATTGACTTTTGAAGGAGATGCTAAAATGAGAAGCTGTGACCAAGTTCTGTCATAGACCAGGCAGTGCCCTGAGTGATCCAGAAGCTGGTGCTTCCTTAAAATGCCTGCAAGGTGTGATCATCCAACAGTTCCCCTTTCAGGAAGATGATTGCCATATTACACGCCTCCACCCTGCTCCCTACACTGACGTATCACCCTGTGTGGTGTTTGAGGAGGGAGGAACTGAAGAGAGATTCAGTATTTGCTGGGCAGAAGATGGCCCACTCTTCAGTTGATCTGCCTGAGACTGGGAAGTTGGAGATGAAGAAGATCTCTGTCTAGACTAGATGTGATAAATCGACCCCTGCTGGATCGATCACTGCCCACTGATCCGACAGGTAGTGTAAACATACCCTGAGTCTTTGAATCACTCGGCAAATATGTTATGACTTTCCCCTTCCACTGAAGTGCAGTGATAGGGGAGAATAGGACAATCACTAACTAGATAGAAGCAGGGTGAAGTCAGGATTACGGGAAAGGTGTATTTGCATTGCAAGAGAATGTTAACGTGAGGAGGAATGGTTGGAGCTGGTTGTTGGTCAGAAAATGCCCAGGGTGGGAGAGAATGTAGTTCTTCCTTACAATGACTGCAGAGAATATATTGTTATGTATTTATCTTTTTAGAAATGTGGTAACCATATTGTCTACACCCAAAGCCCTGCACAAACTTGGACATGCACCCTCCCCAATATACATACAGATAAAGAAGTGAAGAAATCCCAAGACTCACTCAGGGGTAGAGGGTCCAGTCTGTTTTAGGAAACTTTCATAAATCCCAAAGAACTGAGCCTCGGGGCTTCCAGGGGCAGGCAAGGGAGAGTCACTGATCAAGTGACGCCATGCTGGAGTATTCATCCTAAAATAACATGAATGGAAAGGAAATAGGAGTATCAGGAAAGGAATTCTCTCCTATATCTCCTGCCTCCTCATATACCATAATTTACATTAATAACACTGAATGATCCCACGGCCTGGTAAAATCAATGTTAATGTGACTTTCTTCCATCCTCTAATAAAATCTCTATTGTTTCATCAATAGAAATTTCAAATCAATTTGGGGAACTGGGCTCCCGCAGACTCCTAAATTCTCATATCAGCTAAATGGGCAAGAGAGAGGAAAAGCAGTGAGCCCCATGACTCCCTAATCCCTATATGGCCATCAGCTGTTTTATCTCACCAGCCATTCTTCTTGGTCTTGGTCACTACCAAAGGAGAAAAGAAACTCCATTGAATCAGGGATGGAGTGTTCCATTACTCACGGGCAATGGATTTTCGGGAATAATCTCTTTACAAGTGATTGAGATCTTTGGAGGAGCTCTCAGTTGCCCCTTCCCCAAACTACACTGTAGAAATACCTTTGTAAATACGTTGTCCTCTTAGTAGAGCTGTTCCTCACCCCCTGCCTACCCTATAGTCCCAGTGAAATACAGAGAGCAAAGTTGAGATCACACTAAACATGTGACTGCTGCATTTTCTGTTCCTAATTCCCTTCTTTTCTCACTCTTGAAAGCATCATAAACTAGAAAAATGGGTCCCAAGCTCCAGATGTGGGCATTCCCAGACTTTGCCGGGGTCCAGGCAGGACACACACCCCTGGTGAAGGAAGAGTTTTTTGAACAGTGCTGCATCCACATTTTCAGAAAGATGGGGGCCATGTTCCATACATGTACCTGAAACCCTGCAGCCCCCAAAGTACTCTAACCTAGAGCAAGGAGTATGCTCATTGCCAGAATTACCTGATCAAGGATGGATCTGTCTTTTTAAAAGGTGAGGAGGCTTTATTCGGAAAGACAAAGTAGGTTAGTGGCCAAAATGTAGCTGCCAATTTGGTGTGGATCCTTGGTCTGGCACTTGATGGAGCCTTCATCCTAAATGAAATGGAAACAACAAAATGTTAGGAATGGGTAGGGCACTGGGAGGTGTCTATCGATTTAAGGTTGCAATACACAGTCTGTTTATTATTCTGTTCCTCTGTGTAAAATGACAGACAATATCCCAATGAGTTCCTAATAAGAGTATTTTACCAATAACCAAAGCAATTTATGACCTGTGGGTTTAAGGAATGCTGTGAACAGTAGAGGAGCTAAAGGATTGCTGACTCCAGCATTGAGCAGGAAACCTGAGTTAAAAGGGTGGCTTAATGAGTTTTTGAGGCACCTAAAACTATTATTTTAGGAAGGGATCTCTGAGAGGAACCCAGACATTTAACCACTCAACTGTTAGGGGGTTCAGAAGGAGACATGCAACACTGTACACTAAGCAGAGCTACCTGCAGGATTATGTGTCAAGCTGTCAGTGGCCTACATGGTATTCTGAGGCTTTTTGGCTACACTATGTGGCTCAAAGTCAGACCTTTTCCCCTGTCACTCCCCACCCCCCACTCCCCTCCACACACACACTGTCACTCTGTACAGTGTGTACAATGTAAAACTTTTTTTATCTTCTTACCAAGAATCCACCTTTGACCTTAGGTACTCCATCCTCCACGAATGGGTTCTGAGATCTTAACTGAATAAAAATAGAGAAATGTATATTAGACATTAGGGAAATCTTCCATGCATTTAAAGAGAGATGATCGGGCAATGGGAGTATCTTGTCTTCTGAAAGTGACCAGTGCCAGGTGTTTCAGAAGGAATGAACATTACTGGGCAATTTCAAGTGTTGTACAGTCCCAGCTTCTAGCACGAGAGGTTTAGGATACCTGGAGCATGGGGATTGAGTCTCTGACCAACTTGACTAATAGCGACTGATGGATCTGTCCTCCATGAATTTATCTAATTCTTTTTTGAACCCAGTTATACTTTTGGTCTTCACAACATCCCTTGGCAATGAATTCCACAGGTTGACTATGCATTGTGTGAAGAAGTACTTCATTTTGTTTTAACTCTACTGCCTATTAATTTCATTGGGTGACCCCTTTTTCTTGTGTTATGTGAGAGGTAAATAGTACTTCCCTACTTTGATAGATGGATAGAGAGATGTTGTGGTGATTGGGGCTCTCTCTCTATATATATAAATATATATATATTTAGGATCACTGGCTAGACAAAGGATTATTATTGACTTGTGAAGACAGGACTGTTTTTCAGGTTGGTACTCATCTCATTAATGATAGGGCAAAGGAATTAATTAAACAATGAGGTGATCTCTGCAGTTGAAGATGACCTTAAAACTGTTCCCATATCTCATACAATATCCCTCTGTTTAAGAGACTGATTAAGTCCTATTTAGGTTAAGATTCTTTCAGGCTTTTCTTTGTTAGCTTTGTTTTCATTTGGAATCCTCTAGGTTCAAAGTTACAGGAATAATCTATCTAATGCCCACTGAGAACTAGGCTGAAACCCCTGTGGCCCCACAACTCTATTCATAAAAAAACTCACACAGTTCTATTATATTGGGTACATGGAAAAACTCACTTACTTCTGAGGTCTGAATGCCAAATCTTGTACTAAAAACTCAAAATTGCTACAGTATAGCACGGCACCAACTGTCTCTCTCGGAGGCCAAGTTGAGCACTGACTGTTGTTCATTGCCTCAATAGCTTTGCTTGGGCTAGAGGATGTCACAATGAAGGCTGTGGTGCAATTGCCATGACAACCAGGTGTTAACTCACAAACAGGGGGTGATGTAGTGGCTGTTATATATGTGTGCATCCTGCCTGCCCCTGCCCTGCCCATTTGTTTATGAGTATGTGCCCTCTCTAGAGACTAGCCCAAAAAGATAAATAAAAGCTTCAAGTTTAGGGAGAACTGATGGTAATTCTCTTTGTGCTCAAGTGACAGAGGCCTATTTTTGGAGCTGAAGATCCCGAGTTCTGCTTCCCATGTTTGGCTAACAGCCGGCATCTCTGGTGTCTGTCTGCAGTCAGCCCTGGTTCAGTAAAAGTAGTCCATCACAGAAGGTGTAGTTCATCACATGACAGGTAGCTAGAGAGAGGAGGATAGAACAGGCGAATCAGGAGATCTGGGTTCTTTTTATGGTTCTGCTTTGACTGACTGTGACTTGTAGCAATTGCTTAACATCTGTGCCCCAGGGACTGACTCCAGAGAATATTTTGTAGGGATATTAAAGAAGGTACTAACAGTGATTCTCCCAAGTGACAGTGACCCCCTCATAATTTGTCCCACACACTTTGAAATCCAACAGTTTCACCCAGTACAAAAATGTCTTGGGTCTTCTGTTAAAACTTGTAAGCTACTGTCTGTAGAAACCATTGATTATATCTATCCTGTGAAAGATACTTAAAGAATTTTTTCACTTCAAGGTCCCAGAAGCAAAGACAAGGTTTTCATCTCGAGGCCAAAAGACCAAAAACATCAAGACACTTGATCACGGCCTTGGATAGACCAAGAGACTACTGACACTTGATCTTAGCTCATAGCTCACTGGGTGGGGGCTCCAGACGCTTTTGCATTGCTTTATTGAAAAGGAACCCCTAGATACAGAACCGGCTATATTGCTAAGCAGCTCGTGGAGCAATTTGTGGGGATGACTGGAGGAGCGGAGAAGTAGAATAGATAGATAGAAGGCAAACGCAATGGCAGGAACTTGGGGGAAGGGCTGAGGTGAGGGTTGAGCCTCAGAGAAAGGGGCGGTGCGGGGGCGGGGTCTCAGGGGAAGGGGAGGAGCGAGGGCGGGGCGTCGGAGGAAGGGGCTGTAGTGGGTTCAGTCACAGAGACCCCCTTGGGACTGTCACCTGATGTGCTGGAATTACCTCTGAGCCTGTTTTTTACAGCCAGTTTGGGACTCCAGAACCTGCCTCGTTGAACCAGACACACTAGCCTGCGGCAACACAGACCCAGGTCTGATCCACACCCCCAAAGCTGCAGACTTTAACCAAAAACTGCTTAGCAAGTTACCTATCTCCAGCACCCAGACACCCAGCTCCCAATGGGATCCAAACCCCAAATAAATTTGTTTTACTCTGTATAAAACTTAAACAGGATAAACTCATAAACTGTTCGCCCTCTATAACACTGACAGAGATATGCACAGCTGTTTGCTCCCCCAGGTATTAATCACTGACTTTGGGTTTACTAATAAACTAAAGTGATTTTATTAAGTATAAAAAGTAGGATTTTAGTGGTTTCAAGTAATAACAGACAGAACAAAGTAAGTCACCAAGTAAAATAAAACAAAACACGCAAGTCTAAGACTAATACATTAAGAAACAGATACAGGTAATATCTCACCCTCAGAGATGTTCCAATAAGCTTCTTTCACAGACTGGATGCCTTCCTAGTCTGGGCCCATCCTTTCCCCTGGTACAGACCTTGTTAGTTCCAGCAGGCATCTTAGGTGAAAAGCAGGGGATTTCACATGACTGGGACCCCCCTTGTCCTGCTCCACCCCCTTTTATAGCTTTGGCACAAGGTGGGAATCCTTTGACTCTCTCTGGGTCCCCACCCCTCCTTCTAAATGGAAAAGCACCAGGTTTAAGATGGATTCCAGTATCAGGCGACATGGTCACATGTCCTGTGAGCCCCCAGGCCTCCATTCTTCCCAACCTGACTCACAGGAACACAGGAAGCTTGCAAGTAAACAGAGCCATTTACAACCAATTGTCCTAGTCAATGGGAGCCATCAAGATTCCAAGCCACCATTAATGGCCCACACTTTGCATAATTACAATAGGACTTCAGAGTAATACTTCATATTTCTAGCTTCAGATACAAGAATGATACATACATACAATTAGGATGAGCACACTCAGTAGATTATAAGCTTTGTAATGATACCGTACAAGAGACCTTTTGCATAAAGCATAAAGCATATTCCAGTTACATCATTTTCACACTCATAAACATACACCTCTACCCCGATATAATGTGACCCGATATAACACGAATTCGGATATAATGCGGTAAAGCAGCGCTCGGGGGGGCGGGGCGGGGGGATTGGGGGCCTGCGCACTCCAGTGGATCTACGCAAGTTCGATATAACGCGGTTTCACCTACAACGCGGTAAGATTTTTTGGCAGCGATAGGACAGCGTTATATCAGGGTAGACGAGTATTTTTATAAAGCATCGGTAATGTCACGGGTGGTGCATGTGGCTGTGCAGATGTGTGTGTTCATGTGGCTGGATTTCTGCATGTGTTTGCATCTGTTAGCAGTTGTGTTGGTGTGTGGCTGGATTTGTGCAGGTGTTTGTGTATGTTTGCAATTGTGTGTGTGTGTGTGTGCATGCTCTGCTGCTCTCTGTCGGCTGCAGTGACAACCGCTTCTCCGTGTGTCACAACCCAAATACTGTCGACCCAGGTGGTGATTCCCCCATCCTACATGGGCTGGCTGGCCTGACCCTTCGCCCGTCTGTGGAATGTGGTGGTGGCTGCAGCTCGCCCCCTGTGGCACAGGAGGGTGCAGGTGCGGGCACTGGGCTCTGATGCACCTGGAGGGCAGCTCGCATGAGGCGGGGCAGGGCCTATGGTTTCCGTTCTGCGTTGCCTGGTGCTGGGCCGTTGCACAATCCCCAGCCACGCCGCACACCCCGAGGGGGCGTGGGAAGCCGGGCAGATGATCCAGCACCAGGGTGGAGAGGATATGTGATTGGGGGGAGGGAAGGCCTTGGGCTGCACTGGGGGAGTGCAGAGGAGGGGTGACACCCCAAAAACCTGCAGCAAAGGGATGGACAGGTGGGGTGGGTGGATAGAAGAGGCAGCGAGCCTACAATCTAAAACGGGAGTGGGGTCTGGTGGTTACAGGGGAGGGGGAGGGGGAGGGGGAGGGGGTGAGAACCAGGACTCCTGGGTTCTCTCCCTGGCTCTGACTCTCTCTTGTGCAATCCCTCCGCAGTTACCAGCCAGGCAGCATTTGGGAGCGAGAGTCCTTTTAAAGTCCCGGAGAATCTGAAGGAAGGTTTCCAGCATCCCGAACTCTCCCAGAGTGGCAAAGATGTGATGGTGGGGTATGGACCCAAAGGCATTGGCCAGGTGGAGCCATGCTACGGCGCACTGCCTCCTGGACCTCCTGGCTGCTGGGTGTCAACGTTCTCGCCGTTGTCAGCCTTCGCCAGCTCCTTTGTCCAGGCGGTTTGGCACGACGTGGTGCCCCTCGCTCGCGGCCGTCGCTCCTCCTGCTGTACTGTCTCCGCAGGTTCAGGTGCTGCGGGGACAATCTGCGGCCTCGTTGTCTCTCGGAGTGGGGAGTGGTGTTCAGGCGGATCTTGAGGTGGGAGTCCTAGTGCAGTGTGCGGGGGAGGGGGCAGCTCTCGGTGTCTCCGAGGCAGCCCTGGCTCTTTTGGGAGGGAGGGGGGTTCTGGAAGCACCCGTGCTGGACTTTGGGGGGACGCGTGTCTGGAAGCGCTGAGGACAGTGCTGGTTCTCCTGCAGGCGGTATCCAGCTGGGGCACAAGACTTTTTGCAGTTGGGGTGTCGCTGGACAACCCTGGAGGAGGTGTTGGGTCTCCCGGGGGTGGGGTCTCGCTGTGGGATCTGGGGGCTGCGGGAGGCTCCTCCGTCAGCTGGATCTCACCGGGCGGCCTGGGGGGCGGCGTCGATTGCTCCTACGGCAGGGCGGTATCAGGTTACCTGTCAGGGAGCGCTGTCCCGGCTCCCATCCATGTTGTGCTGGATGGTCTCCATGAGGTTGCTGAGGTATCTGGTGAGGTTGCTGACTTGCGAGATGGCAGTAATCCCCCTCACGGCAGGGTCCAGCGTGGGGATTCTGGAGACAGGGCTGGCTCTTTTGGTGGCGCCGTCCTGTCGGTCGGTCCTCGAGACAGAGGTCGTGCTTCCCTCGACTGGCGGTTGGTCCCCCCTTACGCCTTGTGGCTCTGGGGACACTGGCTGGCGTGCTGAAGCCAGAGCATCGGCGGGGGTCAGAGTTGGGACCCACAGGGTGTCGTCAGAATTGGCCGTCGCTGTCATGAGGGGTCCCTTGCATGTGGTTTGATGATACTTCCATTTCTTTTGAGTCTCAAAGGGTAGGTCGCAGCGGCTACACTGGAAGGCGAACACCTTGTTGTGGGCTTTCCGAATGTGCTTGCTGAGGGCCCCGAGGGTCTGCACTTCACGGAAGAGAAAGCAGAAAGGGCAGAGGAGGAGGTCTGTTGGGATCGCGTACTGGAGGTAGGTGTAGTCCTCTTCCCCTTCCTTATCCTCTGTGGGGCGGACCTCTGTTGTGCCTGCAGACTCGCTGGGTGGTTCCTCCCTGCCCCTTTTCCCCGATGCCCTGCCCTCACTCCGCCCCTTCCCCCAAATCCGTGCCCTGCACTGCCCCTCCCCCCAGGACCTGCCCCTGCACTGCCTCTTCCTCCAAGGCCCCGCCCCTGCACCCCCCCTTCCTCCGAATCCCCACCCCCGCACTGCCCCTTCCCCCGAGGCCTTGTCCCTTCACCGCCCATTTCCCCCAATCCCCACCCCCACACTGCCCCTTCCCCTGAGGCCCCGCCCTCGCTCTGCCCCTTCTCCAGTCCCATCCCTGCATCACCCCTTCTCCCCAAGCTTGCACCCCGCATCGCCCCTTTCCCCAAGGCCCCACCCCAATGCTGCCCCTTCCCCCGACACCCCGTCCTCGCACCGCCCATTCCTCCGACACCCCGTCCTTGCCCTGCCCCTTCACCTGAGGCACCACCTCTTCCCCGAGGCCCCACCCTCGCACTTCCCCTTCTCCCCAGGACCCTGCCCCTGCAGCTAGGGTGACCAGACAGCAAATGTGAAAAATCGTGACGGGGGATGGGTGGGTAATAGGAGCCTATATAAGAAAAAGACCCAAAAATCGGGACTGTCCCTATAAAATCGGGACATCTGGTCACCCTACCTGCACCACCCGGCAACCCGGGGCAGGCCAGATTGGGGAGGCGGGAGGTGTGACACTCTGTACCTCGGGGGAACACGCAGCACCTGCATGTTCATCCTTATAAAACGATTGTGTGGTATCCAATGCAAAGTTTGTCATGTCGGGTGTCTTCGGAAGGCTCATGATGCACTGAGCATGGTTGTTATAGTGATGTTATAGTAATTGTTACAGTAATATTACAGTAAGGTTATAGGTTATAATTTCATGTATACAGTTATGAGACTGAAAATGTATCCTCATGGCTTAAAGCAAGCCCAGGGAAAAACTCTCCAAGAGCAGAGGGTCAGTTCACACCTCATCAGGGCATGTATGGGACAAACCCAGCCCAGCCTCACAGGAACAAAGGACGCTGGCCTAGGCAACAACAAAAGTATCTGTTAGACACTCGAGTGAGTCACCCCCTTTCCTTTGGTTAGTTTGGGACTGCGATGAGGTTAATGCTCATGTGACTCATGGGGCGGGGGGGCAAAGCCAAGCAGAAAGAAAGAACATGATAAAAGGAAGGGTACGTCTATACTTACTTTCTGGTCCGGATGTAAGCGATCCATCTTCTGGGATCGATCCCGGAAGTGCTTGCCGTCGACGCCGGTACTCCAGCTCGGCAAGAGGAGTATGTGGCATCGACGGGGGAGCCTGCCTGCCGCGTCTGGACCCGCGGTAACTTCGGACTAAGGTACTTCGAATTCAGCTACGTTAATAACATAGCTGAATTTGCGTACCTTAGTCCGAAGTGGGGGGTTAGTGTGGACCAGGCAGAAAAGACATTTTGTCATGCTCTCTCTCTTCTACCTACATCTACAGACACCACCACCAGCAGGCATAACTGGACACTGCAAGATGGAGGTTCCTAGGGTTGTGTCTGGGACCGGAGATATTGGCTAGTGGATTCAGTTGCACAATCCAAGGAGCAGCTTTAGGCCAGAGGCTGTGCGTGAACAGCCCAGGAGTGGGGGTTCTCCCAGCAGAGCAGGGTAAGGCTGGCTCCCAGAGGCAAGGATAGGAGTGACCTAGCAGATCACCAGTCCGGATAGCACCAGAGGGGAACGTCACAGCGGGGTCTACAGGTTAGAGCAGGGAACGGGGAACCAGGACTCCTGGGTTTTCTCCTTCGCTCTGGGAGGGCAGTGGGATCTCGTGGTTAGAGCAGGGGGACTGGCAGTGAGGACTTTTGGGTTCTATCTCTGGCTTTGGGATGAGAGTGGGGGTCCAATGGGTTAGAGCAGGGGGACTGGGACTCAGGACTCCTGGGTTTCTATGCTTGGCTTGGAGAGGGGTGTGGGATCTAATGGTTAGATGGAGAGAGGGGGCAGGAGCTTTTCCCTGGTAGGCAGCTGGGTGGAGTGAGCTGTGAGCATCTCAGCTCTGTTCCTAGCAAACATGTGTCTGAAGCACAAAATCAACACCCGGAGGTATTAACCAGGGCAGGCTGAACAGGCCATGAGGCCAGAGCTCTCCTCTGCCCCCTAAAGGGGAGGGGGGCATTAGCAGGGAAGCCAGGGCAGTGGTTCTCAAACTTTTGTGTTGGTGACTCCTTTTACACAGCAAGCCTTTGAGTGCAATCCCCCTTAGAGATTAAAATCACCTTTTTATATTGAATACTATCAGGGCCAGCTCCAGCATTTCTGCCACCCCAAGCAAAAAAAAAAAAAGTCGCGATCTCGACCGGTGGCGGCAATTGGGGGGAAAAAAAAAGCCGCGATCGGCGGCGGCAGTTCGGCGCCAGGTCCTTCGCTCCTAGAGGGAGTGAGGGACCTGCCGCCCCCGAATTGCCGCACGTGCCGCCCCTCTCCCTCGGCCGCCCCAAACACCTGCTTGTTAAGCTGGTGCCTGGAGCCGGCCCTGAATACTATTATAAATGCTGGAGGTGACAGTTTGCGACACCCCCTCCCCCATGTAATAACCTCACGACCCCAGTTTGGGAACCCCTGGGGTACAGAATGGCTCAGCAGAGACTAGGGTTACCATCCGTCCGGGTGTCCCCGGACATGTCCGGCTTTTTCAGTGTTAAATGACCGTCCGGGGGGGGATTTCTACATGGAGCCTGCATTTCTCCCTCTGCCGGGTGAGTGGGGGGAGCAGGGCAGGCGGCGGGGGTGTGTGTGTGTGTAGAGGCTGCAGGGGCAGGGGGTGCAGAGGCTGCAGGGCGAGTGGTGAACAGGGGGCACAGAGGCTCCAGGGGGGGCGCAGAGGCTGCAGGGTGAGTGGGGAGCAGGGTGCACAGAGGCTGCAGGGGCGGGGGGGTGCAGAGGCTGCAGGGTGAGGAGGAGCAGGGCAGGCAGGGGCATAGGGGCTGCGGGGCGAGTGGGGAGCAGGGAAGCACTTAGCAACCCCAACCAAGATCAGAGTGGGAGGGAGGAGGGGGAATGCGGGGTGCTCAGAGGAGGGGGCAGAGTTGGGGCAGGGACTTTGGGGAAGGGGTTGGAATGGGGGCGGAGAAGGGGTGGGGTTGGGGCGGGGCCGGGGATGGGGAAGGGCGGGGTTGGGGCGGGGCCGGGGGCGGGACCGGGGCCCTGTGGAGTGTCCTCTTTTTTAAATGTTTGAATATGGTAACCCTAGCAAAGACCCCAGAGGGAATTCAGTCTCCAGGGCACGTGAGCTGCTCCTTATCTTTGTTCTGCCAGAAGCCTCCAGGTGGCGCTGTTACAAATGGCGTAGGGGCCACCTTGGGGCCTATGGTGTGACCCACGGGAATGGGGGACAATGCAAATTGCAGCTCCCAGCAGGTCCTGCCACCCCGAACTACGGGCCCTGTCCCCCCAACTACAGCTCCCGGCAGGCCCCGCCCCCACCGAACTATGGGCCCCGCCCCCCCAACTACAGCTCCCGGCAGGTCCCGCCACCCCGAACTACGGGCCCCGCCCCCCCGAACTACGGGCCGCACCCCCCCGGACTACAATTCCCGGCAGGCCCCGCACCCAGACTACAGCTCCCGGCAGCCCCGCGGCTCCCATCGGGCTTTGCGGCAGCGGCTGGCATGCCCGGCTGTTCGGGTCCCGGCATGGAGCGGGGCGGACCCGCGCTGGAACTGAAGCTCTGGGCAGCCCAGGAGATGGGGCTGCCCCCCGCGAAGGTGCCCCCCGACGGGGCCTTCCGCCGGTGAGAGCCCCGGGCCCCCCAGCGCGGGATCCCCCCGGCTCCTCCCCCCGCTCCCCGGGACTTCCCCCGTCTCCTGTTCCCCAGGTTCCCGTTTCCCTCCTTGTCCTCCCCGGGCTCCTGCCTCTCCCTCCCCCGGCCCCTGGCCCCTGCTCCCTCGGGGTCCCTGCTTTGGGGGGCGGCCTCGCTCCTTCCTCCTTGGACCCCCCTTGTCCCCTCTCCTTGGTACCTCCCTCCCTCCCTGCCCCAGCCCCCCCCCGCCTATCACCCCCCCGGGACCTCTCTGCGAACCCCCGTGCCCTATGGCCCCCACCCCACCTGGCCCCATTCATTATGTTCCAGCTGTGGGACCAGACCCCCCCCTCCACACTCCCCCCAGAAAAGGGCCTGCCAGCCCCCAGAGATATTACCCCCAAGCCCTGTGAGGTTACCCGGATGAGCCAGGCCTGGAGGGGGGAGAGAAGGAAAAGGGGCGGGGGGGTGGTAATATACAACCCTGAACCGAGGGCCTCCCATGCTCCTTGTAGAGGTTTCCAGTCATGTCCCCCTGGGCTGACGCTGTCGCTCTGTATCCCCAGGATGTGCTCAGGCCAGTGTGCGGAGATCTGGAGATACGTCACCCAGCACATGCACCACCAGAGGTGAGAGGAATGGGGCGTGGGGCCTTTCCCCTTGTTGCCAGCACAGAGGCCCGAGGCAAAGCAACAGCGGGGTTCGTTGCCCGGTGTGCTTCGCGTCAATAAACACACCAGGGGGAGAAGCAAACAAAGTTTATTTGGGATCCCAAAGCGGTGCAAGGAGACTGGCAAGTCTCAAATCAAGCACATTAACAGGAACAGTTTTTCTTCTTTTATATATTTTGCAGCTAAGCCTCACCCTCCCCCTTTCCCCTCTAGCCCTCCCTTTCTCCCCCCCATTCCGCCCTTTACCCCTCCCGTCCCTGGTAATAGTTAAGTCATTCTTGGCAGCTATAAGCCTACCTTGTTAGTAACTTCTTTAAACCGTTATCTTGTCCTTTCTCCCTTCAGCCAGAAACATGCAGCCTCATTATTACTGCTTGAGCAGGGGGTTGCACACAGATAACTGGTTGCTTACATATTCCAATTGCACCTGGCTTTTGAGGTTGATTAGAGTTTAAACATGGAAGGATAGAGTTTGGTTCTTTTGGGCCTAGTGCAGGAAGGCTTCATTGACACTTAGTGGCCTTCCACCCTCCCGAGTTACCTAGGGTGATGCCTAGTGACGTCAACAACTCCCTCCTTTGAGAATACTCAACAAGCTTTTGGCTGAGTTTTCTCATATTCTGTGGACAAGACATGATTAAGTGCTATGAAGCTGGGGTTTTCAATGAGAGGGTATGCCAGGATTTCTGGGGAACTACCCTTCAGGGTAACCCTGCTGCGTGGTGCGGGATTTGGGAGCATACTTAGCAGTTAGAGAGATTAAACTCCTGGGCAAAGCAAACCTTCAAGGACTCATATGTGTTTGTTTCCAAGTTAGTAGGGATCCCTTTCCATCCCACATGTGCCTGGGGGGAAACGGGAGGTAACGAGAGGAGTGTCCCTATGGCAAAGAGTACCACTGTGGCAGACCCTGGACCTGAACTCATGCTGGGCAGGTGACCCTAGGGCCTAACAATTACAATTCCCCAAATACCCACAAAATATCAATTACCAATAGTAGGCAGATTAAAAACAAAAGGACCAGGCCACCAGGTTAGGCCGGCCTTGTGAGAGTAAACACAACTAACGCTTAGAGTTTTCACGGGGAGTGCGCTGCGACTGTCCAGAGAGACCACAGGGCATTCCAAGCAGATCTTATTGTCTTTTGAATAACAGTTTAAGTCCCAGGTTGTCGCTGGTAGTCCTTTTCCGTAGGCTGGATGGTCCACTGTTCAGGAGCGGGCACTGCCTTCAGACGGGAGTGATGAATCCAGTTCTTGTGTCCCTCGACCTTTGCTGCTGTGTGGGAGACCAGCAGGACGGTGTGGGGTCCCTTCCACTTCTCTTGGAGAGGCTCGTCCTTCCAGGTCCGAACGAGAATGGAATCACCAGGTTGCAGAGAGTGGACAGGGGCATTCAGCGGGAGAGGCTGCAAATCTCTGGTATACCTGTGGAGAGAACAAAGAACAGCAGACAGAGAGCACATGTACTGAGATAAAAAGCCACACCCCATTTCCCACTCCCCTGCCAGAACCGGTGTACCGTTCATAGGCCATGCCCTTCCAAACAATCTCGAAGGGACTGAGCCCTAACCTGCCCTTAGGGAGAGCGCGAATGCGGAGCAAAACAAGGGGTAAGGCATCAGGCCACTTAAGGGAAGCCTCTTGGCAGACCTTTGAGAGGTGCCGCTTAAGTGTCTGATTTGTGCATTCCACTACTCCACTGGCCTGCGGTCGCCATGGAGTGTGGAGCTTCCAGGGGATTTGCAGGGCATCCGATATCTTCTGAACAACTTGGGATGTGAAGTGTGTTCCGTTGTCAGATTCCATCCACTGGGGGAGTCCGAAGCGGGGAATGATCTCCTTGACAAATTTCAGAGCCACCGTCTTGGCAGTGTTGTTATGGCGTGAGAAGGCTTCAGGCCATCCGCTGAATCGATCCACCAAGACGAAAAGGTATTTGAATCCTTGGGTCCGGGGGAACTCAGTAAAGTCTATTTGCCAAACCAGGCCTGGGGTAGGTTCCAGAGTGGCTGGTGGCACTGACACTCCTGGTCGAGAGTTGTTCTTTTGGCAGACTAGACATTCAGCCTGTACCTGGGAGGCCAGGGGTCTAAGAGCCTCCCTGCCAGCGTATAATTCTTTGTTTCTTCACCAGGGTCAGTTCTTAATGTCTTTTGTAGTCAGGAATTCCTGGACTTTGTGGTTTCAATGAAGCAAGTGTTCCTTCTCCTATTTTCCTGAAACAGTGTGGTTCAGCATCATACAGGGGAGAGGTTACTAGCACATCACCCTGTCTTTAAATAGGCTTATCATCAGTCGGAGAGTCCTCTCGAGGTGGAGGGGGCTTTTTACAGTGAGAAGCATGGGTCCAGGTGGGCAGTCCTTGGTACTTCACAGCGGTGTTGGTGGTTAACAGAACTTGGAAAGGGCCTTTCCAGTGTGGAGCCAAAGCAGTTTTTCGTTGATGGACCTTACGTAGACTCAGTCTCCTTATTTCAATGAATGGCAGGGCTGCTAGAGTCTTTGGTTAGCACTTCTTTTATCTGTGAGAAAAGAAACCTTACACATTTCATTAATGCCTGGCAGTGTTTTGCAGATCTCATAGTTGCTTGGGCAGATTCAGGCCCCCCTTTTCCTGGTTGTCAGACAAGTCTTAGCTGTGAACAATGCCCTTGGATGGGGCCAGCATCTTATCTTTGGACTGAGCTTGCTAGCTATATATTTTTTCCCTCAGTTAACTCGTTCTGTTCTTTTTCTTGCTCTCCTTCTTGGCTCCTTTTAACCTACAAAGGAAACTTCCACTCTTCACTCATACACCTTTTCCCAACAATGAACACATACACATTGCCATTATCCAGCAAAATAACTTCTATACAGAGCTTTGGAGCAACACACCAGGACGAGCACACCCACTATTGAGGAGTCCAACAAAGTTCAGGAGGCTCACAGTGGCTTTAAGGCAAGGGGTGAGACCCACAGCGGCAATTAACAATTCATCCACATATTGCAGGAGGAGGACCCTGTCCTCATTGTCCCACTCCTCCAAGTCTCTGGCCAGGGCCTGGCCGAACAGAGTGGGGGAATTTTTAAATCCCTGGGCCAGCACTGTCCAGCAAAGCTGCTTTTTAACCCTCCTTTTGTCTTCCCACTGGCTCCACTCTGGGGCTTGCAAAGCTGAGGGCTCAGTTGCAAGAGTCATTATCCAGGCATTCTCTGGGGGTAAGGTGAGGGTTATTTCATCTTGGGTGAAATGCAGGGTGGCTCCTAAGCGACAAAGCAGGTCCCGTCCTAGTAGAAGCTTTGGACAATCAGGGAGGTAAACCAGTTTGTGAGATAGAGTTCTGTTTCCCAAAGCACATTCCGCTGGGGCATATACTGGGCACTTGGTTCCTTTCCCTGTGGCACCCACCACAGTGAGGGACTCTGACACAGGCAGCTGCAGGGGTTGATTTACGGCGGTTCGTGCAGCTCCAGAGTCTATTAAAAAGTCTATGTCCGAATCTCCCACCCTCATGTTTACTCGGGGTTCCGGGGGCAGGATAGTCCGTCTCCCCTGACACCCCTATTCTTGATCCTCCGCTGCCATCATAGGGGTACCTTCCCTTTCAGGGCACTCATTTTTCCAATGTCCCTCCTTCCGGCATATGGCACACTGGTTGCAACCCAGACGCCTTTCCTGTGAGCCAGGGCGCCCACGTCCTCTCATTCCCCAGCCCCTTCCACCTTCCTGAAATCTTCCCCTGCCACCGGCCTGTACTGCTGTGACCATCATTTTTGCTTGCCTCTTTTCCTTTTCTTTAGACACAACCTGATTACGCTCCACCTCAGACAGCAGGGTCCGCATAAGGACATTACAGTCATCCCAGTCAGGCTTACAGCTAGCCAGGCACCCTTCAAAGACCGAGATAGACTTGCTTGGGTTCGTAGAGAATTCTCCTGCCTGTGCCTTAAAGGCTGCTAGGTCCACCGGGTTAAAAGGCACATGGGTGTAAACCTGCATAGTAGTGGCCTGATTCCTATCTGAGCCATGTCTGGACACCATGGTCTCAGTGATCAACAGATAAAATTCCACCGAGGGGGCAATCTCTGGGACCTGAGACACCTTGTCTTTATATGGTGGGGGTGTGATAGCCGAAGGGGTCACTGGACCTGCCATTACAGCTCTGGGGTGGGGGGGTTCTGGGGACTAACAGTAACTACTACCGAACCTGTCGGAGTCAAATTACACTTTTGCAAAATATCTAACCTATCTCTTAGCAACATAAACAACTGTACATACATATGTTCATTCCATTTACCCGTTTGCTGACAAAACAGAAGTAATTGAAGGATCGTGTTATAATTAAGTGATCCTTCCGGTGGCCACCTTTCCTGGTCCTCTAGCTGATATTGAGGCCAGTCTACTGTACAGAACCTTTTCAGTTTACTTTTAGTTATTGGATTTGCGCCAAACACTTTCCAGTTCACCAGAATGCATTCCAAGGGTGTACACCTTGCCCTGCCTGCAGTACTCTGCCCCTGCCCCATATTAGGGAGACACTGGGCGTCCCCAGGTCATAACAGGTAGACCCTGGGCGTCCCCAGGTCAAGACAGATAAAGTCCCCACTGGACTGTTCCTACCTTATCCAAGGGTCCGGTTCTGCACCGTCGCCCTATCCATGGGACCGGTTCCCCACCGTCGCCCGTAGCGGCTTCTCCACTACTCGAGCGCGTTGCACCGTTGTGCCTCCGGGGTCGACCAAACCACATCTCAGCCGAGGCCCCCGGTAAAGTCACCGGTGCGCGCTGGGCGTTGGTCGTCGCCGCAATCTGTCGACCTCCGAGAGGGGTCCGGGCAAGGCTAAATTTCAGCCTCGAGCCCCACGTTGGGCGCCAAAACTGTTGCCAGCACAGAGTGCCCGAGGCAAAGCAACAGCGGGTTCGTTGCCCGGTGTGCTTCGTGCCAATAAACACACCAGGGGGAGAAGCAAACAAAGTTTATTTGGGATCCCAAAGCGGTGCAAGGAGACTGGCAAGTCTCAAATCAAGCACATTAACAGGAACAGTTTTTCTTCTTTTATACATTTTGCAGCTAAGCCTCACCCCTCCCTTTCCCCTCTAGCCCTCCCTTTCTCCCCCCCATTCCGCCCTTTACCCCTCCCGTCCCTGGTAATAGTTAAGTCATTCTTGGCAGCTATAAGCCTACCTTGTTAGTAACTTCTTTAAACCGTTATCTTGTCCTTTTTCCCTTCAGCCAGAAACATGCAGGCCTCATTATTACTGCTTGAGCAGGGGGTTGCACACAGATAACTGGTTGCTTACATATTCCAATTGCACCTGGCTTTTGAGGTTGATTAGAGTTTAAACATGGAAGGATAGAGTTTGGTTCTTTTGGGCCTAGTGCAGGAAGGCTTCATTGACACTTAGTGGCCTTTCATCCTCCCGAGTTACCTAGGGTGAGGCCTAGTGACGTCAACACCCTCAAGGGGCTGCTGGCTCCCACCCGGCCCCACAGCAGGGGACTAGCTGGCTCAGGGAGGCAGGGAATGGGACATGGGGCCTTCTGATTTTCAGGTCTCCTCCTAGAGCCAGGGGTAGAACCCAGGAGTCCTGGCTCCTGGTCCCGCTGCTCTAACCACTGGACCCCACTCCCCTCTCAGAGCCATTGCTGTTTCTGCAGTAGATTCATCCCTCTCTCTTTCCTCACAGGAATGTGAAGAAGATCCGAGGGAACTTGTTGTGGTATCCTTTCCTCGTCCCCCTCTGCCCTTGGGGACTTGTTACTATGGGCAACTTTCTCACCAAGGGGCCCATCCAGCCCAGTGTCCCACCCCATCCCTGCCCCCTAGATCAAGCCCCTGGGCCCATTCAGTCTGGTGTCCCCGTTCCCCTATAGCACGGGGGGAGCGGGTTTAATTTTCTTGTTGACCCTTGGCTGGCGTCTGTCTCCTGTCCTTGGACCCCCCCAGCCTGGTGGCTCCGACCTCTCCCTGACGTCTGTCCGTTCAGGCCTCTGTTGCTCTCCACGTTCAGCCTCCTTTACTCAGGCCTTGCCTCAGGTACCAGCATCTGGAGGAGGCAGAGGTGAGGGGGCCGGTGGAGACTGCTGGTTGAATGGGGTATGGGGCAGGTGTGGATAGGGGCGTGTGGGTGAGGGCTGTCAGTGGGATGGGACGGGACGAGTGTTGTGGGTGGGACTGGGTGATGCTGTGCGGTGTGGTGGGTGGGGTGGTGGGTAGGGGATGGTAATCTGGACTTGGAGGGGCGGGGAAGGGGATCAGGGTGCTGTGGGGTGGGATAGAGTGGATCAGGGTAGGGGATGGAGTCGTGGGGCAAGGTGAGGATCAGGTGGTGCTGCGGGGTGGGATAGGGTGGGAGCAGTGGGTGGGAAGTCAGTTGGGGTGGGATTGTGATGCAGAGGGGTGCTATGAGGTGGGATAGGGTAGGGGACAGAGGGTGTCTTGTTGCTGAGCTGTTGGTCTTGGAAATGGCGATGGGATCAGTGGGGCGGGGGATTGGGGTGCTGTGGGGTGGACCAGGGGCCCTGCCGTGGGGTGAGCAGGATGCCTCGGTCTATAGCGGTGGGTGGATGGGGGGCACACTCAAGGGCGAGGCTGTCCAGGAGAAGCCCCGCCCCCAGTCGGTGTCTCCCCCTCCTCACAGGGAAAGCCCAGCAGGTCGGAACCGGAGCAGGAGCGGCGCCGGAAGCTGGCTCAGGGCCTGGCCCGATGCGTGGGGAGCTGCAGCAGTTGGACCTGCAGATGGAGACGGCCCAGAGCGAGGTCATGGCTGACGGTAAGGGGGGAGCCCCAAGGATCTGTGGGGCCAGCATAGTGTGTGCCCCCAGTGCTCTACCCCAGCCCATCACTGTGGGGGTGGGGGGCACAAAGTCCACCCCAGTCCTCCCATCTGTTCTCCCCCAGCACACAGTGGGACCGTCCCCCTGCAGCCCAGATCCATTTCCCCCACTTCTTCGTGGGGGGCAGGATTGTTCCCCTACCCTGCCCTCCTTGGGGGCACCATCTCCCCACGTGGTCTCTTCCCCAGCCGCAAGGTTCCCGTGGCCCATGGGGCTGCTGCTTTTTTCCCCCATGCTCCCTCCCCAGACAATTGCCTGTGGGATTCACACCCATCACCTCAGGATTCCTGGGTTCTGTCTCCTACTCTGGGAGCAGGGGAGGGGGAGAGGCTGGGAGCCAGGACTCCTGGGTTCTATCCCCAGCTCTGGGAGGGGAGTGGGACCTAGCGGTTAGCATCTGGGGCTCGGGGTGGGGTTTCCCTGATGCTCTTTCTCCTCCCACCCCACAGAAGTCTCCCTGGAGGCGGCCCAGGAGCGGATCCGCGACGCCCAGCGATGCTCTCTGCTGCTCAAGGCCTATGCGGCCCGCACGGCCAAGGAGTGCCAGCAGCTGCAGGGCAGCATAACACAGCTGGGGGGGGGCGGCTGGAGCAGCTGCAGGACATCAGCAGGCGTGTGGGGGGTGGTTCCGTCCTTAGCATGGGGTCCCCACTGCTCCTGGTCACATCCCCCAGAATCCTTTGCTCCCGAAGCACTACCCAGTGAACATCTCTGCTGGGTAGTAACTCCCAGAATCCTTTGCTCCTTGGGAGGGGGTCCCATGGCGTGTGGCATTAGGGATAGGGGACTGCCCATCCTGGGTAGCATCTCTCTGGATCCTTTGCTCCATGGCAGAGTCCCACTGAAGATGGGACCTGGATTGGGGTGAGGGTGGGGGGATGTCCTGAACTGTGCTTCCCCTCTCCCCCACCCTATTTTCACGACCGCCTCTGGTCTCTGCAGAAAGGCCAAGGTGGAGCTGACAGTGGGAGGGAAGGTGCCTGACCTCGGACTTGCTGGCGTGGAGCCTGAAGTACTGGTGAGTGGGGAGGGGACAGTGGGTAGATTCCCGGGTGGGCGGAGAGGAATTTGGGAATCCTGCTGCCCTGTGCTAGTTGGGGATGGTGATCTGGGGATCCCAGTCCTGGGATCTTGAGGGGATCTGGGGATCCCAAGGCAGGATCTAGTGACACAGGGTACCCGGTGATCTGAGCCCTGTGAATGCCAGCATGGGGCTCTGGTGATCTCACCGTGGGATCTGGTGATGGGGTTTGTTGGGGAGGAGGAGCGAATCGGACTGAGCCTGGTGCCGGGACCCGGGGGGAGTCTGTCGGGCCATTGGCAATCAGGTCTTGGGATCCTGAGGGATCTCACTGAGCCTGGTGCCTGGCTCCCAATAAAGGGGGAGGATCCAGTAGATCCTGGTGATTCCAGCAGTGATTCCTGGTGATCTGCAGCTTTCTTGAGGGCCGTCGTCTCCTCCCCACCCCGGGAACCCGTCCCAGTGTCTGTCCGTCTCTCCGCAGCGGGACGTGCGGACGGCCTGCCAGCTGCGCTTCCACTTCCTGAAGTCGCTCTTCGAGCACAGCACGTCTGGGGCCCTCCCGTAAGACCCTGCGAGCTCCCCTGCCCTCCCCTTCCCCTCCGCCGCTCTGTTTCTGACGCGCCCCATGTGTGTGTCTCTCAGCAGCGGGACAAGCGAGGAGCTGCTGGAGGCATCCTACCAGCACTGGTTGAGCACGGTGGAGGTAACGGGGGAGGGAGGCGCAATAGGGTAGGGGCCCTGGGGACGGCTCGCATGGTGCAGAGATGCAGCCACCTCTGAGCTGGGAACAGCTGCACGTAACACTGCACTGGGTCAGCTCACCTGGTGCTAAGGTGCAGCCACAGCTGGGCGCCCCTTAGCGCCGGGCATTGGGGCAGCCCTGACTGCTGGGGGATCCCCCCCGCACTGCTCCCTGCAGCACAGCGCCCCCAGTGCCGGGCTGGGGCATCGGGGCCAGCCCTGACTGCCCCGGGAGAGCCCCCTGCCCTGCTCCCTTCAGCACAGCGCCCCCTAGCACCGCACTGGGGTATTGGAGCCAGCCCTGATGGAGGGTACAGCGTCCCTGCCCCTCTGTGACTCATCCCACCTCTCTGCCCACGCAGGACATCGTGGGTTCCCACCCTCCCAACCACGTCCTGGCAGCCCTGGAGCACCTGGCCCTGGAGAACACCCTGCAGATGCAAGAGCTCACCAGCCGCATTGACATTCCCCGCGACGTAGAGGCGCTCAAGTGGGTACCACTAAGGGGGTGGCAGTGTGGGTGCATGGTGCTGTACGGAGCAGTCGCCCCCCAGTGGTGGTGGCTTGTACTGGGGGGTGGGTAGGGTGGCAGAGTCAGAGCTTGGGAGAGGGGCTGCTGTGGGGCTTTGGTCCCCAGGTGGTGGCAGTTTGTACTGCAGGGGGCAGAGTCAGGGCTCTGGGGGGCTGTCACCCCAGCAGTGCTGCAGTGACCCATGGCACCAGTGCGGGGGCCTGTACCTCTGCACTCTGGCCTGCAGGTTCCGCTATGAGAGCGCCCGCCTGGAAGACCTGGCGGGGCCGCCAGCAGCCCTGCCCTCGGTCCGGGGCCTGATACAGGTGAGTGGGGACATGGGGCGGGGCAGGCAGGGCTGCATCTGGGGGCTGGGCAGTCCCAACGGGTAGGATATAGTGCAGGGGGAGGACGGGCACATCTGCCGCCAGGGAAGCCCCTCGCAGATGGCCAGCTGCAGGGTGCCCGCCACACCATGTGGCTATCATGGACCGGCCGCCGGAGAACCCCGCTGCCCAGCTGCTGCTCCTCCCGCCAGGGGACTGCTTCCTTGGATCCCAGCCGCCTGGGAAACCCTCCGGCGCCCAGCTGCTGCTCCGGATGCCGGGTAAGTGCCCCAGAGAGCCCCAGGACTTACCCGCGCGTGGAGACTCTCCCACAGCCCCCCCACCGCCCATGCCGTCGGGGGACCCCTGCCCTGCGTCCCAGCCGCTGCCCCATGTGCAGACTGGGGACCCCTGCGGCGTATCCGAGCCACCGCCGCCACCTGGGACGTCGAGCGACCTCAGCCCCGCTCCCCGGCTGCCGCTACCCGAGCAGTCCGGGGAGCCCAGCGGCCGTCCGGGACGCCATGGGACCCCTGCCCCGCGTCTGGACCGCCGCTCCCTGGGCAGCCAGGAGAGCCCCGCGGCGCGCGTTGGCCGCCGCTGCCGGGGCCGCTGAGAGACCCCTGCCCCGCTCCTCGGCCGCTTTAGCCCAAGCGGATCCGCGGCGCGCCACAGCCACTGCCGCTCGGGCCACTTTGGGACCCCTGCCCCGCTCCCCGGCTGCCGCTTCCTGAGCAGTCCGGGGAGCCATGCGGCGTGCTCAGGGAGCCCTGCGGTGTGCTCAGGGAGCCCTGCGGTGTGCTGCCGCCGCTGCCGCCCAGGACTCCAGGTGACCCCTGCCCCGCGCCCTGGCCGCTGCCCCCCGGGCAGCCAGGAGAGCCCCGCGGCGCGCTTTGGCCGCCGCTGCCGGGGCCGTTGAGAGACCCCTGCCCTGCTCCTTGGTCGCTCTGGCCCGAGGGGACCCGCGGCGCGCCGCAGCCGCTCGGGTCACTCTGGGACCCCTGCCCCGCTCCCCGGCTGCCATTGGCCGAGCAGTCCAGGGAGCCCTGTGGCGCTCTCCGACCGCTGCCGCTGCCCGGGACACTGGGGGACCCCTTCCCACGCGCCCTGGCCGCTGCCCCCCGGGCAGCCTGGAGATCCACGTGGCACGCTCCGGCCGCCACTGCTGGGGCCGCCAGGGGACCCATGCCCCTGCTGCCTCTCCCCGAGTAGCCTGGGGAGCCCCGTGGCGTGCTCCAGCCGCCGCCGCCCCTCGGGACGCCGGGCAACCCCAGCCCCGCTCCCCAGCCGCTGCTGCTCGACCGCCATGGGGAGCCGCACCACCTGCCCCAGCCATCGCTGCCTGAGCCCCTGGGGGGCTCCTGCACCACGCCGCTGCCGCCTATGCAGCCAGGGGACCCCCTCCACCTGCCCCGGCCGCCACCGCCCGAGCGGCCGGGGGCTTCCCACCCTGTGCTCCAGCCACCAATGCACGCAATGTCCGTGGAGCTCCCTGATGCGCCCCAGCAGATGAGACCCCGGCCCGCCGCCTACCAGCTGCCACAGAGTCCGAGAGAATCGCCCACCCGCCACTCGACGCTCCAGCTGCCGAACGATCCCTACGCAGTCCATCAGCCGCTTCAGCCGCCGGGAGACCTCGCAACCACTCCACTACTGCCCCAGCAGCTAGGGACCCCCCCCACGCTCCTGTTGCCCCAGCCAAGAGACCCCCACACCGCCCAGCAGCAGCTGCACCCATTGACCACTCCCCCTCATGCCCCTCAGTCACCTCGGGAACTCTGCGCTTGCACACTAAGAAATGGGCAGTAGTCCACGAAAGCTTATGCTCTAATAAATTTGTTAGTCTCTAAGGTGCCACAAGGACTCCTGTTCTTTTTGCGGATACAGACTAACACGGCTGCTGCTCTGAAACCTACCTGCGTGCGTGCAAGCCATCGTTCTTGGGAAGTCCTTTGCTGGCAACATTTGCAGTGCTGACTCACAGTCCTCAAGATCAAGCCCTTAGAAGAGAGAACTGTGACTGCAAATCAGAGGTCATCTAGTCCAACCCCCTGCATCCTTCCTGGGACTCACAGTCCTCTTCTAAGGGCTTGATCTTGTATTACTGAAGTCAGTGGGAGTTTTACCACTTGTTTTGCTTGGATCTGGACTGGTTCCATACTGGAGCTCCTAGAACAGTCCTCTCTCCTCCATGTGATCTCATCCTGCTCCCTGCGTAACAACAGGAATATTTTCACAAGGGGAAAGGAATGGAACAATTCCCTTCTATGGGGGGGTAACACAGCTGAGAGACACGTACCCAAAACCCCCACTTCCATAACGTGTAAGAACCAATCTTTTCAAAATTTTATGAAAGAATAGAATAGAAATGGAAGAAGCAGCTGTTCAAGTAGGTAAACCCCCATCAGAAAAAACAACAACATACAAAACAATCAAACAGTTTGAACACTGATAGAACCCAAAAGATTTTTTTCTATTTTTTGAACAACCATGTTCTCCCCGGAGGGAGGCGCACCACACCTGGAAATACTGCAATACCAGGCTGATGCATGGAGTGGAAGGAGCAAGCTCCTATTCCATCTCCCTGGTCCAAAAATCCATTTAATATAAAGTTCTCACATCGAGAACATATCAGATATTAAACTGATAAGAACAGATTTAAATTTTATTAGAGAATATTTAAAGAAATAAACGATACAGAAAATTTGAAGCGTTAGTCATTGGTCATTGGGGGTAACATGCAGAGTAAGGGGGTATGTTGGTGTTTTGGGGCTGGGCAGCACACATAGTATATACACACTGCAATGTCCCCAATGAGGGGTGGGTAACCGGTGGGCGGGATCAGGAGACAGTCGATAAACGGTGAGGGTCCACCACCCATACAGGAGGCAGGGACAGTCATGGGTATAAGCAAGCGGGCTGGATAATGGGGATGGGGTGACCCTCACGTGGCGGGATTCAGCTAGGTTTGGTGGGTTTAGGGCTCAGGGGATAGGGTCCAGCAGGGGGTGTGTGTGGGTGCACGAGGTCTCCCCGGCTCACTCTTGGTATTGGCGGTGGCCGGTGATGTGCTCGGTGTAAATGTCCCGGGACCAACGGATAGCGTCCGAGACCATTAGGCGTCTCATGAGCCGCGCGTAATGACGGCCCACCCCACAGGTCCTCAGCACGCGTTCGTTACACGGGTCCCAGGCACCCAGGGCCCCAACGAGCAGAGCGTCGACGTGCACCTCGTAGCCCTTGGTCCGCAAGGTGTCAGCCAGGGGGGCGTATTTTTCGAGCTTGCGGGCTCGGGCTTCGCGGAAGGCCGGGGTCCTGTTCTCGAACGGAATCGCTACGTCGACCAGGATGATCTTTTTCCCCACCTCGTCCGTGACGACGATGTCCGGGCGCAGCGGGCTGTCGGTGCCAGGGACGGTGCGGTTGACAGCGATCTCTCCCAGACGCGGGTTGATGGCCTTCACTAGACGGTCCTGGACGGCGTTGTGGCGTAGCTGCCAGGCTCTGGCGTGGGGCTTGCAGCAGCACAGGACGTGGGGCAGGGTTTCGTTGACGTACCCGCACTTCCTGCAGCGTTTGTCCCGGTTCCCGTGGCGGATGGCACCGTTGAGAGGGACGCAATTCAGCCGGGCGCGGTGAATGAACCGCCAGTCGGCGAACCGGGTGAAGCTGCCTGTGGGGAGGAAGTGGTTGCTGGAGTCCCACTTGCTGGTTATTTCGAAGACTTTACCCTGGTCCGGCTTTTTCTTCAGGGCGTCCACGTAGAGCGCGTGGACGGCGGCCTTCAGGGATCTCTCCAGCACGCCTCTGGCTCCCGGGGTGACGACGATGTTGTCCTCCATTCCGATCCGCGGTATCAGGACTCCCAGCTCCTGCCGTTCCTCGTTCCATTCCCAGCGGCAGCCCAGGCGCTTTCCCAGCCGGCGCGTGGCATTGCGGGCGCGGGTCCACAGCGAGGCGAAGTCTCCCCTGTCCCGGGCGAAGTCGCCGTCCAGGGAGCCGCTCAAGAAGGTGGCCACATCTCGGTCGGAGGGAGGTCTGCCGATTCGTTTCTCGGTGGCGGCGTGCAGGGCAGTCGTTGCGACGTTCTTTACCGTGGCGTCCGGGCAAGTCAGGAGGCGGAAGGTGTGTGTGAGGACCGCGATGTCGCAGAGGTCTCCCATACGGGGGACGCCGGCACCACCGTGCCTGTGCTTGATGTATACGAGTTCGTTGCTGGCTCTCCGGGGCAGGGACATCCAGTTTTTGACCAGTTTCCGGATGGCGCTGTCCGCCTTGTTGAGGGGCACCTTTGCCACGGCGGATCCCCTCAGGACGAAGGCGATGCGGGGGATCAGGAAGGTGTTGAGGGCGTTGATCTTCTGCCACGGCGCCAGCAGGGATGTGTCGATTTTGGCGGCGTCTTGCATGATCTCCCCGATGGTGTCCTCGGGGGTCTGCCGGACGCGGAAGCCTGTCGGCGTGCCGAGGTGCTGGTACGCCTGCCCCTCCGCCAGGGGAACGACGGACTCGCCCTGGATGAGGAACTCCGTCATCAGTACCGAGTCCCTCTTGCTCCCGTCGACGTGGAGGGACGCACACTTCTTGGCATTGAAGCGGAGTCCCGCCCAGTCCGCGGCTCTCCCGATGGTGTCAAGCATGCCCTGGAGCCTCTCGGGGTCGTCCGCGATCAGGACCAGGTCATCCGCGTAGGCCAAGATGCTCACCCTCTCGCCGTGTAGGTCGAAGCCGTCGGCGCCGTCAGAGATCGCCCGCAGGAGCGGCTCCATGGCGAGGTTAAAGACGATGGGGCTGAGGGGGCAACCCTGCTTCACGCCGCTGTGGATCGGTATCTCTGCGGTCTCCCCTTCTACCGATCGGATGGTGGTGCTGCAGCCCTTATACAGCTCCCGGATCAGGTGGAGGAAGGTCTCTGGCATCCCAAACTCCTGTAGAGTGTCGAAGATGTGATGGTGGGGGATGGACCCGAAGGCGTTGGCCAGGTCGAGCCATGCTATCGAGCACTGCCTCCGTGTTCTCCTGGTCGTCTGGATGACGGTCTGGAGAAGGAAGTTGTGCTCGTAGCACCCCTCCGACGGCATGAAGCCCTTCTGGGCGGGGCTGATGGCTCCCCCGGTCGTCGCCCACTCCGTGATCCTGGCTGCCAGGCAGCTGGCGTACAGTTTGTACATGGTGGAGCAGAGGGAGATGGGTCTCCAGTTGCTGGGGTCGTCCCGCTCGCCCTTCTTGGGAATCAGGACGGTCATGGCCTTCTTCCAGGAGGTGGGGGATCGGCCGAAGCGCTTGCACAAGTTAAAGATGTTGGAGAGCAGGAGGCAGCCGGGGTCCCGCTTCTTGAGGAGGCTGTAGGGGATGCTGTCTTTTCCGGGTGCAGTATTCTTGGTTCTGGAGAGCCTGGCCGTCACCTCTTTAGGGGTGAAGTCGGCCTCCAGGCCGTCCGCGTCGGGAATGCGGGGCAGGGGGCGGAGGCACTCCGGGCGCTGCGCGTCGTTCCTGGGCACGCCGCCGAACACTCCGAGGAAGTAGTTGTAGAGGCGCTCGGGCGGGATCGTGCAGTACGACGGGGGCCCGTCGAGGATCTCTCTCACGGCCTTGAGGCGGTTCGTACGGTACATCTTCTGGATCCTTGACGCGGCTGCCGGGTCGAAACGGCGGCCGGTGTTCCTCCTTCCAGCTCCCCTGGTGTTGTTGTCACGGTGTGGGGCGGGCCGTCTCGGGGCAGGCCGGGTGGTCTCCTGGTTCGGTGTCCTCTTGAAGGCAATCTCCGCGGACAGCTCGCGGGTGAGCCTGTCAACGAGCAGGTCAAATTCCGCGAAGGAGGCTGCCGCTTGGAGCTCCTCGATCCAGGCGGCCTGCCAAGGCGTGGCTGGCCTAGGCTCCGGCCGCCGGTCCTCGGGCTCCTCGGTCGGCGTGGGCAGCGAGTTTGTCGTGTGGTCGATGGGTTGTCCCACTTGTGGGTCGGGGGACTCCGCGGTTGGGTCCCGGGGCGTAGTCGCTGGTGGGGTAGGATCGCCACTGGTTGTTGGCGGAATCTGGACAGGGTCAAGGGGGGCGGGGGTGATGCCAGGTCTTCCGTGTGCGGCTGCTGTCTGGGGGGTTGTCGCGGAAGCGTGCGACCTTCTGGCAGCAGGGATCGGCCTGGGGCCTCTGGCAGCAGTAGTTTGCAGAGTGGGCTGGGGGGTGGACCCCGTTCCCTCGGTAGGCGGGGTTCGAGGTGCAGGTTGAGGGGTCGCATTGGCTCTTCCTGCGGTTGGCGCCCGTAGGGTGGCCTGGCGACCGGCGTCGGTTCCGCGGGGGGCAGGGGTTCGGGCGGCCACGCGTGGCGGGGCGCTGACCCTTCTTGGGATGGGGTTGCGCTGGTTGGGCGTCGGGAGTGCACTAAGACGCCTCAGCTCAGAGAGCTTACGGGCCACCTGGGTGGATGTGAAAGGTGTCCAGCTGGTAGGGGCTCGGTGAACGTTGCCTGCTGTGGGAGGTGCCGTCTCGGTGGTGGGGCCCTGGTCCAACGGCTCGGGGGTTGGAGTGGGTTTTAAGGTGGCGGTTGGCGGGGGTGCCCCGTTTCCACGCGGCGCGGGAGCAGCGGGCCGGGGCACAGGAGGGCGAGAGGCCGGGACCAGAGTTGTCGCTGAACGGGCTCTCTTGCAGCTGGCCTGGTGTGCCTTGCATCTCTTCTGAGTTTCAAAGGGCAGGCTGCAGAGGGCGCAGCTGAAGGTGGTGGATTTGCCATGGCACCTTTTCAAGTGCCTGGTGACTCCTCCGAGGAGGCGGAAACGCCGGGGCGGCGAGCAGATGGGGCAGGTGAGCGCATCAGCGGCAAGGGGGTATGTGAGGTAGATGGTGTCATCGTCACCCCCCTGCGGAGCGGGGGTCTCAGTGGTAGTAGAGGTTTCTCCAGCAAGGGTGTCCCGCTGGGGGTCGGGCGGGGACTGCTGGGGGCCAGGGGGTGTGACTGGTGCCCGCCGGGGGACAGGGGAGCCGTCTCGTGGCGGCTGGAGCAGCTGGGGAGCAGGGGGCGTGTCTGGGTACCGCAGGAGAACCGGGGAGGCATCTCGTGGTGGCTGGGGCGTGTGGCAGAGTTCCCTTGACAGCCGGGGGACGTGGGGTGGGGTGTTCAGCAGTTGCGACTGCTGTGGGGCGGTGTGGGGGTCTCCCGTTGGCTGGAGCAGCAGGAGCGTGGTGGATGTCCCCGGCGGTTGGGGTGGCAGGGGAGTGGTTGGGGGGTCCCCCGGTGGCTGGAGCAGCTGGTGGACAGCGGGGGAGTCACTCTGCAGCTGGAGTGCCAGGTGATGGGGGGGCAGGTCTCCCAGGTTCCGCGGCAGTCGGCGGGCAGCGGGTCGGGGTCCTGTCCGCCGGGGCGCATCAGTGGGCTCCTCGGTCACTGCGAGCGGTGGCGGCTGGGGCGCAGGGTGGGAGGCCCCCTGCGGCTCGGGCGGTGGTGGCTGGGGCAGGTGGTGGGGATCCCCTGGCTGCATAGGCGGCAGCTGCGCGGGGCAGGAGACCCCCGGGGGCTCAGACAGCGGCGGCCGGGGCGGGTGGTGGGGATCCCCTGGCTGCATAGGCGGCAGCAGCGCGGAGCAGGAGATCCCCGGTGGCCAAGGCAGCGGTGACTGGGCCACGTGGCGGGGCTCCCCGAGCTGCCCGAGTAGTTGCAGCTGGGGAGCGGAGCAGGAGTCCCCTGGCGGTGGGACCAGCGGCGGCTGCGGGGTTCCGCGGGGCTCCCCGGGCTGCCCAGGCAGCGGCAGCCGGGGAGCGGGGCAGGAGTCTCCGGGCGGCAGCCGGGGCACGTGGCGGGAGTCCCCGAGCGGCGGCGGCGGGGGTGCGCCGCGGGTCTCCCCGGGCTGCTCCGGTAGTGGCAGCCGGGGAACGGGGCAGGAGTCCCCGGGCGGCGGAGGCGCGCCGCGGGGCTCCCCGGGCCGTGTAGGCAGCGGTAACCGGGGAGCTGGGCCGGAGTCCCCGGGCGGCGGCGGCGGAGGCGCGCCGCGGGACTCCCCGGGCTGCTCAAGCAGCGGCAGCCGGGGAGCGGGGCAGGAGTCCCCGGGCGGCGGCGGCGGAGGCGCGCCGCGGGGCTCCCCGAGCTGCTCCGGCAGCGGCAGCCGGGGAGCGGGGCAGGAGTCCCCGAGCGGCGGCGGCGGAGGCGCGCCGCGGGGCTCCCCGGGCTGCTCCGGCAGCGGCAGCCGGGGATCGGGGCAGGGGTCCCCGTGCGTCGGCGGCGGAGACGCGCCGCGGGGCTCCCCGGGCTGCTCCGGTAGTGGCAGCCGGGGAACGGGGCAGGAGTCCCCGGGCGGCGGAGGCGCGCCGCGGGGCTCCCCGGGCTGCCCAGGCAGAGGTGGCCAGGGCGTGGGGCAGGAGTCCCCCACTGGTGGCTGGGGTAGGGGCAGCTGGAGCACGTGGCCCGGCTCCCCAAGGTGGACACGCGACAGGGGCTGGGGCTCGAGGCAGGGATCCCCCGGCGGCCGGAGCAGCAGCGGCTGGGGCGCGTGGCGGGGGTCCCCGGGCTGCGCCAGGGGGGGCGGCCAGGGCGTGGGGCATGGGTCCCCCGGTGGCAGGGGCAGCCGCTTTGGGGAGGGGGGGCAACCCCCCGGCGGCATGGGTGGTGGGGGAGCCGCGGGAGAGTCCCCTGGAGGGAGTAGGTGCTGGGGCTCAGTGGAAAGGATACCTGGCCCCAGGGGTAGCAGATGGCCAGCGGGGCTCCTCTCCGGTAGCTGGGACGCGTGGGGACGGACTCCTGGCGGCAGCAGCAGCTGGGCGGCAGTGGATGTCTGGGGTAGCAGGGGCGTGGGGAGGCAGTCTCTCCGCGGCTGCGGCTCTTCCCGCGGCAGGAGCGAGGTGGAGCAGACTCCCGGTGGTTGCAGCTGCTGGCGGTCGGCTGCAGGTTCGTCCAGCGGCTGGAGCACTGCAGGGCAGCCTCCCGGCGGCTGGGGACCGGGGTCTACCTTCCTCCTCTCGGTGGTGTTCCTGCAGGCTGGTCTTCGGATGGAAGAGCTTTCTGCAGCAGCATCTTGGGGGCGATTCTCCTTGTCTTCGCACTTCCCTCTGGATCTGCTGGTTTGCCATGGCTCTGAGACACCGAGAGACTTCTTTCGGGTAGTGAGCTGAGAAGATCTCCGGGGAGGACCAGGCGTAACAGCCGGGAGCCTGTGTCGAGCAACAGGCTGTGCTGGGACAGCGGTCAGAGCTTTAGGTTGCGTGTTAGGGGTTGCAGGATGCATCCCAGAGCACCATGAGCTCGTCAGGAGAACTGATACAGTGTATCAGTAGTGATTCAGATTAAACTGATATAGATCTAGGTAGTAGCTTATCAGATGCAATTAATAAAGATTAAACTGATAAGAACAGATACTACACTTGGACCACAGCTCAGAGAGCCGAGAAGCGATACCTTTCCTCGGAACAGCGCGCTCCCCTCGCGCTCCCAGTGCTTTCTATATCAATAGGACTAACTTTCATACCTTCCTAGCTAAGTGGCAATCGCTGCCCCGAAGTGACTCCGATACACTCACTCAAACCACCAACTCTCCACACCGAATTCTGCTCCCACACAGAGAATTCTCTCCGCCCGCTTCCTTGGGCTCAGCCGGCTGCTCTGTGTTGCCGCCAGACATTGCTGATCTGCATAACCCCGCCCACTGACGTGTGACGCCTCCCCTCGCTGTCTGCTGCTCTCCCTGCCTGCAACAGACGCGGTGCGCCACGTGCTGCCGGAGCCCCGCTCTCGGAACCAGCCCGTCGGGGCGCGTCCCTCCGCCACTGCTCCAGCCCCCGGCCCGCCCCGTCCCTGCCCTGCGCTCCCCCCGCTGCTGCGCTCAGCGCAGGGAGCCGGGCAGCGAGAGCCGGGCTGGGGATCAAGGGGAGTTTTCTGGGGGCGGGGGGTGTGCAGGGGCGAGGGAATTTCTGGTCCTTAAAAGTGGGGGGGGGCCACCAGCACCGGAACGTGGCCGCCCCCCTTCCTCCGAGCCCCCTCCCTCACGCTTCGCCTTCACCTGCAGGCCCCGCCCCCGCTCCGCCCATTCCCCCTCATCCCTGTCCCCGCATCGCCCCTTCCCCGATGCCCCGCCCTCACACCGCCCTTCCCTCCTCGTCCCCGCCCTCACGCCTTCCCCGAATCCCCGCTCCCACGTTGCCCCTCCCCCTAAACCCCGCCCATTCCCCCTAATCCCCGTCCCCGCATCGCCCCTTCCCCGATGCCCCGCCCTCACACCGCCCTTCCCTCCTCGTCCCCGCCCTCACGCCTTCCCCGAATCCCCGCTCCCACGTTGCCCCTCCCCCTAAACCCCGCCCATTCCCCCTAATCCCCGTCCCCGCATCGCCCCTTCCCCGATGCCCCGCCCATTCCCCCTCATCCCTGTCCCCGCATCGCCCCTTCCCCGATGCCCCGCCCTCACACTGCCCTTCCCTCCTCGTCCCCGCCCTCACGCCTTCCCCGAATCCCCGCTCCCACGTTGCCCCTCCCCCTAAACCCCGCTCATTCCCCCTAATCCCTGTCCCCGCATCGCCCCTTCCCCAATGCCCCGCCCTCACACCGCCCTTCCCTCCTCGTCCCCGCCCTCACGCCTTCCCCGGATCCCCGCTCCCACGTTGTCCCTCCCCCTAAACCCCGCTCATTCCCCCTAATCCCTGTCCCCGCATCGCCCCTTCCCCGATGCCCCGCCCATTCCCCCTAATCCCTGTCCCCGCATCGCCCCTTCCCCGATGCCCCGCCCTCACACCGCCCTTCCCTCCTCGTCCCCGCCCTCACGCCTTCCCCGAATCCCCGCTCCCACGTTGCCCCTCCCCCTAAACCCCGCTCATTCCCCCTAATCCCTGTCCCCGCATCGCCCCTTCCCCGATGCCCCGCCCTCACACCGCCCTTCCCTCCTCGTCCCCGCCCTCACGCCTTCCCTGAATCTCTCCTCCCACGTTGCCCCTCTCCTCTAGGGCCCGCCCCTGCACCGCCCCTTTCCCTGAGGCCCCACCCCCGCACTGCTCCTTCCCCCCAGGCTCAGCTCCCGCACCCCCCCTTCTCCCCAGGGCCCTGATCCCGCACCGCTTCTTCCTCCATGGCCCCGCCCTCGGCCCCCCCTTCCCCCTCGGCCCCGCCCCTGCACCGCCCAGCGACCCAGGCGCAGGCAGGACCGGGGAGGCGGGAGGGCAGAAAAGGAATCCGGGCCCAGCCTCCCGTTCCCGGGTCCCTCGGGCACATCACTCAGTCTCTCTGGGCCTCAGTTCTCCCGGCCGGGACATGGGGCTGGCGGCGCTTCCCACTCTCGCCCGAGCCTGGGAGGGGAACTACCCTGCGGATTAGGAAGATGCTCAGATACTGGGGTGATGGGGGAGGGGCGCAGGGGGAGCGTATTAGCACCATTGTTTGGTATATGGAGTCTGTTTGGAAACAAACTATTTCCCTCAAGTCATTCCCAAAACCTGTATTCAGCGATAACCTTGGAACAGACAGAGCAGCACGGTTTTTTTCCCATGTAGCCAGCCCCCAACCTGGCGCCAGCTCCTAGTTCTGCCCCATTTCTCCTACTGCGACCCCATCTCACCTCCTGGCCCTGGCTGGGTGGCCATGGGCCCCTCGTGGCAGGGGGCTGTGCAGGGGGGTCTCCTTGCAGCCAGGAGAGGGTGTCTGGTGGGTGCTGTCACCTCTGCCAGAGACCCACAAGAAACCCACTAGCTTCCTCCTCATGTGGGGAGAGGCTCCTACTTTCTGACTTGGGGGTGTGTGTCGGGGGGGAGTTTCTGTGATGTCAGAGCCCGGGGCAAGGGGGGGGATCGAATCATGACTCTGAAGTGGCAGGGCAACCTTCCCCCCACCCCCCAACGCTGCTCAGATTCCTCTAGGGGGCTGGGCTCGGATCTCTAGGGAGGGAGACACAAGAAAAAACACCTGCCACTATGGAACCCAGGAGTCCTGGCTCCCAGTCCCCCTGCTCTAACCTCTACCCCCCTCTGCTCCCAGAGCCAGGGATAGTACCCAGGGGTCCTGGTGCCCAGCTTCCACCCTGCTCTGACCACTAGATCCCACTCCCCTCATCATCATCATCATCCAAGCTGGCCCTAGGGAGATGTGTGTGTCCCTGTCGCCCCCTGCTGGACGGGCTGAGCCCTGCTCTGTGTGTGTGTGTGAGAGAGAGAGACACTGTGTTTGTATCAGTGTTAGTGTGTTGCTGGGCTAACTGCTAGGAAATGCTTTTGCAGGACTTTGTATCCTGCAGTAGATCACACACACACACACACACACACATCCCTCCACAACTCCACACAGCCAGACAGTCACACACGCTGATGCACAAAGGGACTCACACAATCCCAGACACTCAAACACGACACACCAGGGGCACACACTAGCCCACCCCCCCAAAGAGAGGGACAATCACACACACACACACCGGAATAGTCACAATCGTGCTCAGAGACACAACCACACACAGTTCACTGCCACTGCTCCCAACGCAAGGACCTCCTGCCCTGCACAGCATGTGCCGAGGCCTGTGGAACTCACTGCCACTGGACAGCTACCAATAGGAATGGACCTTTCCAAGAGACCAATAGACATAGCCGCGCCCGTCATAGATTACAAGCCCGTATCCGGTGGCCAAGCTAGAACACGCTTAATTCTGCCCCCTTTGTTTCAAGCCCGTATCTGGTAGTGGAGCTAGAGCAGAGCTTTTAGAGGGAAGCGCCCCATCTCAATGCAAAGACTCCAAGGGCTGCAGAATCTGCTCCATCCCTGGGGAAAATCTGCTCCTCGTTTCCAGTCTGGATTTGTCTGGCTTCATCCTCCTGCCATCAAGTCTCACTCTGCCTTTGTCAGCTGGGTTAAAGAGCCCTCTGCGCCCCCAAATCTCCTTCCTAGGGGGGAGGTTGGTGGAGAATGGGGGGGGAGGGTTTTGTAATAATTTGATGACTCAGTTTCCCCACTTGCTTGGGTGTGAAGCTCCCCATTGGGCGTGCAGGGCTTAACTTCTCCCTGGGGGAGTGAGACAGAGCCAGATGTCAACTAGGCCTGCCGGGGCTGGAACCTGGAATGGGAGGCCCAAGGCCCAGAGCACATTCTGCAAAGCAGCAGGCAGAACAGGGGGTCTAGGTGTGAACTGCGCCTGGCAAAGATTTACATTGGTGGCTGCTCAGGGCAGGGGGGAAGCAGAGCAGCCAGCATGTGCCAGGCGCTCGTAATTCACCCAGCTAGTCCTCGCTCCTCCACTGTGGACTCCCGCCAGCGCCCTGCCCAGGGGACCGGCTTCCAGCGCCCGCTTGTGACCTTTCCAAACCAGCCTCTGCAGGTTTTGTCCCAGGAATCCTGACTCCCAGTTCCACCCCCTGCTGTAACCACCAGACCCCACTCCCCTCCTAGAACCAGGGATAGAACCCAGAAGTCCAGGCCCCGCCCCCCTCCCCCCACACACACACACTAACCACTAGACCCCACTCCCCTCCTAGAGCTGGGATAGAATCCAGGAATCCTGGATCCTAGCCCATCGCTGTAACCACTAGACCCCATTCTGCTCTGAGAGCTGAAAATGGAACCCAGGAGTCCTGGTTCCCAGTCTGCCCATCCCCTACCCCCCGCCTCTCACCACTAGCTTTTCTTGACATGTGAAGATCAAACCTGGTGCCATTAAGAGCCAGGAAGTCTTTATCACAATTCCTTTTCCTCCTCTGAGCCCCAGCCCCTGCCAGCCCAGCACACGGGCTAGTGGGTTACAAATCCATAAGCAGGGATGTTTGTCTATCTGCCGTACCCCACTGCCTCCCTGGTTACTGTCGGACGGGGCTCCCAGAGGCTAACGCAGCCCCAGGGCCAGGGTAAGTGCTGTGCTCCTGAAATCTCACACTCCCGGGAACTTGTGTTTGGAGTGTGGTTGTGTGTGTATGTGTGTGCGAGGGGTGTGACAATGCGGTTCTGGCGGAACCCAACTGAGAGTGCCAACTCAGGACAAATTGCTAAAATAGGGCAGTTACAGCCCAAGGCCGGGGTTTTTCCACCTCTAAGGCAAACCAAACCAGCCAGACTAAGACTTCGGTCTCACCCCACTGGCTAACCGCAAGTCTCACAAGCAATCTCCTTAGACACTCCAGTTTCCCAGTATTACCACCAGTGCCACACGTTATGGGGACAAATGGTTATAAAAACCAATACCCCAGTAAAAGAAAAAGGTTCTCCTGATCCCAAAGGACCAAGCCCCAGACCCAGGTCAATATACAAATCAGATCTTACCCACAAATCACGCTGTTGCCAATCCTTTAGAATCTAAAATCTAAAGGTTTATTCATAAAAGGAAAAAGATAGAGATGAGAGTTAGAATTGGTTAAATGGAATCAATTACATACAGTAATGGCAAAGTTCTTGGTTCAGGCTTGCAGCAGCGATGGAATAAACTGCAGGTTCAAATCAAGTCTCTGGAATACATCCCCCGCTGGGATGGGTCCTCAGTCCTTTGTTTAGAGCTTCAGTTTGTAGCAAAGTCCCTCCAGAGGTAAGAAGCAGGATTGAAGACCAGATGGAGATCAGGCATCAGCCTTATATAGTCTTTTCCAGGTGTAAGAACACCTCTTTGTTCTTACTGTGGAAAATTACAGCAAAATGGAGTCTGGAGTCACATGGGCCAGTCCCTGCATACTTTGCTGAGGTACAAGGCGTATCTGCCTTCTCTCAATGGGTCCATTGTAGAGCTGATGGTCCTTAATGGGCCATCAAGCAGGCTAGGCAGAGCTAATCTCAGCTTGTCTGGGATGTCACCCAGAAGCATAGCATAAGTTTGCCATACAGACAGTATAGAGCCAATATTCATAACTTTAACTACAAAACTGATACACACATATAGACAGCATAATCATAACCAGTAAACCATAACCTTGTCCTAGACACCCCATTTGACCCCCTTTATACAAGATTTGGGTGCCACTACAGGACCTTGATTGCAACAATGATCTATATGGTCCCAGTTTATGTCAATAACGTCACACGGGGGTGGGGGGGAGAGACAGAGGCTGTGTTTAGAGTCTCAAAGCATCTTAAACTGAAGGCTCTTTGAGCTGTGGTCAAGTGAAAAATTTTCTAAGTTGTATCAGTTGCCCCACCCCAGAGGTGGCTGCTTCTTAGCGCTGGGCGAGCCATCCCCCTGGGGCATTATGTGCGACTGTTCCCCGGCTGCCCTGTGCCAGAGGTGGCTGCAGCTCAGCACCTGGTGAATCATCCCTCCCTGGTATTATGTGTGGCTCTTACCCAGCTGCTCCACCCCAGAGATGGCTGAATCTTAGCACCGGGTGAGCCGTCCCTGCCTGGTGTTATGTGTGGTGTTTCCCGGCTGCTCCACCCCAGAGGAGGCTGCATCTCAGTGCCAGGGGAGCTGTCCCCGCACAGCATCTGTGTGCAGCTGGTAACTGGGTTATATGGTGTTTGGACGAAGGAGTAATTGAATTTTTAAATATAAGATCTTGTAGGTTTATTATTAGTTATTATTTGCACTGTAGTAGTGCTGAGCCCCAAGCCCGGGTAAGCCCCCCAGTGTGCTAGGAGCTGCGCAAACACAGGAATACCGCTGCCCCTCTGGGAATTTGTAGGTCAGTTACCCGAAGGAGGAGAAATTAGCACCGTGGCCGCTGCGTATATTTTCAGTTCAACTTGTTTCTTTGCTGTATGTGCACCAGTCCTGGACACAGGGCCAGTGCAAGGAAGTTTCACGCCCTAGGCGAAACTTCCACCTTGCGCCCCGCCCCCAGCCCTGTGGCAGCTTCCCCCCCCCTTCAGGCACCCCCCCGGCGGCTCCCCTCCCTGCCCTGAGGTGCCCCCACCCACGGCACCTCACCCCCCAGGGAGCCATGCGGCAGCTCCCCACCCCAGCTCCCCTCTGCTCCGCCTCCTCCCTGAGCATGCCGCCCCCGCTCTAATTCTCCTCCCCTCCCAGGCTTGCGGCGCCGAACAGCTGATTGGCCCTGCAAGCCTGGGAGGCGGGAGAAGTGGAGCGGCGACCGCGCGCTCGGGGAGGGGGCGTAGGAACGCTGTAAAAAAAAATTGGGGGCACCGCTTTTTGGCGCCCCCAAATCCTGGCGCCCTAGACAACCCCCTACTTTGCCTAAATGGTAGCACCGGCCCAGCCTGGACAGACGTGGTTGTAAACAGCATCCAGGGAACTCCTTCTGTGGGGACTCTCAGCAGGGGAGAGAGAGAAGGCCCCAGCTACAGGAACTGTGTATGGCAGCGGGGGAGCCAGCCCCCTGGGACGCTGGGTGAGCCCATCATGTCCAGGCTGGGGGCTGTACCCTGCTCAGCAGCGACTCTGGGAAGGACCCAGGTGTCCCGGTGGAGCCAGATGGCCCATGAGCTCTGTAGGCAATGCTCTGCTAAGAGGGTGAGCGTGACCCTGTGCTGGAGACGTAGGGGAATAGCGAGTAGGAGCTGGGATCCCCGCTCGACGTGACATTGGGGAGACTGCGCCCAGCTCTGGGGGGCCGCATGTCAAACAGGGTGTCTGGAAATGGGGGAGGTGTCAAAGAAGAGTAACGGGGACGATCCGAGGGGCTGGAAAACCTGCCCGAGAGCCAAGCACTGAAGGAGCTCGATCTAGTGAGTTTAACCCGGAGAAGGCTCAGAGGGGACAAGATCCTGGTCTGTCAGCACCTCCCTGCTGGTGAGGGGAAGGTTTCGGGGAGCAGAGGGCTCGTTAACCCAACAGACAGGGGCAGAGTGAGAGCTGACGGCTGGGGGATGGAGCCAGAGAAATCGAGACTGGGAAGAAGGGGCAGATTTTCCCCAGGGAGGGGAACTGACCCTGGGAATCACTGCCCCAGGGACAGGGCAGAGTCTCCAGCCCTTGGAGTCTTTCTATGGAGATCGGATGTCCCTAAAAGCACTGCTCTAGCTCGACCATCAGCTCTGGGCTGGAAGCCGGGATCCCTGGGGGGAGGTCTCCAGGCTGGGCAGACTGCCTGGGCACCACGGTCCCTTCTGGCGTTAAGATGGGCAGATCAATGAACGTAGCAGTAAGCAGCTGGGCTGGGAGCGTCTCAGTTCTCCTCGGCGAGGCAGGAAGCTGCGATGCTGAATAAAGCTAAACACCGCGCGGTCGTTCTTACAATTTACCACATGTGTTACGGTCACGTCTGTTGTACTTAAAGTACTGCACAGGATCTTTTCAGGGGGAATAAGGCAAAATGCCACATTTATTAGTAATACATGTATTCATTAACACTGTATTATATGCATATAATATATTACACTCACACACACACACACACACAAACACACTCCGTCTTGTTGTTACCAATTAGTTGCTCCCCTTAACTTCACTGGCCAGGTGAGTTAGATGGAGGAGGGGGTGGAGCCGGGCTTCTGCCGATCCGGATCGATGCTCCCATGTTGACAAGACGAGACCCGGGGTCCTCTGCAAGACACCTTACAAACGTTGACTCTATCTCCCCTTGTAAATACTCTCACACTTCTTATCACACTGTCTGTACTGGCTAGCTTGATTATCACTTCAAAAGTTTTTTTTCTCTTAATTAATTGGCCTCTCAGAGTTGGTAAGACAACTCCCACCTGTTTATGCTCTCTGTATGTGTGTATATATATCTCCTCATTATATGTTCCATTCTATATGCATCCGAAGAAGTGGGCTGTAGTCCACGAAAGCTTATGCTCTAATAAATTTGTTAGTCTCTAAGGTGCCACAAGTACTCCTGTTCTTCTTTTTGCGGATACAGACTAACACGGCTGTTACTCTGAAACTTACTTTTATAGCAGCTTTCCTCTTATGCAAATCTATACCAGATTTAAACTCTGTGTCTGTGTCCATTGGTCTTTCGTGCTGCTTTCTTTTGAGTGTTGTCCCAATGCTGCAAAGAGGGTGTTTCCAAAAGAAGGTGCTTGCTTCTAACCCCCAAGGCCGTCAGTATGTCTGCTTCTCTTTAATGAGCCCACTTGACACGTTTTATTGTCCTTGGGTCTGGCTCCCAGCCCCTCTCCAACAGTTGAGGCTGTCTGGAGGTGCTGCCTTCCATGCCTTGCTCATCCACACCTCATTCATTCAACAGGGCAATTGATTAAGAGTGGGGGGGGGGGAGAGCTCTTGTTCTACTGCTAGCAAACAGAAATTTTTCTTCTATTTTATTCTATCCTTAGGGGCTATAATATTATACCAAGGGCAATGCAAAGTTTCTAAATGAGGTTTTGATACAAAGTCCCATGAAAACAGAGGTCACACGTGGGTAGACCCACCACAAGGTTATATGAAGAGGCACAATGTAAAGTCATATGAAAATTATCAGAAATTTATCTACATTGTCCCCCTTTTGACCTCTCAAGAACAATTCTTGAGTGGTCACCATATAAATCTTTTGTATTTGTTGCAAACAAACCAAACAATTATAACCAGGTGAATATAGCTAAAACCATTACAATTGACTAAACACCAGATATAACAAATACAAATGCAAACAATTATAATTATAATAATTGGAAATACAACAAAATCGTTACCATTACAATAACTGGGTACATTGACAAACAAAATGAGGCCCAAGTTTGATGCTGCAATAGCCATCAAACAATAAAAGTCACTGAGGTCAGGACCTTTTTAAGCACACACAACAAATAAGATTTTGTAGGAGTACCACAGTTGTTATGCAAGGTTAAGCTGATTTGGACTTAAACTAACATTTAGTTGCTAAAATGTTGTAGAATTTCCTATTTTTAACAGTTGTTCTCAGAGGTTTCTGGGGACCTGAAAGATGGGGCCATACAATTATGGGCCAAGGTCTTACAGGTTATGGGGGCCCAAGAACTACCCTTTAGGGCTTGGGGAAATAGAATTAGAGTGCATAGAGGAAAGTGTGGAATGAATAATAATACAAGCAAATGTAACTAACAATACAAATGTATTAAGAACAAAAAAACCAACAACAAAATGATTATTAGAAAACCTGACAAAACAAAACAAAATAACCCTGATGCACTGGGGACCCAAGTCTTTTGGACACAAGGGGTGATTGATAAGTTGGATGGAGATGGGGGAAGTAGAGAGAGGAAAAGACATTTGCCCTGTCTAGTGTAGTATCCCCTCTTTTTTTAGACCCAATGCTAGCACAGGACACCACTAGAGACAGACACAGAACATGCAACACTGAACACAGACTCTGTCATGACACTATAACCATGGTATTTTATAACTCTTCAGCTGGTACCAGCTCTCCTGATGTTCTGGTTCAGAGCCTGAAAGACAGAAGCTTGGAAACAAATTAGCACAGTGCTTTCACCCTGGCAGAACCTGCTTGGTCTCTGCCACAGTGTGTTTGGTACTTGGGGCTGCACAAATGCTAATTAAGTGGTGCATTTTTTGTGAGTGTAAATCCTCCCTTTCTCTCAGTAAAAGGGCGTTAACACTCCATCTAGAAAAAAATTTTTGTTTTAAAATCTCCAGCCATTTTGCCATGGCCTGGAGATCTGAGGCAGAAGCAGGCACTGTTGTTAACTGTTTCAATGGCATTTTGGCCCTGGGAGGAGGAATTTACCCAAATATCCCCCTTCCCAATCTCCAGAGGGGTCCCAAAGGTCTGCCCCCTTCTGGGGTCTCAAATGTTTCTTTTCCTGATCTCACTGCTGCTTTAAGATTTGAGAGTGCTGTTTTAACTCTCTGTACCCAACCTGTTTTTCAGTTTCTTTATCTATTGCTTGCCTGGGCCCGATCCTGCTTTTTTCAATAAACAGTTTTTTTTCGTGGGCACAAGCCTTGTTTCACTACTAATTTAGCAAGGAGGGTGGGCTTTCCAACTAGCCCCCACCCTTCCTGGTCCTGTTTCTTAAACATTTTTTTTAAATTGTGAAATTACCACAATATTACTTACAAAAACCAAACAAACATAAACCACACTACACTGCCCAAACTCCTATATCCTTCAGAGTTTGGTTTAACAACACAAGATCTGCATTTTATGATTTTAACCCACTCTGGGCCAGAGGGAGAGACGCTAAGCTCCCTCTGTATTACTCGGTCTGCTACCACCGAGGGTTCATACACCAATTATACAAATCCTTCCCCGGATCAGAGTGAGAAACACTAAGTTCTCCTCTTTAGCTCAGTCATGAACACAATTTAAACCTAAACTCCTATATCCTTCAGAGTTTGGTTAATTAACTGAAAGTTTACGCTCTTTTTCCTCTAGTGCCAGGCTTGCTAAAGCTGGCGGTGTGCACACCAGTTTTATAATAACTGTGGGTTCTATGCTTGCTCCCCCTTTTGCATTCTCCACCAAAATGTTGTACTTAAAGTACTGCACAGGATCTTTTCAAGGGGAATAAGGCAAAACGCCACATTTATTAGTAATACATGTATTCATTAACACTGTATTATATGCATATAATATATTACACTTACACTCACACACACACACAAACACACTCCGTCTTGTTGTTACCAATTAGTTGCTCCCCTTAACTTCACTGGCCAGGTGAGTTAGATGGGGGAGGGGGTGGAGCCGGGCTTCTGCCGATCCGGATCGATGCTCCCATGTTGACAAGACGAGACCCGGGGTCCTCTGCAAGACACCTCACTTTTATAGCAGCTTTCCTCTTATGCAAATCTATACCAGATTCAAACTCTGTGTCTGTGTTCATCGATCCTTTGTGCTGCTTTCTTTTGAGTGTTGTCCCAATGGTGCAAAGAGGGTGTTTCCAAAAGAAGGTGCTTGCTTCTAACCCCCGAGGCCGTCAGTATGTCTGCTTCTCTTTAATGAGCCCACTTGACACGTTTTATTGTCCTTGGGTCTGGCTCCCAGCCCCTCTCCAACAGTTGAGGCTGTCTGGAGGTGCTGCCTTTCATGCCTTGCTCATTCACACCTCATTCATTCAACAGGGCAATTGATTAAGAGTGGGGGGGGGGAGAGCTCTTGTTCTACTGCTAGCAAACAGAAATTTTTCTTCTATTTTATTCTATCCTTAGGGGCTATAATATTATACCAAGGGCAATGCAAAGTTTCTAAATGAGGTTTTGATACAAAGTCCCATGAAAACAGAGGTCACACGTGGGTAGACCCACCACAAGGTTATATGAAGAGGCACAATGTAAAGTCATATGAAAATTATCAGAAATTTATCTACACGTCTAATGGCCCAATTGAGATCAGGGCCCCTTCGTGCCAGGCACTGCCCAGACACACAGCAAGAGACAGGCCCTGCCCCAGCTGAGATCAGGGCCCCTTCGTGCCAAGCGCTGCCCAGACACACAGCAAGAGACAGGCCCTGCCCCAGCTGAGATCAGGGCCCCTTCGTGCCAGGCACTGCCCAGACACACAGCAAGAGACAGGCCCTGCCCCAGCTGAGATCAGGGCCCCTTCGTGCCAAGCGCTGCCCAGACACACAGCAAGAGACAGGCCCTGCCCCAGCTGAGATCAGGGCCCCTTCGTGCCAAGCGCTGCCCAGACACACAGCAAGAGACAGTCCTTGCCACAAAAACGTTTGAAGGGTAAAGGAACAAAAGTAGGATTTGTATCCACCTTGTACAGGTGGGGAAACTGAGGCATGGAGCGGCGTGGCTTGCTCGTGGTCACATGGGGCCCTGTGGCAGCGTTGTGTAGCCCATAGAACTAGCTTTAGCATTTATTTGATGGGGCAGTAATGCAAGCAACGCGCAGGCCTGTCTCCTGTGAGACGCTGGCGTCAGCAGTTAGCATAAGGCTTGGGGCCTTTGAACTTTGGCACAGATAAATGGCCCAACCGTGACCCCTAGGTTTTGGGGATGTGGGAACAGAGAGTTTAAGGGGGAGCTTTGTCCACAACGACACCAGGAACATGAGCTAACACCATCTTGCGGATAGTTTAGCATGGGACCATCGGCTGCTGTCTGACCACCAGAGAGCCATGACCTATGGGAGAAGGGCCCCCAGCACTGGTAGTGGGAGGAGATACACATAAGGAAGAGGGGAGACACCCCTACAGAACAGGCATTAGGCAGGGTGATGTCAGCGTAACATCATGTACAAGTCGCATCCCAGCCTGCGGGCAGGAGGAGAGCGCAATGTAGCCCTTGGAAGGTGCCGGGGTGACGACTGGGGTGACAACGAGGAAGGTGATGGTGAGAAGGAAGATACTGGCTGACAGTCTGGGTTGTTCTGCACGGGACGGTTCGGAGGGACACGCTGCCGTCTCTCTATCTACCTCGCTGGGCTGGAGCCTTTGTGACTTTGCTAAATGTGCGAATAATTCCTCAAGTGCGAGTGTCACAGCTGTGCCCATCGGGGCTCCCAGCTGAACCCCAGTTTCCATAATCCTGAGCCTGACCTGGGGACACGAACCTGTCAGACCTCACCTGGAATTCTGAAGTAATCAATAGAATGAATATGCGACTCCTACATCGGGCTCCAGCTGTGACTAGATCCAAGATCTCCTGCCTCAGCCCCCAGCCCAGCCTCACTATGGAACTCGTAGCATTTCTGGGACACCCTTTGTGCTGAAAACGTTTTCATAGGAACCTTTCCCGGGCCCAAATCTGGTTCCCTTTTCTTGTAGGCCCCACGTCAGTGTTCACCCTGGAGGAGATGGAGGCCCTGCTGCTGCTGGCCCTCTCCATCCTGACCGGTGAGTGGTTCTGGTTGCGCTGGGGCTGGGATGCAGTAACGGGGATGAACAGGGAGCCGGGAACTTGGGAGACTCTGCCATGGCGATGGCTCCACCTGCCAATGCTTGGAATCCAGCAGGGGGCATCTGGAATGACTGGGGTTCAGTTGCAACCTCTAGGGGGCGCTGTGCTGCAGACAGCGAGGTGGGGGCTCTCCTCTGGCAGTCAGGGCTGGCCTCGATACCCCAGCGCAGTACTAGGGGGCGTTGTGCTGCAGGGAGCGGGGTGGGGGTCTCCTCTGGCAGTGAGGACTGGCCCCAATACCCTAGGGCAGCGCCATGGGGTGCCGTGCTGCAGGGGGGGGGGCTCTCCTCTGGCAGTCAGGGCTGGCCCCAATGTCCCAGGGCAGGACTAGGGAGCATGGTGTTGCAGATAGCAGGGTGCTGCTTCCCCTCCAGGTGCCGGCTGCCAGGACTGGGGGGTGACCCTGCCCGTGGGCCCCCTGACCGGATGGAGCGGCTCATGCGTGACGATCCCTTGCTCTTACACCTACCCCGAGGGGCAGCTCGTCAGAGCCGTGACCTGGAGCCGGGACAAGGAGAGAATTGTGCAGCTCACCGCAGCAGCGGGGCAGGGCTATGACAAGGCCGAGCGCGCCCAGTTCCTGGGTGACCTGCACCACGACTGCACCCTGCGCCTCAACCCGCTGGCGCTCGGCGACGGGGGCGCCTACTCCTTTGAGTTCCAGACCCAGAGCCAAAGCTGGAGAAGCCCCCGAGCCGTGTGCCTCACGGTGTCAGGTAATCCCCGGCTCCTCTTGCAGAAACGGTTCACCAACAACCCAGCCTGACCCCGCACGGCGTTATGTGTGGCTGCTCCCCAGATGCCCTGCCCCAGAGGTGGCTGCACCTCAGCGCCCATCGAGCCATCCCCAAGGACGGTTGCTGTACACCTCTCATAACATTTCACTCAAATCAGATGACCACATTCTGCAAAGCTGTGAAGAAACAGTGGAGTCTGGTGGTTAGAGGAAGCCTAAACTGGAGTCAGGACTCCTGGGTTCTCTCCCAGCTCTGGGAGGGGAGCCTGGTACAGGTCACACCCCCACCTGGTCTTGAGGCCGCTCTCAAAGAAGGGGCAGTGGCTTGTGACTGGAGGTGGCTGTGCCCATGGCCGTGCCCCCAGCAGTGACTGACTCCCCCCTCACACACCCTGCACAGAACATCCCTGCAGGGTCAAATATAGCATTACTAGGACCGCCGGAGCCCTGAACGGCAACTTGATCTGCTCCATCTCCGAGCGCTGCGCCTCCTCCGGCCTGCATTGGTACGACGGAGCCGGCGCGCGGATCCTGGAGGAAACTGAAGCTGGCACAAGCAATAGGCTGAGGATGCGCATCATCTGGCAGCACCGGGGGGCGGCGCTGGAGTGCCGGGTGCAGGGCTACCGGAATAGGTGCCTCCCCAAAGGGTCCCAGCCCCCAGCCACAGGTGAGTTGCATTATGTATGGGGCCTTTCCTTTCTAGGGGGTGGCAGCTCCCATCAGGCCCCAGGGCAGGGGCTGGCTGGGGGGCAGGGAATGGGGCACGGGGCCTTTCCCCTCTAGCAGGCACTGACTCTAATCCGGTCTGAGGGCAGGGGTTTGGCTGGTGCTGGGGGTGGGGAATGGGATACGGGACCTTTCCCCTCTAGGGGGCGCCAGCTCCCATCCGGCCCCAGGGTGTGAGACTGGTTGGCTCAGAGGGGCAAGGAATGGGGCACGGGGCCTTTCCCCTCTAGGGGGTGCTGGGTCTGACCCATCTCCAATGGCCTTTTCAGGCCGGCCCCCCCGCCTGAAGGTCCTGGTGGACATGGACGTCCCAGACCCGATCAGGGAGGGCGACTCGTTCACGCTGAGATGTGTGGGGGACAGCGGGTCGCTGGACCAGGTCTACTTCTGGATTCACAACTACGAGGACCTGCCCATGGGCCCCTCTCAGCAGATTGAAGGGGCAACCTTGTCTCACGGGGGCAATTACACCTGCATGAAGTGGGTCTCCGACATAGGGCATGCCTACCTGGCCATATCCCCCACCACCTATGTGGCCATCCTTGGTGAGTAGCCAGTGCCAGGGCGGGGCCACAGCCCTGGGGGTGGGGCCAAGGAGCACCGATGGGAGGGGTCCTTGTCTCACCTACATTCCAAATGGGGGCGGGACCACAGCCATGGGGGCAGAGCAGGAGAGCACAGATTGGGGGGCCTTTCTGTCACTGACATTCCAGTTGGGGGCATGGCCACAGCCATGGGGGTGGAACCAGGTTCACAAATGGGAGGGGACAGGGGCCTTCCTTTCGCCACCACTTGGATATGGGAGTGGGGCTAGAGCACTGGGGGCGGAGCCATGGAGCCCCTCCGCCCCATGCCATGCTGCGCCTAAGCCCCCAGCTGCCATCCTACGGGAGCGTCATTAGGTCATATCTCATTCCGCTTCCTCTGCAGCCCCCCTGTGGTGCATGTGGTGGCCACCCCAGGCCCTCATCGCAGCACGGGGGAACCCCTGTCCCTGACGTGCCGGCTGGACACCAGCGCTTTTGGCGGATTGGGCTTCTCCTGGTACAAGGATGGCGAGCGGCTGGGGTGGGCACAGGCAGAACTGGCTTTCCCGGGCGTCCAGGTGGCTGATGGGGGAAAGTATCAGTGTGAGGTGCACAACATCCTAGGGAAATCCACCTCCCTGCCACTCACCATCACTGTTGTGTGTAAGTACTGGGTGCATTTGACTCCACATTACACATTACATAGCCAGGGAATGGCTTAGAGTCCCCCATGCACCATGGCTGAACCCCGCACAGTCCTTCTGCAAGGCCAACCAAAATAAACGAGCTCCCAGCTCGTGCTCCAGCTGGGTCCGCTTTGTTGACCAGGCTCCAGTATCTCTGTCCACAGAGCCATCTAGCGGCCGAATGACATTGCAAATCAACCTGTCACAGGCCGAGAAACACCCGTTCAAATAACGTACACTTAGTTGAAATTTAATATTTTTTAATCATCAGGAAAAATATCTGGTTTGCCCCCCTCAAAATTAGCTCTTTGCCGGACTTTTCATTACATTTTTCACCTCCATTTTTACCTACAGTGTTTTGAAAGAGCAATTCAGGGGCGGTGGGTGAATGAGCTGTTGGGGGAGCCTAGCCCCCGGCCCCTCCCTCGCTGCCCGAGAACGCCCCCTCCCCTTCTGCCTCCCTTGGAGCCCGGAGCCCAGAGCCCGGGTGGGTGTGTTCCTGCTGCCCCCTGCTGGAGGAGCTGAGCCCTGCTCTGTGTCTGTGTGTGTCCCTGCCCCCCACCTGTGGCCGCCGGCTCCCCCCATACACCTCCAGTCCCAGAGTGCCCCCAACCCCGGCACCGGGCAGCATTGCATGGCCCCACCCCCAGCGGCCCCAGCCCCAGGCCTCACGAGCACAGGCCCCAGCCTGCCTGCCCCAGCCTCTCAGCCACGTCCTATGATACCCGCCACCCATGGGGCAATTGTTGAAAATTATAATCAATTAAAGTTAAATAAACTTTTAAACAGAAAATAGTGTGGGGGGGGGGGAGATTGGCAAACAAAATTGTTTAGGTTTTTGGGAAACAGACAATTATGATGGCTGAACAGAACCATCTTTGATCAAAATACAGATAAAACAATGGATGAAAATTTGGAGGGAATGTTTGATTCACAGTTTAGCAAAAGTTTCAAATACCAAATTCCCAAAACTTTTTGGGGCAAAAGTGGGGGAAACGGCTCCATTTTGTACCCAGCAAAACAGAAATACACACATTTTTGTGATCATTCACATTTTTTCTTCCATTGGCCTGTGCAGCTGCCCACACAAGGGGGCTCTGGTCTCACTTGGGGCAGGGTCTGTGTCTCGCTCTGAGTCTGTGATCTCAGCAGGGACAGGGACTGTCTCTGGTTGTGTGTCTGGGCAGTGCCCGGCACAATGGGGCCCTGATCTCAGCGGAGGCTTCTAGGTGCTATTGTGATAAGAGGAGATTGGAGGTTTTATGAACCTGGAAGAAACTCCAATGTCCAATAAACACTTGGGAGGGAAATTCTCCTGGTTAAAAACCCAGCTTCGTTCCTGCCCCCTCCACTGAGACTGGCCTTCATTGTCCCCCCTAGGACTATGCTGCCCCCTCAACCAGCTCCCACCTCCCCATCTCCCCTGTGCCCGCCCCACTGCACCCTGCATGACACTGGAGCTAATGACCCTATTCTCCATCCCTGCCCCCCACAGACGGCAGTGACTGGTACCAGCTGAGCCCTGGCCCCATGGCAGGCTTCGGAGCAGGGGTCCTGCTGCTCTTCCTCCTGAGCAACCTCGGGGTTTATTGTCTGGCCAGGAGACTCCGTCAACGGAAAGAACTGGGGGGGAGTCAGCAGGGTAAGGGACCCCCCGGGGTGGGAATTGGGGGAGGGGCAGGAAAAGGGGCTGCTCTGGCTGCATTGTGGAAAACTGGAGTGTGGGCGTGTGAAGGAAATCAACCCACTGCTCTGTGTGTGTGTGTGTGTGTGTGTGTGTGTGTGTGTCTCTGCCGCCCCCTCCTGGAGGGGCTGAGCCCTGCACTGTGTGTGGGAGGGTTGGAGGAAGCGGCCTGCTTTGTGGGGGGGGGGGGGCGGAGGGCGTTGCCAGAGGGGGGAAACGATTGATTTTGGGGGAAATGTTTAAAGAAGGAAAATAAAGAGTGAAAGCGGATAATTGTGTCTCCTTCCCCAGGGGGCAGCAGAGAGGACCCCAGTGCTCCACAGAGAGACTCGCTGTATGAGGTCAGTGGGGGGGGGGTCAGTTAACCCCTGGGTCCCCACTGCTCCCACATACTGCCTGGAGTTGAGTAGGCAGCTGCAGCCTTTGCCCGCACCCCCCCCGAGTGAACCCCTGACCCCAGCTGGACGGAATCAGCACAACCTGAGCATGTGTCATAGACCCCATCCCGATAATGGCTCAGGGGAGATTCTCCTTCACATCCAATAGCCAGATCCTGCCCTGGCACAGGAGGCTGGGAGATGTCTCCCCAAATACAGTCGGGGATGCTCGTTGTTAGTGCACCAGGTAACTGCAGTTCACAGCTCTGCAGGGCGGTAAAGGTGGGCTTGGAACACAGGAGTCCGGGCTCCCAGACCCACCCCCCGCTCTAACCACTAGACCCCACTCTCCTCCCAGAGCTGGGGATAGAATTCAAGAGTCCTTGATCCCACTTCTCTGCCCTGCCCCCATTACTGCAGGTACAGGCAGACATCACACACAGGTCTCCTGCTGGGGGAGTGTCCCCTCTTTCCAGGGCCGGTGCAAGGAAGTTTTGCGCCCTAGACGAAACTTCCACCTTGCACACCCCCACCCCAGCTCTGCAGCAGCTCCCCCGCCCTGAGGCACCCCCCCCCCGATGGCAGCCCCCCCCCCGGGTAGCCATGTGGCAGCTCCCCACCCCAGCTCACCTCTGCTCCGCCTCCTCCCCGAGCATGCCGCCCCCGTTCTAATTCTCCTCCCTCCCAGGCTTGCAGTGCCAAACAGCTGATTGGCGCAGCAAGCCTGGGAGGCGGGAGAAGTGGAGCGGCGACCGCGCGCTCGGGGAGGGGGCATAGGAACAATGTAAAAAAAAATTGGGGGCACCGCTTTTTGGCGCTCCCAAATCTTGGTGCCCTAGGCAACCGCCTAGTTTGCCTAAATGGTAGCACCGGCCCTGTCTCTTTCACACAATCTGTTTCTCTTTCTGTGTCCCCGGCAGGAAATCCCATGTGCCGAGGAGATTCCCTGCCCCTCAGACGATGCCGGCGACTATTATAACAGCCCAAGGACTATTGTAACAGCACGGCCGAGATCCCTGCCGTCCACACTCCCCTCCGCGCCGCCGCAACTTGGATCTCAATAAGAGTCCACCGCTCACGCCCCAGGCAGTGTTCACCCACCTCCATTAGCTGGGGAAACCCAGGAGAACCCAGGCATCCTGACTCCTACCCCTCCTCCCACCCCGCAGCAGAGCCCTGGGGCAGGCCCCACTTGGGCCACTGGATCTGGGCATTTCTGGGGCAGTTTAATTGTAGCTTCGATTTTCCAGGCTGTGTTGGCTTTCAGGAGGGAGGTCGGCCTAGCAGATAGAGAACAGAATTGGGAGGGAGGCGATCTGGGGTCTGCCTGCCCATGGGCAACTCACAGCCTTAGTTTCCCCATCTGTGCAAGAGGGGTAATGATCCTGCCCTGAGTGCCCTCCTGTGTATAGCACTTGGCGATCTCTGGCCGGAAAGCGCTAGACACGGGCAGGGTGTCGTTACCGACCCCACTGCTGTTTTCTTTCAGTTCTAGCCCCTTTCTCAGCTTTAGCTCAATTTTCCTCAGGGAATTGCCTCTGTTTTGTTTCTTGTTATTGGATAATAAAGCGGTTTTACAAAGCCATCAGCTTGGGTGACTGCTGCTGGATAGGGAGGGTTTGCCGAGGGCAGGGGGCTCCGAGGCTCGAAAGCTAAAGGAAAAAATGACACAGCAAGCAGCCTTCCAAAGCTTTTTTTTAGCAGATTGCACAACGGGAGCTAATCACGCTCTCCGGTGGGGAATTACAAAAAAAAAAAAAGCAGAAGCCCCTCCCCCCAATGCCCCAAAAGAAGCAAGGCGTTACTTAAAGAAATGGATCCCAAATAAATTTGTTTTACTCTGTATAAAACTTATACAGGGTAAACTCATAAATTGTTCGCCCTCTATAACACTGACAGAGATATGCACACTGTTTGCTCCCCGAGGTATTAATCACTGACTTTGGGTTTACTAATAAATGAAAGTGATTTTATTAAGTATAAAAAGTAGGATTTAAGTGGTTTCAAGTAATAACATACAGAACAAAGTAAGTCACCAAGTAAAACACGCAAGTCTAAGACTAATACATTAAGAAACAGATACAGGTAATATCTCACCCTCAGAGATGTTCCAATAAGCTTCTTTCACAGACTAGATGCCTTCCTAGGCTGGGCCCAATCCTTTCCCCTGGTACAGACCTTCTTAGTTCCAGCAGGCATCGTAGGTGAAAAGCAGGGGATTTGACATGACTGGGACCCCCCTTGTCCTGCTCCACCCAGGGCCGTCTCCAGGCACCAGCTTGTCAAGCGGGTGCTTGGGGCGGCCACTCCGGAGAGAGGCAGCACATCCAGCTATTCGTTGGCAATTCGGCGGACGGTCCCTCACTCCGTCTCGGAGCGAAGGACCTCCCGCTGAATTGCCGCCGCAGATCACGATCCCGATCACGGCTTTTTTTTTTTTTTTTTTTTGGCTGCTTGGGGCGGCCAAAACCCTGGAGCGGCCCTGGCTCCACCTCTTTTTATAGCTTTGGCACAAGGTGGGAATCCTTTGTCTCTCTCTGGGTCCCCACCCCTCCTTCTAAATGGAAAAGCACCAGGTTTAAGATGGATTCCAGTATCAGGTGACATGGTCACATGTCCTGTGAGCCCCCAGGCCTCCATTCTTCCCAGCCTGACTCTAACCACTAGGCTAAAGGTTATAAGAGAGCTGCTCTCTGTCCCTCTTTCTCCCCCCCACCCCAGCTGTTTTGTGTAAACTCATCTAAAAGTCCTGATCCAGTTGGTGGCATCTGAGCACACCTGTCAAATCAGGCCCATTCACCGCTTAGGTGGCCTAATGCCTTTCTTACCTCAGTTCATGGATCTCTAGCAGAGATAGGTGCTGAACTCTGAGAGAAGCATGGGACTTAGGATACGCCCCTGTTGTCTGCATCTCCCGCTGGCTGGCTTAACTGGCTCCTAGCATGCTGGCTTTGTGGATTGCATTCAAAGGTGCCTATCGCTTTGCCTAGTGGCCTAAAAGTTAGGTGTTGTGACACTGATCATCCTATGCCTAAGTCCCTTTTGTATATATTAGCCTATGTACCTAAATACCTCTGAGGATCTGGGCCAAACACATTTCCATGTTGATGAGAGATAGCTGGCTGACTTGATATTTTATGGATCTAGTGCTGCAACCCTTACTCAGATCTGAATTGTACTTACGCTTGTGGGCCTGTGCGATGGGGTTTCCACCCCACACAAGGCCTGGAGATGAAGATTAGGCCAATTAGGCCTTAACATTTCCTGGCTTTCCTCCATGTGCAGCCTATAGGTAAATTGGCATAACTTACCCCTTCAGGCCTTGTTTGGCGATGAACACCGCATCACAGCCTGCTTGCATGAATCTGCACCACTCAGGAGTAAAAGATGCAAAACCCAGAGCTTTTATTTGAAAGGCTATTTATCAAAATCTCACATCTCACTATGAGGGGCTTACTTATGCCAGTGCTTTGTCTCTCATTCTGCACAGACTCAGCAATATTTCCCACTCTGATGTGCAGTGGATCTCCATAGCATGACGGGGGAGGGATAGCTCAGTAGTTCGAGCATTGGTCCTGCTTTGAGGAGGAGGTTGGCCTAGATGACCTCCTGAGGTCCCGTCCAACCCTGATATTCTATGATTCTGCATGCAAAACATCAACTGCCATCCAAGGGAGTTCCACTTGTGGAATGAATGCAGGTCCATAGCAATTGGGATCAATAGTGATTCAGACTGTTGGGGAGTTGGTTTGTAAAGCATGTTGGGAACCTCTGGTATGAAAAGCAACAAAGAGTCCCGTGGCACCTTTTAGACTAGAGGGTTTCCAGATCAGCGCAGAACTGTATCATGTTCGTGCGGGTGGTGGGGCAAAAAGAGAGTCCCCAAGATAGGACAGTCGCTTCTGCCGGGTTGAGTGTGTCGCTGGATAAATTGACGATATTGCTGGGTGATTTAGGGGTACCACTATTCTATCGTGGCCCCATGTGGCAGGTAGGATTTTAGACAGCTTACAGTCCTTTTTCCTTTGTAGAAAGGTGAAGTGTCTAATGTAGATCTCCTGTCTTCTGTTAGTAAAGTCCGTTTGTGTGGAGGGTTGGTTATGTATGAAAGTCTCCAGGTCGGAGAGCTCTTTTTTGATGTTTTCCTGTTTGCTGTTTGTACTCCTCCAGGTTTTTGTATATTGCCATTGCTAATATCTGTCTTCTGTCCATTTATCCTTTTATGTAGGGACTGTCCAGTTTGGCCGATGTACATAGCAGAGGGGCATTGCTGGCACGTGATGGGGTATATAACATCGGTGGATGTGCAGGTGAATGAACTGGTGATGTTGTAGCTGATCTGGTTAGGTCCTGTGATGGTGTCGCTGGTGTAAATATGTGGGCAGAGTTGGCATCGAGCTTTGTTGCTGGTGAGAATATGCTTAATGTTGGTGGGTTGTCTGTGGGCGAGGACTGGCCTGCCTCCCACGGTCTGTGAAAGCGAGGGATGATTGTCCAGGATGGGTTGTAGATCACTGATGATGCATTGGAGAGATTTAAGCTGAGGACTGTAGGTGATGGCCAGTGGAGTTCTGTTGGTTTCTTTCTTGGGCTTGTCTTGCAGCAGGAGGCGTCTGGGTACACGTCTGGCTCTGTTGATTTGTTTCCTTATTTCCTCGTGCGGTGTAAGAGAAGGTCCGGACGCACCCCTGCGGCGCCTCCTGCTGGCCGTCCAGGGAATTAGCTCACCAGCCTCTAGAGCGCCCTCTGCAGGCCGGTGATCCGCCTTGTCCTCTGCACTGGCCCCCGTGTCCCTCCCAGGACCCCGGTGCCCCTTGCTCTGGGTGCTGCCCCCTGGCAATACCCACATGCTAGGTCTCCCCTCCCAGGGGAACCCCCACCCACTAACCCCACCTCACCTCAGGATAAGGCCACTGCCAGTCACCAGCTAGCCCCCACTCTCTGGGGCAGACTGCAGTATAGGCCACTCATCATTGGCAAGGTTGGGTTCGGACCTGCTGCCTTGGCCTATTACCAGGCCGCAGCCTGGGGCTATCCAGGCTGGAGCTCCCCAGCTCCTCAGCCTTTCCCCAGCCCTGCTCCACGCAGGTACTCTGTCTAGCTCCCTGCAGCCAGGCCCTTCTCTCTCTGCACTCAGAGAGAGACTCTGGCCTGAGCTCCTGGCTCCCAGCCTTTATAGGGCCTGCTGAGGCTGTTTGGGGCATGGCCCCAGCTACAGCCACTTCCCCTAATCAGCTCAGCCTTCACGCTCCTTGGGCTCTCTCAGGCCCTTCCAGGCAGGAGCAGGTGTCCACCCTGCTACATGCGGGTATCGTAGTTTTGAGAATCCTTGGTGAAGATCTTGTAGGTGTTGGTCTCGGTCTGAGGGGTTGGAGCAAATGCAGTTGTACCTCAGCGCTTGGCTGTAGACGATGGATCGTGTGGTATGTCCGGGATGGAAGCTGGAGGCAGGAAGGTAGGCATAGCGGTCGGTGGGTTTTCGGTGTAGGGTGGTGTTAATGTGACCGTCACTTATTTGTACTGTGGTGTCTAGGAAGTGGACCTCCCGTGTAGATTGGTCCAGGCTGAGGTTGATGGTGGGGTGGAAGCTCTTGGAATCATGGTGGAATTCTTCCAGAGTCTCCTTCCCATGGGTCCAGATGATGAAGATGTCATCAATGTAGCGTAGGTAGAGAAGGGGCGTGAGTGGACGAGAGCTGAGGAAGCGTTGTTCCAGGTCAGCCATAAAGATGTTGTCATATTGGGGCGATGCGGGTGCCCGTAGCAGTTCCACTGGTCTGGACATATCTATTGTCCCCAAATTTGAAATAATGGAAACAATGTACAAAAACCTGTGGCAGAACACTTCAACCTCCCTGGCCACACAATAGCAGATTTAAAGGTAGCCATCCTACAGCAAAGAAAAACTTCAGAACCACACTTCAAAGAGAAACTGCTGAGCTTCAGTTCATTTGCAAATTTGACACCGTCAGCTCAGGATTAAACAAAGACTGTGAATGGCTAACCAACTACAAGAGCAGTTTCTCCTCCCTTGGTGTTCATACCTCAACTGCTAGAAGAGGGTCTCACCCTCCCTGGTTGAACTATCCTCGTTATCTCTAGACTGATTCCTGCCTGCATATTTATACCTGCCTTTGGAAATTTCACTATCAAAGAAACTGAGGAACCTCCTGATCAGCATCCTATACAGCAAACAGGAAAACATCAAGAAAGAGCTCTCCAACCTGGAGACTTTCATAAATAACCAACCCTCCACACAAACAGACTTTACTAACAGAAGACAGGAGATCTACATTACACACTTCACCTTTCTACAAAGGAAAAAGGACCGCAAGCTGTCTAAAATCCTACCTGCCACATGGGGCCACGATAGAATAGTGGTACCCCTAACTCACCCAGCAATTTCGTCAATTTATCCAGCGACACACTCAACCCGGCAGAAGTCTGTCCTATTCTGGGGACTCTCTTTTTGCCCCACCACCCGCACGAACATGATACAGTTCTGCAGTGATCTGGAAGCCTACTTTCGCCATCTCCGACTCAAAGAATACTTTCAAGATAACACCGAACAGTGCACTGATACACAGATACCCTCCCACCAACAACACAAGAACGCCACATGGACCTATACATAGAATAGACCTATACATAGAAACAACCCTGACATTATAATCAAAGAGGCTGATAAAGGAGTTGCTGTTGTCATCATGAAAAGGTCTGACTACCAAAAGGAGGCTGCCAGACAACTCTCCAATACCAAATTCTACAGGCCACTTTCCTCAAATCCCACTGAGGAATATACTAAGAAACTGCACCATCTACTCAGGACACTCCCTAAACTAACACAGGAACAAATCAACACACCATTAGAGCCCCGACCGGGTTTCTTCTATCTACTACCAAAATCCACAAGCCTGGAAATCCTGGATGCCCCATCGTCTCTGGAATTGGCACGCTCACTGAAGAACTATCCGGACATGTGGACTCTCTACTCAGACCCTGCACCACCAGCACTCCCAGCTATCTCCGTGACACCATTGATACCCTGAGAAAACTACAGTGCATTGCTGATCCAGAAAACACCATCCTAGCCACCATGGATGTGGAGGCTCTCTACACAAACATCCCACACACAGATGGAATACAAACTGTCAGGAACAGTATCCCTGATGATGACACAGCACAACTGGTTGCTGAACTCTGTGACTTTATCCTCACACACAATTCTTTCAAATTTGGTGACACTATATACCTCCAGACCAGTGGCACCGCTATGGGCACCCGCATGGCCCCACGATATACCAACATTTTTATGGCTGACCTGGAACAACGCTTCCTCAGCTCTCGTCCACTCACGCCCCTTCTCTATCTAAGCTACATTGATGACATCTTCATCATCTGGACCCATGGGAAGGAGACTCTGGAAGAATTCCACCACGATTTCAACAGCTTCCACCCCACCATCAACCTCAGCCTGGACCAATCTACACGGGAGGTCCACTTCCTAGACACCACAGTACAAATAAGTGACGGTCACATTAACACCACCCTGGACCGAAAACCCACCGACCGCTATGCCTACCTTCATGCCTCCAGCTTCCATCCTGGACATTCCACACAATCCACTATCTACAGCCAAGCACTGAGTGTGACGATGCGGTTCTGGCAGAACCCAACTGAGAGTGCCAACTCAGGACAAATTGCTCAAACAGGGCAGTTACAGCCCAAGGCTGGGGTTTTTTCCACCTCTAAGGCAAACCAAACCAGCCAGACTAAGAGGACTTCGGTCTCACCCCACTGGCTAACCGCAAGTCTCACAAGCAATCTCCTAGACACTCCAGTTTCTCAGTATTACCACCAGTGCCACTCGTTATGGGGACAAATGGTTATGAAAACCAATACCCAAGTAAAAGAAAAAAGGTTCTCCTGATCCCAAAGGACCAAGCCCCAGACCCAGGTCAATATACAAATCAGATCTTACCCACAATCACGCTGTTGCCAATCCTTTAGAATCTAAAATCTAAAGGTTTATTCATAAAAGGAAAAAGATAGAGATGAAAGCTAGAATTGGTTAAAGTTCTTGGTTCAGGCTTGCAGCAGCGATAGAATAAACTGCAGGTTCAAATCAAGTCTCTGGAATACATCCCCCGCTGGGATGGGTCCTCAGTCCTTTGTTCAAAGCTTCAGCTTGTAGCAAAGTTCCTCCAGAGGTATGAAGCAGGATTGAAGACCCAATGGAGATGAGGCATCAGCCTTATATAGTCCTTTCCAGGTGTAAGAACACCTCTTTGTTCTTACTGTGGAAAATTACAGCAAAATGGAGCCTGGAGTCACATGGGCCAGTCCCTGCATACTTTGCTGAGTCTGAAGGCATATTGGCCTTCTCTCAATGGGTCCATTGTATAGCTGATGGTCCTTAATGGGCCATCAAGCAGGCTAGGCAGAGCTAATCCCAGCTTGTCTGGGATGTCACCCAGAAGCATAGCATAAGTTTGCCATACAGACAGTATAGAGCCAATATTCATAACTTCAACTACAAAACTGATACACACATATAGACAGCATAATCATCACCAGTAAACCATAACCTTGTCTTAGACACCCCATTTGACCCACTTTATACAAGATTTGGTGCCACTACAGGACCTTGGTTGCAACAATGATCTATATGGTCCCAGTTTATGTCAATAACATCACACTGAGGTACAACTGCATTTGCTCCAACACCTACAAGATCTTCACCAAGGATTCTCAAAACTACGATACCCACAGGAGAAAATAAGGAAACAAATCAACAGAGCCAGACGTGTACCCAGACGCCTCCTGCTGCAAGACAAGCCCAAGAAAGAAGCCAACAGAACTCCACTGGCCATCACCTACAGTCCTCTGCTTAAACCTCTCCAATGCATCATCAGTGATCTACAACCCATCCTGGACAATGATCCCTCGCTTTCAGAGACCTTGGAAGACAGCCCAGTCCTCGCCCACAGACAACCCACCAACATTAAGCATATTATTGGCTGTGGCGTCTGAAAGTTCCTGAGGAAGATGGCATCCACCTGAAATAAGAGAAATGGAAATAGAATATTAGACACAGCTGAACAATCCCCATTTTACCGCTCCCATTTGCTTTTATTGTCCATGTTAATATACCCTCAACTTCACCAGCCAGCTGGATCTACATGACTCTTCAAAAGGATAAAATACAGATCTGCCTTCCCCACAGTGAATCAGAAGAAGCAAGCAAAGAACTGTGGGTAGAGAACAGTAGACTCCAGTATATCGCAAAGTGTTTAGTAGAGCGAACTCCACTGATTTGCATGTCTAGCTAATCTGTATTGTTCTGGAGAAGGTTGCAGGAGACAATGCCAAGGAACTGTGGAAAACTAGATCCTGTTCCCAATCTCATAAGCATGACTAATTAGAGTCGCTGCTAATGATTGTGTTTGACAAGGGAGAGGAACTAGGCAAGGGCAGGAGAACTAGTGACTCCAGGCTTTTTAACAGTAAAATTCATTTAATATTGCAGATAACTGAGTCTGTGATAAAGGAAACAAAGCCCTCACTCTCACACAACAGAGAAGGAACAAGATAGCATGATACCGGGTAAAGATGAAATGTGGGGGAGGGATAGCTCAGTGGTTTGAGCATTGGCCTGCTAAACCCAGGGTTGTGAGTTTAATCTTTGAGGGGGCCACTTAGGGATCAGGGGCAAAATCAGTACTTGGGCCTGCTAGTGAAGGCAGTGGGCTGGACTCAATGACTTTTCAAGGTCCCTTCCAGTTCTAGGAGATAGGTATATCTCCATATTATACTTGCTAGGGGAATTCATATGACCCACATTTTTCTGTGCCCCTGCACAGAAAAATGCAAATAAAATCTACCAGGGGACACAGCCTCTTCCCCAGCAGCGTGTCTGTTCTAGCATGCATGGAGCAACCTCAGAGAGAGGGGCGGGGGGCTGGGCATGCATGCCTGCATGATCGCAGGGGGTGGGTATGTGGTATGTGCGTGAACAATCAAGAGAGAGAGAGAGACTCTGTCCCTCTCCCTTGCTACAACAGCTGACTGGTGTGGAAGGGTAGGGCTTTTTATTCTACACAAGGCAGTCTAGAGGCACAAATGTAATAGTCCTGCCTGAGTTAATTGATTCATTCTCTGAGGCATTAGTAGCCTGACAATGTAGTTAGTAACATCGTTAAAGTTGCTGTTGTTGGTTAATTGATCTCATTCTCTGAAGCAGAAATGTAGCAGCCTGACTGTTACAGTGAATGTTGTTAATGTTGCTATTGTTAGTTAACTCTTCCCTTTCTCAGTCAATTTCCCCAGGAGCATAAAACCTGTACAAGTTTTAAGGCCCCTACATTGCCAGAGTGATGGAAAGGAGCCTTATTATAAATGACAGTAAGGGAATGCTCAGCTAGGAAGATCTATGTGCTTTCTCACTTTATTTCTGTGCCAGAGTGGCACAATGGGGTTAGAATACAGCTCAGGATTTATTTTACTTACCCATTAAAAAAAAAAGACCTTTGAGGGCAAATAAAACATTTACCGAAGAGTCAATAAAATGTCAGGACAATCAGAACCAAGAACATCCCAAAGTACCCAGCCAGGTCCAGGACAATGATTACCAAAACTGTATGACTTTCATGTGTGAAAGTCTCAACAATTTAAAATGACAGTCTACTTTGTGTGTGTGTGTGTGTGTGTGTGTGTGTGTGTGCTGTTTTGTGTTCTGTAATGTAACTTAAATGAAAGGGTATTAGTTACCAAGTGTTTGTAACTTAACTTTCATGTGCTTAGGAAATGCTGAATAGTTATTGTGATGTTTCTGTATTGTAGTTTAAGTAAATTACCAAAACAGTTGAATCTGATGTGATTATATTGCATTATTTTGACAAATAAAGGATGCAGAAGTTTGATTTTTTTTTGGCGCAGAATTCCCCCGGGGTAAAGGATATTGACTTTTGAAGGAGATGCTAAAATGAGAAGCTGTGACCAAGTTCTGTCATAGACCAGGCAGTGCCCTGAGTGATCCAGAAGCTGGTGCTTCCTTAAAATGCCTGCAAGGTGTGATCATCCAACAGTTCCCCTTTCAGGAAGATGATTGCCATATTACACGCCTCCACCCTGCTCCCTACACTGACGTATCACCCTGTGTGGTGTTTGAGGAGGGAGGAACTGAAGAGAGATTCAGTATTTGCTGGGCAGAAGATGGCCCACTCTTCAGTTGATCTGCCTGAGACTGGGAAGTTGGAGATGAAGAAGATCTCTGTCTAGACTAGACGTGATAAATCGACCCCTGCTGGATCGATCACTGCCCACTGATCCGACAGGTAGTGTAAACATACCCTGAGTCTTTGAATCACTCGGCAAATATGTTATGACTTTCCCCTTCCACTGAAGTGCAGTGATAGGGGAGAATAGGACAATCACTAACTAGATAGAAGCAGGGTGAAGTCAGGATTACGGGAAAGGTGTATTTGCATTGCAAGAGAATGTTAACGTGAGGAGGAATGGTTGGAGCTGGTTGTTGGTCAGAAAATGCCCAGGGGGAGAGAGAATGTAGTTCTTCCTTACAATGACTGCCGAGAATATATTGTTATGTGTTTATCTTTTTAGAAATGTGGTAACCATATTGTCTACACCCAAAGCCCTGCACAAACTTGGACATGCACCCTCCCCAATATACATACAGATAAAGAAGTGAAGAAATCCCAATACTCACTCAGGGGTAGAGGGTCCAGTCTGTTTTAGGAAACTTTCATAAATCCCAAAGAACTGAGCCTCGGGGCTTCCAGGGGCAGGCAAGGGAGAGTCACTGATCAAGTGACGCCATGCTGGAGTATTCATCCTAAAATAACATGAATGGAAAGGAAATAGGAGTATCAGGAAAGGAATTCTCTCCTGTATCTCCTGCCTCCTCATATACCATAATTTACATTAATAACACGGAATGATCCCACGGCCTGGTAAAATCAGTGTATTTGTATTGCAAGAGAATGTTAACGTGAGGAGGAATGGTTGGAGCTGGTTGTTGGTCAGAAAATGCCCAGGGGGAGAGAGAATGTAGTTCTTCCTTACAATGACTGCAGAGAATATATTGTTATGTATTTATCTTTTTAGAAATGTGGTAACCATATTGTCTACACCCAAAGCCCTGCACAAACTTGGACATGCACCCTCCCCAATATACATACAGATAAAGAAGTGAAGAAATCCCAAGACTCACTCAGAGGTAGAGGGTCCAGTCTGTTTGAGGAAATTTTCATGAATCCCAGAGAACTGAGCCTCGGGGCATACAGGGGCAGGCAAGGGAGAGTCACTGATCAAGTGACGCCATGCTGGAGTATTCATCCTAAAATAACATGAATGGAAAGGAAATAGGAGTATCAGGAAAGGAATTCTCTCCTGTATCTCCTGCCTCCTCATATACCACAATTTACATTAATAACACGGAATGATCCCACGGCCTGGTAAAATCAATGTTAATGTGACTTTCTTCCATCCTCTAATAAAATCTCTATTGTTTCATCACCAAAAATTTCAAATCAATTTGGGGATCTGGGCTCCCGCAGACTCCTAAATTCTCATATCAGCTAAATGGGGAAGAGAGAGGAAAAGCAGTGAGCCCCATGACTCCCTAATCCCTATATGGCCATCAGCTGTTTTATCTCACCAGCCATTCTTCTTGGTCTTGGTCACTACCAAAGGAGAAAATAAACTCCATTGAATCAGGGATGGAGTGTTCCATTACTCACGGGCAATGGATTTTCGGGAATAATCTCTTTACAAGTGATTGAGATCTTTGGAGGAGCTCTCAGTTGCCCCTTCCCCAAACTACACTGTAGAAATACCTTTGTAAATACGTTGTCCTCTTAGTAGAGCTGTTCCTCACCCCGTGCCTACCCTACAGTCCCAGTGAAATACAGAGAGCAAAGTTGAGATCACACTAAACATGTGACTGCTGCATTTTCTGTTCCTAATTCCCTTCTTTTCTCACTCTTGAAAGCATCATAAACTAGAAAAATGGGTCCCAAGCTCCAGATGTGGGCATTCCCAGACTTTGCCGGGGTCCAGGCAGGACACACACCCCTGGCGAAGGAAGAGTTTTTGGAACAGTGCTGCATCCACATTTTCAGAAAGATGGGGGCCCTGTTCCATACATGTACCTGAAACCCTGCAGCCCCCAAAGTACTCTAACCTAGGGCAAGGAGTATGCTCATTGCCAGAATTACCTGATCAAGGCTGGATCTATCTTTTTAAAAGGTGTGGAGTCTGCATTCGGAAAGACAAAGTAGGTTAGGGGCCAAAACGTAGCTGCCAATTTGGTGTGGATCCTTGGTCTGGCACTTGATGGAACCTTCATCCTAAATGAAATGGAAACAACAAAATGTTAGGAATGGGTAGGGCACTGGGAGGTGTCTATCGATTTAAGGTTGGAATACACAGTCTGTTTATTATTCTGTTCCTCTGTGTAAAATGACAGACAATATCCCAATGAGTTCCTAATAAGAGTATTTTACCAATAACCAAAGCAATTTATGAACTGTGGGTTTAAGGAATGCTGTGAACAGTAGAGGAGCTAAAGGATTGCTGACTCCAGCATTGAGCAGGAAACCTGAGTTAAAAGGGTGGCTTAATGAGTTTTTGAGGCACCTAAAACTATTATTTTAGGAAGGGATCTCTGAGAGGAACCCAGACATTTAACCACTCAACTGTTAGGGGGTTCAGAAGGAGACATGCAACACTGTACACTAAGCAGAGCTGCCTGCAGGATTATGTGTCAAGCTGTCAGTGGCCTACATGGTATTCTGAGGCTTTTTGGCTACACTATGTGGCTCAAAGTCAGACCTTTTCCCCTGTCACTCCCCACCCCCCACTCCCCCCCCCCACACACTCTGTCACTCTGTACAGTGTGTACAATGTAAAACTTTTCTTATCTTCTTACCAAGAATCCACCTTTGACCTTAGGTACTCCATCCTCCACGAATGGGTTCTGAGATCTTAACTGAATAAAAATAGAGAAATGTATATTAGACATTAGGGAAATCTTCCATGCATTTAAAGAGAGATGATCGGGCAATGGGAGTATCTTGTCTTCTGAAAGTGACCAGTGCCAGGTGTTTCAGAAGGAATGAACATTACTGGGCAATTTCAAGTGTTGTACAGTCCCAGCTTCTAGCACGAGAGGTTTAGGATACCTGGAGCATGGGGATTGAGTCTCTGACCAACTTGACTAATAGCGACTGATGGATCTGTCCTCCATGAATTTATCTAATTCTTTTTTGAACCCAGTTATACTTTTGGTCTTCACAACATCCCTTGGCAATGAATTCCACAGGTTGACTATGCATTGTGTGAAGAAGTACTTCATTTTGTTTTAAATCTACTGCCTATTAATTTCATTGGGTGACCCCTTTTTCTTGTGTTATGTGAGAGGTAAATAGTACTTCCCTACTTTGATAGATGGATAGAGAGATGTTGTGGTGATTGGGGCTCTCTCTCTCTCTCTATATATATATATATTTCGGATCACTGGCTAGACAAAGGATTATTATTGACTTGTGAAGACAGGACTGTTTTTCAGGTTGGTACTCATCTCATTAATGATAGGGCAAAGGAATTAATTAAACAATGAGGTGATCTCTGCAGTTGAAGATGACCTTAAAACTGTTCCCATATCTCATACAATATCCCTCTGTTTAAGAGACTGATTAAGTCCTATTTAGGTTAAGATTCTTTCAGGCTTTTCTTTGTTAGCTTTGTTTTCATTTGGAATCCTCTAGGTTCAAAGTTACAGGAATAATCTATCTAATGCCCACTGAGAACTAGGCTGAAACCCCTGTGGCCCCACAACTCTATTCATAAAAAAACTCACACAGTTCTATTATATTGGGTACATGGAAAAACTCACTTACTTCTGAGGTCTGAATGCCAAATCTTGTACTAAAAACTCAAAATTGCTACAGTATAGCACGGCACCAACTGTCTCTCTCTGAGGCCAAGTTGAGCACTGACTGTTGTTCATTGCCTCAATAGCTTTGCTTGGGCTAGAGGATGTCACAATGAAGGCTGTGGTGCAATTGCCATGACAACCAGGTGTTAACTCACAAACAGGGGGTGATGTAGTGGCTGTTATATATGTGTGCATCCTGCCTGCCCCTGCCCTGCCCATTTGTTTATGAGTATGTGCCCTCTCTAGAGACTAGCCCAAAAAGATAAATAAAAGCTTCAAGTTTAGGGAGAACTGATGGTAATTCTCTTTGTGCTCAAGTGACAGAGGCCTATTTTTGGAGCTGAAGATCCCGAGTTCTGCTTCCCATGTTTGGCTAACAGCCGGCATCTCTGGTGTCTGTCTGCAGTCAGCCCTGGTTCAGTAAAAGTAGTCCATCACAGAAGGTGTAGTTCATCACATGACAGGTAGCTAGAGAGAGGAGGATAGAACAGGCGAATCAGGAGATCTGGGTTCTTTTTATGGTTCTGCTTTGACTGACTGTGACTTGTAGCAATTGCTTAACATCTGTGCCCCAGGGACTGACTCCAGAGAATATTTTGTAGGGATATTAAAGAAGGTACTAACAGTGATTCTCCCAAGTGACAGTGACCCCCTCATAATTTGTCCCGCACACTTTGAAATCCAACAGTTTCACCCAGTACAAAAATGTCTTGGGTCTTCTGTTAAAACTTGTAAGCTACTGTCTGTAGAAACCATTGATTATATCTATCCTGTGAAAGATACTTAAAGAATTTTTTCACTTCAAGGTCCCAGAAGCAAAGACAAGGTTTTCATCTCGAGGCCAAAAGACCAAAAACATCAAGACACTTGATCACGGCCTTGGATAGACCAAGAGACTACTGACACTTGATCTTAGCTCATAGCTCACTGGGTGGGGGCTCCAGACGCTTTTGCATTGCTTTATTGAAAAGGAACCCCTAGATACAGAACCGGCTATATTGCTAAGCAGCTCGTGGAGCAATTTGTGGGGATGACTGAAGGAGCGGAGAAGTAGAATAGATAGATAGAAGGCAAACGCAATGGCAGGAACTTGGGGGAAGGGCTGAGGTGAGGGTTGAGCCTCAGAGAAAGGGGCGGTGCAGGGGCGGGGTCTCAGGGGAAGGGGAGGAGCGAGGGCGGGGCGTCGGAGGAAGGGGCTGTAGTGGGTTCAGTCACAGAGACCCCCTTGGGACTGTCACCTGATGTGCTGGAATTACCTCTGAGCCTGTTTTTTACAGCCAGTTTGGGACTCCAGAACCTGCCTCGTTGAACCAGACACACTAGCCTGCGGCAACACAGACCCAGGTCTGATCCACACCCCCAAAGCTGCAGACTTTAACCAAAAACTGCTTAGCAAGTTACCTATCTCCAGCACCCAGACACCCAGCTCCCAATGGGATCCAAACCCCAAATAAATTTGTTTTACTCTGTATAAAACTTAAACAGGATAAACTCATAAACTGTTCGCCCTCTATAACACTGACAGAGATATGCACAGCTGTTTGCTCCCCCAGGTATTAATCACTGACTTTGGGTTTACTAATAAACTAAAGTGATTTTATTAAGTATAAAAAGTAGGATTTTAGTGGTTTCAAGTAATAACAGACAGAACAAAGTAAGTCACCAAGTAAAATAAAACAAAACACGCAAGTCTAAGACTAATACATTAAGAAACAGATACAGGTAATATCTCACCCTCAGAGATGTTCCAATAAGCTTCTTTCACAGACTGGATGCCTTCCTAGTCTGGGCCCATCTTTTCCCCTGGTACAGACCTTGTTAGTTCCAGCAGGCATCTTAGGTGAAAAGCAGGGGATTTCACATGACTGGGACCCCCCTTGTCCTGCTCCACCCCCTTTTATAGCTTTGGCACAAGGTGGGAATCCTTTGACTCTCTCTGGGTCCCCACCCCTCCTTCTAAATGGAAAAGCACCAGGTTTAAGATGGATTCCAGTATCAGGCGACATGGTCACATGTCCTGTGAGCCCCCAGGCCTCCATTCTTCCCAACCTGACTCACAGGAACACAGGAAGCTTGCAAGTAAACAGAGCCATTTACAACCAATTGTCCTAGTCAATGGGAGCCATCAAGATTCCAAGCCACCATTAATGGCCCACACTTTGCATAATTACAATAGGACTTCAGAGTAATACTTCATATTTCTAGCTTCAGATACAAGAATGATACATACATACAATTAGGATGAGCACACTCAGTAGATTATAAGCTTTGTAATGATACCGTACAAGAGACCTTTTGCATAAAGCATAAAGCATATTCCAGTTACATCATTTTCACACTCATAAACATACACCTCTACCCCGATATAATGTGACCCGATATAACACGAATTCGGATATAATGCGGTAAAGCAGCGCTCGGGGGGGCGGGGCGGGGGGATTGGGGGCCTGCGCACTCCAGTGGATCTACGCAAGTTCGATATAACGCGGTTTCACCTACAACGCGGTAAGATTTTTTGGCAGCGATAGGACAGCGTTATATCAGGGTAGACGAGTATTTTTATAAAGCATCGGTAATGTCACGGGTGGTGCATGTGGCTGTGCAGATGTGTGTGTTCATGTGGCTGGATTTCTGCATGTGTTTGCATCTGTTAGCAGTTGTGTTGGTGTGTGGCTGGATTTGTGCAGGTGTTTGTGTATGTTTGCAATTGTGTGTGTGTGTGTGTGCATGCTCTGCTGCTCTCTGTCGGCTGCAGTGACAACCGCTTCTCCGTGTGTCACAACCCAAATACTGTCGACCCAGGTGGTGATTCCCCCATCCTACATGGGCTGGCTGGCCTGACCCTTCGCCCGTCTGTGGAATGTGGTGGTGGCTGCAGCTCGCCCCCTGTGGCACAGGAGGGTGCAGGTGCGGGCACTGGGCTCTGATGCACCTGGAGGGCAGCTCGCATGAGGCGGGGCAGGGCCTATGGTTTCCGTTCTGCGTTGCCTGGTGCTGGGCCGTTGCACAATCCCCAGCCACGCCGCACACCCCGAGGGGGCGTGGGAAGCCGGGCAGATGATCCAGCACCAGGGTGGAGAGGATATGTGATTGGGGGGAGGGAAGGCCTTGGGCTGCACTGGGGGAGTGCAGAGGAGGGGTGACACCCCAAAAACCTGCAGCAAAGGGATGGACAGGTGGGGTGGGTGGATAGAAGAGGCAGCGAGCCTACAATCTAAAACGGGAGTGGGGTCTGGTGGTTACAGGGGAGGGGGAGGGGGAGGGGGTGAGAACCAGGACTCCTGGGTTCTCTCCCTGGCTCTGACTCTCTCTTGTGCAATCCCTCCGCAGTTACCAGCCAGGCAGCATTTGGGAGCGAGGGTCCTTTTAAAGTCCCGGAGAATCTGAAGGAAGGTTTCCAGCATCCCGAACTCTCCCAGAGTGGCAAAGATGTGATGGTGGGGTATGGACCCAAAGGCATTGGCCAGGTGGAGCCATGCTACGGCGCACTGCCTCCTGGACCTCCTGGCTGCTGGGTGTCAACGTTCTCGCCGTTGTCAGCCTTCGCCAGCTCCTTTGTCCAGGCGGTTTGGCACGACGTGGTGCCCCTCGCTCGCGGCCGTCGCTCCTCCTGCTGTACTGTCTCCGCAGGTTCAGGTGCTGCGGGGACAATCTGCGGCCTCGTTGTCTCTCGGAGTGGGGAGTGGTGTTCAGGCGGATCTTGAGGTGGGAGTCCTAGTGCAGTGTGCGGGGGAGGGGGCAGCTCTCGGTGTCTCCGAGGCAGCCCTGGCTCTTTTGGGAGGGAGGGGGGTTCTGGAAGCACCCGTGCTGGACTTTGGGGGGACGCGTGTCTGGAAGCGCCGAGGACAGTGCTGGTTCTCCTGCAGGCGGTATCCAGCTGGGGCACAAGACTTTTTGCAGTTGGGGTGTCGCTGGACAACCCTGGAGGAGGTGTTGGGTCTCCCGGGGGTGGGGTCTCGCTGTGGGATCTGGGGGCTGCGGGAGGCTCCTCCGTCAGCTGGATCTCACCGGGCGGCCTAGGGGGCGGCGTCGATTGCTCCTACGGCAGGGCGGTATCAGGTTACCTGTCAGGGAGCGCTGTCCCGGCTCCCATCCATGTTGTGCTGGATGGTCTCCATGAGGTTGCTGAGGTATCTGGTGAGGTTGCTGACTTGCGAGATGGCAGTAATCCCCCTCACGGCAGGGTCCAGCGTGGGGATTCTGGAGACAGGGCTGGCTCTTTTGGTGGCGCCGTCCTGTCGGTCGGTCCTCGAGACAGAGGTCGTGCTTCCCTCGACTGGCGGTTGGTCCCCCCTTACGCCTTGTGGCTCTGGGGACACTGGCTGGCGTGCTGAAGCCAGAGCATCGGCGGGGGTCAGAGTTGGGACCCACAGGGTGTCGTCAGAATTGGCCGTCGCTGTCATGAGGGGTCCCTTGCATGTGGTTTGATGATACTTCCATTTCTTTTGAGTCTCAAAGGGTAGGTCGCAGCGGCTACACTGGAAGGCGATCACCTTGTTGTGGGCTTTCCAAATGTGCTTGCTGAGGGCCCCGAGGGTCTGCACTTCACGGAAGAGAAAGCAGAAAGGGCAGAGGAGGAGGTCTGTTGGGATCGCGTACTGGAGGTAGGTGTAGTCCTCTTCCCCTTCCTTATCCTCTGTGGGGCGGACCTCTGTTGTGCCTGCAGACTCGCTGGGTGGTTCCTCCCTGCCCCTTTTCCCCGATGCCCTGCCCTCACTCCGCCCCTTCCCCCAAATCCGTGCCCTGCACTGCCCCTCCCCCCAGGACCTGCCCCTGCACTGCCTCTTCCTCCAAGGCCCCGCCCCTGCACCCCCCCTTCCTCCGAATCCCCACCCCCGCACTGCCCCTTCCCCCGAGGCCTTGTCCCTTCACCGCCCATTTCCCCCAATCCCCACCCCCACACTGCCCCTTCCCCTGAGGCCCCGCCCTCGCTCTGCCCCTTCTCCAGTCCCATCCCTGCATCACCCCTTCTCCCCAAGCTTGCACCCCGCATCGCCCCTTTCCCCAAGGCCCCACCCCAATGCTGCCCCTTCCCCCGACACCCCGTCCTCGCACCGCCCATTCCTCCGACACCCCGTCCTTGCCCTGCCCCTTCACCTGAGGCACCACCTCTTCCCCGAGGCCCCACCCTCGCACTTCCCCTTCTCCCCAGGACCTTGCCCCTGCAGCTAGGGTGACCAGACAGCAAATGTGAAAAATCGTGACGGGGGATGGGTGGGTAATAGGAGCCTATATAAGAAAAAGACCCAAAAATCGGGACTGTCCCTATAAAATCGGGACATCTGGTCACCCTACCTGCACCACCCGGCAACCCGGGGCAGGCCAGATTGGGGAGGCGGGAGGTGTGACACTCTGTACCTCGGGGGAACACACAGCACCTGCATGTTCATCCTTATAAAACGATTGTGTGGTATCCAATGCAAAGTTTGTCATGTCGGGTGTCTTCGGAAGGCTCATGATGCACTGAGCATGGTTGTTATAGTGATGTTATAGTAATTGTTACAGTAATATTACAGTAAGGTTATAGGTTATAATTTCATGTATACAGTTATGAGACTGAAAATGTATCCTCATGGCTTAAAGCAAGCCCAGGGAAAAACTCTCCAAGAGCAGAGGGTCAGTTCACACCTCATCAGGGCATGTATTGGACAAACCCAGCCCAGCCTCACAGGAACAAAGGACACTGGCCTAGGCAACAACAAAAGTATCTGTTAGACACTCGAGTGAGTCACCCTCTTTCCTTTGGTTAGTTTGGGACTGGGATGAGGTTAATGCTCACCTGACTCATGGGGCGGGGGGCAAAGCCAAGCGGAAAGAAAGAACATGATAAAAGGGAAAGACATTTTGTCATGCTCTCTCTCTTCTACCTACATCTACAGACACCACCACCACCAGCAGGGATAACTGGACACTGCAAGATGGAGGTTCCTAGGGTTGTGTCTGGGACCAGAGATATTGGCTAGTGGATTCGGTTGCACAATCCAAGGAGCAGCTTTAGGCCAGAGGCTGTGCGTGAACAGCCCAGGAGTGGGGGTTCTCACAGCGGAGCAGGGTAAGGCTGGCTCCCAGAGGCAAGGATAGGAGTGACCTAGCAGATCACCAGTCCGGATAGCACCAGCGGGGAACGTCACAGCGGGGTCTACAGGTTAGAGCGGGGAACGGGGAACCAGGACTCCTGGGTTCTCTCCCTCGCTCTGGGAGGGGAGTGGGATCTCGTGGTTAGAGCAGGGGGACTGGCGGTGAGGACTTTTGGGTTCTATCTCTGGCTTTGGGATGAGAGTGGGGGTCCAATGGGTTAGAGCAGGGGGACTGGGACTCAGGACTCCTGGGTTTCTATGCTTGGCTTGGAGAGGGGTGTGGGATCTAATGGTTAGATGGGGAGAGGGGGCAGGAGCTTTTCCCTGATAGGCAGCTGGGTGGAGTGAGTTGTGAGCATCTCAGCTCTGTTCCTAGCAAACATGTGTCTGAAGCACAAAATCAACACCCCGGAGGTATTAACCAGGGCTGGCTGAACATACGGTTACCATACGTCCGGATTTCCCCGGACATGTCCGGCTTTTTGGTCCTCAAATACCCATCCGGGGCAATTGCCAAAAAGCCGAACTTGTCCGGGAAAATACTAGTCCCCTGCTTACCTTAGAGCGGCTCCAGCAGGCTGCGAGCTGCAGGCGAATTCCCCCGCGGCGGCGGCTGCTGCTGCTCCCCCCAGACACCTCAGCTTTGTGTAGCGGAAGAGCGGAGCTGCCCGAGCGCTACCGGCTTCACGGTTTGCTGGGCAGCCCCCAGACCTCCAGACCCTGCGCCCCCGGCCGGGCGCTTCCCCAGCGCAGCCGGAGCCAGGGAGGAGAAGTGCACGGCCGGGGGCGCAGGGTCTGGAGGTTCTGGGGGCTGCCCGTGAAGCCGGTAGTGCTCGGGCAGCTGTTTCGCGTGGCTGGGAGGGAGGAGGGGGAATGCGGGGCGCTCAGGGGATGGGGCGGAGTTGGGGCGGGGACTTTGGGGAAGGGGCGGGGTCAGGGTCCAGTGGAGTGTCCTCTTTTTTTAATTTTTAAATATGGTAACCCTAGCTGAACAGGCCATGAGGACAGAGCTCTCCTCTGCCCCCTAGAGGGGAAGTGGGAATTAGCAGGGAAGCCAGGGCAGTGGTTCTCAAACTTTTGTGTTGATGACTCCTTTTACACATTACAGAAGCAGTTTTTCCTCTCCTGGAATTGACACCTCCTCATCTATTATTGGGAGTGGACTACATCCACCCTGATTGAATTGGTCCTATCAACACCGGTTCTCCACTTGCGAAGTAACTCCCTGCTCTCCATGTGTCAGTATATAATGCCTGCATCTGTAACTTTCACTCTATGCACCCGAAGAAGTGAGGTTTTTACTCACGAAAGCTTATGCCCAAATAAATCTGTTAGTCTTTAAGGTGCCACCAGACTCCTTGTTGTCCTTTTACACAGCAAGCCTTTGCAGTGCAATCCCCCTTAGAGATTAAAATCACCTTTTTATATTGAATACTATCAGGGCCGGCTCCAGCATTTCTGCCGCCCCAAGCAATAAAAAAAAAAGCCGCGATCATAATCGTGACCAGCGGCGGCAATTGGGAAAAAAAAAAAAAGCCGGGATCGGCGGCGGCAGTTCGGCGCCAGGTCCTTCGCTCCTAGAGGGAGTGAGGGACCTGCCGCCCCCGAATTGCCGCACGTGCCGCCCCTCTCCCTCCGCCGCCCCAAGCACCTGCTTGTTAAGCTGGTGCCTGGAGCCGGCCCTGAATACTATTATAAATGCTGGAGGTGACAGCTTGCGACACCCCCTCCCCCATGTAATCACCTCACGGCCCCAGTTTGGGAACCCCTGGGGTACAGAATGGCTCAGCAAAGACCCCAGAGGGAATTCAGTCTCCAGGGCACGTGAGCTGCGCCTTATCTTTGTTCTGCCAGAAGCCTCCAGGTGGCGCTGTTACAAATGGCGTAGGGGCCACCTTGGGGCCTATGGTGCGACCCACGGGAATGGGGGACAATGCAAATTGCAGCTCCCAGCAGGTCCTGCCACCCCGAACTACGGGCCCTGTCCCCCCAACTACAGCTCCCGGCAGGCCCCGCCCCCACCGAACTATGGGCCCCGCCCCCCCAACTACAGCTCCCGGCAGGTCCCGCCACCCCGAACTACGGGCCCCGCCCCCCCGAACTACAGCTCCCGGCAGGCCCCGCGGCTCCCATCGGGCTTTGCGGCAGCGGCTGGCACGCCTGGCTGTTCGGTCCCGGCATGGAGCGGGGCGGACCCGCGCTGGAGCTGAAGCTCTGGGCGGCCCAGGAGATGGGGCTGCCCCCCGCGAAGGTGCCCCCCGACGGGGCCTTCCGCCGGTGAGAGCCCCGGGCCCCCCAGCGCAGGATCCCCCCGGTTCCCCCCCTGCTCCCCGGGACTTCCCCCGTCTCCTGTTCCCCGGGTTCCCGTTTCCCTCCTTGTCCTCCCCGGGCTCCTGCAGCTCTCTCCCCCGGCCCCCTTCCCCTGTTCCCTCGGGGTCCCCGCTTTGGGGGGCGGCCTCGCTCCTCCCTCCTTGGACCCCCCGTGTCCCCTCTCCTTGGTACCTCCCTCCCTTCCTGCCCCAGCCCCCCCCCACGCCTATCATACACCCCCCCCCCGGAACCTCTCTACCAACCCCCCTGCCCTATGGCCCCCACCCCACCTGGCCCCATTCATTATGTTACAGCTGTGGGACCAGACCCCTCCCCCTCTGCTCTCCCCCAGAAAAGGGCCTGCCAGCCCCGGAGATGTTACCCCCGAGCCCTGTGAGGTTACCCGGATGAGCCAGGCCTGGTGGGGGGAGGGAAGGAAAAGGGGCAGGGACGTGAGGGGGGATATACAGCCCTGAACCGAGGGCCTCCCATGCTCCTTGTAGAGGTTTCCAGTCGTGTCCCCCTGGGCTGACGCTGTCGCTCTGTATCCCCAGGATGTGCTCAGGCCAGTGTGCGGAGATCTGGAGATATGTCACCCAACACGTTGTTGTACTTAAAGTACTGCACAGGATCTTTTCAGGGGGAATAAGGCAAAACGCCACATTTATTAGTAATACATGTATTCATTAACACTGTATTATATGTATATAATATATTACACTTACACTCACACACACACACAAACACACTCCGTCTTGTTGTTACCAATTAGTTGCTCGCCTTAACTTCACTGGCCAGGTGAGTTAGATGGGGGAGGGGGTGGAGCCGGGCTTCTGCCGATCCGGATCGATGCTCCCATGTTGACAAGACGAGACCCGGGGTCCTCTGCAAGACACCTCACTTTTATAGCAGCTTTCCTCTTATGCAAATCTAGACCAGATTCAAACTCTGTGTCTGTGTCCATTGGTCCTTTGTGCTGCTTTCTTTTGAGTGTTGTCCCAATGCTGCAAAGAGGGTGTTTCCAAAAGAAGGTGCTTGCTTCTAACCCCCCGAGGCAGTCGGTATGTCTGCTTGTCTTTAATGAGCCCACTTGACACGTTTTATTGTCCTTGGGTCTGGCTCCCAGCCCCTCTCCAACAGTTGAGGCTGTCTGGAGGTGCTGCCTTCCATGCCTTGCTCATCCACACCTCATTCATTCAACAGGGCAATTGATTAAGAGTGGGGGGGGGGGGAGAGCTCTTGTTCTACTGCTAGCAAAAAGAATTTTTTCTTCTATCTTATTCTATCCTTAGGGGCTATAATATTATACCAAGGGCAATGCAAAGTTTCTAAATGAGGCTTTGATACAAAGTCCCATGAAAACAGAGGTCACACGTGGGTAGACCCACCACAAGCTTATATGAAGAGGCACAATGTAAAGTCATATGAAAATTATCAGAGATTTATCTACAACGTGCACCACCAGAGGTGAGAGGAATGGGGCGTGGGGCCTTTCCCCTCAAAGGGGGGGGAGGGATAGCTCAGTGGTTTGAGCATTGGCCTGCTAAACCCAGGGTTGTGAGTTCAATCCTTGAGGGGGCCACTTGGGGATCTGGGGCAAAATCAGTACTTGGTCCTGCTAGTGAAGGCAGGGGGCTGGACTTGATGACCTTTCAAGGTCCCTTCCAGTTCTAGGAGATGGGATATCTCCATTATAAAAAGGGCCGCTGGCTCCCACCCGGCCCCACAGCAGGGGACTGGCTGGTTCAGGAAGGCAGGGAATGGGACATGGGGCTTTCTGCTTTTCAGGTCTCCTCCTAGAGCCAGGGGTAGAGTCCTGGCTCCCGGTCCCCCTGCTCTAACCACTGGAACCCACTCCCCTCCCAGAGCCATTGCTGTTTCTGCAGTAGATTCATCCCTCTCTCTTTCCTCACAGGAATGTGAAGAAGATCCGAGGGAACTTGCTGTGGTATCCTTTCCTCGTCCCCCTCTGCCCTTGGGGACTTGTTACTATGGGCAACTTTCTCACCAAGGGGCCCATCCAGCCCAGTATCCCACCCCGTCCCTGCCTCCTAGATCAAGCCCCTCGGCCCATCCAGTCTGGTGTCCCTGTTCCCCTATAGCAGTGGGGAGCGGGTTTAATTTCCTTGTTGACCCTTGGCTGGCGTCTGTCTCCTGGCCTTGGACCCCCCGTGCCTGGTGGCTTCGACCTCTCCCTGACATCTGTCCGTTCAGGCCTCTGTCGCTCTCCACGTTCAGCCTCCTTTACTCAGGCCTTGCCTCAGGTACCAGCATCTGGAGGAGGCAGAGGTGAGGGGGCCAGTGGAGACTGCTGGTTGAATGGGGTATGGGGCAGGTGTGGATAGGGGCGTGTGGGTGAGGGCTGTCAGTGGGATGGGATGGGACGAGTGTTGTGGGTGGGACTGGGTGATGCTATGCGGTGTGGTGGGTGGGAGCGGTGGGTAGGGGATGGTAATCGGGATTTGGAGGGGCGGGGACGGGGATCAGGGTGCTGTGGGGTGGGATAGAGTGGATCAGGGTAGGGGATGGAGTCGTGGGGCAAGGTGAGGATCAGGTGGTGCTATGGGGTGGGATAGGGTGGGAGCTGTGGGTGGGAAGTCAGTTGGGGTGGGATTGTGATGCAGAGGGGTGCTATGGGGTGGGATAAGGTAGGGGTGTGACGAACTGGGCCTGTTCTCACGGTGGTCTGTGAATGCTGACAGGGGAGTGTGCTGGGATAGTCTGCATTGCAGAATGGGATCTGCCCGAGGGCGCCCGAGGGCGCATACCTGAGTGTGTAACATGAGAACCCAGGAAGGGGTTGAAGGCGAGGCGACTCCTTAGCCCGGGAAACTGAACAAAGGCTGTGGGAGGGGTCGTAAAAGGAGAGTGCTGGAAGCAGGGAGAAGGAGGCTGGAGAGATGGCTGGGAGGCAGGGATGGCTCTGACCCCCCCAAAGGGGGGTGGGCGGGCATGCCCTGGGACCCCAAGCTGGACCTAACTGAGGGGGGGCCCTGTTGTCTGTGCCTGCAAGACCTGTCTTGGACTGTATTCCTGTCATCCAAATAAACCTTCTGCTTTACTGGCTGGCTGAGAGTCGCAGTGAATCTCGGGAAGAGGGGTGCAGGGCCCTAACTCCCCCACAATCCGCAACAAGGGGACAGAGGGTGTCTTGTTGCTCAGCTGTTGGTCTTGGAAATGGGGGTGGGATCAGTGGGGCGGGAGAATGGGGTGCTGTGGGGTGGAAGAGGGGCCCTGCCATGGGGTGAGCAGGATGCCTGGGTCTATAGCGGTGGGTGGATGGGGGGCACACTCAAGGGCGAGGCTGTCCAGGAGAAGCCCCACCCCCAGTCGGTGTCCCCCCCTCCTCACAGGGAAAGCCCAGCAGGTTGGAACCGGAGCAGGAGCGGCGCCGGAAGCTGGCCCAGGGCGTGGCCCGCCTGCGTGGGGAGCTGCAGCAGTTGGACCTGCAGATGGAGACGGCCCAGCGCGAGGTCATGGCTGACGGTAAGGGGGGAGCCCCAAGGATCTGTGGGGCCAGCATAGTGTGTGCCCCCAGCGCTCTACCCCAGCCCATCACTGTGGGGGTGGGGGGCACAAAGTCCACCCCAGTCCTCCCATCTGTTCTCCCCCAGCACACAGTGGGACCGTCCCCCTGCAGCCCAGATCCATTTCCCCCACTTCTTCGTGGGGGTCAGGATTGTTCCCCTACCCTGCCCTCCTTGGGGGCACCATCTCCCCACGTGGTCTCTTCCCCAGCCGCAAGGTTCCCGTGGCCCATGGGGCTGCTGCTTTTTCCCCCCATGCTCCCTCCCCAGACAATTGCCTGTGGGATTCACACCCATCACCTCAGGATTCCTGGGTTCTGTCTCCTACTCTGGGAGCAGGGGAGGGGGAGAGGCTGGGAGCCAGGACTCCTGGGTTCTATCCCCAGCTCTGGGAGGGGAGTGGGACCTAGCGGTTAGCATCTGGGGCTCGGGGTGGGGTTTCCCTGATGCTCTTTCTCCTCCCACCCCACAGAGGTCTCCCTGGAGGCGGCCCAGGAGCGGATCAGCGACGCCCAGCGCCGCTCCCTGCTGCTCAAGGCCTATGCGGCCCGCACGGCCAAGGAGCGCCAGCAGCTGCAGGCCAGTGTAACACAGCTGGGGGGCGGCTGGAGCAGCTGCAGGACATCAGCAGGTGTGTGGGGGGGGGGGTTCCATCCTTAGCATGGGGTCCCCACTGCTCCTGGTCACATCCCCCAGAATCCTTTGCTCCCGAAGCACTACCCAGTGAACATCTCTGCTGGGTAGTAACTCCCAGAATCCTTTGTTCCTTGGGAGGGGGTCCCATGACATGTGGCATTAGGGATAGGGGACTGCCCATCCTGGGTAGCATCTCTCTGGATCCTTTGCTCCATGGCAGAGTCCCACTGGGGATGGGGCCTGGGTTGGGGTGAGGGTGGGGGGATGTCCTGAACTGCGCTTCCCCCCCTCCCCCACCCTATTTTCACGGCCTCCTCTGGTCTCTGCAGAAAGGCCAAGGTGGAGCTGACGGTGGGAGGGAAGGTGCCTGACCTCGGATTTTGCTGGCGTGGAGCCTGAAGTACTGGTGAGTGGGGAGGGGACAGTGGGTAGATTCCCGGGTGGGCGGAGAGGAATTTGGGAATCCTGCTGCCCTGTGCTAGTTGGGGATTGTGATCTGGGGATCCCAGTCCTGGGATCTTGAGGGGATCTGGGGATCCCAAGGCAGGATCTAGTGACACAGGGTACCCGGTGATCTGAGCCCTGTGAATGCCAGCATGGGGCTCTGGTGATCTCACCGTGGGATCTGGTGATGGGGTTTGTTGGGGAGGAGGAGCGAATCGGACTGAGCCTGGTGCCGGGACCCGGGGGGAGTCTGTCAGGCCATTGGCAATCAGGTCTTGGGATCCTGAGGGATCTCACTGAGCCTGGTGCCTGGATCCCAATAAAGGGGGAGGATCCAGTAGATCCTGGTGATTCCACCAGTGATTCCTGGTGATCTGCAGCTTTCTTGAGGGCCGTCATCTCCTCCCCACCCCGGGAACCCGTCCAAGTGTCTGTCCGTCTCTCCGCAGAGGGACGTGCGGACGGCCTGCCAGCTGCGCTTCCACTTCCTGAAGTCGCTCATCGAGCACAGCACGTCTGGGGCCCTCCCGTAAGAGCCTGCGAGCTCCCCTGCCCTCCCCTTCCCCTCCGCCGCTCTGTTTCTGACCCGCCCCATGTGTGTGTCTCTCAGCAGCGGGACAAGCGAGGAGCTGCTGGAGGCATCCTACCGGCACTGGTTGAGCACGGTGGAGGTAACGGGAGAGGGAGGCGCAATAGGGTAGGGACCCTGGGGACGTCTCGCATGATGCAGAGATGCAGCCACCTCTGAGCTGGGAACAGCTGCACGTAACACTGCACTGGGTCAGCTCACCTGGTGCTAAGGTGCAGCCACAGCTGGGAGGGGCACCTGCGCGCCCCTTAGCGCCGGGCATTGGGGCAGCCCTGACTGCTGGGGGATCCCCCCCACCCTGCTCCCTTCAGCACAGCGCCCCCTAGCACTGCACTGGGGTATTGGAGCCAGCCCTGATGGAGGGTACAGGGTCCCTCATCCCACCTCTCTGCCCACGCAGGACATCGTGGGTTCCCACCCTCCCAACCACGGCCTGTCAGCCCTGGAGCACCTGGCCCTGGAGAACACCCTGCAGATGCTAGAGCTCACCAGCCGCATTGACATTTCCCGCGACGTAGAGGCGCTCAAGTGGGTACCACTAAGGGGGTGGCAGTGTGGGTGCATGGTGCTGTACGGAGCCGTCGCCCCCCCAGTGGTGGTGGCTTGTACTGGGGGGCGGGTAGGGTGGCAGAGTCAGAGCTTGGGAGAGGGGCTGCTGTGGGGCTTTGGCCCCCTGGTGGTGGCAGTTTGTACTGCAGGGGGCAGAGTCAGGGCTCTGGGGGGCTGTCACCCCAGCGGTGCTGCAGTGACCCATGGCACCAGTGCGGGGGCCTGTACCTCTGCCCTCTGGCCTGCAGGTTCCGCTACGAGAGCGCCCGCCTGGAGACCTGGCGGGGCCGCCAGCAGCCCTGCCCTCGGTCCGGGGCCTCATACAGGTGAGTGGGGACATGGGGAGGGGCAGGCAGGGCTGCATCTGGGGGCTGGGCAGTCCCAATGGGTAGGATATAGTGCGGGGGGGGGGCACATCGGGGGGCTGGAGGTTCCGGGGGCTGGGATATAGCAGGGGAGGGGACTGTATCTCAGTGCTGGGGGGTCCCAGGGACTGCGGGGGGACCTCAGGGCCATATCTCCAGCTGGGATATAGTGGGGGAGGGGGCAGTGTCCCCTGGCCCCTCCTTACCTGCTCCCTCCCCCTGGCTGCAGGAAGACTGGAGCAGGTGTGAGGAGCTGTGGGTGCAACGGCTCCCCCTACAGGCCCGGGAGCAGCGCGGCACGGCCCAGCTGGTCTCCCTCCTGCAGGAGATGCACCGGCTGCTGGCGGACGGCTCGGAGCGTGCCATCCTCACCAGGTAGCTGCCCCAGCCCCTGGGAGACACCCCGCCCCCTGCGCTCACCCCTGCACAGTTGGTGACCACCCACTCCTGGGAGACCATCCCCTGCTGGGGAGACTTCCCGCTCCAGGGGTCCCCCTGCGCTGTGAGGGCCCCCTGGAGAGCGCTCCCTGTTGGGGAGACTACCCTGTTCCGTGGGGTCCCCCTGTGCTGTTGGGGCCTGTGGTGGGCACCCCCTGCCAGGGAGACATCCCCACCACCCAGGGTCCCTCCTGCACAGTTTGTGACCACCCACCCCTGGGAGAGTGCCCCCTGCTGGGAAGATTCCCTGCCCATGTGGTCCCCCCCGCCCCAGACCTACAGAGTGCGCCCCCTGCTGGTCCCCATCCGCCCGCTGAGCCGGCCTATCCCGCCCGGTCCCCAGGGCAGTGCTGGAGCTGGAGCTGCGGGCTGTGCGGCGGGCGGGGCTGCGGGATGGGCTGCACCGGGGCTGTCGGGAGCTGGAGTGGGAGGCGAGTGCCCGCCACGCCGAGCTGCAGGCCTTGCAGAGCAAGCGGCAGCGCATCTTGGATTTCCGCCACCGGTAGAGGGGGTGCATGCTGGGGGGAATATAGGGGTCTGGTGATGATGGGGGAAGGGAGGGAGTGGACAAGTTGTGGGAGGATGGGGGTGCCTTCTGGGGGGAAAGGGAGGGATCGCAGGGCTGAATATAGCGGTGCCTTCCTGGCACGGGGGGAGCAGGGACACTGTCTCGAAGCAACCCCAGGACTGAACCCCCCCCTCCCCAATACACCCAGCGCGAAAAGCAGCAGCACATCTGGGCGCTGATCAAAGGCACCTCCTGCATCAAATCCCAGCTCTGCAAGGACCAGGCCGAGGTGAGACACCCCCACCCGCCCGCACTATGGAGGAGGCTGTGGGGCGAGACTGAGGGGCACTGGCAGGGCTGCTGGAGTGGGCCCCAGGATTTGGATGGCAGGGAGCTGCTGGTTGGGCCTGAGGGGGCATGGCAGGGGGCTGTGGGGCTCAGGGCTGGGAGGGCAGGGGGTTGTGGGGCAGGACTGAGGGGCACTGGCAGGGCAGGGGGCTGTGGGGGTCAGGGCTGGGAGGGCAGGAGGCTGTTGGGCAGAACTGAGGGGTACCGGCAGGGTTGGGGGATTGGGGCTCAGGGCTGGGAGGGCAGGGGGTTCTGGGGCAGGAAAGAGGGGCACTGGCAGGGCTGGAGGTGTGGGGCTCAGGGCTGGGAGGGCAGGGGGCTGTGGGGCAGGACTGAGGGCTGGGACTGAGGGGCACCAGCATGGTCTCCCCCCACTCTCTCTCAGGTCCAGGCCTTCGTGCAGAGGAAGCTTCTGGGCCCGGAGCAGGACGTGACGCTGGAGTCGCAGCGGCTGCACGGGGGGGTGGAGCGCGAGGTCCGGCAGCTGGGGGCCATCGCCCTCCCCTGACTTCTGCGCCGCGGCCTCCTGGGGTGAGTCCCCCACCCCCCGCTCTGTCTGAACTGCCCTGTTCCCCTCGTCCCCTCTTGGGGTGCCCCAGGGGCTGGATCCCCATATGGGGGGAGCCCCCGGCCTTAGCGGGGAGTACCTTGGATGGAGGGCTGTGCTCCCTATCCCCCGCTACTGGACTTGGGGTATGCAGGATTCCTGGGATCTTGTCCCCCCTCCCCCCGCCTGTGCCCCATTGAAACAGGGCTCAGACCCGCCCCGAGATCTGCAGGTTCGAGGGGGTAGGTGCCCGCAGAGCAGTACTGATACTTTGCTTCTCTGCCCCATGCTGGGGGCGCCTGTCCTCTGCGAGGAGCATCAGTACTTGGGCAGTGGTATTAATGCTGCAGTAGCGGCATCGAGACAAGCAGGAGCGTTGGTGCTGGGGAATACTAATGAAAACCCGGTGTTCTCTGGGAGGAGAGCTAATACCCTGAGAATGGGGCAGGGGCTTTAATACTCTGGTGGGAGCATGAATACTCCCTCCAGGGTAATAATAATCTGAGAGCATCGGTACCCGACATCTGGGGTGGGAGGATTAATACTTTCTGGGCTGATAATGCTCTAGGAGCATTGGTAGCCTATAGCGGTGAGAGGAGCATTGATACTCTCTGAGATATTAATACTCTGCACTGGTATCTGCTCTCCTGGGGGTACCAATGCTGTACTACCCTGGCAGGCGGCTGTGACGACGGGGCCCCGCAGCCCTTCCCGGGGAGCAGGGGGGGAGGTGGGCTGGGCTGGGGTGCCTGGTGAGGATGGGGGGGTGCCGGAGAGTGGGGGGTTCAGGGGCTGATCCTTGGCTGCCCTGACCCAGTCGTCCCCGGCCTCCAGGTCCCAGCAGGTCCCGGCCCACGAGCTCTCCATCCATAGGCTGAGCCGGACGGCGCTCGCCCAGCACCGGGCCTTCCTCACTGTGTGCCAGGCTTCCGGCTTCCCTCTCTACAAGGTGAGACGCACACTTGGTGGAGCAATGGGGCAGGGAGCGGAGAGGTCTCCCCACAGGGCAGGAGTGAGACCCTCTTCTGGGGGGAGATGGGATGGGGGGCCCTGGAGGAGGGGGTGGGGCAGGAGCACCCCCCTAGTTTATTCTGCATTAAACCTCCCTAGAGCCCCATGGGGAGTGATCTTGGGCGGGGGGGGGGGCAAGGCCCTGTCTCCCCTCACCCCCGTCTCTGCCCCAGGCCCCGGAGCACCTCCTGCCCCACGTGGCTGAGCTGAAGAAGGAGCTGCTGGCCCTGCGTGCCCAGCTGGGCTACAAGAAGTGGAAGATTGGACAAATGACCAGGGAGGAGTATAAAAATATTGCTCAGGCGTGCAGGAGTGAAATCAGGAAGGCCAAATCACACTTGGAGTTGCAGTTAGCAAGAGATGTTAAGAGTAACAAGAAGGGTTTCTTCAGGTATGTTAGCAACAAGAGGAAAGTGTGGGCCCCTTACTGAATGAGGGAGGAAACCTAGTGACAGAGGAAGTGGAAAAAGCTAATGTACTCAATGATTTTTTTGCCTCTGTCTTCACGCACAAGGTCAGCTCCCAGATTGCTGCACTGGGCAGTACAGCATGGGGAGAAGGTGACCAGCCCTCTGAGGAGAAAGAAGTGGTTCGGGACTATTTAGAAAAACTGGACGTGCACAAGTCCATGGGGCCGGATGCGCTGCATCCGAGGGTGCTAAAGGAGTTGGCGGATGAGATTGCAGAGCCATTAGCCATTATTTTTGAAAACTCATGGCGATCGGGGGAGGTCCCAGATGACTGGAAAAAGGCTAATGTAGCGCCCATCTTTAAAAAAGGGAAGAAGGAGATCCGGGGAACTACAGGCCAGTCAGCCTCACCTCAGTCCCTGGAAAAATCATGGAGCAGGTCCTCAAGGAATCAATTATGAAACATTTAGAGGAGAGGAAAGTGATCAGGAGCAGTCAGCATGGATTCACAAAGGGGAAGTCGTGCCTGACTAACCTAATTGCCTTCTATGATGAGATAACTGGCTTTGTGGATGAGGGGAAAGCAGTGGATGTGTTATTCCTTGACTTTAGCAAAGCTTTTGATACGGTCTCCCACAGTATTCTTGCCGCCAAGTTAAAGAAGTATGGGCTGGATGAATGGATGTAAGGTGGCTAGCAAGCTGGCTAGATCGTCGGGCTCAACGGGTAGTGATCAATGGCTCCATGTCTAGTTGGCAGCCGGTTTCAAGCGGAGTGCCCCAAGGGTCGGTCCTGGGGCTGGTTTTGTTTAATATCTTTATTAATGATCTGGAGGATGGTGTGGACTGCACTCTCAGCAAGTTTGCAGATGACACTAAACTAGGAGGCGTGGTAGATACACTAGAGGGTAGGGATTGGATACAGAGGGACCTAGACAAATTAGAGGATTGGGCCGAAAAAAACCTGATGAGGTTCAACAAGGACAAGTGCAGAGTCCTGCACTTAGGACGGAAGAATCCCATGCACTGCTACAGACTAGGGACCGAATGGCTAGGTAGCAGTTCTGCAGAAAAGGACCTAGGGGTCACAGTGGACGAGAAGCTGGATATGAGTCAACAGTGTGCTCTTGTTGCCAAGAAGGCTAACGGCATTTTGGGCTGTATAAGTAGGGGCATTGCCAGCAGATCGAGGAACGTAATCGTTCTCCTTTATTCGACATTGGTGAGGCCTCATCTGGAATACTGTGTCCAGTTTTGAGCCCCACACTACAAGAAGGATGTGGAAAAATTGGAAAGAGTCCAGCGGAGGGCAACAAAAATGATTAGGGGTCTGGAGCACATGACTTATGAGGAGAGGCTGAGGGAACTGGGATTGTTTAGTCTCCAGAAGAGAAGAATGAGGGGGGATTTGATAGCAGCCTTCAACTACCTGAAGGGGGGTTCCAAAGAGGATGGAGCTCGGCTGTTCTCAGTGGTAGCAGACGACAGAACAAGGAGCAATGGTCTCAAGTTGCAGTGGGGGAGGTCCAGGTTGGATATCAGGAAAAACTATTTCAGTAGGAGGGTGGTGAAACACTGGAATGCGTTACCTAGGGAGGTGTGTTGTACTTAAAGTACTGCACAGGATCTTTTCAAGGGGAATAAGGCAGAACGCCACATGTATTAGTAATACATGTATTCATTAACACTGTATTATATGCATATAATATATTACACTTACACTCACACACACACACAAACACACTCCGTCTTGTTGTTACCAATTAGTTGCTCCCCTTAACTTCACTGGCCAGGTGAGTTAGATGGGGGAGGGGGTGGAGCCGGGCTTCTGCCGATCCGGATCGATGCTCCCATGTTGACAAGACGAGACCCGGGGTCCTCTGCAAGACACCTCACTTTTATAGCAGCTTTCCTCTTATGCAAATCTAGACCAGATTCAAACTCTGTGTCTGTGTCCATTGGTCCTTTGTGCTGCTTTCTTTTGAGTGTTGTCCCAATGCTGCAAAGAGGGTGTTTCCAAAAGAAGGTGCTCGCTTCTAACCCCCGAGGCCGTTGATATGTCTGCTTGTCTTTAATGAGCCCACTTGACACGTTTTATTGTCCTTGGGTCTGGCTTCCAGCCCCTCTCCAACAGTTGAGGCTGTCTGGAGGTGCTGCCTTCCATGCCTTGCTCATCCACAACTCATTCATTCAACAGGGCAATTGATTAAGAGTGGCGGGGGGAGAGCTCTTGTTCTACTGCTAGCAAAAAGAAATTTTTCTTCTATCTTATTCTATCTTTAGGGGCTATAATATTCTACCAAGGGCAATGCAAAGTTTCTAAATGAGGCTTTGATACAAAGTCCCATGAAAACAGAGGTCACACGTAGGTAGACCCACCACAAGGTTATATGAAGAGGCACAATGTAAAGTGATATGAAAATTATCAGAGATTGATCTACATTGTCCCCCTTTTGACCTCTCAAGAACAATTCTTGAGTGGTCACCATATAAATCTTTTGTATTTGTTGCAAACAAACCAAACAATTATAACCAGGTGAATATAACTAAAACCATTACGATTGACTAAACACCAGATATAACATAAACACAAATGCAAACAATTATAATTATAATAATTGGAAATACAACAAAACCATTACCATTACAATAATTGGGTACATTAACAAACAAAATGAGGCCCAAGTTTGATGCTGCAATAGCCATCAAACAATAAAAGTCACTGAGGTCAGGACCTTCTTAAGCACACACAACAAATAAGATTTTGTAGGAGTACCACAGTTGTTATGCAAGATTAAGCTGATTTGGACTTAAACTAACATTCAGTTGCTAAAATGTTGTAGAATTCCCTGTTTTTAACAGTTGTTCTCAGAGGTTTCTGGGGACCTGAAAGATGGGGCCATACAATTATGGGCCAAGGTCTTACAGGTTATGGGGGCCCAAGAACTACCCTTCAGGGCTTGGGGAAGTAGAACCAGAGTGCATAGAGGAAAGTGTGGAATTAATAATAATACAAGCAAATGTAACTAACAATACAAATATATTAATAACAAAAATTAACAACAAAATGACTATTAGAGAACCTAACAAAAAATAAACCTGATGCATTGGGGACCACCGTTTTTTTTGGACACAAGGGGTGATTGATAAAGTGGATGGACATGGGGGAAGTAGAGAGAGGAAAAGACATTTGCCCTGTCTAGTGTAGTATTCCCTCTTTTTCTGGACCCAATGCTAGCACAGGACACCACTAGAGACAGACACAGAACATGCAACACAGAACACTGAACACAGACTCTGTCATGACACTATAACCATGGTATTTTATAACTCTTCAGCTGGTACCAGCTCTCCTGATGTTCTGGTTCAGAGCCTGAAAGATAGAAGCTTGGAAACAAATTAGCACAGTGCTTTCACCCTGGCAGAACCTGCTTGGTCTCTGCCACAGTGTGTTTGGTACTTGGGGCTGCACGAATGCTAATTAAATGGTGCATTTTTTGTGAGTGTAAATCCTCCCTTTCTCTCAGTAAAAGGGGGTTAACACTCCATCTAGAAAAAATAAAATTCTGTTTTAAAATTTCCAGCCATTTTGCCATGGACTGGAGATCTGAGGCAGAAGCAGGGACTGTTGTTAACTGTTTTAATGGCACTTTGGCCCTGGGAGGAGGAATTTACCCAAATATCCCCCTTCCCAATCTCCAGAGGGGGCCCAAAGGTCTGCCCCCTTCTGGGGTCTCAAATGTTTCTTCTCCTGATGTTACTGCTGCTGTAAGATTTGAGAGTGCTGTTTTAACTCTTTGTACCCAACCTGTTTTTCAGTTTTTTTATCTGTTGCTTGCCTGGGCCCGATCCTGCTTTTTCCAATAAACAGTTCCTTTCCATGGGCACAAGCCTTGTTCCACTACCAATTTAGCAAGGAGGGTGGGCTTTCCAACTAGCCCCCACCCTTCCTGGTCCCATTCCTTAAACATTTTCTTCAAAATTGTGAAATTACCACAATATTACTTACAAAAAACAAAACAAAACAAAAACAAACAAACAAACATAAACCACACTACACTGCCCAAACTCCTATATCCTTCAGAGTTTGGTTTAACAGAACAAGATCTGTATTTTATGTTTTTAACCCACTCTGGGCCAGAGGGAGAGACGCTAAGCTCCCTCTGTATTACTCGGTCTGCTACCACCGAGGGTTCATACACCAATTATACAAATCCTTCCCCGGATCAGAGTGAGAAACACTAAGTTCTCCTCTTTAGCTCAGTCATGAACACAATTTAAACCTAAACTCCTATATCCTTCAGAGTTTGGTTAATTAACTGAAAGTTTACGCTCTTTTTCCTCTAGTGCCAGGCTTGCTAAAGCTGGCGGTGTGCACACCAGTTTTATAATAACTGTGGGTTCTGTGCTTGCTCCCCCTTTCGCATTCTCCACCGAAATGTTGTACTTAAAGTACTGCACAGGATCTTTTCAGGGGGAATAAGGCAAAACGCCACATTTATTAGTAATACATGTATTCATTAACACTGTATTATATGTATATAATATATTACACTTACACTCACACACACACACAAACACACTCTGTCTTGTTGTTACCAATTAGTTGCTCCCCTTAACTTCACTGGCCAGGTGAGTTAGATGGGGGAGGGGGTGGAGCCGGGCTTCTGCCGATCCGGATTGATGCTCCCATGTTGACAAGACGAGACCCGGGGTCCTCTGCAAGACACCTCACTTTTATAGCAGCTTTCCTCTTATGCTAATCTATACCAGATTCAAACTCTGTGTCTGTGTCCATTGGTCCTTTGTGCTGCTTTCTTTTGAGTGTTGTCCCAATGCTGCAAAGAGGGTGTTTCCAAAAGAAGGTGCTCACTTCTAACCCCCCCCCTCCCCCCCCCCCCCCCCCCCCCCCCCCGAGGCCATGGGTATGTCTGCTTGTCTTTAATGAGCCCACTTGACACGTTTTATTGTCCTTGGGTCTGGCTCCCAGCCCCTCTCCAACAGTTGAGGCTGTCTGGAGGTGCTGCCTTCCATGCCTTGCTCATCCACACCTCATTCATTCAACAGGGCAATTGATTAAGAGTGGTGGGGGGGGAGAGCTCTTGTTCTACTGCTAGCAAAAAGAAATTTTTCTTCTATCTTATTCTATCTTTAGGGGCTATAATATTCTACCAAGGGCAATGCAAAGTTTCTAAATGAGGCTTTGATACAAAGTCCCATGAAAACAGGTCACACGTGGGTAGACCCACCACAAGGTTATATACCCACCACAAGGTATATATATGTACCACAAGGCACAATGTAAAGTGATATGAAAATTATCAGAGATTTATCTACAGGTGGTGGAGTCTCCTTCCTTGGAGGTTTTTAAGGCCCGGCTTGACAAAGCCCTGGCTGGGATGATTTAGTTGGGAATTGGTCCTGCTCTGAGCGGGGGTTGGACTAGATACCTCCTGAGGTCCCTTCCAACCCTGAGATTCTATGATTCTAAGAGACAGGCGTTGGCCAGCCTGCAGCAGCGCCAGGGCTCCCCGGGGACCGACGCACAAGGTGAGATCCCCTCCATGGCTCCAGACGGACAGGGGGACGCCCCCCCCCCCACCTGAGGACCCTTCCTAGGGTCTGCAAGGGGCACGAGCCGGCCTGAGGGGCGGCAGGACCATGGCATCCATCCAGCAGCTCAGCACACCCCTCCCCCCGCCCCCCCAAAGCCATAACTCCTCCAGGCCTCACTGACGTCTCTTCCCCCAGCCCTGGTGCAGGCCCTGCGGGACCACGACCGGGAGCAGGCCGGAGCCCTGGGGCCGCGGATCCAGCTGGTGATGGAGCAGTGCAGGCAACGCATCGAACGTTATTGTTCTCTAATAAAATTTATATCTTGATTTTATCAGTTTAATCCTCATTTATTCTATACGATTAAGCCGCTACCTTGATCTATATAGCAGTATATCTGCTACACTAAGCACAAGCAGTGGGAATGCATCCTACTGCTCCTAAAACTCAGCCCAAACTGCTGGCCTCTACTCCAGCATGCCACCGGGCCCCGCCACTGCCAACTCTACCGAGAGTGGTCCTCAGGGCGCTTCCCGAGAGACCCCAGGGGTCTCCAAGCCACAGCAAGTCACCAGCTGCAGAGGAAAGAGGGAGCGGGGGAAAGACCCCCCAGATGCTACCACAGGAAGCTCCCGCATCCCGAGACCAGCCTGCAGGGACATCAGGGAGAGGAGGAACATCCACCCCGCTCCTCAGCCACAGCGAGGTCACCCCGCCGTGGTCCTGCCGCCGGTAGACTCTCCGGCCGACCAGCAGCTGCAACCACCTGGAGCCTGCCCTGCCGTACTTCTGCCGCCAGGGAAGCCCCTCGCAGATGGCCAGCTGCAGGGTGCCCGCCACACCATGCAGCTATCACGGACCAGCCGCCGGAGAACCCCGCTGCCCAGCTGCTGCTCCTCCCGCCAGGGGACTGCTTCCTTGGATCCCAGCCGCCTGGGAAACCCTCCGGCGCCCAGCTGCTGCTCCGGACGCCGGGTAAGTGCCCCAGAGAACCCCAGGACTTACCCGCATGTGGAGACTCTCCCACAGCCCCCCCACCGCCCATGCCGCCGGGGGACCCCTGCCCTGCGTCCTAGCCGCTGCCCCATGTGCGGACTGGGGACCCCTGCGGCGTACCCGAGCCGCCGCTGCCACCGCCGCCTGGGACGTCGAGCGACCTCAGCCCCGCTCCCCGGCTGGCGCTACCCGAGTAGCCTGGGGAGCCCCGTGGCGTGCTCCAGCCGCCGCCGCCCCTCGGGACGCCGGGCAACTCCAGCCCCGCTCCCCAGCCGCTGCTGCTCGACCGCCATGGGGAGCCGCACCACCTGCCCCAGCCATCGCTGCCTGAGCCCCTGGGGGTCTCCTGCACCGCGCCGCTGCCGCCTATACAGCCAGGGGACCCCCACCACCTGCCCCGGCCGCCACCGCCCGAGCGGCCGGGGGCTTCCCACCCTGTGCTCCAGCCGCCAATGCACGCAACGTCCGTGGAGCTCCCTGATGCGCCCCAGCAGATGAGACCCCGGCCCGCCGCCTACCAGCTGCCACAGTGCCTGAGAGAATCGCCTACCCGCCACTCGACGCTCCAGCTGCCGAACGATCCCTACGCAGTCCATCAGCCGCTTCAGCCGCCGGGAGACCCCCCAACCACTCCACTACTGCCCCAGCAGCTAGGGACCCCCCCCCCCACGCTCCTGTTGCCCCAGCCAACAAGAGACCCCCACACCGCCCAGCAGCAGCTGCACCCATCGACCACTCCCCCCCCATGTCCCTCAGTCACCTCGGGAACTCTGCGCTTGCACACTAAGAAATGGGCAGTAGCCCACGAAAGCTTCTGCTCTAATACATTTGTTAGTCTCTAAGGTGCCACAAGGACTCCTGTTCTTTTTGCGGATACAGACTAACACGGCTGCTGCTCTGAAACTTACCTGCGTGCGTGCAAGCCATCGTTCTTGGGGAGTCCTTTGCTGGCAACATTTGCAGTGCTGACTCACAGTCCTCAAGATCAAGCCCTTAGAAGAGAGAACTGTGACTGCAAATCAGAGGTCATCTAGTCCAACCCCCTGCATCCTTCCTGGGACTCTCAGTCCTCTTCTAAGGGCTTGATCTTGTATTACTGAAGTCAGTGGGAATTTTACCACTTGTTTTGCTTGGATCTGAACTGGTTCCATACTGGAGCTCCTGGAACAGTCCTCTCTCCTCCATGTGATCTCATCCTGCTCCCTGCGTAACAATAGGAATATTTTCACAAGGGGAAAGGAATGGAACAATTCCCTTCTATGGAGGGGGGGTAACACAGCTGAGAGACACGTACCCAAAACCCCCACTTCCATAACATGTAAGAACCAATCTTTTCAAAATTTTATGAAAGAGTAAAATAGAAATGAAAAAAGTAGCTGTTCAAGTAGGTAAACCCCCATCAGAAAAAACAACAACATACAAAACAATCAAATGATCTGAGCACCGATAGAACCCAAAAAATTATTTTCTATTTTTTGAACAACCATGTTCTCCCCGGAGGGAGGCGCACCACACCTGGAAGTACTGCAATACCAGGCTGATGCATGGAGTGGAAGGAGCAAGCTCCTATTCCATCTCCCTGGTCCAAAAGCGCGTTTAATATAAAGTTCTCACATCGAGAACATATCAGATATTAAACTGATAAGAACAGATACTACACTTGGACCACAGCTCAGAGAGCCGAGAAGCGATACCTTTCCTCGGAACAGCGCGCTCCCCTCGCGCTCCCAGTGCTTTCTATATCAATAGGACTAACTTTCATACCTTCCTAGCTAAGTGGCAATCGCTGCCCCGAAGTGACTCCGATACACTCACTCAAAGCACCAACTCTCCACACCGAATTCTGCTCCCACACAGAGAATTCTCTCCGCCCGCTTCCTTGGGCTCAGCCCGCTGCTCTGTGTTGCCGCCAGACATTGCTGATCTGCATAACCCCGCCCACTGACGTGTGACGCCTCCCCTCGCTGTCTGCTGCTCTCCCTGCCTGCAACAGACGCGGTGCGCCACGTGCTGCCGGAGCCCCGCTCTTGGAACCAGCCCGTCGGGGCGCGTCCCTCCGCCACTGCTCCAGCCCCCGGCCCGCCCCGTCCCTGCCCTGCGCTCCCCCCGCTGCTGCGCTCAGCGCAGGGAGCCGGGCAGCGAGAGCCGGGCTGTGGATCAAGGGGAGTTTTCTGGGGGCGGGGGGTGTGCAGGGGCGAGGGAATTTCTGGTCCTTAAAAGTGGGGGGGGGGCCACCAGCACCGGAACGTGGCCGCCCCCCTTCCTCCGAGCCCCCTCCCTCACGCTTCGCCTTCACCTGCAGGCCCCGCCCCCGCTCCGCCCCTTCCCCCTCATCCCTGTCCCCACATCGCCCCTTCCCCGATGCCCCGCCCTCACACCGCCCTTCCCTCCTCGTCCCCGCCCTCACGCCTTCCCCGAATCCCCGCTCCCACGTTGCCCCTCCCCCTAAACCCCGCTCATTCCCCCTAATCCCTGTCCCCGCATCGCCCCTTCCCCGATGCCCCGCCCATTCCCCCTAATCCCTGTCCCCGCATCGCCCCTTCCCCGATGCCCCGCCCATTCCCCCTAATCCCTGTCCCCGCATCGCCCCTTCCCCGATGCCCCGCCCTCACACCGCCCTTCCCTCCTCGTCCCCGCCCTCACGCCTTCCCCGAATCCCCGCTCCCACGTTGCCCCTCCCCCTAAACCCCGCCCATTCCCCCTAATCCCCGTCCCCGCATCGCCCCTTCCCCGATGCCCCGCCCATTCCCCCTCATCCCTGTCCCCGCATCGCCCCTTCCCCGATGCCCCGCCCTCACACTGCCCTTCCCTCCTCGTCCCCGCCCTCACGCCTTCCCCGAATCCCCGCTCCCACGTTGCCCCTCCCCCTAAACCCCGCTCATTCCCCCTAATCCCTGTCCCCGCATCGCCCCTTCCCCGATGCCCCGCCCTCACACCGCCCTTCCCTCCTCGTCCCCGCCCTCACGCCTTCCCCGAATCCCCGCTCCCACGTTGTCCCTCCCCCTAAACCCCGCTCATTCCCCCTAATCCCTGTCCCCGCATCGCCCCTTCCCCGATGCCCCGCCCATTCCCCCTAATCCCTGTCCCCGCATCGCCCCTTCCCCGATGCCCCGCCCTCACACCGCCCTTCCCTCCTCGTCCCCGCCCTCACGCCTTCCCCGAATCCCCGCTCCCACGTTGCCCCTCCCCCTAAACCCCGCTCATTCCCCCTAATCCCTGTCCCCCGCATCGCCCCTTCCCCAATGCCCCGCCCTCACACCGCCCTTCCCTCCTCATCCCCGCCCTCACGCCTTCCCCGAATCCCCGCTCCCACGTTGCCCCTCCCCTAAACCCCGCCCATTCCCCCTAATCCCCGTCCCCGCATCGCCCCTTCCCCGATGCCCCGCCCATTCCCCCTAATCCCTGTCCCCCGCATCGCCCCTTCCCCGATGCCCCGCCCTCACACCGCCCTTCCCTCCTCGTCCCCGCCCTCACGCCTTCCCCGAATCCCCGCTCCCACGTTGCCCCGCCCCCTAAACCCCGCCCATTCCCCCTAATCCCTGTCCCCGCATCGCCCCTTCCTCGATGCCCCGCCCTCACACCGCCCTTCCCTCCTCGTCCCCGCCCTCACGCCTTCCCTGAATCTCTCCTCCCACGTTGCCCCTCCCCTCTAGGGCCCGCCCCTGCACCGCCCCTTTCCCTGAGGCCCCACCCCCGCACTGCTCCTTCCCCCCAGGCTCAGCTCCCGCACCCCCCCTTCTCCCCAGGGCCCTGATCCCGCACCGCTTCTTCCTCCATGGCCCCGCCCTCGGCCCCCCCTTTCCCCTCGGCCCCGCCCCTGCACCGCCCAGCGACCCAGGCGCAGGCAGGACCGGGGAGGCGGGAGGGCAGAAAAGGAATCCGGGCCCAGCCTCCCGTTCCCGGGTCCCTCGGGCACATCACTCAGTCTCTCTGGGCCTCAGTTCTCCCGGCCGGGACATGGGGCTGGCGGCGCTTCCCACTCTCGCCCGAGCCTGGGAGGGGAACTACCCTGCGGATTAGGAAGATGCTCAGATACTGGGGTGATGGGGGAGGGGCGCAGGGGGAGCGTATTAGCACCATTGTTTGGTATATGGAGTCTGTTTGGAAACAAACTATTTCCCTCAAGTCATTCCCAAAACCTGTATTCAGCGATAACCTTGGAACAGACAGAGCAGCACGTTTTTTTTCCCATGTAGCCAGCCCCCAACCTGGCGCCAGCTCCTAGTTCTGCCCCATTTCTCCTACTGCGACCCCATCTCACCTCCTGGCCCTGGCTGGGTGGCCATGGGCCCCTCGTGGCAGGGGGCTGTGCAGGGGGGTCTCCTTGCAGCCAGGAGAGGGTGTCTGGTGGGTGCTGTCACCTCTGCCAGAGACCCACAAGAAACCCACTAGCTTCCTCCTCATGTGGGGAGAGGCTCCTACTTTCTGACTTGGGGGTGTGTGTCGGGGGGGAGTTTCTGTGATGTCAGAGCCCGGGGCAAGGGGGGGGATCGAATCATGACTCTGAAGTGGCAGGGCAACCTTCCCCCCACCCCCCAACGCTGCTCAGATTCCTCTAGGGGGCTGGGCTCGGATCTCTAGGGAGGGAGACACAAGAAAAAACACCTGCCACTATGGAACCCAGGAGTCCTGGCTCCCAGTCCCCCTGCTCTAACCTCTACCCCCCTCTGCTCCCAGAGCCAGGGATAGTACCCAGGGGTCCTGGTGCCCAGCTTCCACCCTGCTCTGACCACTAGATCCCACTCCCCTCATCATCATCATCATCCAAGCTGGCCCTAGGGAGATGTGTGTGTCCCTGTCGCCCCCTGCTGGACGGGCTGAGCCCTGCTCTGTGTGTGTGTGTGAGAGAGAGAGACACTGTGTTTGTATCAGTGTTAGTGTGTTGCTGGGCTAACTGCTAGGAAATGCTTTTGCAGGACTTTGTATCCTGCAGTAGATCACACACACACACACACACACACACACACACACACACACACATCCCTCCACAACTCCACACAGCCAGACAGTCACACACGCTGATGCACAAAGGGACTCACACAATCCCAGACACTCAAACACGACACACCAGGGGCACACACTAGCCCACCCCCCCAAAGAGAGGGACAATCACACACACACACACCGGAATAGTCACAATCGTGCTCAGAGACACAACCACACACAGTTCACTGCCACTGCTCCCAACGCAAGGACCTCCTGCCCTGCACAGCATGTGCCGAGGCCTGTGGAACTCACTGCCACTGGACAGCTACCAATAGGAATGGACCTTTCCAAGAGACCAATAGACATAGCCGCGCCCGTCATAGATTACAAGCCCGTATCCGGTGGCCAAGCTAGAACACGCTTAATTCTGCCCCCTTTGTACATTTCAAGCCCGTATCTGGTAGTGGAGCTAGAGCAGAGCTTTTAGAGGGAAGCGCCCCATCTCAATGCAAAGACTCCAAGGGCTGCAGAATCTGCTCCATCCCTGGGGAAAATCTGCTCCTCGTTTCCAGTCTGGATTTGTCTGGCTTCATCCTCCTGCCATCAAGTCTCACTCTGCCTTTGTCAGCTGGGTTAAAGAGCCCTCTGCGCCCCCAAATCTCCTTCCTAGGGGGGAGGTTGGTGGAGAATGGGGGGGGAGGGTTTTGTAATCATTTGATGACTCAGTTTCCCCACTTGCTTGGGTGTGAAGCTCCCCATTGGGCGTGCAGGGCTTAACTTCTCCCTGGGGGAGTGAGACAGAGCCAGATGTCAACTAGGCCTGCCGGGGCTGGAACCTGGAATGGGAGGCCCAAGGCCCAGAGCACATTCTGCAAAGCAGCAGGCAGAACAGGGGGTCTAGGTGTGAACTGCGCCTGGCAAAGATTTACATTGGTGGCTGCTCAGGGCAGGGGGGAAGCAGAGCAGCCAGCATGTGCCAGGCGCTCGTAATTCACCCAGCTAGTCCTCGCTCCTCCACTGTGGACTCCCGCCAGCGCCCTGCCCAGGGGGCCGGCTTCCAGCGCCCGCTTGTGACCTTTCCAAACCAGCCTCTGCAGGTTTTGTCCCAGGAATCCTGACTCCCAGTTCCACCCCCTGCTGTAACCACCAGACCCCACTCCCCTCCTAGAACCAGGGATAGAACCCAGAAGTCCAGACACCGCCCTCCCCCCCCCCCCCACAAACACTAACCACTAGACCCCACTACCCTCCCAGAACCAGGGATAGAACCCAGAAGTCCAGACCCCCCCCTCCCCCCCCCCCACACCAACCACTAGACCCCACTCCCCTCCTAGAACCAGGGATAGAACCCAGAAGTCCAGACCCCGCCCTCCCCCCCCCCCACACACACACTAATCACCAGACCCCATTCCCCTCCTAGAACCAGGGATAGAAACCAGAAGTCCAGGCCCCGCCCCCCTCCCCCCACACACACACACTAACCACTAGACCCCACTCCCCTCCTAGAGCTGGGATAGAATCCAGGAATCCTGGATCCTAGCCCATCGCTGTAACCACTAGACCCCATTCTGCTCTGAGAGCTGAAAATGGAACCCAGGAGTCCTGGTTCCCAGTCTGCCCATCCCCTACCCCCCGCCTCTCACCACTAGCTTTTCTTGACATGTGAAGATCAAACCTGGTGCCATTAAGAGCCAGGAAGTCTTTATCACAGTTCCTTTTCCTCCTCTGAGCCCCAGCCCCTGCCAGCCCAGCACACGGGCTAGTGGGTTACAAATCCATAAGCAGGGATGTTTGTCTATCTGCCGTACCCCACTGCCTCCCTGGTTACTGTCGGACGGGGCTCCCAGAGGCTAACGCAGCCCCAGGGCCAGGGTAAGTGCTGTGCTCCTGAAATCTCACACTCCCGGGAACTTGTGTTTGGAGTGTGGTTGTGTGTGTATGTGTGTGCGGGGGGTGGGGGGGAGAGACAGAGGCTGTGTTTAGAGTCTCAAAGCATCTTAAACTGAAGGCTCTTTGAGCTGTGGTCAAGTGAAAAATTTTCTAAGTTGTATCAGTTGCCCCACCCCAGAGGTGGCTGCTTCTTAGCGCTGGGCGAGCCATCCCCCTGGGGCATTATGTGCGACTGTTCCCCGGCTGCCCTGTGCCAGAGGTGGCTGCAGCTCAGCACCTGGTGAATCATCCCTCCCTGGTATTATGTGTGGCTCTTACCCAGCTGCTCCACCCCAGAGATGGCTGAATCTTAGCACCGGGTGAGCCGTCCCTGCCTGGTGTTATGTGTGGTGTTTCCCGGCTGCTCCACCCCAGAGGAGGCTGCATCTCAGTGCCAGGGGAGCTGTCCCCGCACAGCATCTGTGTGCAGCTGGTAACTGGGTTATATGGTGTTTGGACGAAGGAGTAATTGAATTTTTAAATATAAGATCTTGTAGGTTTATTATTAGTTATTATTTGCACTGTAGTAGTGCTGAGCCCCAAGCCCGGGTAAGCCCCCCAGTGTGCTAGGAGCTGCGCAAACACAGGAATACCGCTGCCCCTCTGGGAATTTGTAGGTCAGTTACCCGAAGGAGGAGAAATTAGCACCGTGGCCGCTGCGTATATTTTCAGTTCAACTTGTTTCTTTGCTGTATGTGCACCAGTCCTGGACACAGGGCCAGTGCAAGGAAGTTTCACGCCCTAGGCGAAACTTCCACCTTGCGCCCCGCCCCCAGCCCTGTGGCAGCTTCCCCCCCCCTTCAGGCACCCCCCCGGCGGCTCCCCTCCCTGCCCTGAGGTGCCCCCACCCACGGCACCTCACCCCCCAGGGAGCCATGCGGCAGCTCCCCACCCCAGCTCCCCTCTGCTCCGCCTCCTCCCTGAGCATGCCGCCCCCGCTCTAATTCTCCTCCCCTCCCAGGCTTGCGGCGCCGAACAGCTGATTGGCCCTGCAAGCCTGGGAGACGGGAGAAGTGGAGCGGCGACCGCGCGCTCGGGGAGGGGGCGTAGGAACGCTGTACAAAAAAATTGGGGGCACCGCTTTTTGGCGCCCCCAAATCCTGGCGCCCTAGACAACCCCCTACTTTGCCTAAATGGTAGCACCGGCCCGGCCTGGACAGACGTGGTTGTAAACAGCATCCAGGGAACTCCTTCTGTGGGGACTCTCAGCAGGGGAGAGAGAGAAGGCCCCAGCTACAGGAACTGTGTATGGCAGCGGGGGAGCCAGCCCCCTGGGACGCTGGGTGAGCCCATCATGTCCAGGCTGGGGGCTGTACCCTGCTCAGCAGCGACTCTGGGAAGGACCCAGGTGTCCCGGTGGAGCCAGATGGCCCATGAGCTCTGTAGGCAATGCTCTGCTAAGAGGGTGAGCGTGACCCTGTGCTGGAGACGTAGGGGAATAGCGAGTAGGAGCTGGGATCCCCGCTCGACGTGACATTGGGGAGACTGCGCCCAGCTCTGGGGGGCCGCATGTCAAACAGGGTGTCTGGAAATGGGGGAGGTGTCAAAGAAGAGTAACGGGGACGATCCGAGGGGCTGGAAAACCTGCCCGAGAGCCAAGCACTGAAGGAGCTCGATCTAGTGAGTTTAACCCGGAGAAGGCTCAGAGGGGACAAGATCCTGGTCTGTCAGCACCTCCCTGCTGGTGAGGGGAAGGTTTCGGGGAGCAGAGGGCTCGTTAACCCAACAGACAGGGGCAGAGTGAGAGCTGACGGCTGGGGGATGGAGCCAGAGAAATCGAGACTGGGAAGAAGGGGCAGATTTTCCCCAGGGAGGGGAACTGACCCTGGGAATCACTGCCCCAGGGACAGGGCAGAGTCTCCAGCCCTTGGAGTCTTTCTATGGAGATCGGATGTCCCTAAAAGCACTGCTCTAGCTCGACCATCATCTCTGGGCTGGAAGCCGGGATCCCTGAGGGGAGGTCTCCAGGCTGGGCAGACTGCCTGGGCACCACGGTCCCTTCTGGCGTTAAGATGGGCAGATCAATGAACGTAGCAGTAAGCAGCTGGGCTGGGAGCGTCTCAGTTCTCCTCGGCGAGGCAGGAAGCTGCGATGCTGAATAAAGCTAAACACCGCGCGGTCGTTCTTACAATTTACCACATGTGTTACGGTCACGTCTAATGGCCCAATTGAGATCAGGGCCCCTTCGTGCCAGGCACTGCCCAGACACACAGCAAGAGACAGGCCCTGCCCCAGCTGAGATCAGGGCCCCTTCGTGCCAAGCACTGCCCAGACACACAGCAAGAGACAGGCCCTGCCCCAGCTGAGATCAGGGCCCCTTCGTGCCAGGCACTGCCCAGACACACAGCAAGAGACAGGCCCTGCCCCAGCTGAGATCAGGGCCCCTTCGTGCCAGGCACTGCCCAGACACACAGCAAGAGACAGGCCCTGCCCCAGCTGAGATCAGGGCCCCTTCGTGCCAAGCGCTGCCCAGACACACAGCAAGAGACAGGCCCTGCCCCAGCTGAGATCAGGGCCCCTTCGTGCCAAGCGCTGCCCAGACACACAGCGACGGCTCCACCTGCCAATGCTTGGAATCCAGCAGGGGGCATCTGGAATGACTGGGGGTCAGTTGCAACCTCTAGGGGGCGCTGTGCTGCAGACAGCGAGGTGGGGGCTCTCCTCTGGCAGTCAGGGCTGGCCTCGATGCCCCAGGGCAGGACTAGGGGCCACTGTGCTGCAGAGAGCGGGGTGGGGGTCTCCTCTGGCAGTGAGGACTGGCCCCAGTACCCTAGGGCAGCACCATGGGGTGCCGTGCTGCAGGGGGGGGGGGGGCTCTCCTCTGGCAGTCAGGGCTGGCCCCAATGCCCCAGGGCAGGACTAGGGAGCATGGTGTTGCAGATAGCAGGGTGCTGCTTCCCCTCCAGGTGCCGGCTGCCAGGACTGGGGGGTGACCCTGCCCGTGGGCCCCCTGACCGGATGGAGCGGCTCATGCGTGACGATCCCTTGCTCTTACACCTACCCCGAGGGGCAGCTCGTCAGAGCCGTGACCTGGAGCCGGGACAAGGAGAGAATTGTGCAGCTCACCGCAGCAGCGGGGCAGGGCTATGACAAGGCCGAGCGCGCCCAGTTCCTGGGTGACCTGCACCACGACTGCACCCTGCGCCTCAACCCGCTGGCGCTCGGCGACGGGGGCGCCTACTCCTTTGAGTTCCAGACCCAGAGCCAAAGCTGGAGAAGCCCCCGAGCCGTGTGCCTCACGGTGTCAGGTAATCCCCGGCTCCTCTTGCAGAAACGGTTCACCAACAACCCAGCCTGGCCCCGCACGGCGTTATGTGTGGCTGCTCCCCAGATGCCCTGCCCCAGAGGTGGCTGCACCTCAGCGCCCATCGAGCCATCCCCAAGGACGGTTGCTGTACACCTCTCATAACATTTCACTCAAATCAGATGACCACATTCTGCAAAGCTGTGAAGAAACAGTGGAGTCTGGTGGTTAGAGGAAGCCTAAACTGGAGTCAGGACTCCTGGGTTCTCTCCCAGCTCTGGGAGGGGAGCCTGGTACAGGTCACACCCCCACCTGGTCTTGAGGCCGCTCTCAAAGAAGGGGCAGTGGCTTGTGACTGGAGGTGGCTGTGCCCATGGCCGTGCCCCCAGCAGTGACTGACTCCCCCCTCACACACCCTGCACAGAACATCCCTGCAGGGTCAAATATAGCATTACTAGGACCGCCGGAGCCCTGAACGGCAACTTGATCTGCTCCATCTCCGAGCGCTGCGCCTCCTCCGGCCTGCATTGGTACGACGGAGCCGGCGCGCGGATCCTGGAGGAAACTGAAGCTGGCACAAGCAATAGGCTGAGGATGCGCATCATCTGGCAGCACCGGGGGGCGGCGCTGGAGTGCCGGGTGCAGGGCTACCGGAATAGGTGCCTCCCCAAAGGGTCCCAGCCCCCAGCCACAGGTGAGTTGCATTATGTACGGGGCCTTTCCTTTCTAGGGGGCGCCAGCTCCCATCAGGCCCCAGGGCAGGGGCTGGCTGGGGGGCAGGGAATGGGGCACGGGGCCTTTCCCCTCTAGCAGGCACTGACTCTAATCCGGTCTGAGGGCAGGGGTCTGGCTGGTGCTGGGGGTGGGGAATGGGATACGGGACCTTTCCCCTCTAGGGGGCGCCAGCTCCCATCCGGCCCCAGGGTGTGAGACTGGTTGGCTCAGAGGGGCAAGGAATGGGGCACGGGGCCTTTCCCCTCTAGGGGGTGCTGGGTCTGACCCATCTCCAATGGCCTTTTCAGGCCGGCCCCCCCGCCTGAAGGTCCTGGTGGACATGGACGGCCCAGGCCCGATCAGGGAGGGCGACTCGTTCACGCTGAGATGTGTGGAGGACAGCGGGTCGCTGGACCAGGTCTACTTCTGGATTCACAACTACGGGGACCTGCACGGGGGTCCCTCTCAGCAGATTGAAGGGGCAACCTTGTCTCACGGGGGCAATTACACCTGCATGAAGTGGGTCTCCGACATAGGGCATGCCTACCTGGCCATATCCCCCACCACCTATGTGGCCATCCTTGGTGAGTAGCCAGTGCCAGGGCGGGGCCACAGCCCTGGGGGTGGGGCCAAGGAGCACCGATGGGAGGGGTCCTTGTCTCACCTACATTCCAAATGGGGGCGGGACCACAGCCATGGGGGCAGAGCAGGAGAGCACAGATTGGGGGGCCTTTCTGTCACTGACATTCCAGTTGGGGGCATGGCCACAGCCATGGGGGTGGAACCAGGTTCACAAATGGGAGGGGACAGGGGCCTTCCTTTCGCCACCACTTGGATATGGGAGTGGGGCTAGAGCACTGGGGGCGGAGCCATGGAGCCCCTCCGCCCCATGCCATGCTGCGCCTAAGCCCCCAGCTGCCATCCTACGGGAGCGTCATTAGGTCATATCTCATTCCGCTTCCTCTGCAGCCCCCCTGTGGTGCATGTGGTGGCCACCCCAGGCCCTCATCGCAGCACGGGGGAACCCCTGTCCCTGACGTGCCGGCTGGACACCAGCGCTTTTGGCGGATTGGGCTTCTCCTGGTACAAGGATGGCGAGCGGCTGGGGTGGGCACAGGCAGAACTGGCTTTCCCGGGCGTCCAGGTGGCTGATGGGGGAAAGTATCAGTGTGAGGTGCACAACATCCTAGGGAAATCCACCTCCCTGCCACTCACCATCACTGTTGTGTGTAAGTACTGGGTGCATTTGACTCCACATTACACATTACATAGCCAGGGAATGGCTTAGAGTCCCCCATGCACCATGGCTGAACCCCGCACAGTCCTTCTGCAAGGCCAACCAAAATAAACGAGCTCCCAGCTCGTGCTCCAGCTGGGTCCGCTTTGTTGACCAGGCTCCAGTATCTCTGTCCACAGAGCCATCTAGCGGCCGAATGACATTGCAAATCAACCTGTCACAGGCCGAGAAACACCCGTTCAAATAACGTACACTTAGTTGAAATTTAATATTTTTTAATCATCAGGAAAAATATCTGGTTTGCCCCCCTCAAAATTAGCTCTTTGCCGGACTTTTCATTACATTTTTCACCTCCATTTTTACCTACAGTGTTTTGAAAGAGCAATTCAGGGGCGGTGGGTGAATGAGCTGTTGGGGGAGCCTAGCCCCCGGCCCCTCCCTCGCTGCCCGAGAACGCCCCCTCCCCTTCTGCCTCCCTTGGAGCCCGGAGCCCAGAGCCCGGGTGGGTGTGTTCCTGCTGCCCCCTGCTGGAGGAGCTGAGCCCTGCTCTGTGTCTGTGTGTGTCCCTGCCCCCCACCTGTGGCCGCCGGCTCCCCCCATACACCTCCAGTCCCAGAGTGCCCCCAACCCCGGCACCGGGCAGCATTGCATGGCCCCACCCCCAGCGGCCCCAGCCCCAGGCCTCACGAGCACAGGCCCCAGCCTGCCTGCCCCAGCCTCTCAGCCACGTCCTATGATACCCGCCACCCATGGGGCAATTGTTGAAAATTATAATCAATTAAAGTTAAATAAACTTTTAAACAGAAAATAGTGTGTGTGGGGGGGAGATTGGCAAACAAAATTGTTTAGGTTTTTGGGAAACAGACAATTATGATGGCTGAACAGAACCATCTTTGATCAAAATACAGATAAAACAATGGATGAAAATTTGGAGGGAATGTTTGATTCACAGTTTAGCAAAAGTTTCAAATACCAAATTCCCAAAACTTTTTGGGGCAAAAGTGGGGGAAACGGCTCCATTTTGTACCCAGCAAAACAGAAATACACACATTTTTGTGATCATTCACATTTTTTCTTCCATTGGCCTGTGCAGCTGCCCACACAAGGGGGCTCTGGTCTCACTTGGGGCAGGGTCTGTGTCTCGCTCTGAGTCTGTGATCTCAGCAGGGACAGGGACTGTCTCTGGTTGTGTGTCTGGGCAGTGCCCGGCACAATGGGGCCCTGATCTCAGCGGAGGCTTCTAGGTGCTATTGTGATAAGAGGAGATTGGAGGTTTTATGAACCTGGAAGAAACTCCAATGTCCAATAAACACTTGGGAGGGAAATTCTCCTGGTTAAAAACCCAGCTTCGTTCCTGCCCCCTCCACTGAGACTGGCCTTCATTGTCCCCCCTAGGACTATGCTGCCCCCTCAACCAGCTCCCACCTCCCCATCTCCCCTGTGCCCGCCCCACTGCACCCTGCATGACACTGGAGCTAATGACCCTATTCTCCATCCCTGCCCCCCACAGACGGCAGTGACTGGTACCAGCTGAGCCCTGGCCCCATGGCAGGCTTCGGAGCAGGGGTCCTGCTGCTCTTCCTCCTGAGCAACCTCGGGGTTTATTGTCTGGCCAGGAGACTCCGTCAACGGAAAGAACTAGGGGGGAAGTCAGCAGGGTAAGGGACCCCCCGGGGTGGGAATTGGGGGAGGGGCAGGAAAAGGGGCTGCTCTGGCTGCATTGTGGAAAACTGGAGTGTGGGCGTGTGAAGGAAATCAACCCACTGCTCTGTGTGTGTGTGTGTGTGTGTGTGTGTGTGTGTGTGTGTGTGTGTGTGTGTGTGTGTGTGTGTGTGTGTGTGTGTGTGTGTGTGTGTGTGTGTGTGTCTCTGCCGCCCCCTCCTGGAGGGGCTGAGCCCTGCACTGTGTGTGGGAGGGTTGGAGGAAGCGGCCTGCTTTGTGGGGGGGGGGGGCCGAGGGCGTTGCCAGAGGGGGGAAACGATTGATTTTGGGGGAAATGTTTAAAGAAGGAAAATAAAGAGTGAAAGCGGATAATTGTGTCTCCTTCCCCAGGGGGCAGCAGAGAGGACCCCAGTGCTCCACAGAGAGACTCGCTGTATGAGGTCAGTGGGGGGGGGTCAGTTAACCCCTGGGTCCCCACTGCTCCCACATACTGCCTGGAGTTGAGTAGGCAGCTGCAGCCTTTGCCCGCACCCCCCCCGAGTGAACCCCTGACCCCAGCTGGACGGAATCAGCACAACCTGAGCATGTGTCATAGACCCCATCCCGATAATGGCTCAGGGGAGATTCTCCTTCACATCCAATAGCCAGATCCTGCCCTGGCACAGGAGGCTGGGAGATGTCTCCCCAAATACAGTCGGGGATGCTCGTTGTTAGTGCACCAGGTAACTGCAGTTCACAGCTCTGCAGGGCGGTAAAGGTGGGCTTGGAACACAGGAGTCCGGGCTCCCAGACCCACCCCCCGCTCTAACCACTAGACCCCACTCTCCTCCCAGAGCTGGGGATAGAATTCAAGAGTCCTTGATCCCACTTCTCTGCCCTGCCCCCATTACTGCAGGTACAGGCAGACATCACACACAGGTCTCCTGCTGGGGGAGTGTCCCCTCTTTCCAGGGCCGGTGCAAGGAAGTTTTGCGCCCTAGACGAAACTTCCACCTTGCACACCCCCACCCCAGCTCTGCAGCAGCTCCCCCGCCCTGAGGCACCCTCCCCCCGATGGCAGCCCCCCCCCCCGGGTAGCCATGTGGCAGCTCCCCACCCCAGCTCACCTCTGCTCCGCCTCCTCCCCGAGCATGCCGCCCCCGTTCTAATTCTCCTCCCTCCCAGGCTTGCAGTGCCAAACAGCTGATTGGCGCAGCAAGCCTGGGAGCCGGGAGAAGTGGAGCGGCGACCGCGCGCTCGGGGAGGGGGCATAGGAACAATGTAAAAAAAAATTGGGGGCACCGCTTTTTGGCGCTCCCAAATCTTGGTGCCCTAGGCAACCGCCTAGTTTGCCTAAATGGTAGCACCGGCCCTGTCTCTTTCACACAATCTGTTTCTCTTTCTGTGTCCCCGGCAGGAAATCCCATGTGCCGAGGAGATTCCCTGCCCCTCAGACGATGCCGGCGACTATTATAACAGCCCAAGGACTATTGTAACAGCACGGCCGAGATCCCTGCCGTCCACACTCCCCTCCGCGCCGCCGCAACTTGGATCTCAATAAGAGTCCACCGCTCACGCCCCAGGCAGTGTTCACCCACCTCCATTAGCTGGGGAAACCCAGGAGAACCCAGGCATCCTGACTCCTACCCCTCCTCCCACCCCGCAGCAGAGCCCTGGGGCAGGCCCCACTTGGGCCACTGGATCTGGGCATTTCTGGGGCAGTTTAATTGTAGCTTCGATTTTCCAGGCTGTGTTGGCTTTCAGGAGGGAGGTCGGCCTAGCAGATAGAGAACAGAATTGGGAGGGAGGCGATCTGGGGTCTGCCTGCCCATGGGCAACTCACAGCCTTAGTTTCCCCATCTGTGCAAGAGGGGTAATGATCCTGCCCTCCTGTGTATAGCACTTGGCGATCTCTGGCCGGAAAGCGCTAGACACGGGCAGGGTGTCGTTACCGACCCCACTGCTGTTTTCTTTCAGTTCCAGCCCCTTTCTCAGCTTTAGCTCAGTTTTCCTCAGGGAATTGCCTCTGTTTTGTTTCTTGTTATTGGATAATAAAGCGGTTTTACAAAGCCATCAGCTTGGGTGACTGCTGCTGGACAGGGAGGGTTTGCCGAGGGCAGGGGGCTCCGAGGCTCGAAAGCTAAAGGAAAAAATGACACAGCAAGCAGCCTTCCAAAGCTTTTTTTTAGCAGATTGCACAACGGGAGCTAATCACGCTCTCCGGTGGGGAATTACAAAAAAAAAAAAAAGCAGAAGCCCCTCCCCCCAATGCCCCAAAAGAAGCAAGGCGTTACTTAAAGAAATGGATCCCAAATAAATTTGTTTTACTCTGTATAAAACTTATACAGGGTAAACTCATAAATTGTTCGCCCTCTATAACACTGACAGAGATATGCACACTGTTTGCTCCCCGAGGTATTAATCACTGACTTTGGGTTTACTAATAAATGAAAGTGATTTTATTAAGTATAAAAAGTAGGATTTAAGTGGTTTCAAGTAATAACATACAGAACAAAGTAAGTCACCAAGTAAAACACGCAAGTCTAAGACTAATACATTAAGAAACAGATACAGGTAATATCTCACCCTCAGAGATGTTCCAATAAGCTTCTTTCACAGACTAGATGCCTTCCTAGGCTGGGCCCAATCCTTTCCCCTGGTACAGACCTTCTTAGTTCCAGCAGGCATCGTAGGTGAAAAGCAGGGGATTTGACATGACTGGGACCCCCCTTGTCCTGCTCCACCCAGGGCCGTCTCCAGGCACCAGCTTGTCAAGCGGGTGCTTGGGGCGGCCACTCCGGAGAGAGGCAGCACATCCAGCTATTCGTTGGCAATTCGGCGGACGGTCCCTCACTCCGTCTCGGAGCGAAGGACCTCCCGCCGAATTGCCGCCGCAGATCACGATCCCGATCACGGCTTTTTTTTTTTTTTTTTTTTGGCTGCTTGGGGCGGCCAAAACCCTGGAGCGGCCCTGGCTCCACCTCTTTTTATAGCTTTGGCACAAGGTGGGAATCCTTTGTCTCTCTCTGGGTCCCCACCCCTCCTTCTAAATGGAAAAGCACCAGGTTTAAGATGGATTCCAGTATCAGGTGACATGGTCACATGTCCTGTGAGCCCCCAGGCCTCCATTCTTCCCAGCCTGACTCTAACCACTAGGCTAAAGGTTATAAGAGAGCTGCTCTCTGTCCCTCTTTCTCCCCCCCCACCCCAGCTGTTTTGTGTAAACTCATCTAAAAGTCCTGATCCAGTTGGTGGCATCTGAGCACACCTGTCAAATCAGGCCCATTCACCGCTTAGGTGGCCTAATGCCTTTCTTACCTCAGTTCATGGATCTCTAGCAGAGATAGGTGCTGAACTCTGAGAGAAGCATGGGACTTAGGATACGCCCCTGTTGTCTGCATCTCCCGCTGGCTGGCTTAACTGGCTCCTAGCATGCTGGCTTTGTGGATTGCATTCAAAGGTGCCTATCGCTTTGCCTAGTGGCCTAAAAGTTAGGTGTTGTGACACTGATCATCCTATGCCTAAGTCCCTTTTGTATATATTAGCCTATGTACCTAAATACCTCTGAGGATCTGGGCCAAACACATTTCCATGTTGATGAGAGATAGCTGGCTGACTTGATATTTTATGGATCTAGTGCTGCAACCCTTACTCAGATCTGAATTGTACTTACGCTTGTGGGCCTGTGCGATGGGGTTTCCACCCCACACAAGGCCTGGAGATGAAGATTAGGCCAATTAGGCCTTAACATTTCCTGGCTTTCCTCCATGTGCAGCCTATAGGTAAATTGGCATAACTTACCCCTTCAGGCCTTGTTTGGCGATGAACACCGCATCACAGCCTGCTTGCATGAATCTGCACCACTCAGGAGTAAAAGATGCAAAACCCAGAGCTTTTATTTGAAAGGCTATTTATCAAAATCTCACATCTCACTATGAGGGGCTTACTTATGCCAGTGCTTTGTCTCTCATTCTGCACAGACTCAGCAATATTTCCCACTCTGATGTGCAGTGGATCTCCATAGCATGACGGGGGAGGGATAGCTCAGTAGTTCGAGCATTGGTCCTGCTTTGAGGAGGAGGTTGGCCTAGATGACCTCCTGAGGTCCCGTCCAACCCTGATATTCTATGATTCTGCATGCAAAACATCAACTGCCATCCAAGGGAGTTCCACTTGTGGAATGAATGCAGGTCCATAGCAATTGGGATCAATAGTGATTCAGACTGTTGGGGAGTTGGTTTGTAAAGCATGTTGGGAACCTCTGGTATGAAAAGCAACAAAGAGTCCCGTGGCACCTTTTAGACTAGAGGGTTTCCAGATCAGCGCAGAACTGTATCATGTTCGTGCGGGTGGTGGGGCAAAAAGAGAGTCCCTGAGATAGGACAGTCGCTTCTGCCGAGTTAAGTGTGGAGCTGGATAAATTGACGATATTGCTGGGTGATTTTGGGGTACCACTATTCTATCGTGGCCCCATGTGGCAGGTAGGATTTTAGACAGCTTACAGTCCTTCTTCCTTTGTAGAAAGGTGAAGTGTGTAATGTGGATCTCCTGTCTTCTGTTAGTAAAGTCCGTTTGTGTGGAGGGTTGGTTATGTATGAAAGTCTCCAGGTTGGAGAGCTCTTTCTTCATGTTTTCCTGTTTGCTGTTTGTACTCCTCCAGGTTTTTGTATATTGCCATTGCTAATATCTGTCTTCTGTCCATTTATCCTTTTATGTAGGGACTGTCCAGTTTGGCCGATGTACATAGCAGAGGGGCATTGCTGGCACGTGATGGCGTATATAACATCGGTGGATGTGCAGGTGAATGAACTGGTGATGTTGTAGCTGATCTGGTTAGGTCCTGTGATGGTGTCGCTGGTGTAAATATGTGGGCAGAGTTGGCATCGAGCTTTGTTGCTGGTGAGAATATGCTTAATGTTGGTGGGTTGTCTGTGGGCGAGGACTGGGCTGCCTCCCACGGTCTGTGAAAGCGAGGGATGATTATCCAGGATGGGTTGTAGATCACTGATGATGCATTGGAGAGATTTAAGCTGAGGACTGTAGGTGATGGCCAGTGGAGTTCTGTTGGTTTCTTTCTTGGGCTTGTCTTGCAGCAGTGGGCTTCTGGGTACACGTCTGGCTCTGTTGATTTGTTTCCTTATTTCCTCGTGCGGTGTAAGAGAAGGTCCGGACTCACCCCTGCGGCGCCTCCTGCTGGCTGTCCAGGGAATTAGCTCACCAGCCTCTGGAGCGCCCTCTGCAGGCCGGTGATCCGCCTTGTCCTCTGCACTGGCCCCCGTGTCCCTCCCCGGACCCCGGTGCCCCTTGCTCTGGGTGCTGCCCCCTGGCAATACCCACACGCTAGGTCTCCCCTCCCAGGGGAACCCCCACCCACTAACCCCACCTGGGGCTATCCAGGCTGGAGCTCCCCAGCTCCTCAGCCTTTCCCCAGCCCTGCTCCACTCAGGTACTCTGTCTAGCTCCCTGCAGCCAGGCCCTTCTCTCTCTGCACTCAGAGAGAGACTCTGGCCTGAGCTCCTGGCTCCCAGCCTTTATAGGGCCTGCTGAGGCTGTTTGGGGCATGGCCCCAGCTACAGCCACTTTCCCTAATCAGCTCAGCCTTCACGCTCCTTGGGCTCTCTCAGGCCCTTCCAGGCAGGAGCAGGTGTCCACCCTGCTACATGCAGGTATTGTAGTTTTGAGAATCCTTGGTGAAGATCTTGTAGGTGTTGGTCTCGGTCTGAGGGGTTGGAGCAAATGCAGTTGTACCTCAGCGCTTGGCTGTAGACGATGGATCGTGTGGTATGTCCGGGATGGAAGCTGGAGGCAGGAAGGTAGGCATAGCGGTCGGTGGGTTCTCGGTGTAGGGTGGTGTTAATGTGACCGTCACTTATTTGTACTGTGGTGTCTAGGAAGTGGACCTCCCGTGTAGATTGGTCCAGGCTGAGATTGATGGTGGGGTGGAAGCTCTTGGAATCTTGGTGGAATTCTTCCAGAGTCTCCTTCCCATGGGTCCAGATGATGAAGATGTCATCAATGTAGCGTAGGTAGAGAAGGGGCGTGAGTGGACGAGAGCTGAGGAAGCGTTGTTCCAGGTCAGCCATAAAGATGTTGTCATATTGGGGCGATGCGGGTGCCCGTAGCAGTTCCACTGGTCTGGACATATCTATTGTCCCCAAATTTGAAATAATGGAAACAATGTACAAAAACCTGTGGCAGAACACTTCAACCTCCCTGGCCACACAATAGCAGATTTAAAGGTAGCCATCCTACAGCAAAGAAAAACTTCAGAACCACACTTCAAAGAGAAACTGCTGAGCTTCAGTTCATTTGCAAATTTGACACCGTCAGCTCAGGATTAAACAAAGACTGTGAATGGCTAACCAACTACAAGAGCAGTTTCTCCTCCCTTGGTGTTCATACCTCAACTGCTAGAAGAGGGTCTCACCCTCCCTGGTTGAACTATCCTCGTTATCTCTAGACTGATTCCTGCCTGCATATTTATACCTGCCTTTGGAAATTTCACTATCAAAGAAACTGAGGAACCTCCTGATCAGCATCCTATACAGCAAACAGGAAAACATCAAGAAAGAGCTCTCCAACCTGCAGACTTTCATAAATAACCAACCCTCCACACAAACAGACTTTACTAACAGAAGACAGGAGATCTACATTACACACTTCACCTTTCTACAAAGGAAAAAGGACCTCAAGCTGTCTAAAATCCTACCTGCCACATGGGGCCACGATAGAATAGTGGTACCCCTAACTCACCCAGCAATATCGTCAATTTATCCAGTGACACACTCAACCCGGCAGAAGTCTGTCCTATTCTGGGGACTCTCTTTTTGCCCCACCACCCGCACGAACATGATACAGTTCTGCGGTGATCTGGAAGCCTACTTTCGCCATCTCCGACTCAAAGAATACTTTCAAGATAACACTGAACAGTGCACTGATACACAGATACCCTCCCACCAACAACACAAGAACGCCACATGGACCTATACATAGAATAGACCTATACATAGAAACAACCCTGACATTATAATCAAAGAGGCTGATAAAGGAGTTGCTGTTGTCGTCAGGAACAGGTCAGACTACCAAAAGGAGGCTGCCAGACAACTCTCCAATACCAAATTCTACAGGCCACTTTCCTCAAATCCCACTGAGGAATATACTAAGAAACTGCACCATCTACTCAGGACACTCCCTAAACTAACACAGGAACAAATCAACACACCATTAGAGCCCCGACCGGGTTTCTTCTATCTACTACCAAAATCCACAAGCCTGGAAATCCTGGATGCCCCATTGTCTCTGGAATTGGCACGCTCACTGAAGAACTATCCGGACATGTGGACTCTCTACTCAGACCCTGCACCACCAGCACTCCCAGCTATCTCCGTGACACCATTGATACCCTGAGAAAACTACAGTGCATTGCTGATCCAGAAAACACCATCCTAGCCACCATGGATGTGGAGGCTCTCTACACAAACATCCCACACACAGATGGAATACAAACTGTCAGGAACAGTATCCCTGATGATGACACAGCACAACTGGTTGCTGAACTCTGTGACTTTATCCTCACACACAATTCTTTCAAATTTGGTGACACTATATACCTCCAGACCAGTGGCACCACTATGGGCACCCGCATGGCCCCATGATATGCCAACATTTTTATGGCTGACCTGGAACAACGCTTCCTCAGCTCTCGTCCACTCACGCCCCTTCTCTACCTAAGCTACATTGATGACATCTTCATCATCTGGACCCATGGGAAGGAGACTCTGGAAGAATTCCACCACGATTTCAACAGCTTCCACCCCACCATCAACCTCAGCCTGGACCAATCTACACGGGAGGTCCACTTCCTAGACACCACAGTACAAATAAGTGACGGTCACATTAACACCACCCTGGACCGAAAACCCACCGACCGCTATGCCTACCTTCATGCCTCCAGCTTCCATCCTGGACATTCCACACAATCCACTATCTACAGCCAAGCACTGAGTGTGACGATGCGGTTCTGGCAGAACCCAACTGAGAGTGCCAACTCAGGACAAATTGCTCAAACAGGGCAGTTACAGCCCAAGGATGGGGTTTTTTCCACCTCTAAGGCAAACCAAACCAGCCAGACTAAGAGGACTTCGGTCTCACCCCACTGGCTAACCGCAAGTCTCACAAGCAATCTCCTAGACACTCCAGTTTCTCAGTATTACCACCAGTGCCACTCGTTATGGGGACAAATGGTTATGAAAACCAATACCCAAGTAAAAGAAAAAAGGTTCTCCTGATCCCAAAGGACCAAGCCCCAGACCCAGGTCAATATACAAATCAGATCTTACCCACAATCACGCTGTTGCCAATCCTTTAGAATCTAAAATCTAAAGGTTTATTCATAAAAGGAAAAAGATAGAGATGAAAGCTAGAATTGGTTAAAGTTCTTGGTTCAGGCTTGCAGCAGCGATAGAATAAACTGCAGGTTCAAATCAAGTCTCTGGAATACATCCCCCGCTGGGATGGGTCCTCAGTCCTTTGTTCAAAGCTTCAGCTTGTAGCAAAGTTCCTCCAGAGGTATGAAGCAGGATTGAAGACCCAATGGAGATGAGGCATCAGCCTTATATAGTCCTTTCCAGGTGTAAGAACACCTCTTTGTTCTTACTGTGGAAAATTACAGCAAAATGGAGCCTGGAGTCACATGGGCCAGTCCCTGCATACTTTGCTGAGTCTGAAGGCATATTGGCCTTCTCTCAATGGGTCCATTGTATAGCTGATGGTCCTTAATGGGCCATCAAGCAGGCTAGGCAGAGCTAATCCCAGCTTGTCTGGGATGTCACCCAGAAGCATAGCATAAGTTTGCCATACAGACAGTATAGAGCCAATATTCATAACTTCAACTACAAAACTGATACACACATATAGACAGCATAATCATCACCAGTAAACCATAACCTTGTCTTAGACACCCCATTTGACCCACTTTATACAAGATTTGGTGCCACTACAGGACCTTGGTTGCAACAATGATCTATATGGTCCCAGTTTATGTCAATAACATCACACTGAGGTACAACTGCATTTGCTCCAACACCTACAAGATCTTCACCAAGGATTCTCAAAACTACGATACCCACAGGAGAAAATAAGGAAACAAATCAACAGAGCCAGACGTGTACCCAGACGCCTCCTGCTGCAAGACAAGCCCAAGAAAGAAGCCAACAGAACTCCACTGGCCATCACCTACAGTCCTCTGCTTAAACCTCTCCAATGCATCATCAGTGATCTTCAACCCATCCTGGACAATGATCCCTCGCTTTCAGAGACCTTGGAAGACAGCCCAGTCCTCGCCCACAGACAACCCACCAACATTAAGCATATTATTGGCTGTGGCGTCTGAAAGTTCCTGAGGAAGATGGCATCCACCTGAAATAAGAGAAATGGAAATAGAATATTAGACACAGCTGAACAATCCCCATTTTACCGCTCCCATTTGCTTTTATTGTCCATGTTAATATACCCTCAACTTCACCAGCCAGCTGGATCTACATGACTCTTCAAAAGGATAAAATACAGAGCCACCTTCCCCACAGTGAATCAGAAGAAGCAAGCAAAGAACTGTGGGTAGAGAACAGTAGACTCCAGTATATCGCAAAGTGTTTAGTAGAGCGAACTCCACTGATTTGCATGTCTAGTTAATCTGTATTGTTCTGGAGAAGGTTGCAGGAGACAATGCCAAGGAACTGTGGAAAACTAGATCCTGTTCCCAATCTCATAAGCATGAATAATTAGAGTCGCTGCTAATGATTGTGTTTGACAAGGGAGAGGAACTAGGCAAGGGCAGGAGAACTAGTGACTCCAGGCTTTTTAACAGTAAAATTCATTTAATATTGCAGATAACTGAGTCTGTGATAAAGGAAACAAAGCCCTCACTCTCACACAACAGAGAAGGAACAAGATAGCATGATACCGGGTAAAGATGAAATGTGGGGGAGGGATAGCTCAGTGGTTTGAGCATTGGCCTGCTAAACCCAGGGTTGTGAGTTTAATCTTTCAGGGGGCCACTTAGGGATCAGGGGCAAAATCAGTACTTGGGCCTGCTAGTGAAGGCAGTGGGCTGGACTCAATGACTTTTCAAGGTCCCTTCCAGTTCTAGGAGATAGGTATATCTCCATATTATACTTGCTAGGGGAATTCATATGACCCACATTTTTCTGTGCCCCTGCACAGAAAAATGCAAATAAAATCTACCAGGGGACACAGCCTCTTCCCCAGCAGCGTGTCTGTTCTAGCATGCATGGAGCAACCTCAGAGAGAGGGGCGGGGGGCTGGGCATGCATGCCTGCATGATCGCAGGGGGTGGGTATGTGGTATGTGCGTGAACAATCAAGAGAGAGAGAGAGAGACTCTGTCCCTCTCCCTTGCTACAACAGCTGACTGGTGTGGAAGGGTAGGGCTTTTTATTATGCACAAGGCAGTCTAGAGGCACAAATGTAATAGTCCTGCCTGAGTTAATTGATTCATTCTCTGAGGCATTAGTAGCCTGACAATGTAGTTAGTAACATCGTTAAAGTTGCTGTTGTTGGTTAATTGATCTCATTCTCTGAAGCAGAAATGTAGCAGCCTGACTGTTACAGTGAATGTTGTTAATGTTGCTATTGTTAGTTAACTCTTCCCTTTCTCAGTCAATTTCCCCAGGAGCATAAAACCTGTACAAGTTTTAAGGCCCCTACATTGCCAGAGTGATGGAAAGGAGCCTTATTATAAATGACAGTAAGGGAATGCTCAGCTAGGAAGATCTATGTGCTTTCTCACTTTATTTCTGTGCCAGAGTGGCACAATGGGGTTAGAATACAGCTCAGGATTTATTTTACTTACCCATTAAAAAAAAAAGACCTTTGAGGGCAAATAAAACATTTACCAAAGAGTCAATAAAATGTCAGGACAATCAGAACCAAGAACATCCCAAAGTACCCAGCCAGGTCCAGGACAATGATTACCAAAACTGTATGACTTTCATGTGTGAAAGTCTCAACAATTTAAAATGACAGTCTACTTGTGTGTGTGTGTGTGTGTGTGTGTGTGTGTGTGTGTGTGTGTGTGTGTGTGTGTGTGTGTGTGTGTGTGTGTGTGTGTGTGTGTGTGTGTGTGCGCTGTTTTGTGTTCTGTAATGTAACTTAAATGAAAGGGTATTAGTTACCAAGTGTTTGTAACTTAACTTTCATGTGCTTAGGAAATGCTGAATAGTTATTGTGATGTTTCTGTATTGTAGTTTAAGTAAATTACCAAAACAGTTGAATCTGATGTGATTATATTGCATTATTTTGACAAATAAAGGATGCAGAAGTTTGATTTTTTTTTGGCGCAGAATTCCCCCGGGGTAAAGGATATTGACTTTTGAAGGAGATGCTAAAATGAGAAGCTGTGACCAAGTTCTGTCATAGACCAGGCAGTGCCCTGAGTGATCCAGAAGCTGGTGCTTCCTTAAAATGCCTGCAAGGTGTGATCATCCAACAGTTCCCCTTTCAGGAAGATGATTGCCATATTACACGCCTCCACCCTGCTCCCTACACTGACGTATCACCCTGTGTGGTGTTTGAGGAGGGAGGAACTGAAGAGAGATTCAGTATTTGCTGGGCAGAAGATGGCCCACTCTTCAGTTGATCTGCCTGAGACTGGGAAGTTGGAGATGAAGAAGATCTCTGTCTAGACTAGATGTGATAAATCGACCCCTGCTGGATCGATCACTGCCCACTGATCCGACAGGTAGTGTAAACATACCCTGAGTCTTTGAATCACTCGGCAAATATGTTATGACTTTCCCCTTCCACTGAAGTGCAGTGATAGGGGAGAATAGGACAATCACTAACTAGATAGAAGCAGGGTGAAGTCAGGATTACGGGAAAGGTGTATTTGCATTGCAAGAGAATGTTAACGTGAGGAGGAATGGTTGGAGCTGGTTGTTGGTCAGAAAATGCCCAGGGGGAGAGAGAATGTAGTTCTTCCTTACAATGACTGCAGAGAATATATTGTTATGTGTTTATCTTTTTAGAAATGTGGTAACCATATTGTCTACACCCAAAGCCCTGCACAAACTTGGACATGCACCCTTCCCAATATACATACAGATAAAGAAGTGAAGAAATCCCAAGACTCACTCAGGGGTAGAGGGTCCGGTCTGTTTGTGGAAACTTTCATGAATCCCAAAGAACTGAGCCTCGGGGCATACAGGGGCAGGCAAGGGAGAGTCACTGATCAAGTGACGCCATGCTGGAGTATTCATCCTAAAATAACATGAATGGAAAGGAAATAGGAGTATCAGGAAAGGAATTCTCTCCTGTATCTCCTGCCTCCTCATATACCACAATTTACATTAATAACACGGAATGATCCCACGGCCTGGTAAAATCAATGTTAATGTGACTTTCTTCCATCCTCTAATAAAATCTCTATTGTTTCATCACCAAAAATTTCAAATCAATTTGGGGATCTGGGCTGCCGCAGACTCCTAAATTCTCATATCAGCTAAATGGGGAAGAGAGAGGAAAAGCAGTGAGCCCCATGACTCCCTAATCCCTATATGGCCATCAGCTGTTTTATCTCACCAGCCATTCTTCTTGGTCTTGGTCACTACCAAAGGAGAAAATAAACTCCATTGAATCAGGGATGGAGTGTTCCATTACTCACGGGCAATGGATTTTCGGGAATAATCTCTTTACAAGTGATTGAGATCTTTGGAGGAGCTCTCAGTTGCCCCTTCCCCAAACTACACTGTAGAAATACCTTTGTAAATACGTTGTCCTCTTAGTAGAGCTGTTCCTCACCCCCTGCCTACCCTACAGTCCCAGTGAAATACAGAGAGCAAAGTTGAGATCACACTAAACATGTGACTGCTGCATTTTCTGTTCCTAATTCCCTTCTTTTCTCACTCTTGAAAGCATCATAAACTAGAAAAATGGGTCCCAAGCTCCAGATGTGGGCATTCCCAGACTTTGCCGGGGTCCAGGCAGGACACACACCCCTGGCGAAGGAAGAGTTTTTGGAACAGTGCTGCATCCACATTTTCAGAAAGATGGGGGCCCTGTTCCATACATGTACCTGAAACCCTGCAGCCCCCAAAGTACTCTAACCTAGGGCAAGGAGTATGCTCATTGCCAGAATTACCTGATCAAGGCTGGATCTATCTTTTTAAAAGGTGTGGAGTCTGCATTCGGAAAGACAAAGTAGGTTAGGGGCCAAAACGTAGCTGCCAATTTGGTGTGGATCCTTGGTCTGGCACTTGATGGAGCCTTCATCCTAAATGAAATGGAAACAACAAAATGTTAGGAATGGGTAGGGCACTGGGAGGTGTCTATCGATTTAAGGTTGGAATACACAGTCTGTTTATTATTCTGTTCCTCTGTGTAAAATGACAGACAATATCCCAATGAGTTCCTAATAAGAGTATTTTACCAATAACCAAAGCAATTTATGAACTGTGGGTTTAAGGAATGCTGTGAACAGTAGAGGAGCTAAAGGATTGCTGACTCCAGCATTGAGCAGGAAACCTGAGTTAAAAGGGTGGCTTAATGAGTTTTTGAGGCACCTAAAACTATTATTTTAGGAAGGGATCTCTGAGAGGAACCCAGACATTTAACCACTCAACTGTTAGGGGGTTCAGAAGGAGACATGCAACACTGTACACTAAGCAGAGCTGCCTGCAGGATTATGTGTCAAGCTGTCAGTGGCCTACATGGTATTCTGAGGCTTTTTGGCTACACTATGTGGCTCAAACTCAGACCTTTTCCCCTGTCACTCCCCACCCCCCACTCCCCCCCACCACACACACTGTCACTCTGTACAGTGCGTACAATGTAAAACTTTTCTTATCTTCTTACCAAGAATCCACCTTTGACCTTAGGTACTCCATCCTCCACGAATGGGTTCTGAGATCTTAACTGAATAAAAATAGAGAAATGTATATTAGACATTAGGGAAATCTTCCATGCATTTAAAGAGAGATGATCGGGCAATGGGAGTATCTTGTCTTCTGAAAGTGACCAGTGCCAGGTGCTTCAGAAGGAATGAACATTACTGGGCAATTTCAAGTGTTGTACAGTCCCAGCTTCTAGCACGAGAGGTTTAGGATACCTGGAGCATGGGGATTGAGTCTCTGACCAACTTGACTAATAGCGACTGATGGATCTGTCCTCCATGAATTTATCTAATTCTTTTTTGAACCCAGTTATACTTTTGGTCTTCACAACATCCCTTGGCAATGAATTCCACAGGTTGACTATGCATTGTGTGGAGAAGTACTTCATTTTGTTTTAAATCTACTGCCTATTAATTTCATTGGGTGACCCCTTTTTCTTGTGTTATGTGAGAGGTAAATAGTACTTCCCTACTTTGATAGGTGGATAGAGAGATGTTATGGTGATTGGTGCTCTCTCTCTCTCTCTCTATATATATATATATTTAGGATCACTGGCTAGACAAACGATTATTATTGACTTGTGAAGACAGGACTGTTTTTCAGGTTGGTACTCATCTCAATAATAATAGGGCAAAGGAATTCATTAAACAATGAGGTGATCTCTGCAGTTGAAGATGGCCTTAAAACTGTTCCCATATCTCATACAATATCCCTCTGTTTAAGAGACTGATTAAGTCCTATTTAGGTTAAGATTCTTTCAGGCTTTTCTTTGTTAGCTTTGTTTTCATTTGGAATCCTCTAGGTTCAAAGTTACAGGAATAATCTATCTAATGCCCACTGAGAACTAGGCTGAAACCCCTGTGGCCCCACAACTCCATTCATAAAAAAACTCACACAGTTCTATTATATTGGGTACATGGAAAAACTCACTTACTTCTGAGGTCTGAATGTCAAATCTTGTACTAAAAACTCAAAATTGCTACAGTATAGCACGGCACCAACTGTCTCTCTCGGAGGCCAAGTTGAGCACTGACTGTTGTTCATTGCCTCAATAGCTTTGCTTGGGCTAGAGGATGTCACAATGAAGGCTGTGGTGCAATTGCCATGACAACCAGGTGTTAACTCACAAAAAGGGGGTGATGTAGTGGCTGTTATATATGTGTGCATCCTGCCTGCCCCTGCCCTGCCCATTTGTTTATGACTATGTGCCCTCTCTAGAGACTAGCCCAAAAAGATAAATAAAAGCTCCAAGTTTAGGGAGAACTGGTGGTAATTCTCTTTGTGCTCAAGTGACAGAGGCCTATTTTTGGAACTGAAGATCCCGAGTTCTGCTTCCCATGTTTGGCTAAAAACCCTATGGCAGACCCCTGCATCTCTGGCCCCTACGGCCAAGAGGAACGAGAGGTGGTACTTTGTCCCTTCTAAGGGATATGAACATTTGTACATCCACCCACCCCCCGACTCCCTGGCGGTTGATGCAGCCAATCAGCGAGAGCGCCAGGGCTACCAGGGCCCCTCCCCTAAGAATAGGGATCCAAAAAGACTAGATCTTTTGGGCAGGAAGGTCTAGTCCACTGGGGGCACTATAGCTCCGCATTTCAAATCAACAGGCCATTGTGAGCAGATCCACACACAGGATGCGCTGCGATGGCCAAGTTTGCGGAGCTCCTGCCGCAGGACTCTCGCACAGAGTTCTCGGCATTAGTGGAGGAGGGAAAGCTGGTCTCCAGTGCGTCCCTACAGGCGGCATTGGACGCAGCAGACGCAGCCTCACGTCCAATGGCCACGGGGGTTGTAATGAGGAGGAGTTCCTGGTTGCAGGTCTCTGGTCTGCCCCATGAGGTCCAACAAACAATCCAGGACTTCCCCTTCGAGGGTTTGGCCCTCTTCTCCGATAAGACAGATAAAAGATTCTATAGTGTGAAAGACTCAAGGGCCACCTTCAGATCTTTGGGGCTCCATACCCCCGCCACTCAAAATAGGCATTTCTGGCCGCAGCCTCCCTCTAGGTTCTACCAAGCTCAGAACCGTGAGGACGCTCCTTGTAGGAGGAATAGGAGTGGTAGAAGAAGGCAGCACCCCTCCTCAGGCCATGGCTTGGGCCAGCCCAAGCCACCGCCCGGCCCCAGACCAGCTTTTTCAGGGTGTGATCAAGGATGGTACACCAGTGCTGGAACTGGATCCAACCTTATTTACCTTTTCGTCCCAACTATCCCCTTTCTACCGTCCATGGTCCCATATCACTTCAGACTGCTGGGTGCTCCACACAGAAGAAAGGGGATATTCCATCCAATTCTGTGCCCTCCCACTCTTCCCCCCCTCTTCCCATCTCTCTTCAGGGACCCCTCTCACGAGCAACTTCTTATACAGGAGGTGCACTCGCTCCTCTCTGTAGGGGCAGTGGAAGAGGTTCCTCGGGAGCAAAGGGGCAAGGGCTTCTACTCCCAGTATTTCCTAATACCGAAAGCCAAGGATGGGCTCAGGCCCATCCTAGACCTGCAAGAACTCAACAAGTTCATCAAAAAACTCCAGTTCCACATGGTTTCTTTGGCCTCCATGATCCCCTCACTGGATTCAGGAGACTGGTATGCCGCCTTGGACTTGAAGGATGCATCCTTTCACATAGCGATAATTCCACCCCACAGAAAATACCTCAGGGTTTGTGATGAACAACAGCCACTATCAGTTTATTGTCTTCCCATTTGGCCTCTTGGCGGCATCTCGGGTGTTCCCCACGTGCGTGGCAGTCGTGGCGGCGTTCCTGGGTAAGCAGCAGGAACAGGTATTCCGTATCTCGATGACTGGCTGATCAAAGGCCACTCCAGATCTCGAGTGGAGGCGCAGGTTGGCCTCATAAGAAGGACGTTTGATGAACTGGGTCTCCCTCTAAACGAGGCCAAATCGACACTCTCCCCTGTACTGAGGTTAGAGTTGATAGGGGCAGTGGTAGACTCGACTCAAGCGAGGGCATACCTCCCAGAAGCCAGGTTTTGGTCACTGGGCGACATAATACGGGGCCTCAGGCAGTTTCCCACCACTACAGCAAGGAATTGCCTGAAAGTGTTGGGGCATATGGTCACTTGTACCTATGCAATACAGCATGCCAGACTCAGGCTTCCCCGCTTCAGTCATGGCTAACGTCAGTATATCGACCAGTTCGAGACGCTTTAGACAGTATCATAACCCTGCCTTGCCCGATACTAGACTCCCTCCTGTGGTGGCTCAACCAGGCAGGGGGTCCTGTCCTTGGCCATAGGCTGTCATGTGTGGCCTTGGTATAGTGCTGTGGCACTGAGGATCCCAAAGTGCCTTAGAAATGTGGTTGGGGATGATTGGCTCTGTCATACAGAGAGGGAAACTGAGGCACGGAGCTAGGCGGGTGCCTGAATGGAGCTTTACAGTGAGTCAGGGTCAGGATGCACAAGACCTGACCCTCTGAGCACCCTCCTCCCCTATGAGTGCTGGAAATAGAAGCCAGGAGTCCTAGCTCCTCTGCTGTAACCCACTAGACCCCTCACTTCCCTCCAGAGCTGGGGATGGAACCCAGGAGTCCTAATTCCCAGCTGTTTTCATTAGGAATATTCCACTTGGGAGCAGGAAGCAATTACATGATTTTAATCCATTACTTCCATACTAAGGTGATGGGAAATATAGGCGAAAACAAAGGTAGATGCTATCTAAGTTGATTAGTTAGGTAGAGAGATTTACTAAATGCTTAATTCAGTAGTTTAACTGTATAAGTACTAAATAACTGTAAAAAGAACTTCATAACCCTGTAGTAAGGACTGAGGAACCATCTGGTAGGGAATGAATAATCATGTAGTAAGAAGATGGTGTCGCCAGGAGGGCTTTCGCTTCCTCGACCACGGGATGCTATTCGAGGAAGGACTGCTAGGCAGAGATGGCGTTCACCTTTCGAGGAGGGGAAAGACCCTATTTGGACACAGACTGGCTAATCTAGTGAGGAGGGCTTTAAACTAGGTTTGACGGGGACAGATGAGCAAAGCCCACAAGTAAGTGGGGAACGTGGAGACCTGGGAGATGGGTCGGAAACAAGGGGGAGCGTGGGCTATAATGGCAGAGAGAAAGGAGGGTCAGGGCAAAACTGGGAGGCAAGATCAAACCAGCATCTTAGATGCCTCTATACAAATGCGAGAAGTATGAGGAATAAGCAGGAAGAACTGGAAGTGCTAATAAATAAATACAACTATGACATTGTTGGCATCACTGAAACTTAGTGGGATAATACACATGATTGGAATGTTGGTGTGGATGGGAACAGCTTGCTCAGGAAGGATAGACAGGGGGAAAGGGAGGAGGTGTTGCCTTATATATTAAAAATGTACACACTTGGCCTGGGGTGGAGATGGACATAGGAGACGGAAGTGTTGAGAGTCTCTGGGTTAGGCTAAAAGGTATGATTTTGTCCCAGTGGTTTTGCTCACTGGTTTTGATACGCGATTGATTCTTATGACTGGAATGCACTGTATATCTCTCAAATCTGTATAAGCCGCACTTATATAGCCACATATGTATTGCTCTGCACTGGTGTTCGAGAAGGCAGGGCCCAGAAATGACCCGGCTCCAGGAGCAGGAGGTGGGGAGTAGAAACAAGTGAACGTGTTTGCATGAAACTTTTTGTGATCGGGAAACACAGGTTCGGCGCCTCCAAAACATCACGCGATTTCAGGTGGGTTTCGCAAAATGGTTTCAGTAGAAGATAAAATTAGGATTAAGCCCGTGCTGAGCCGTGACGTTAGACTGAGGCCTGGCTCCTGTAGTAGGTCCAGCCACTGGGCGGTAACGGGGGTCCGATGGCAGGATCGGGGCCAAAGTGTCTCCTCCAGGCTCCGGGTTAAAACGCTGAGCTGTGAATCCTGAAGGCAAGTGAGGGATTGCAATGCTAAGAGAGCCCTGGGGTGGGGAATATTGGGCAGCGTGTACTCTCCGGGCCGTGCAGTTTGCAGGGCTGGAGGGTTTGGTTAATCAATCCACACATCGCAAGGGACTGTTCTGCACGGCCAGTTTCCCTCATGCCCAGCCCGGGCCGGAGAACCTCCCCCAGGGGACCCTGCACCCAGCCCAGATCTGGAGGGGGAAGGGTCAAGGTAGAGCATCATTAACTCTGCCCCTTTTCAGGTGTGCCCTTAACTCTGCCCGCTTCATAGATTTCATCCCCAGATCTGGGGGTTGAGCTAGAGCAGGGCTTTTAGTGAGACACCCGATCGCCATGGAAGGACTCAAAGGTTTGGAGAATCTGCCCCCTCCCTTAGGTAGTTGTTGCTAGGGTCAAGTCCTCTCCTTGGGGAGAACCTGCCCCTTTTTTCCAGTCTGGATTTGTTTGGCTTCATCACGCAGCCAGCAGCGCTCGCTTTGCCTTTGTGGGGTGGGTTAAACAGCCTCTGCTCCCTGAAATCCTCTCCCCAGAGAGGTGCTGATAGCCCCAGACCAAGGCATCTCTCTGCCGCCTTTGAGAGAAACTGAACAGCTCCAGCTCCTTCTGTCTCTCACTCCCCTACAGGAGTGTAGCAACCGCAGGCGCATTATTCCTCAGTTAATGGCTAGTCACTTTCACTGGCTTATCTAACGGGGAGAGCCGGGTTTTTCTGGCTCAATGGGTCCATTGTCCGGGGCTAAGATTTCCGCGCTAAGCAGTGTCCGGCTCACCCCGTCCTGCAGGAGGCTGGATCCCCCCAGGCTGTCATTCTTCCCGCTTCCGAATAAAGTGCCCCCCTGTTCTCGGGGAGACACGGAGCCCGGCCCCAGTGTATTTCCTAGCCCCGAGTATTGTGTATTCGGTGTCTGGGGGTAACACGTAGGCGCACCGCTCATGGGGCAATGTGCCAGGCGCTGTACAAACACAGAGCAAAACCCCGTCCCCCTACCCCGACGAGCATCCAAGCGAGCCTTGGGGCTGTCTGGACAGGAGAAATTGCCCCAGGATTTTCAGCAATCCTCGGGGTGATTTAATTTGCCGGGTGCTGAACTACAGCTGCTCAGTTTTCAGCAGTTGGGGGGTTTGCTCCAAATCAGGCCTGGAGGTGGCGCCTCGCAGGGCAGCCCAAAAATAATCAATTCCCAGATCCCTGGGAGGGAGGTGAGAATCTGGGACTGGAAGCAGCTCAACGGCGCCCTCTGCTGGGGGTCCGAGGAGCGAAGTATCTCAGGGTGCACAAGGCGCAGGATGGGGAGGAAGATGGAGAATGGGGTCGTGCTGGGGTCTAGAGATCAATGGGGCGGTCTCGTGTGGATCCCGTGGGCAGGGCGGGGGAGGGTGAGGGTCAGTGTTTGGTTTTGGTGAAATTGAGACCAAAATTGTTTTAATGAAAAACCAGAGAGAGACAGACCCAAAGCAGCCCACGGGCCGGTGGGGCAGGCCCTCCCCGATGCTGTGGGAGACCCAGATTCAAGCCCTTGCGCTCGTTGATTCACATTGGGGCATCGGGGCCAGCCCTGACTGCCAGGGGAGAGCCCCAACACTCCCCCTGCAGCACAGCGCCCCAAAGTGCCAGGGACAGTTCACAGCCCTCAGGAGCACAGACCTATTGATTGGGGGGTGGGGGGCAATCGCCCAACCAGACGTGTGAAAATGGGGAACACACAGAGCTTCCCCCTTATGCTCAGAGTAGCTGCAGTTCCAACTGGCTCTGAAATTGACGTAGATCTGAGAACCAGCTGGGGGCACCACTGATGCCTTCCAGCCCCCCCTCCACCCCCAGCTCAGCTCTGCCCAGTCTCCCAATGGGGAGGGGGCACAGACTGAGCCCCTGGCAGGGGGGGAGTTGGTATTGGGGGACCCTGGTGCAGAGGGGAAATGGGGGCACAGAGAGCCCTGCTAAGGGGAAAGAGGTTTCAGGGAGTCCCTGACTTACAGGGAGTGGGAGGGTGGCAAACAGGGAGCTGTGGGGGATGGGGGGAGCTCTGCCAACACCCGCTATGAAGTGCACTGCCCCCTGATAGAATGTTTCTCCTGAGCCCCACAGTTCTCCGCCCCGGAGCACCCCAAGGAGCTGGATTAGCCTGGGAGCACAAGAGGGCAGGGACCGTCTCTCAGTGTGTCTGGGTAGCACTTGGTAGGATGGGGCTGCACGGAGCTGGGAAAAGAACCCAGGAGTCCTGGCTCTCAGCCCCCCTCTAACCACTAGCCCCCACTCCCGTCGGCAGGAGAAGGTACAATTACCTTATGGCGCGTCCTGCAGCCGATCTGGCCAGCGGGGAGCCGAACAATCAGTCCGGCAGCTCCGGAGCGGAAAGGGGAAGTGGCACCGGGGCGGCGTGGGGGTGAGATTTCTGCGGGTGACCCCTGGGGGTGAGCTGGGGGGGCGGCCAGGCCCCAGAGCGCCTTGAAGGGTGGCTCCAAACTTCCCCCTTTCGCTGCAGGTGCAGGGGGTTGTTTAGCATCATCTGAGTCCTTTCACTTTCCTCTCTCTGGCTAAGCAGGGCCAGGCACGATCCGGGCATGGATGGGAGATGGGCAGGGAGCAGGGTGGGGGCTCTCCCCTGGCAGGCAAGGCTGGCCCCAATGCCCCAGCCTGGCACTAGGGGGCGCTGTGCCATAGGGGAATGGAAAGGTCACTAATTGCTCAGGATATCTCAGCCCAGACCTGCGATCAGCCTGGGGCACAGACAATAGGGGGCGATCGTGCCCTGGGCACGGGGGTGGGGTGGAATATACAATCCTACCTGTAACCTCAGCCCCGTTCCATACAGAGGGTCCTTCTCTGGCCCCATGTCCCCCCACGTGGGCACAGACAGAATGACAGCGAGGGGCTGCCTGGCCTGGGCTGTAGGTTCCTTAGCACTGCGGGGCTGCGGTCTGGGCCCAGGACAGGGCTGACCCCTAGGGTTTGGGTTTCTCCCTGGCGGGGCCTGTCCCCCTTTCCCGCCCCTGGGGAATCGCTGGCTGCAAAGTGGCCAGAAAGAAAAACACTTTGTTGTGAATGGAGCCCATGTGCTCAGGGGAGCGAGGGGTCGGAGCAAGAATTTGGGGGCACATCGTTTCAAAGGCAAAACTGAGCCCCTCCCCCAGCGCTGTCCCTGGTTCTGTCCATCGGCCCCTCTCCTGGCCTGGTCTCCACCTCCCGGCCCAGCCCCTCCCCCTCCATCAGCAGATGTTCTGCACCCGCCACAGATCCCCTGAGCCTGCCCAGGAGCAGCAACGCAGGAAACCGGGATGAGGAGCGTTTCTCACACCACATGCCGGACAGTCCCCCCTCGAGTGGGTCGAGCAGGGGACTAGTAGCCAGGACTCCTGGGTTATATCCCCAGTGCTGGGAGGAGTCTAGTGGTTAGGGCAGGTAACAGGTTCCCTGCAGTCTCCCCTCCAGCTGGTCTCTCTCCGGTGCTTGAAGTTGCTCTGGGTCATCGCAGTAACCGACCAGCTCTTCGCTCTTTCCTCTGCTCCCCGGCGCCGCGGCTGCCCAGGGGTCACCATGAGGCGTCTCGTCTGGATGCTGTTCCTCCCGGGTAAGGCCCCTTCGTCTCACCCTCAAGGTCTGGCTGCTTCAGACCCACAGAGCCCTGGGGGCGGGGGAGAAGGGAGGAGAGACCCGGCCAGGGGGTCACAATCTCAGAGGGAGGTTTTCCTCTGTGAGATTTACTCCTCTTGCATCAAACTAATGTGATCTAGTGATTGGGGGGGACTCAGGACTCCTGGGTTCTATCCCCGGCTCTGAGAGGGGAGTGGTGTCTGGTGGTTAGAGCAGGGGGGCTCGGAGCCAGGACTCCTGGGTTCTCCTCATTGTACAGATGGGAAAACTAAGGCACAGAGCCACACCATGAACTGAACAGGGAGTTTAGTGCTGGGAATCAAACCCCGATCTCCTGAGTCCCAGTTCGGCACCAGAAGCGCCCGGCCAGCCTGCCCCTCGCTCCCATCTCTGTCACTCTGCTGCTTCCAGGCTTCCTGTGTCACTCTGACCAACCCACTGAGGTGCCCGCGTCCCTGATCACTTGGACGGGGGCCTGTCTGTCCATCCTGTGCCGCTATAAATCCTGCCTCCTGAACCCCAGAAGGCCAAACAAGCCGACCATCAACTCCCTGGCCTGCTACCTGAACCCTGGGTATGACCCTGAGAAGAAAGATTTCAGTGGCACCATCCTGTATAAACACAGCGCCTCCATCAGCCCGGCCCTCCTGGAGAGAGATTGCAGCCTGCAGCTGTCTGACCTATGGGCCAGCGAGAACGGCTCCTACGGGCTGAGACCGATCGCCTTGAACCCCAGGAAGCAGAAGCAGGAGGAGAAGTGGATGACTGAGATCAGTGTGAACATGATGGGTAAGACGGAAAGTCCTGGGCTTCCTTTTAGGAACAGATTGAAGACTCACAACCTCTGCTCTAACCACTAGACGCCACTCCTCTCCCAGAGCTGGGGAGAGAACCCAGGAGTCCTGACTCCCAGCACCCCCTGCTCTAACCACTCGACCCCACTCTCCTCCTAGTGCTGGCAATAGAACCCAGGAGTCCTGGGCCCCGTATACACAGAGGAATGAGTCACTCACCTGCGGTACTTTGCCCATGTTCATCGGCTGGCTGTAGATGTGGGATTGCCCGGTGCCGGCCGGAGAGCCCGGGCACACCTCGGTGGTCGCGCTGCCACGGAAAGAGAGACCGTTAGGGGGGCTGGGGATGGCGCGAGGGCATTTGGTTGCTAGCACTGGGTCGGCTGCAGCACCGTGGCTGGGGGTTGGACAGGCTGCGTCGGTCACAGCGTAGAACCCCTGTGGGTCAGTGGCTGGGGGGACGACCCCTGAGCTAAAGCTCCCAGACCAGACATGAGTCATGGATTTGGGGAATGGGGAATGGGGCCTTTCCCCTCTAGGGGGCACTGGTTCCAATCCAGCCCCAGAGCGGGCGACTGGCTGGCTCAGCGGGGGCAGGGAAGGGGGCACAGGGCCTTTCCCTTCTAGGGCAGTGTTCCCCATACTGTGGGGCGCACCACCATAGGAGGGCATGGAGGAACTTTTGGGGTGACATGGCGGGGCTGGGGTTAGCCCCCATGAGCAGTGGGGAGGGAGAGCCACCCAACCCAGCTCCACCCAAGCCGCAGCTCTAGTCCCCGGTCCCGGCCTCGACCTCGACCCCACCTTCCAACCACAGCTCTGGCCCCGCTCCCGGTGCGGGACATGGACAGATTCCCTTATGGGTAAGGGAAGGTGCCACAGAAAAAGTTTGGGGACCTCTGCTGTAGGGGTAATGGCTGCAATCCATCCCCTGCCCTGAACAGGGCTCACCCCTCCAGCAGGCACACACACACACACGGAGCAGGGCTGGTGCCATCCAGCAGGGGGCGCCAGGGACACACACGTGTATCAAACTCACCCCCCACACCCAGTCCCTGCACAGTAGCTCACAGCCAGGCCCTGCTGTTACCTGGGGAGCCCGGGTGGGGCCAGGCGGGCTGGCTTCCCCAAGCCATGGTGCTGGGTGTTCTCATAGATGCGATCAGACATCGGGGTCTCCCCCGGGCCCAGCGGGTGCTGCAAGACAGGCAGAAGTGAGGCCACGAGCCACTGCTCTGGGACTGCTCAGTGATGTGTAATAACAAAGGAAAATGCACATAGCCCCTCCCTCCCAGATAAACTACCCAGGGGATTGGAAACCTTCTGTCCTGCTTGGGAGAGGGGAATTTTATAATCCTGTTCTATGGGGGGGGGGGGGGTAAACTGAGGGACGGAGCTCATCTAAAGTCATGACATAAGTCAGCAGCAGAGCTAGGGAGAGAACCCAGGCGTCCTGGCTCCTAGCCCCATAGATGCACTTACCGGATTGCTGCTCATTCCCTGGCGTTTGCTCCGCCTCTTCCTACAAATAAAGGAGACCAACAGCTCAGAGGCAAAACATCATCTGCTTCGGTTCAGGGTGGGGAGGAACAGGACAAATGCTCCCACAAAATAGAACCTCCTGCCTGGGCTTCACCCCTGCTCTCCTGACAACCAGCCCAGCCGTTTAACCAGGAGGCCGCCCAGCCCTTCCCAGGCCCCTCGTGGGTGTCAGGTATCTGTGTGGGACCCAACCACGACCATTCAATCACCTCCCCCCAGCTGGGTTTCCATGCATCTGAACTGGCTCTGCAATTCTCAGCCCTGGATTGCGCGGGGTTCTCCGGCAAAGGCCGGCAGGAGGAGATGGGGATTGCCAGAGATCAGAGAAGTGGATATTACCGGTTTGCCAAAGCGCAAATACCTCCAAGCTGTGACGCCGACCAGCCCCACCAGCAGCAATAGGACAAACCCAACTGTAGGTCCTATGATGTACGTCGGTGCCCAAACAGGGCGGGTGGCTAAAAAGGAGAAAGGAGGGTTATTGGATCAACCCTGCAGCAGATTTTTGAATCCCTTTTGCTGATGGATGGCAGCTGGGTAAGAACCACACAGTGAGGCTGCCTGGGGATGGATCATGACACGTGGTGCTAAGATGCAGCCACCTCTGGGGCGGGGCAGCTGGGAAACAGGTTGCACTGCAGAGGGATGGGTAACTGGGTGCTTAGATGCAACCATATCTGGGGCGGGGCAGTTGGGTAACAGCCGCACAGCAACGCCGCACGGGGATGGCTCGCTCAGCACTGAGATGCAGCTGCCTCTGGGGAAAGGAAGCAGGTCAATAGCCATACAGGGAAGGCTCAGCCAGGGCTGAGATGCAGCCACCTCTGGGGTTGGGTGGGGAAGGGCAACTGGGTAACAGCCACACAGCAGCACCAGATGGGGATGGGTCACCTGGTGCTGAGATGCAGCCACTTCTGGGGCGTCAGCTCCTGCAACAGTAAGGTGTGGACAACTCTAGGGTGGAGGAAGGATGTAGGACCTAACACAACAATTGGCAGAAAGGGGGCAAAGGCTGAGTCTTGGGAGCTGTAGCATGGGATTGTATCCTCCCCACACTGCATTAACCTCAGCCGGTTCCGCTGATCTACAGCAGGAGCAAAGTGAATCTGGCAGGATTCGAACCTGTGGCTTTGGAGACAGCAGACCTGATGCTCAGACGCAAAGCACTCACCTGTCAGCACCCCCAGCCTCCTCTATAGGCTGTGCTGCCCAGCTGGATTACATCTCCCATGATGCACCACTATCTTCCGTCTTGGTGATGGGAAGGGTGCCTGATAGGAATCCATAGCCAGGGTGCATCATGGGAGATGTAGTCCCGCCAGAGATCCTGGTCCACAGAAGAGAATGGGAGAATGAGGCACCCAAACTCCAACTCCAATGAGGCCATTTTCAATTGAAATATTTCATTTTTTCACATTTTTATGAAAAGTGGTGCTCTCCCACTGAGGAAAAAAAAATCATTTTCTGGCGAGCTCTATGAGAAACTCTGTTTTTTTGTAATGAAAACCAAGATTCACAAAATCCCACTATTCCAGGTGCTTCAGGAGTCCTTTGGTGTGGGGCATCATGGGACTTGCAGTTCCTGTGCCTCACGTTCTCAGTCTCCTCTGTCGGCCGGGTTGTCTGGCTGAACTACATCTCCTACAATGCACCACCTGCTCCAGGGAGTGGCACTTCATTGGTATGGCTGGCTTTGGTTCATCATGGGAGATGTAGTCCAGCCCCTGCCTGTTTGATTAAAGGGCTGGAAGAATCACAAACAGCCTCCCCAAGACCTCTGGCAAAGGCAGTGATGGGCACAGGGACGGATGATCCATAGACTCTAAGGGCAGAAGGACCAGCTGGGTGACACAGGCCCCAGGACGCCCCTGAATTCATTCCCGTTTGAACGAGAGCAGATCCTTTAGCAAAACATCCCAGCGTGATTTAAACATTCCCCAGGATGGAGAATCCACCACGTCCCGAGATCGTTGTTTCAATGGCAAATTCTCCTCCCTGTTCAACATTTGCACCTTATTGCCAGTCTGAATTTGTCTAGCTTCAGCTTCCAGCCCCAGGATCTCTGTCTGCTCGGCCGCTGGGCCCACTATCAACGTTCTCTTCTCCACATAGGATCTTCCAGACGGGGTCATGTCCCTCCTTTCCCTTCCCTTGGTTCAGCTAAACAGATGGAGTCCTGGAGTCTCTCAACCTAGGGCAGGTTTTCCAGCCCCTGACTCCTTCTCCTGGCTCTTCTCTGACCCCTCCCCAGCTGATCAGCACCTCCTGGGAGTGCGGGCCCCAGAACTGGGCACAGGACCCGGGCCGCGGTCACACCAGGACCAGATCCAGGGGAAAATCCCCTCTCTGCTCGATTGCAGATTGCCCTGTTCATGCACCCCGGGATTGCGCTAGCCCTGCTGGCCACCGCGGCGCTGGGAGCTCCTGGTGAGCTCGTGATCCACCGCGATCGCCACGACGACCCTCCTGCGCTGGGCCTACGGCACAAAGGCCCAACCCCAGCCCCTCCCCCAGCCCGGAGGTCTCTTTTCACACGTCCCCGGCACTTACACCGGACATGGTGATGGGAGGGGACCGGGACTGGCCGATCCCATTGGCGGCCTGACAGTGATACTCCCCAGCCTGCTTCACCGTGATGCTCTTCAACACCATTTCCCGCCGGGATCCCTCCAGCTGGTGGCTGCCCCGGTACCAGGCGTAGGAGTTGGGGGCGGGGAGGCTGCTGGTGTAACTGCACCTTAGCGTCACCGATTCTCCTTCCTGCGGGCTGGTGCCCGGAGCTGCCATAACGCAGACCCTGTGGGGACGTCTGTGGGGTGAGACCGAGACACGGGGCGTGAACAGAGAGAGACAGAGTGGGGGGACCTGGCCCAGAGGGGGGAAGGGATCCAGGGCAGGGGGTGAGGGGCAGGGCCTGGCCCATGTGGCTCCTGGGGGCGAGAACAGGCAGGGTGGCAGGAGGATAAGGGGCAGGGGTCCCGCAGAATGGTCCGGGTGGCTCAAGTCAGTTGCTGGGGAGCGGGTCTGGCCCAGAGCAAGCTGGGGGCCTGCAGTAGGGGAGGGATGTTATGGGGTCTGGGCCATATGGGGCTGGGGGTCTGGGGCACCTGAGGGGGGACAGATACTGTCCCAGAGGGGTCTGGGGACACAAGGCAGGTGGAGGGGCAGGGCCTGGCACAGAGGCGGCTGGACACCCAGGAAGGTGGGAGGGGACAGGGCCTAGCACAGTGTGGAATGGGGCCCCGGGGCAGGTGGGGGGATGGGCAGTGGCCTGGAGGGGGCTGGGGGCCCAGGGCAGGTGTGGGGGGGACACGAACTGAATTTGTTACTGATGGGTACAGCCATGGGAGTGATGCAGAGGAGGAGAGGGGCCCCAGTCCAGACCCAGCAGCACTGGAGTTGACCAAACCCGGTTATTAGGAGGCAGGGGCGGCACGGAATATGAGGCTGGGGCTAATGAGGTAAGCGGGGTGAAGCAGGGGGGACGAGGTGGGTGGGGTGAAGCAGGGGGGACAAGGTGGGGGTACGCGGGGCTGCTCCAGGAGGCCGTGTGGGGAGTATTGGGGGCTGTGAGGAAGGAGGCTCTCACCAGCCCTTGCAGAAAGGCTCAGATACCCCCAGCCGGGGCCGGAGACCCAGACCCCGCACGCGTAGCTCCCTCTGTCAGAGACGGCTGCCTTGAGAACACGTAAATCCTGTCCGGCTTCTGGCAGCCACACGTCCCTGCGGGACCAGATGTATCTGGCAACGGGCCGCAGAGCTGCCGCCTGGCAGCGCAGGGTAAAACCGTCGCCTCCCCTGAGCGCTGCCTTCCCTGCTGGGTGAGAGTTCATCAGTGGGGTCCCGGGACTGAACGAAGGGGCAGGTCCCTCCCCGTCCAGTCTCATGGGGCAAGAATATTTGCTAGAGCCAGATGACTGTTTTTGAGCTGGGGAAAGAACCCAGGGGTCCTGTCTCCCAGTTTCCCCCACTTTAACCCTCTAGACCACCCCCCTCCGACAACTGGGGATAGAAGCCAGAAATCCTGACTCCCTGCTCCCCCACTCTAACCACTAGTCCCCGCTCCCCTCCCCATGTCAGGGATAGAACCCAGGTGTCCTGGCTCCCAGTGCCCCCTGCTCTACCCATGCCATGTCTAGCAGCAGAGCTCACCTGTCCCCAGGGGGTGGGATTGGTCAGAGTCACACTCATCCCTGTATCCATCCACCTGGCATCTCAGCGCCGCGCTGGGGTCCAGCTGGGATGGGGCTATTCGCAGCTCGGTTGCCCGAGCCCCGCCCAGGGTTTGCCCTGGGGTCCACTGCGTGCCATCTCGGTCTTACCAGGAGGGGCATTGGGAGCAGGCGGACCCCACTGAGCAGGTGAGGGAGGGTCCCGGTGTAACAATGCTGGTTCTGGTGGGACCCAACTGAGAGTGCCAATTTAGGACAAATTGCTTAAAAGGGGCAGTTACAGCCTAAGGCTGGCGTTTTTCCACCTCTGAGGCAAACCAAACCAGCCAGACTAAGAGGACTTCGATCTCACCCCACTGGCTAACCGCAAGTCTCACAAGCAATCTCCTAGACACTCCAGTTTCCCAGTATTACCTCCAGTGCCAATCGTTATGGGGAGAAATGGTTATGAAAACCAATACCCAAGTAAAAGAAAAAAGGTTCTCCTGATCCCAAAGGACCAAGCCCCAGACCCAGGTCAATATGGCCAGCGTGATTTGTGGGTAAGATCTGATTTGTATATTGACCTGGGTCTGGGGCTTGGTCCTTTGGCCCAGACCCCATAACATCCCTCTTGGTACATTTATGAGATTTAGTGTTTTCCCACCAATTCCCGCAGCCTGTTTTTTGCCCATCCGAACCCACCCCAGCAAAGCACATTTTACCTGCTCCCGCTGTTCTGGCGGTGGGTCCTACACGGTCCCAGTCCCACTATTGGGCTCCACCTGAGAGCCCCTCACACCTGCGGCATTACGCTGGCTGCAGGGTCAGTCTCAGCGGCTCTTCAGCACAGGCCAAGGGATAGACAGAGTGATGGGGATGCGGGTCTGACAACACAGCCTAGGAGTCTGACCCACAAGTCCCCCCTGCTCTAACCACTCCCCCCACTTCCCCTAGAGCTGGGGAGAGAACCCAGGAGTCCTGGCTCCCAGCTCTAACCACTTGGATTTCAGAGCAAGGAAGAAATGGGTGTGTGTGTGTGTGTATCCCTGCCGCCCCCTGAGGGAGGGGATGAGCCCTGTTCTGTGTGAGAGCACTCGTGTGTGGTGTCCTCTCTGAGGTTATCCAAGGTCCCTGTGTTGACCCAGGGGTACTGGATGGAACCTGGTTACCAAAGACACTGAGTTACTGTCCTGCTTTATTTGTTCAGTTGTCACTGCTGCCATCACCGACTGTGTCGAACTGGAAGCGGTAGGTGCCGTTATCGCTGGGGCGCAGCCCCGCCACCTGTAGGGAGCAGTTGTGCTGCAGGTCCCCCAGATAGCGGGCGCGGCCCTTGAAGGCAGCGTGGACACGAGCCTCATCCGAGTGATACATGGTTTGATTCCCGTCCCGTGTCCAGCTCACGGCACTGACCGTCCACCCTGTGGGGTAGGTGAAGGAGCAGGGGATGGTCATGCAGGACCTGACCCATCCAGCAAGCGGCCTTGGTGCGAATCTCACATTCCACTCCTCGGCGTAAGCACCTACTGGGAACAAGAATCGGGGATCAGACCGGCGCCCGGCCCCAGCCGCAAGCTGGTCTGCCGCAGAGACCCCACTGGGAGAGACCAGCATCAGTTCAGCCCCACAAACCAGGGGCTTTAATACACAATCGGGGATGTTGTGTTGTGGGGCTGTCTGAGCCCCCCCCATCCTCCTCCGGTGTGGGGGTGACAGTGAGCCCGGCCAGCGCTCCCCTGGGAATTGGAGAAGGGGAATTTGGAGATGCCCCCGCAACATCAGCCCATCCCCTGCCCAGCAATTAATCACCCCAGCCCCCAAATCACTCCAGGACCCCATCAGTCCAGGCCAACCCCCCCCGCAATCTGCCCAGCACCACTTCAGTCTAGTCTGTCCTCTGCATCCCATTAGTTCACCCCCCTTAGTTCACCTCACTTCAGTCCCCCTAAATCTCCGCTTAGCTCAACTCCCCTGGCCACCCCCTTCAGTCCAGCCCCCCTCAATTCAGCCCCCCATATCGCCCCTCAGTGCACCCCCCATCCCCCTTCAGTTTAGACACCCCCCCATAGTGTCTGGGCCTTGGACCAGAGGCCCTGACTGCAGGAGGAGCCCCACTGGCAAGGGGTCAGGTTAGAGTTGCCAAATTTGTTTGGACAAATTCCTGGAGGTTTCATAACACGACAATCTTTAATTACAGATTAATCTTTAATTCCTCGACACTGTAGGAAAATCATAGAGGGTTGGAAACCTTAGTTCAGGCACTTCCCTTGATCAAGGAGCCGGGTGCGGATGCGAGCAGGGGCCAGACGGGCTGGAGCTGGGCGGACGGGCAGGGCAGGGAGCAGAGCTCTCCAGGCCGGCCCAGGAGACGCGCTGACTCGCCGGGGCAGCGAGATGCCCGGAGGCAGGACGTGACGCAGGGAAAATGGCAGCCCGGGGGACAAGAGCGGCTGAGGCCCTCGCTGCTCAGCCCAGGGTGGCCGGGGCTAGACCAGGCTGACTCTGCCCTGAGAACCAGGCGTGTTCTCCACCGGGGGGAAACCAGCAGCGAGGACCCGGCCGCTCGGGGTCAGGTTCAAGGCCAGACGCCCCCTAGGCTTGAACTGGAGCCGCTGGGGCGAGTGGCTGGGACGTCCCTGCACTGGAACCCGGTTCCGAGCCCCCTCCTGGCAGTGTAGACGCACTCCCAGGGCTGGGAAATGGTCCCCACTGGTCCCTGGGCAGCAGCGCGTCGCGTCTGTGTTTATTACTCACCGCTCAGAAGGCAAAAGGCAGGGACCAGCACCAAGGCCATCTCCGTCCAGGACAGAGCGCTCAGCCGGCCTGGGAGGGGAAAGGGGCCGAGAATGAGTCACTGGCAGCATTTCTGGGTGACAGCTCGTCTGCGCCGGGCGATGGCGTCCGGCCGCGGGATCGGCTGCATGACCAGGTATTTTACACCTAGGGCCCTTCGTAAAAGAATTTCCTAACCAGAAGGGAGTAAAGCCCAGAGATTGGCCTCACGGAGCAAGGATTAGTTGCATTTCTATCCCCGTGTGCTTTGCGGGCTGTGTGTGCAGGGCTCACGGCCTCAGGGGTGAAATGCAGCCACCTCTGGGGAGGTGCGTGTGGCTGTTTGGCAGCTCACAGCAACGCAGAGGGCAGTTTCAGGGCAGGACCAGAGGACGGTTCCTATGTGGAGCTGACGTGCAGGAAGAGTCAGGGAGCTGGAATGGAACAAACCACTTTGGGATGCGGCAGGGATCCCAGGGGGGCATTCTGACCCCTTGGGACAGAGCCATGTGTGGGGAGGGTATCACAGGCACAAGGGGCAGTGTCGGGGTTCAATGTCTCAGCTGGGAACAGAAAAGCCCCAGAAGCAGAGATCAGCCCTGACTGCAAGGGGAGAGCCCTCTACAGAGCCCCCATCCTTGCAGCACAGCCCCCCAGCACCACCCTGGGGCATTGGAGTCAGAACTGACAGCGAGGAGATAGTGCCCCTTAATGAGCCCGCCGGTGCATCCTGCAGGGCCGCCCCCCCAGCGCTTCCCCTGCTGCTTCCTCTCTGATAACTAGACTGTTTATCGGGTCCCGTCTCTGTGACCACAATCTGGGTACAGCCAGTGTCTGATGTTACCCAAGTGCTCTGAGAATGTTCTTTCTGGGTAATGGGGCAACAGGCCAGCAAGGGTCTGAGGGCCTGGGTGTGTCTGAAAATAAATTTCCCTTTGCAGAGCTGGGACTAGAACCCAGCAGTCCTGGCTCCTAGCCCCCAGATCTACCCCAAACATGATGCTCCCTCTCTGAACCGTTGATCAGTCTCCTGTGGTCTCCCCAACATGATCTCAGACACCTTCACACCCCACCCAGTTGTTGATCTTTTCAACCCACCGTGAAATGCAGCCTGCTCTGGGGTAGGGCACGGCAGCTGTTTAACAGCTCAGGGTAATGCTGCCGTGTTCAGTCCCCATATCTTACACCGTGAGCTCGTCGGGCGGAGACTGGCTCTCACGCCGTGTGTGGGAAGCCCCCGGTGTATTTTCACTGCTACCCCCAGTTACGGTATGACAGTGCGGCCCAGTAGCTAGAGCACAGCAGTGGGACACAGAGCCCCGGGTTCTACTCCTAGATCTGTCATGGACCCACCATACAATAGCGGGTCAGTCACTGCTCCTCCCCGTGCCTCAGTTTCCTCTCCCTCCTATTGTCTATTTTAATTGTAATTTCTTTGGGGCAGGGACTGTCTCTGGCTGAGTCTGGGCAGCGCCTGGCACGACAGGGCCCTGATCCCAGCTGGGGTCCCTCCCATGAGAAACTCTCACCATTTAATCTCCTTTCAGTGATTTAGAGATGCAAAGAATCATTCTCCCGAAATCTGGCTTTTCCCCAAAAACAAGTTAAAGCGGCTCTTACCTGGGCCCTGGCCTGATCCCACTGCTGACACTAACGGGAAAGCAGGGAGGTTGGGGGCAGGTAACAAGGAATCATATTCATCTACATCTGTGGCAGTAGACCCAGGCGCTGTGAGTGGCTAGTGGCTCAGGGGAGGAAAGGGAATCATGACAGTGTGTTCCTGGCCTTTAAAAGCAACGTACTTGCTGGTTTGGTAGCAATAAGGTCTAGTGGTTACAGTGAGTGAGAATCAGGACTTCTGGTTTTTATCCCCAGCTGGGGGAGCGGTGTGGGGTCTAGTGGTTAGAGCAGGGGGCTGAGAGTCGGGACTCTGGGGTTCTGGCTCCACGCACCATTCCTCCCATGGGAGCCTTTCACTTTGTTGTCCAGCTGCAGCAGAGAAACTTCCCCTTTCTCTGGACATTGCGAAAGCTCCGCCCCAGCGCTGGTTACACGGGGTGTGTGTGGTGGGGCCTGTTCCTTTTAACCCCGTCCAGCCCCAGAGACTCCCCAGCCACAGGCCAAATGGGGCTGCTGGGTCAGAGTTGGAAGGACCACGACCCCCGTGGTTCTGAGAGACCCTGGGGAAGGGATGAGGCTTGGTCCTGTTCTCGCGCCGGCCAGCTGGGATCTCAAAGCATCTGAGGAGCCGCTCAGCCCTCGGAGTGAGAGGAGGGTCCCCATCCCCCAGGGGCAAAGGGGCAGAACCAAGAATAGAACCCAGGAGTCCTGACTCCCAGCCCCACTGCCCCAACCCACTAGACCCCCCTCCCCTCGCTGGGGATAGAACCCAGGAGTCCTGACTCCCAGCCGCTGTGACGGGTTCCCTGGGGTGCAACCTGGAACTGGGGCACCGCTGAGCCCTCTGGCTAACCAACCTGGGCTCCCTCTCACACTGTGATGCTGTGACAAGCAACAAACCTCTGGCAGGTCCTGCCCTTACACAGCCATCCCCAGGCAGGGACACACCCAGCCAGTGTTTTCCCCAGGTATTGAAATGGGGGGGGTGTTCAAATTTACAGGGGGGGCGTCAGGACCGATGAGCGGTGAGACCGTGAGGGTGAAGGTGGGCTGTATGGCACCATCGTAAAAACTGAAAAATGTTTCATGACCATTTTATTAGATTTAACTCATGTTTTAAAATCATCATACAAATTAAAGTTGGCTTCTCAAGCCTTTTATGAAGCACAACATCTACATCCTTCTTGAACAACTCTGTTAATGAAGTTCTTGAATGCAATGCGTTCATCTTTGGTGGCTTCTTGTGGGTCCGGTACTTCCATTCCTTCAATTGATATGCTCATTAGTTCAGTCACATGATCAGGCAGAAGGCGACGTCTTTCAGAACACAAAATTCTATTCAATGGTGAAAAAGAACGCTCCACTGTAGCTGTTGGGACTGGGAGTAGCAAGAGATGGATTCCTACTTCTTTCAGCCCAGGAAACAGAACACAAAGCTCGGGTCGAGCCACTAGCAATGATAAAAAAGAAGTTGAAGTTCAAATCTTCATTCATTCGTCCTATGATATTCCACTCTGTGTTCAAATTCTCTGTTCTGTCCTGAGCACATGGCAGCCCCATTGCTGGTAGTGCCTCACTCCACTCAGCTGTCAGTGTTTTATAGGACAGGGATCTGTTAAAGCTCCGTAGAGGTTGAGCAGAATCTAGAAGTCGCTGTTGTAGATTTTTAAGAACCAAGTCTGTACTTTTTCAGCTGGCTTAACAAACACTTCTTGTCCGCTTCACTTCAGGATTCAATATAAATGCCTTCAGTAGTCAACTTCTTGACTGAAGTCTTTGCTTCTTCCAGTACTTTTTCAGTGGATAGCTCTCGGATTGATCCAAATGTAGCTTCTATTGCTGGACAAAGATCTCCTACTGTTGTAGCAGATGCCTGGATGACATTGTTTAATGACCCAAGTGGTTTCAACAGTAGATGTACGAGAGAGAGAACGTCAATAGTCTTCTCTGAACGTAGTAGCAAAAGTAACCCACCAGCCTCACTCCTTAGATCCATCCCATCTTGGTAGAGACTTTTCAAAGCCAGAAATAATGGCTGGAGTAATTTTAAGACAACAGCCAAGGATCACTCATGAGAAAGCCAGCGGGTTTTTCCTGGTTGGACTAATTGAACTTCAGTCCCAGGGTATCTTCTCTATTTCCCAAGATATTCAGTCTTTTTGGACTCTTGCTGAAAAAAGAATATAATGAAGACACTAAATTTATAGCTTTTTAAATGTCTTTTGAAGAGTCTGCAGCTCCTACTAGTGCTAGTTGAAGTAGATGGCCCCTGCAGTGTGTATAGGAGAGATTAGGGTTACACTTTTCTCTGAGCAAAGCTTGTACTCCACCATGTCTTCCAGAGAAGTTTGCAGCTCCATCAAATGCACAAGCAGTCATCTGTTTGGGGTCCAATTGACAAGCTGTGACGGACTCACAGATCGTGCCCACTCTTGGCCCCGGGCGGTCCGTGGCGGGTGCCCCTTTCAGTGCGACAGCCTTTCTCAGGGGTCCACTCTCTCTCGGGGTCAGGCCCCTCCACCTCCTGGAACCGCACCTCTCTGAGCCTTAGCACATCTGTCTCTGCCATGGGCCCCCTCAGGGAGTCCACTCACTCTGGACCCCCGGGGCCTCCACCCCCGAAGGGCTTGATGCAACCCTGTTCTCTAGACCGGAGTGACTCTCAGCCAGCATAAAACAAGAGGATTTATTGAGAGTTGAACACAGCACAGGAAACTCTCAGGGCCTCAGGCCTGGCCTCCCTCAGCCCAGCACATCCCAGTCTCTCTGCATCCAGGTGGGCTCTGCCTGCTCCCCCTCTCCAGCCCAGAGCCCCCGTGCTTCCCAGCTGGGCATCTGAGATCTCTGGCCCCATGCCCTCGCCTCGGTCCATTGTCTTCTCTCCAGATAAACAGGGTCGTAAACCGGGGCCTCTTCTCCTCGCTTCTGTTCTCTGGCTGGAACCGGCTGGTTAGGTCACTGGCTCCTCACTCTGCAGCCCATTGTCCTTCCACTGGCCAGAATCGGCTGCGATTCCTGAGCTGGGTCTCCGGGTCCGGTTGCTGGGGTATCCATCCTCCAGGCCGTTGGCTGGGGTCCCACGTTCCCTCTCTGGTCCTCTGTACAACAACCTCCCTCTCCCCTCACCTCGTTAAACCAGTAACACCCAGGGAAACTGAGTCCCACCCCCTCTGCATTCAAACTATTGAAACCCCACCGAAAACAAGAAAACAAACAAGAAAATCCCCCATTTTGTCACACAAGCCTTTAACTCTTCTAAGATGTGGGTTGTCACAGATGCAGCCGATGTGTCTTCTATAACTTGAACATCTAGAAATGCATCTACTGGCCTACCCCTGACATCAAGATAATGTACGCAATGACTTAATACTTGATGCCCATTTGGATTGTTGCATTCATCAGCCATGTATGCAAATTTTTGAATGTGGTGAGAGAGTTCTTCACTTTTTCCACTGTTAAGTCTTTCACTGTGGTACCACATACTTCTAGCCTGTTGAGTTTCTTGCAGAAAGAGAGTGAGCATTTGCTGGTCTTGTTTGGAACCAGTGACAATGTACCTAACATTGGACTCCAGTTTGTAGTGTGTGGTATCTCTTGCTTAAATAGAAAGTATGATGCCACAGCCATGTTTGTTTGCATGAACTGTGTTGTGTCTCCAGCATTCTTAACAGCCTCATTGCTCCAAGCGGGGGATCGCCTGGTGCGTGGAGCAGGCAGGGTCACCTGGAAAGATGCGCTGAGACCACTGCACACGTCACCAAGCAAACAGGAAGGGGACTTTCAAATTTCCAAAGCAATTTCCTGGGTGGGGATGATGGTTGGTCACCTGAGGGCAGGGCAGTAGAGTTCAAACCAATGACCAGAGAGGTGAGAACAGGAATTATGGGACACACAACAGGAATTATGGAGGCACAGGAAGCTCTACACCTCTCCAGAGTTTTTTACAACTCCGCCATTTCTGTGCACTAAGTGGCTTGGCAGTGTGTGCACCTCAGGAGTTACCATGTAGGAAGCTGCTTTAAATTAATGGAGATATCCTATCTCTAAGAACTGGAAGGGACCTTGAAAGGTCATCAAGTCCAGCCCCTGCCTTCACCAACAGGCCCAAGTACTGATTTTGCCCCAGATCCCTAAGTGGCCCCCTCAAGGATTGAATTTACAACGCTGGCCAATGCTCAAACCACTGAGCTATCCCTCCCACCTTACTGATAACCTGCTTGCGACTGAAGGTACCATGTGTGCAGCCTGTGAGCTGACGAAGAAGCTGAAGGCTGAAATCCTAGAGTGTGCGGTGGTCATAGAGTTAAAATCCCTGAAAGGGGCAGAAATACTGAAACCCTTCCCAGTCTACCATCTGCTGCAATATGACTAATGAGCTTCAGATCAGAGAAGGTTGCTATGGTCTGATTGCAGCTGCCTTCTTGCTGAAGATCTGCTGCTGTTTCTTATCTTCATCAATTGTTTGAAGGCAACAAGCACAATTAACTATTTTGGGGTGAGAGGAATGGGAGGTGTGGATAATCCGTTCCTATGTGTTTTATTCCATTATTTCCTCGAGAGACAATAGTACTAACCTTGACTTCAGTTTAGGTATTGAACAGGTGCTCTTTCATAACTACTCCTGTTTCTTTTCCAAGCCAAAGATTAAAACTTCCTTTTAGAGAGATCAATGTGCTTTACTGCGCAGACACTTGCCCGTGTAGACAGGGCCTGAGAAGTTTCCATTGTCTGCGGTTCCTGGGATAGTCCCTGGGCGTGTGGATTCCTTCAATGGGCCATCAGCACGTCTGGCTGCTCCGTTGTTGTACATGTAAAGCCTGGTTGTGAGGGGTTCCCAACTCACAACGTATTTCAGTAACACACACGTAGCAAAACTTCATAGATCCCCATGCAATGACAGCACAGCCAATCCAACAGTGCATTAATGTTCAACAGATCCAGCCTTTCACACTGATCCCTCACAAGGCAGACTTTGTACACAACACGTCATCATTATAGGACAGTGGTGAATATGGGGGTCCCAGGGGCGGCTTGGCAGTACAGTGTGCCACAGCCACTCTAACCATTAGACTTTATTGCCACCTAAATAGCAAATACATTTCCTTTAAAGGCCATGAAGACACTATCACGGTTCCCTTTCCTCCCCTGAGCCATCAGCCACTCACAGCGCCTGGGGCTATTGCCACAGATGTAGATGAACACGATTACTAGTTACCTGCACCAACCTCCCTGCTCTCCCGTTAGTGTCAGCGGTGGGATCAGACCGGAGTCCCAGTCACTAACCCAGGCACACGGCCCAGGTAAGAGCCGCTGTTCCTTGTTTTGGGGCAAAAGGCCAGATAGGGGGAGAATGATTCTTCGAATCTCTAAATCACTGAAAGGAGATTAACCGGTGAGAGATGCTTATGGGAGAGGCCCCAGCTGAGATCGGGGCCTGGTGAGCAGAGTGCTGCGTGGACATAGCGAGAGACAGTCCCTGCCCCAGCTGGGATCAGGGCCCGGTTGTGCCAGGCGCTGCCCAGACACAGCCAGAGATGGTCCCTGCCCCATAGAAATGACAATTAAAATAGACAATAGGTGGGAGGAAAAACTGAAGCACAGAACAGGGAAGTGAGTCGCTCATCATCGTACAGCAGGGCCATGGCACATCTAGGAGGAGAACCCACAGTCCTGGGTCCCAGGCTCTGTTCTAGCCACTAGACCACAGCAGCCTGTGCTAGCCCTGTAAATATACAGGGTACTTCCCAAACACCAGCCAGTCCCCGCCTGACGAGCTCGTGGTGTAAGATATGGGGACCGAACATGGCAGGGAAACATTATCCTGCACTGTTACATGGCTTTTGTGCCCCACCCCAGAGCAGGCTGCATTTCACGGCTTGTTGAAATGCTCAACAGCTGGGCAGATTGTGAAGGGATCTGAGGTCCTAGCGGGGAGAACACATCAGATGAAGCTACTGTTCAGAGAGGGAGCATGGTATTTGGGTTAAAGGAGGGGAAGCTGGGAGCCAGGACTCCTGGGTTCTATCTCAGCTCTGCAAAGGAAAATATATTTCCAGACACACCTGGGCTCTCAGACCCTCGCTGGCCAGTTGCCCCATTACCCAGAGAGAAAGTTCTCAGAGCGGTTGGGTAACATCAGACACTGGCTCTACCCAGGCTGTGGTCACAGATACACACAGAGACGGGCCTCTGGTAAACAATCCAGTTATTGGAGAGGAAGTGGCAGAGGCAGCGCTACGGGGTGCGGAGCTGCAGGATGGGCCGGGGGGCTCTGTAGGGGTCTCTCCCCTCGCAGTCAGGGCTGATCTCTGCTTCTGGGGCTTTGCTGTTTCCAGCTGAGACACTGAACCCCGACCCTGCCCCTTGTGCCTGTGATACCCTTCCCCCAACATGGCTCTATCACAAGGAGTCAGGACGACCCCCTGGGGTCCCTGCCACACCACAACATGGTTTATTCCCTTCCCCTCTCTGAATCTCCCTGCATGTGTCAGCTCCACACAGGAACCTTCCTCCTGTCCTATCCTGAAACCGTCCCTTGAGTTGCTGTGAGCTGCCAAACAGCCACGCGCCCCTCCCCAGAGGTGGCTGCATTGCACCTCCGAGGGGTGAGCACTGCATACATGGCCCGCAAAGCACGCGGGAATGGAAATGAAATGGATCCATCGGGCCAGTCTCCAAGCCTTAGGTGACTCATTCCCGGCCCCTTTCCCCTCCCAGCCCGGCTGAGCGCTCTGTCCTGGACGGAGATGGCCTTGGTGCTGGTCCCTGCCTTTTGCCTTCTGAGCGGTGAGTAATTCACACAGACGTGCCATGCTGCCGCCCAGGGGACCGGTGGGAACCGTTTCCCAGCCCTGGGAGTGCGTCTACACTGCCAGGAGGGGGCTCGGAACCGGGTTCCAGTGCAGGGATGTCCCAGCCACTCGCGCCAGCAGCTCCAGTTCAAGCCTAGGGGGCGTCTGGCCTTGAACCTGACCCCGAGCGGCCGGGTCCTCGCTGCTGGTTTCCCCCCGGTGGAGAACACGCCTGGTTCTCAGGGCAGAGTCAGCCTGGTCTAGCCCCGGCCACCCTGGGCTGAGCAGCGAAGGTCTCAACTGGTCTTGTCCCCCAGGCTGACATTTTCCCTGCGCCATGTCCTGCCTCCGGGCTTCTCGCTGCCCTGCCCATCCACCCAGCTCTGGCCCGGCTGGCCCCTGCCCGCGTCTGCACCCAGCTTCTTGTGCATGGGAAGTTTCTGACCACTCCCCTGTGGGGCTCATCCTACAGTCAGGGCCTCCGGCGTGAGTGCCAGACACCCAGCTTTGGGGGGGTGCTGAACTGAGGGCGGATTTGAGGGGCTGAATTGAGAGGGATTAAATTGAGGAGGGATGAGGGGGCTGAACTGAGGGGGTTGGGGGTTGGGGGCTGAATTGAGGGGGGTTGGACTGAAGGGGGTGGCCAGGGGAGCTGAGCTGAGTGGATTTGGGGGGCTGAATTGAGGGGGAGTGAACTAATGGGATAATGAGGATGGACTGAACTGAAGGGGGCTGGGCAGATGTGGGGGAGGGGGTCAGCCTGGACTGATGGGAGAACTCGGGGGGACAGGAGTGATTCGGGAGCTGGGGTCATTAATTGCTGGGCAGGGGATGGGCTGATGTTGGGCGGGGGAGATCTCTCCAAAATCCCAACTCGCTGGGGCCGGGCGCCGGTCTGATCCCGATTCCTGTCCCCGGCAGGTGCCTATGCCCAGGAGTGGGGCGTGACACTCGCACCAGAGCCCCTGGCTGGCTGGGTCGGGTCCTGTGTGACCATCCCCTGCTCCTTCACCTACCCCGCAGGGTGGAACGTCAGTGCCGTGAACTGGACACGGGACGGGGATCAAATCGTGTATCACTCAAACGAGACTCATGTCCACGCTGCCTTCAAGGGCCGCGCCCGCTATCTGGGGGACCTGCAGCACGACTGCTCCCTGCGGGTGACGGGGCTGCGCCCCAGCGATAACGGCACCTACCGCTTCCGGTTCAAAGCAGTGCGCAATGGCAGCAGTGACGCATGGACGAGTGACCCAGGACAGCAGCTCAATGTCTCTGGTAACCAGGTTCCCTCCAGCACCCCCAGTTCAATGCACTCAGAGAAGGCACCACACGCCCGTGTGCGTGCACACACACACACACACACACACGCACATTTCTGCCTTGCTTTGAAATCCAAGTGGTTAGCTCTAGGGGAAGTGTGGGGGGGGGGGGCGGGGTTAGTGGTTAGAGTTGGGAGCCAGGACTCCTGGGTTCTCTCCCCAGCTCTCGGGGAAGTGGGGTGTGGTGGTTAGAGTAGGGGGGACTTGTGGGTCAGACTCCTAGGCTGTGTTGTCAGATCCGCGTCCCCGTCACTCTGTCTAACCCTTGGCCTGTGCTGAAGAGCCGCTGAGACTGACCCTGCAGCCAGCGTAATGCAGCAGGCGTGAGGGGTCTCAGGTGGAGCCCGATAGTGGGACTGGGACCCTGCAGGACCCCCCCGCAGAAAAGTGGGAGCAGGTAAAATGTGTTTTGTTGGGGGTGGGTTCGGGTGGGCAAAAAAACAGGCTGCGGGAATTGGCGGGAAAACACTAAATCTCATAAATGTACCAAGAGTCGCCTATTGGGGAAATTGCTAAATATTTTCTTTGAGCTTCTCTTTCCTCTCCATGTTTATCTCCCTCGCTCCAAATCTGGGGAAATGCACCCGCCCAAGGCAGGTCAGAGACGCATCCTGGGAGAGCAGGAGTTACAGTGTGTTTGTACCTGGTTCAAGCAAGATTTGTTTGATTCTTTTAGTGCTAAAATTGGGTCTGAATTCCATTGGTATCGATCATATCTTCACCCACCGGTTTCTGTCTGTCGGTTGGTTGGTTGGTTGGTTTTTAGCAGCATGGGGGAATCTGTCTCTCTTGCGGGATTTGTGGGATCGAAGGTTTTTGTGGCTGGGAGGGGGATGAAAATGCAAAAAACGAAGCCGGGCACTTGAATAACAGGAACGGGACAGAATTGAAAATAGTCCCGCTTAGGGATCTAGTGTGAGGCCCGATGTGTGGTGCCTCCCACTGGCGGCTGCCCCCCTCCGGGCAGACCCAGCGCTCCCCGTGTCTCAGGCCAACTTTTGCTGCTCTCACCCATTGCCACGAGCCCTCATAGTCCCGGCCATACGAGCTCCCAGGCTGGGCTGCCCCCGTCCCCTGGGGGCTGCTCCTCACTCTGCAGCCAGGCCGCGGCCCCTGGGAGCACTGCCAGCCCCATGGCCCCAGCAGGGTTCAATGGCTCCTGACCCCTCCTCTCCTCACAGCCCATCCGTGCCAGCCCTCCCTGGGGCACCGAATGGAACCGGGACCCTCCCTCACCTTCACCGTGGGAGCCGCCTGCCCCCATCACCCCTCCTGGTACGACCGAGATGGCGCGCGGCGGAGCCCAGAGCAAACCCCGGGCCAGGCTGGGGCAACCAAGCTGCGAATATCCCCGTCCCAGCTGGACCCCGGCGCGGCGCTGAGATGCCAGGTGGATGGATACAGGGATGAGTGTGACTCTGACCAACCCCAGCCCCTGGGGACAGGTGAGCTCTGCTGCTAGATATGGCATGGGTAGAGCAGGGGGAACTGGGAGCCAGGATGCCTGGGTTCTATCCCTGACACAGAGATGAGAAGAATGGGGACTAGTGGCTAGAGCGGGGGACATGGAGTCAGGATTCTTGACTTCTATCCCCATTTTGGGGAGGGGGTGGTCTAGTGGGTTAAAATGGGGGAGACTCAGTGCCAGGACTCCTGGGTTCTTTCCCCAGCTCTGGGAGGGGAGTGGGTCTGTGGGTGAGAGCGGGGGATGCTGGGAATCAGGACTCCTCGGTTCTATTCCCTCAAAAACTCTCATCTGGCTCTAGCAAATATTCTTGATCCATGGGACTGGACGGGGAGGCACCTGCCCCTACGTTCAGTCCCGGGGCCCTGCTGACGAACTCTCACCCGACTCTCACCCTCAGCCACCCTCAAGTTGTCCAGGGTCGAGGTTTCGTGGCTGGCAGGGCAGGCAGCACTAAGCGAAGGTGACAATTTTACCCTGTGCTGCCGGGCTGCTGCCCTGTGGCCTGTCGCCGGGTACGTCTGGTCCCGCGGGGACGTGTGGCTGACAGAAACCAGGAAGGACTTACGTGTTGACAAGGCAGCCGTCTCTGACGGAGGGAGCTACGCATGCAGGGTCTGGGTCTCTGGCCCCGGCTGGGGGTATCTGAGCCTCTCTGCGAGGGAATCGGTCGAAGTTCAGCGTAAGTATCAAAGGCTGGTGAGAGCCTCCTCCATCGCAGCCCCCGATACTCCCCACACGGCCTCCTGGAGCAGCCCCGTGTGCCCCCACCTCATCCCCCCTGCTTCACCCCGCTCACCTCATTAGCCCCAGCCTCATAATCCAGCCCCACCTCTTAATAACCGGGTTTGGTCAACCCCAGTGCTGCTGGCTGTGGGCTGGGCCCCCCTGCTCCTCTGCATCGCTCCCATGGCTGGGCCCATCAGCGACAAATTCAGTTTGTGTCCCCCCCACACCTGCCCTGGGCCCCCAGCCCTCTCTGGGCCACTGCCCATCCCCCCACCTGACCCGGGGCCCCATTCCACATTGAGCTAGGCCCTGTCCCCTCCCACCTTCCTGGGTGTCCAGCCGCCTCTGTGCCAGGCCCTGCCCCTCGATCTGATTTGTGTCCCCGGACCCCTCTCGGACAGCCTCTGCCCCCAACAGACCCCCAGCCCCATATGGGCCAGGCCCTGTCACACCCCTCACCTGCCCCAGGCCCCCAGCTTCCTCTGGGCCAGGCCCGCTCCCCCACCCACAACTGCCTTGTGTCCCCAGAACTTTCTGGGGGACCCCTGCCCCTTATCCCCCTGCCACCCTGCCTGTTCTCGCCCCCTGGAGCCACATGGGCCAGGCCCTGCCCCTCACCCCCTGCCCTGGATCCCTTCCCCCCTCTGGGCCAGGTCCCCCCACTCTGTCTCTCTCCGTTCATGCCCCGTGTCTCCGTCTCGCCCCCTAGACGCCCCCATAGGTGTCCGTGTGATGGCAGCACCGAGCACCAGCCCGCAGGAAGGGGAATCGGTGACACTAACGTGCAGTTACACCAGCAGCCTCCCCGCCCCCAACTCCTACGCCTGGTACCGGGGCAGCCAGCGGCTGGAGGGATCCCGGCGGGAAATGGTGTTGAAGAGCATCATGGCGAAGCAGGCTGGGGAGTATCACTGTCAGGCCGCCAATGGGATCGGCCAGTCCCGGTCCCCTCCCATCACCATGTCCGGTGTAAGTGCCGGGGACGTGTGAAAAGAGACCTCCGGGCTGGGGGAGGGGCTGGGGTTGGGCCTTTGTGCCGTAGGCCCAGCGCGGGAGGGTCGTCGTGGCGATCGCGGTGGATCACGAGCTCACCAGGAGCTCCCAGCGCCGCGGTGGCCAGCAGGGCTAGCGCGATCCCGGGGTGCATGAACAGGGCAATCTGGAATCGAGCAGAGAGGGGATTTTCCCCTGGATCTGGTCCTGGTGTGACCGCGGCCCGGGTCCTGTGCCCAGTTCTGGGGCCCGCACTCCCAGGAGGTGGTGATCAGCTGGGGAGGGGTCAGAGAAGAGCCAGGAGAAGGAGTCAGGGGCTGGAAAACCTGCCCTAGGTTGAGAGACTCCAGGACTCCGTCTGTTTAGCTGAACCAAGGGAAGGGGAAGGGGGGACATGACCCCGTCTGGAAGATCCTACGCTAGGGTTACCATTCGTCCGGATTTACCCGGACATGTCCTCCTTTTTGTGCTAAAAATAGCGTCCGGGGGGAATTTGTAAAGCACTCACAATGTCCGGGATTTCCCCCCTCCCCCGGAGTGGCTGGGAGGGCTGCAGGAAAGTCCCGGGCTGGACTCCGGAGCAGCTGGAGAGGAGCTCCGCCCTGCATTCTGAGCAAGTGTCTCAGCACAAAGTGCAGCCCTCCCCTTTTGCAACTGGGAGCGGTTTCTGCCATGCAGCGTAGCAAAACGGGAGCGAGAGCACTTTGTGCTGATACAAGGGCAGCTCTCCCCTGCAACCCGGTCCGGACCTGGGACCGGGTTTTGTTGTGCAGGGCCAGGGACCGGGTTTTGTTGTGCTGGGGAGCTCAGCCATGTGTCCGGCTGGCACAGAGCCCAACACCCTGTTCTGAGCAGCAGGGTAAGGGGGGCAGGAGAAGGTGCAGGGAGGTTCTGGAGGGGGCAGTCAAGAAACGGGGGGGGGGGCTTTTTGGGGGGAGTGGAGAAAGTTTTGGGCAGTCAGGGTACAGGTAGGGGGTAGGGTCCTGGTGGGCAGTTGGGGGGGGGGGTCTTAGGAGGGGGCAGTTAGGGGACAAGGAACAGGGAGTCTTAGGTAGGGGGTGGGGTTCTGGAGGGCAGTTAGGAGCAGGGGTCCCAGGAGGGGGCAGTCAGGGGACAAGGAGCGGGGGGGGTAGGGGGCTGGGAGTTCTGGGGGGGAGCTGTCAGGGGGCAGGGGTGGGGAGAGGGATCGGAGCAGTCAGGGGACAGGGAGCAGAGGGGTTTAGATGGGTTGGGAGTTCTGGGGGGGGCTGTCAGGGGGCAGGAGTGCGGAGAGGGATCGGAGCAGTCAGGGGACAGGGAGCAGAGGGGTTTAGATGGGTTGGGAGTTCTGGGGGGGGCTGTCAGGGGGTGGGGAGTGGTTGGATGGGGCGTGGGAGTCCCAGGGGTCTGTCTGGGGGTGGGGGTGTGGATAAAGGTTGGGGCAGTCAGGGGACAAGAGGCAGGGAGGCTTAGATAGTCCTGGGGGGCAGTTAGGGGCAGGGGTCCCAGGAGGGGGTAGTCAGGGGACAAGGAACGGGGGGAGGGTTGGGAGGTCAGGGGGGGCGGGAAGTGGGAGGGGCAGGGGCGGGGCTAGGGCGGGGCTCCTCCCGTCCTCTTTTTTGCTCGCTGAAATATGGTAACCCTATCCTACGCGAAGAAGAGAACGTTGATCATGGGCCCGGCGGCCGAGCAGACCGAGATCCAGGGGCTGGAAGCTGAAGCTAGACAAATTCCGACTGGCAATAAGGTGCAAATGTTGAGCAGAGAGGAGAATTTGCCATTGAAACAACGATCTCGGGACGTGGTGGATTCTCCATCCTGCGGAATGTTTAAATCACGCTGGGATGTTTTGCTAAAGGATCTGCTCTCGTTCTAACGGGAATGAATTCAGTGGGGTCCTGTGGCCTGTGTCACCCAGCTGGTCCTTCTCCCCTTAGATTCTATGGATCATCCTTCCCTGTGCCCATCTCTGCCTTTGCCCGAGGTTTTGGGGAGGCTGGCTGTGAGATTTAGGGGGACTGAAGTGTGGGGGGGGGTGAACTAATGGGATGCATTGGATGGACTAGACTGAAGGGGGCTGGGCACCTGACCTGTGGCCCCATTCCTGTCTGGGCCATGCCTTGCCCCCCCCACACCTACCGTGAACCCCCAGATCCTTCTTGGGGACCCCCTGTCCCTTATCCCCCTGCCACCCTGCCTGTTCTGGCGCCCTGTAGCCAGATGGGCCAAGCCCTGCCCCTCACCTCCTGCCCTGAAACCCTTCCCTGCTCTGGGCCAGGCCCCCCCCTCACTCTGTCTCTGAAAAGTGCCCGTTTGCCCCAGAGCCCCTCTCACTCATCCAAGTGTCATTTGCCTTTTCAGTGACGATGATTAAGGGAGGGACCCCACCAGCCGGCAGGGCCCCAATACTTGTGTCTGTTAACCACACGCAGCAGCCAGGCCAAGCTACCCGCACACACGGCTGCTTTCTAAAGCCTTGAACACGGTGAGCGCCCCAGAGGCTCACCGCCTAGTTAAAGTGACACCAGCCCAGGACACACAACCCCATTTTTCTCATCCTTTTCCCGGCTCCTTTGTCCCCCCATTTCCAGATGCCCCTAAAGGCGCAAACATCACGGCTACACCTGGCGCTGACCCGGACAAAGGGGACCCCGTGAATTTAACCTGCCGCTTCCGCAGCCGTGTCCCCGCCAACATCACCTCGCCTGGTGCCAGGATAACGCCAGGTGTCCCCGGAAGGTCCTGAGAGTCCCTGGTACCCCGGGGGCCTGGCTGGGGAATGCCCAACACCCAGGCTGGGAAACCCTTGGGCTGTGGGTTCTGATCCCGTCGGGTTCCGTGCTGCCCGGCTCGGGTCGGGCTGGGCCGGGCTGTCAGCGCCCCACACTGGTGACACCAGCTCCTGTCTTCCCTCAGGCTGTCGCAACTGCCAATCTCTGAAGCCCGTCCTCTCAGGCTGTAGCAACTGCCAATCTCTGAACCCTGTCCTTGTGGCCTGCGTTGTGGTTGCCGTCCTGCTCCTCATCATCCTCGTTAATGTGGGGGTTTGTTACCTGCTTGTGAGAGGTCGGCGGCAGGCGGGAGCCAAGGGGTCTGCGGAGGGTAAGAGCCAGGCTGGGTGGGTGGGAACAGGGATGGGGCTGGTGCAGGGGGTTGGTGATTTGGGGGGGCTGGTGGGAGACACATGGGAGAATTTGGGGGGTTGGGACCAGTGTTTTGGGGGGAGACACTGTGGGTGATTCAAGGGGGGCAGAGGCTCATGGTTTGGGGGGTGGTGGAAGACACTTGAGGAAACACAATGAGGAGGCTGGTGGTTTGGGAGTCTGGTAGAAGATACCTTGGGGGAACACAAGGCTGGGGGGATGTTGAGACACATGGGGTGATATGTGGGGTGCTGGTGGGAGATGGGGAAATACCAGGGGTGGGGGACAGTGGTCTGGGATGGTTGGAGGGAGACACTTGGGGGAATGCAGGGATGCAGCCAATGATTTTAGTTTATGATTCATTTATTGTATGATGTTAAGATTCATTAACATACAATCACTGTCTGGTCAGTAGAGCTGAGCTGTAGGGCTAGAGAGGTCTAAGACTGATCAGTATTTAGCAGGAATAACCATTTATTAGAGCAGCAGTTCTCAGACTTGGGGGGAGGGATAGCTCAGTGGTTTGAGCATTAGCCTGCTAAACCTAGGGTTGTGAGCTCAATCCTTGAGCGGCCCATTTAGGGAACTGGGGTAAAAAAATCTGTCTGGGGATTGGTCCTGCTTTGAGCAGGGGTTGGACTAGATGATCTCCTGAGGTCCCTTCCAACCCTGATATTCTATGACTCCATTGCACCATGACCCCCTTCTGACCACAGAGTTACTGCAACCCCCAGGATGGGAGAGAGCCCAAGGCATGCCCCCAGGTGGGCTGGAGAGGGGGCCACAGTCTGAGTCCTGCCGTTTCAGGTGGGGCTGGAGCTGGGTCCCTGAGTCCCAGCAAGTCTAATGCTGGCCCTGGCAACCCCATTAAAATCAGGTCCAGAACCGCTGTATTAGAGAGCTAAGGCTGAAACGCTAGGCCAAGGCCTGCAAGATTTTAGCTTCACTATTTTGGGCCTCGGAGCTAAGAAATGCCGACAGACGTAAGTGAGCGAAGGAAAACCCGCTGCCCTGAGATGCTGGGAAAAGAGGCACCAAGGGGCAATGATACAAACAATCAGCCCGAAGATTAACTTTAAATCACAAAAATGCTGTAGCAGCACATCTGGCTCCAACATGTGTCTGCACCACAGGCTACGGGTTGTGTGTCAGTGTTAATGAGAACGTGCATCCGAAGAAGTGGGCTGTAGCTAGGGTTACCATACGGCCTCTTTTTCCCGGACATGTCCGGCTTTTCGGCACTCAAACCCTCGTCCGGGGGGAATTGCCAAAAAGCCGAACATGTCCGGGAAAATGGCGGCTCTGCTCCTCCCCTGACGCTTCGGCTCTGTTTAAGAGCCGGGCTGCCCGAGCGCTATGGGCTTCAGGCAGCCCCCTTGCCTCCGGACCCTGCGCCCCCAGCCGGGCACTTCCCTTCCCGGGCTCCGGCGGCGCAGGGTCCGGAGGCATGGAGGCTGCCCAAAGCCGATAGCGCTGGGGCAGCTCGGCTCTTAAACAGAGCCGAAGAGTCAGGGGAGGAGCAGAGCCTCCAGCCGCGGGGGCTCTGCTCCTCCCCAACTCTTCGGCTCTGTTTAAGAGCCGAGCGCTACCGGCTTCGGGCAGCCCCCATACCTCCGGACCCTGCGCCACCGGAGCCCGGGAGGGGAAGTGGCCAGCTGGGGGCGCAGGGTCCGGAGGCATGGGGGCTGCCCAAAGCCCAAGCGCTACGGCTACACGGTTTGCCGGGCAGCATCCAGACCCTGCACCCCCGGCTGGGCGCATCCCCTCCCGGGCTCCAGCTGCGCTGGGGAAGCGCCGGCCGGGGGCGCAGGGTCTGGGGGCTGCCCGGCAAACCGTGAAGCCGGTAGCGCTCGGGCAGCCCTTTCCCTGTGGCTGGGAGTGGGAGGGAGGAGGGGGCGGAGTTAGGGCGGGGAAGGGGCGGGGTTGGGGGTGGGGAAATGGGTGGGGCCAGGGCCCGTGGAGGGACCTCTTTTTTTATTTATTAGATATGGTTACCCTAGCTGTAGCCCACGAAAGCTTATGCTCTAATAAATTTGTTAGTCCCTAAGGTGCCACAAGTACTCCTGGTCTTTTTAATGAGAACAAAGAGAATCTACACAACCTATAGCGAGGGCCCTACCAAATTCATAGTCCATTTTGGTCAATTTCCTGGATTGTAAAAATAGTAAATTTCATGAGTTCTGCTATTTAAATCTGAAATGTCACGGCCTTGTAATTGTAGGACCCTGACCCAAAGAGGAGGGGGGTGGGGTTTGCAAGGTTATTGTAGGGGGGTTGTGGCACTGCTACCCTTACTTCTGCGCTGCTGCTGGTGGCGGCGACGCTGCCTTCAGAGCTCGACACTCGGTCAACAGCCGCCGCTCTCCGGCTACCAACTGTCACTCTCCGGCCAGCCAGCTCTGAAGGCAGCGCAGAAGTGAGAGTGGCAATACCAAGACCCCCCTAATATAACCTTGTGACTCACCCCGCAATTCCATTTTTGAGTCAGGATCCCCACTTTCAGAAACGCTGGTTTCCCCCGTGAAATCTGTATTGTACAGGGTAAAAGCACATAAAAGACCAGATTTCACGGGGGGTGGGAGGGGGAGACGAGATTTCATGGGGGGGAGACGAGATTTCATGGTCCGTGGCGCATTTTTCATGGCCATGAATTTGGTAGGGCCCCACCTATAGAAATTGGGGGACTGTAAGTGTCATGGGGACACAGACCCATAAGGGAAAAGTGGGGTGAAACTTTCAGGTACGTGCACAGAAGGTCGCTATAGGCAGACTCACCTTACAAAAAGCGGGGACCCAGAGCGGGGAAATTGAGCTTCCTATGAGAAAACTCCAGCGGGGCCCATCCCTCTCCTGACGATCGATCCAGGGGAGACCCAGCAGCCCCTCGCACTGTGTGGGAGGCTGCGAGTCCGTGTGTAGCTATCACTGGTGCATGGATCGCTCTAGGAGTCGGACACGCGGTGACAGTCATCACTCAGCTGGTGACTTCAATACAATTGAGCAGAGACAGGGACCTTGTTCCTGCCACTGTCTGTGTTACTGGCCTGGGCCTCCCTGTGTCCCGGTGACGCTGGATCTAAACCAGGCCGAGGTGACTCTGCTGAACGGAGACGGTAGCCGACAGCACCGGCCCCTCACTGCTGTAATGTTATATCACTGGCACTCACTTCAAATAAAAATAAAGGCTACAGGGGGTGGGGGGTGGCTGGTTTGGGGGGCTCATGAGACACTTGGGGGGATCCAGGGTGGTTTAGGGGTGCTGGTGGGAGATACTAGGGTGTATTCAGGGGGCTGGTGGTGTGGGGGAGCTTGTAGGAGACATTTGGGGGCAGTCAGGGGATAGGGGGGCCAGTGGTTTAGGAGGGCTGGTGGGAGACACTTGGGGGATTCAGGGGGCTGGTGATTTGGGGGACCCGGATCTAATATAAGAAACTATTTTCCCTTTCCCACGAGGTGCTGAGTTTTCCCTCAGGGCAGAGACGGAGTCACCCTATGAGGTGAGTGCAGGGTCTGTTACCCTCCCCCTGGGCCCCGCTGCCCCCTGCTGGCTGGGTGTGTGTGCAGCTGCAGCCTCCCCATCCCCCACACTGCAAATCTCTGCCCCCTGCTGGGTGGAACCAGCGCTGCCCGAGTGTGTGTGTCTTAGACCCCGTCCTGCTACTGGCTCAGGGGAGATTCCCTCAGCCACAGAGTGTCCGGTCCTGGCAGCACCCACCCCGCTGGCCCTGGGGCCCATGGAGCAGGGATCTCACTGGCTCTCTGTTTGGGCTACAGGAACTCGAAGGACCAACACAGGATATTTACAGCCAGTTGGACTCTCCCCCAACCGGTTCCCACTGAGCTCCGCCAAAATCCCGACCAGCCGGGGACCCCTCTGCACGGCCGGGACCCTAAACACAAAGAGACGCCATCACTCAACAGGGCCAGATCCCAGGGGGTCCACAAGTGCCGACTTTCCATTGTGCCAGGGAGTGCTCGACCCCTGGCTCTGCCCCAGGCCCCACCCCCACTCCCCGCCTTCCCTCAAGGCCCCACCCCTACCCTGCCCCACCTTTTCCCACACCTGAGTGCACTGCGTCCTCGCTCCTCTTCCCTTCCCTCAGCCTCCTGCACCACAAAACAGCTGATGGTGGCAAGCGGGAGTTGCGGGGACGGAGGGGGAAACACTGATGGGGGGTTGCCGGTGTGTGCTCAGCACCCACCATTTTTCCCAGTGGGTGCTCCAGCCCCAGACCACTCATGGAGTCGGCACCTATGCTGGGGCCAATTGGCCGTAGCTCCATTGGAATGAATGGGGCCAGACCCCCAGCTGGGTTGATGTGGCCGTCACTCCACTGGAGAGCTCAACTGGGAATAAATAGCTCTGAAATGTAGGGATTGGGTATTTTTTTTCTATATCAACTTTACAAAAAACAGTGGAAATACCTGTGATGTTCTGTACCTCGTGGGAACACCCTGCACCCCCATGTTCATCCTTATAATATGATTGTGTGGTATCTAATGCAAAGTTTGTCATGTCGGGTGGCTTCGGAAGGCTCATGATGCAGTGAGCATTGTTGTTATAGTGATGTTATAGGACTTGTTGTTACAGTAATGTTATAGGAGTAAGCGACAAGGAGTCCTGTGGCACATTATAGACTAACGGACATATTGGAGCATAAGCTTTCGTGGGTGAATACCCACTTCATCAGATGCATGTAGTGGAAGTTTCCAGAGGCAGGTATAAATATGCAGGCAAGAATCAGTCTAGAGATAACGAGATTAGTTCAATCAGGGAGGATGAGGCCCTCTCCTAGCAGTTGAGGTGTGAACACCAAGGGTTATAGTAGTGTTATAGGTTATAATTTCATGTATATAGTTATGAGGCTGAAAATGTGTCTTCGTGGCTTAAGATGAGCCCCAGCAAAAACTCTCCACAAGCAGAGGGTCAGTTCACACCTCATCAGGGCATGTATGGGACAAACCCAGCCCAGCCTCACAGGAACAAAGGACACTGGCCTAGGCAGCAACAAAAGAATCTGTTGTACTCTTGAGTGAGTCACCCCCCTTCCTTTGGCCAGTTTGGGACTGCGATGAGGTAATGCTCACCTGACTCTGAAGTGGGGGGGGAGACTAGAGGGAAGAAAGGACAAGATAAAATGGAGAGACGTTTGCCATGCTCGCTCACTCTTCCACCTACATCTACAGACACCACCACCAAGCAACTGAAGCTCTGATCAAAGGGGAGAGCCTGGCTGAAGGACAACCAGCCAGCCTCTGGGGAGAAGCATCTAAGGTGTAAGGGCATTGAAAGTGTTAAGATCAGCTTAGAATGTGTTTTGCTTTTATTTTATTTGACCCCCAAATCTGACTTGTTCTGCTTTGACTTATAATCACTTAAATCGATCTTTATAGTTAATAAATCTGTTTGTTTGTTCTACCTGGAGCCGTGCGTTTGGTTTGAGGCATGTCAGAGACTCCGCTTGGAAAAACAAGCCTGGGACATAGCAATTGCTTTGATAAATTAATGAACTCATATAAGCTTGCAGCGTCCAGTGCGCATAACTGCAAGACGGAGGTTCCTAGGGTTGTCTCTGGGACCGGCGATATTGGCTAGCGTATTCAGTTGCACAATCCAAGGAGCAGCTTTAGGTCAGAGGCTGTGCGTGACCAGCCCAGGAGTGGGGGTTCTCCCAGCAGAGCAGGGTAAGGCTGGTCCCAGAGTCAAGGATGGGAGTGACCTGGCAAATCACCCGTCCAGAGAACACCAGAGGGGACGTCACAATACCTAGACAAAAACCTTCGATTTTTGCAAGGGAGAGGAGAACTCGGGAGATTTCAAATCCCAAAGACAAGACAGGCAGGAGATTCCCAGCTCAAGTCAAAGTTAGGAGAACCCAGCATTTGACAGCAGCAATTCCCAGCCCTAAGCAGGATCTGGGCTGCAGCCGGGCTCTGGGGAACGAGCAGTGGGTGTGAGCTTGTTTCAGAGGGTTTTCCTGGCTCCTAGATAGGAGGGTGAACACAGGCCGGGGCATTGATGGTGGAGTCTCATTGGGTTCAGGGTCCTGGCAGCGCAGAGGGGACCACGGCTCACAGGGACCTCGGCCAGGCTCAGTTAGAATAGCCCCCCAGGCTGTTATAATCGTCTCCATCATCGTCCAAGGGGCTGGTGATATCCCCGGAGCGCAGGATTTCCTGCTGGGGACACAGAACAACACACAGTGGGAAAGAGGGTCTGAAGACCAGTGATCACACCCCCAGCTTGAGGGGGGGAGGGTGTCTGCCCCTATGGGCAGTGAGGGGACGAGTGGTTAGAGCAGGGGCCTGGCAGCAGGGACTCCTGGGTTCTATCCCCATGCTGGGAGGAGAGTGCAGTCTGCTGATTGGGAGGCGGGGCTTGAGGGCCAGGACTCCTGGGTTCTATCCCCAGTGCTGGGAGGGATCTAGTGGTTAGCGCAGGGCACTTTGTTCTGCTCCCATTGCGTCGCTCCCCATCCCCCGCTCTGGGGCAGGGCTGTCCGGCATGTGGTGCTAGAAACGCTCCCCATCCCGGTTTCCTGCGTTGCTGCTCCTGGGCAGGCTCAGGGGATCTGTGGCGGGTGCAGAACATCTGCTGAAGGAGGGGGGGGGCTGGGCCGGGAGGTGGAGACCAGGCCAGGAGAGGGGCCGATGGACAGAACCAGGGACAGCGCTGGGGGAGGGGCTCAGTTTTGCCTTTAAAACGATGTGCCCCCAAATTCTTGCTCCGACCCCTCGCTCCCCTGAGCACATGGGCTCCATTCACAACAAAGTGTTTTTCTTTCTGGCCACTTTGCAGCCAGCGATTCCCCAGGGGCGGGAAAGGGGGACAGGCCCCGCCAGGGCGAAACCCAAACCCTAGGGGTCAGCCCTGTCCTGGGCCCAGACCGCAGCCCCGCAGTGCTAAGGAACCGACAGCCCAGGCAGCCCCTCGCTGTCATTCTGTCTGTGCCCACGTGGGGGGACGTGGACGCGGGGCCAGAGAAGGACCCTCTGTATGGAACGGGGCTGAGGTTACAGGTAGGATTGTATATTCCACCCCACCCCCGTGCCCAGGGCACGATCGCCCCCTATTGTCTGTGCCCCAGGCTGATCGCAGGTCTGGGCTGAGATATCCTGAGCAATTAGTGACCTTTCCATTCCCCTGTGTCCCAGCGCCCCCTAGTGCCGGGCTGGGGCATTGGGGCCAGTCCTGCCTGCCAGGGGAGAGCCCCCACCCTGCTCCCCTGCCCATCTCCCATCCATTAGGGTTACCATTCGTCCGGATTCTCCCGGACATGTCCGGCTTTTTTCAGTTAAAAATAGCGTCCGGGGGGAATTTGTCAATGTCCGGATTTCCCCCCCATGCAGAGCGCGTGCGCTGACAGGGCAGCCGGCCGGATCGTGCCACTCACACGGGGCTCTGGCAGCCAGAGCCCCTCCTCCGCTTCCCCCTCCTCTCCCCTGCCACTTGAGACCACTCCCCTCCTCTCCCTCCCTCCCCCTCCCTGCATTCGCAGATCGCCGGCCGGCCGTTCGCATCGGGCCTCCGGCAGTCTGGAGCTCCTCCCGCTCCCCCTCCCCTGCTGCCCAGCGCGCCGCCCTGCAGCACGGTAAGGGGGCCGGGGGTCAGAGAAGCGGCAGGAAGGTTCTGGGGTGGGGGGGTAATCAAGAGACAGGGAGCAGGGGGAGGGTTGGATGGGTCAGGAGTTCGGGGGGGACAGTTGGGGGTGTAAGGTTTTGGGCAGTCAGAGTACAGGTGGGGGGGTCTCAGGAGGGGGCAGTTAGGGGACAAGGCACAGGGAGTCTTAGGTAGGGGGTGGGGTTGTCGAGGGCAGTTAGGAGCAGGGGTCCCAGGAGGGGGCAGTCAGGGGACAAGGAGCGGGGGGGGTGTTTGGGAGTTCTGGGGGGGGGGGCCGTCAGGGGGCAGGGATGGGGAGAGGGATCGGAGCAGTCAGGGGACAGGGAGCAGAGGGGTTTAGATGGGTCGGGAGTTCTGGGGGGGGCTGTCAGGGGGTGGGGAGTGGTTGGATGGGGCGTGGGAGTCCCAGGGGTCTGTCTGGGGGTGGGGGTGTGGATAAGGGTTGGGGCAGTCAGGGGACAGGTAGGGGGTAGGGTCCTAGGGGGCCAGTTAGGATGTGGGGAAGGTCTCAGGAGGGGGCAGTCAGGGGACAAGGCGTGGGGGGGAGGGTTGGGAGTTCTGAGGGGGCAGGAAGTGGGAGGGAGTGGAAGGGGCAGGGGCGGGGCTAGGGCAGGACAGGGGCAGGGCTAGGGCGGGGCTCCTCCCGTCCTCTTTTTTGATTGTTGAAATCTGGTAACCCTACCATCCATGCCCGGATCGTGCCCACCCCGGCTTAGCCAGAGAGAGGAAAGTGAAAGGACTCAGACGCTCCTAAACAACCCCCTGCACCTGCAGCGAAAGGGGGGAATTTGGAGCCACCCTTCAAGGCGCTCTGGGGCCCGGCCCAACCCTGAGCTCGTCCCCAGGGGGACCCACCGATATCTCACCCCTGCCCTGCCTGGTGCCACTTCCCCTTTCCCCTCTGGAGGCACCAGACTGATTGCTCAGCTCCCCCCCAGCCAGATCGGCTGCCGGAGCTGTGGCTGCAGGACGCGCTATAAGGTAATTGCATCTTCTCCTGCCGACGGGAGTGGAGGCTAGTGGTTAGAGCGGGGGGCTGGGAGCCAGGACTCCTGGGTTCTTTTCCCAGCTCCATGCAGCTCCATTGTGCCGAGTGCCCCCCAGACACACTGAGAGACGGTCCCTGCCCTCTTGTGCTCCCAGGCTAACCCAGCCCCCTGGGGTGCTCCGGGGCAGAGAACCGTGGGGCTCAGGAGAAACAATCCACCAGGGGGCAGCGCACTTCATAGTGGGTGTTTGCAGAGCTCCCCTCATCCCCTAGGGCTCTGTGTGCCCCCCTCCCACCCCTTCTAGGTCAGGGACTCCCTGAAACCTCTTTCCCTTAGCAGGGGCTCTCTGTGCCCCCGTTTCACGTCTGCACCAGGGTCCCCCAATCTAACCCCCAGGCCAGGGGCCCTCTGGGCTCCCCATTCCTGCCTCCCCCATAGCAGCTCCCCCCCAGCCAGGGGCTCAGTCTGTGCCCCCTCCCCATTGGGACACTGGGCAGAGCTGAGCTGGCAGTGGGGTGGGGCTGGAAGGCATCAATGGTGCCACGAGCCGGTTCTCAGATCTACCGTCAGTTTCAGAGCCAGCTGGAGCTGTGGCTGCTCTGACCAGATGTGGGGAGCTCTGTGTGTCCCCCATTTTCCCCCATCTGGTTGGTCCATTGCCCCCCACCCCCAATCAATATGTCTCTGCTCCTGGGAGCCGCCAACTTTCCCTGGCACTAGGGGGCGCTGTGCTGCAGGAATCAGGATAGGGATGCTAGGGGGCGTTGTGGTGCAGGGGGTGAGGTGGAGGTGCTGGGGGGGCACTGCGCTGCAGGGGGCAGGTTGGAGGCACTAGGGGGCGCTGTGCTGCAGGAGGGAGTCGGGAGGCACTAAGGGGCGTTGTGCTGTGGGGGGCAGGGTGGAGGCACTAGGGGGCGCTGTGCTGCAGGAGGGAGTGGGGAGGCACTAAGGGGCGTTGCGCTGCAGGGGGCAGGGTGGAGGCACTAGGGGGCGTTGCGCTGCAGGGGGCAGGGTGGAGGCACTAGGGGGCGCTGTGCTGCAGGAGGGAGTGGGAGGCACTAAGGGGCGTTGTGCTGTGGGGGGCAGGGTGGAGGCACTAGGGGGCGCTGTGCTGCAGGAGGGAGTGGGGAGGCACTAGGGGGCGTTGCGCTGCAGGGGGCAGGTTGGAGGCACTAGGGGGCGCTGCGCTGCAGGGGGCAGGGTGGAGGCACTAGGGGGCGCTGTGCTGCAGGAGGGAGTCGGGAGGCACTAGGGGGCGCTGTGCTGCAGGAGGGAGTGGGGAGGCACTAGGGGGCGCTGTGCTGCAGGAGGGAGTGGGGAGGCACTAAGGGGCGTTGTGCTGTGGGGGGCAGGGTGGAGGCACTAGGGGGCGCTGTGCTGCAGGAGGGAGTGGGGAGGCACTAAGGGGCGTTGTGCTGTGGGGGAGGGTGGAGGCACTAGGGGGCGCTGTGCTGCAGGAGGGAGTGGGGAGGCACTAAGGGGCGTTGTGCTGTGGGGGGCAGGTTGGAGGCACTAGGGGGCGCTGTGCTGCGGGGGGGAGTGGGGAGGCACTAAGGGGCGTTGTGCTGTGGGGGGCAGGGTGGAGGCACTAGGGGGCGCTGTGCTGCGGGGGGGAGTGGGGGGGCACTAAGGGGCGTTGTGCTGTGGGGGGCAGGGTGGAGGCACTAGGGGGCGCTGTGCTGCAGGAGGGACTGGGGAGGCACTAAGGGGCGTTGTGCTGTGGGGGGCAGGGTGGAGGCACTAGGGGGCGCTGTGCTGCAGGAGGGAGTGGGGGGGCACTAAGGGGCGTTGTGCTGTGGGGGGCAGGGTGGAGGCACTAGGGGCGCTGTGCTGCAGGAGGGAGTGGGGAGGCACTAGGGGGCGCTGTGCTGCGGGGGGGAGTGGGGAGGCACTAAGGGGCGTTGCGCTGCAGGGGGCAGGGTGGAGGCACTAGGGGGCGCTGTGCTGCGGGGGGAGTGGGGAGGCACTAAGGGGCGTTGTGCTGTGGGGGGCAGGGTGGAGGCACTAGGGGGCGCTGTGCTGCAGGAGGGAGTGGGGGGGCACTAAGGGGCGTTGTGCTGTGGGGGGCAGGGTGGAGGCACTAGGGGCGCTGTGCTGCAGGAGGGAGTGGGGAGGCACTAAGGGGCGCTGTGCTGCGGGGGGGAGTGGGGAGGCACTAAGGGGCGTTGCGCTGCAGGGGGCAGGTTGGAGGCACTAGGGGGCGCTGCGCTGCAGGGGGCAGGGCGGGGCACTCAATGCCAGTGAAACCCTGAGGCTGCTCTCCGGGGTCCTCCCCGTCACCTTGGTTTGCTCAACGCCCAGAGGAAGTGGCAGCGTCTCTGCAACAAAACACCCCGGCCGAGGCCCAGCCAGTGACCCTTGACGCGGGGGAAACAGCTGCTCTGATGTCCTGTGCTGTTGGGGAGCGGGGGAGGGGCGTTCTCAGGGCTCTTCATCCCCCGTCCCCTAAGTGGGGGATCAGACGTGAGGAGCAGCCGGGGCCTTTGACTCTGGACTGCGCCATGCCCAGCCTGCGGCAATGCACACAGCCTGACAGCTGCTGCACAGCTGGGGAAACTGAGGCACGGGGTGAATGAAAGACCCTCATACACAAGTGGGCTCAGAGTTCTGGGCTCTTCTGCTGCTCTAACCACTAGACTCTGCTCCCCAGCCAGAGCCATGGATAGAACCCAGGAGTCCTGGCTTCCAGCCCTCACCCCCTAACTGATTAGAGGCTTCTGGTGTGAGCTCCCACGGGGTGTGGGTGGGCTTGTACCAAGCCCTGTAATAACAGAACCCAGCCCAGCGGGGTGTGTAACGGTTCCCCTGCGTTTAGCTGCTTTCCCTATGTAAATATGACGCCCTTTGCACCGCGCCATGCACGACAAACCCATCCGGCAGCTATTTCTTCTGCCTTTTGGCAGGGCTAGTTAGTCAGAGCAGGGGGATTGGGAGCCAGGACGCCTGGGTTCTCTCCCAGCCCTGGGAGGGGAGCGGGGTCTAGTGGTTAGAGCGGGTAGCGGGTTCCCTGCAGTCTCCCCTCCAGCTGGTCTCTCTCTGGTGGTTGATGTTGCTCTGGGTCATCGCAGTAACCGACCAGCTCTTCGCTCTTTCCTCTGCTCCCCGGCGCCGCGGCTGCCCAGGGGTCACCATGAGGCGTCTCGTCTGGCTGCTGTTCCTCCCGGGTAAGGCCCCTTCGTCTCACCCTCAAGGTCTGGCTGCTTCAGCCCCACAGAGCCCTGGGGGCCGGGGAGGGGAGACTCGGCCTGGGGGTCACAAGCTCAGAGGGAGGTTTTCCTCTGTGAGATTTTCTCCACTTGCATCAGACTAATGTGATCCAGGGATTGGCGGTCGGGGGTGGGCTGGGATTCAGGACTCCTAGGTTCTATCCCAGCTCTGGGAGGGGAGTGGGGTCTAGTGGTTTAGAGGTGGGAATCAGGAATCGTGGGTTCTTCCCAGTGTGCTGATGGGGAAACTGAGGCACAGAGCCACACCATGAGCTGAACAGGGAGTTTAGTGCTGGGAATCAAACCCCGATCTCCTGAGTCCCAGTTCGGCATCAGAACCGCCTGGCCAGCCTGCCCCTCGCTCCCATCTCTGTCACTCTGCTGCTTCCAGGCTTCCTCTGTCAATGTGACCCATCTGTCGAGGTCCCCGAGTCCCTGATCGCTTGGACGGGGGCCTGTCTGTCCATCCCGTGCCTGTATCGATCCTGTGTCCTGAACCCCATAAGGACAAAGAAATTGACCATCAACTCCCTGACCTGGTACCTGAACCCTGTGTATGACTCTGAGAAGAAAGATTTCAGTGGCACCGTCCTGTATAAACATAGCGCCTCCATCAGCCCAGCCGTCACAGAGCGTGTGAGGTTCCTGGGGGACCTGGAGAGAGATTGCAGCCTGCAGCTGTCTGACCTGCGGGCCAGCGAGAACGGCACATACGGGCTGAGACTGATCATCTCGAGCACTGGGCAGAAGCCAGAGGAGAAGAAGTGGATGACTAAGATCAGTGTGAACGTGATGGGTAAGAGGGAAAATCCTGGGCTTCCTTGTAGGAACAGATTAAAGACTCATAGCCCACCCCACCCCCTGCTCTAACCACTCGACCCCACTCCCCTCCCAGAGCTGGGAGAGAACCTAGGAGTCCTGCCTCCCAGCCCCCCCCAAACACTAGATCCCACTCTGGTAGCAGCCATGCCTGGGGACACAGCTCAATGTGCCTGGGATGACATCCAGGCCGTCTGTTCCTATTTTCTCCACCTCTGTTCCATCCCTTTAATGAGGTAACGACTCTCGCTAAAGTCTGGGGCTACAGCCAGTCTTGAACTCCCCGTGTGCACAAGAACAGCACCGACCTCTGCCAGTCGAGCTAAAGGAGATGGGTCCTTACCTAGCAGAAGCAGTAGGTTGTTATCCTCCGTGCTGCTCAGCAGAGCCTCCAGCAAAACGGAACAACAGTTTGGATAGAAAACTTCAAAGTTGTTTCCATTTTACGGTGTTTTTCCAAATTTCTCCTGAAATATTTTACTCACAAACTTTGAATTTAATTTTTCCACTTGCTTTTTGTTCCCTTTTCACCCCAAGTGCAGCACAAGGAAGAATGTTGGGGGTTGGGTTTTGTTATTTCATGTTTTCCCTTTCCCCCCATATGCCCCAGGGGAAGTAGTTTTTGGTGCCTCAGTTTCCCCACCTGAAAATCAGGGAGAATAATCCTTTGCCTATTTCCATTGTGGTCTCTTTGGGGCAGGGACTGTCTTTCGCTATGTCTGGGCAGCGCCCGGCACAACAGGGTCCTGATGTCACCTGGGGCAGGGACTCTACCTAATTCAGTAGGAAGAGAGCCTGAGATGTGAGCCCTTGTATCAGAGGCCTGGTATGAGGCAGGCCCTGCTCACAGAATGTGGCAAACACAGGGCGGATCTTGCAGAAATACACATTGCTAAGAAGTGCTAGGCACAGAGCACTCCCGCAAACACAGCCCGATATTAAGTGGTACCAAGGAAAGTACAAAAACCTTCCCCCAGGATAACGGGAACACACTGACCCCTCCTAACAGATAAGATCAGGCTGACAGTACAGAACTTGTTTATAGCAGGGTATAAAGATGTACCTGAGGCTTTGTCTACACTAGGCACCTTTCAGCGACACAGTTGTGCCGCTACAGCCCTGCCGCTAAGGGGCGCGCAGTGTAGCCACTGTTTGTCGGCAGGAGAGAGCTCTCCTGCCGACAAAAAAATTCCACCCCCAGTGAGCGGCAGCAGCTTTGTCGGCGGGATAGCACTCCTGCCCACAAAGCACTGTTCACACCACCACTTTTCGTCGGTAAAACTTTTGTTGTTCAGGGCGTGTGTGTTTTTTAACATCCCTGAATGACAAAAGTTTTGCCGACGAAGTTCCAGTGTAGACACAGCCTCAGAGGGAGACTCTTTGGCCAGCCGAGGGGGCAGTGGAAAGTCCTGCCATGGACTGAGCTGCGTCCATTGTCACGGGCAGACATGTCTTAGTGTCCTCGTAGAGTCTGCTGGGTGCTACTATCATGCTTTGTCGCCAATAAACTTGGTCCGGTGCCTTCGTACCTTAACGGATCTTGTGGTCATTGGGCGGTTCACTCGAGGTGTCTACGCAGAGCTGGGGCAGCACACAGAGAACACACACATGCAGTCGAACATCTAACACCACCTAATAATAAAGTGTTCTCCTTACTAACTTTCTCCTTTGTCCCCCTGACACAGGTTCGCCTCCAGCTCCTCAAATCCAAACACCCAGTGAGTTCAGGGAGTCAATCGCAGCCCAGGCAGTTTGCTCCGTAGCCTATCACTGCCCCAACTACCCCATAACCCTGACGTGGGTCGGTTTGGGGCATAGGACTCCTGAGCCCACCATGAGGACGGGGAGCGGAAGGACTGAGAGCACACTGACTTTCACGCCCACCTGGCAGGACCATGGGACAAATTTAACCTGCCGGCTCAGCACCCCGGCTGGGACACCGAGCTCCGAGAACAGCGTGGTGCTGGACGTGAAATGTGAGTGGGGGGATTTGAACTGGGCGCCCCTGGGTCTGACAGCACCAGCCCCACCAGCAGCTCTGGCACTAACCCATAAAGCGCTGTACGGGCTGCAGTTCTTGGAGGGCACCGGGAGGTGGACTGGGGGTCCAGGTGGGTGGAAGCAGATTGGCCAATGGAGCGGGAGCTGGCAGTATTTTGAAGGAAGAGTGGGACTGTACCACTGGGCAGGGATGGGCATGAGGGTCAGAGCTAGCGCCCCCTAGAAGGGAAAGGCCCAATGCCCCATTCCCCGTCCCCCTGAGTCAGCCAGTCCCCTGCCCTGGATGGGAGCTGGCGCCTCCTAGAGGGGAAAGGCCCAGTGTCCCATTCCCTGCCCCATGTCTGGACAGTGTCCATATCTCAGCTGTTCACCCGCGTGTTGGTTTGCTCCAGATGCCCCTAAGGGAGTCCAGTTGAACGCGACACCCGGAGAGACTATCCGAGACGGGGACAGACTCGTGCTGATGTGCATGACCAAGGGCAGCAACCCCCCCGTCTCCACGTACAACTGGTATAAGGACACACAGTGGCTGCACCAGGGGCAGGAGCAGAGGCTAGAGTTTGAAGCCAAGGGGGATGAGCATTCCGGCTCCTATCTCTGCCAAGCCACCAATGAAATACAGACGGTCCCATCCCCAGCGCTGTGGATAGACGTCCAGTGTGAGTGTGGGGGCTGGGGCCAGACGGGAAGGCAGGGTATGTGGAACTGCCCGAGACTAGATACCTCTGCTGAGCACAAGGAGAGGATGTTATTGTACTTCCCTAGACACTTGTGATGTGGCCATCAGAGGAGGTGAAATAGGCAGGGCTTGTCACATCGGAAAAGACAGGAACTGAAGTTAAAGGGGAATCTCCATTCACTCTTAGCAGTACAAGGCCTCTGAAACACAGCATGGCAGTTTGGGTTCCAGCCAGCAGAGGGCAATGTGCCTAATCTCTCACACACAGAGGTGGATCTGACCCATTCCCTCCAGCAGGGGGAGGGCTTACACGCACAGAGCAGGATTCAACCTCTCCAGCATGGGGCAGCAGGGAGTTGTGCACACACACACACACACACACACACACACACACAAAAGATGAACATACCACAAACACTGGAACAATTTATTTTATTTAGGGTTACCATATCTCATAAATAAAAAAAGAGGACCCTCCACGGGCCATGGCCCCGCCCATTTCCCCACCCCCTCGCCCCGCCCCAACTCCGCCCCTTCCCCCACCCTAACTCCGCCCCCTCCTCCCTCCCACTCCCAGCCAGGGGGAAAGGGCTGCCCCAGTGCTACCAGCATCACGGTTTCCCGGGCAGCCCCCAGACCCTGCGCCCCCAGCCGGCGCTTCCCCAGCGCAGCTGGTGCCCGGGAGGGGAAGCGCCCAGCCGGGGGCGCAGGGTCTGGGGGCTGCCCAGCAAACCGTGAAGCCGGTAGCGCTCGGGCTTTGGGCAGCCCCCATGCCTCCGGACCCTGTGCCCCCAGCCGGGCACTTCCCCTCCGGGGCTCCGGCGGCTCTGCGTAACTTACACTGTATAAGTTACACAGAGCCGAAGAGGAGCAGAGCCCCCGCAGCTGGAGGCTCTGCTCCTCTTAGGCTCTGTTTAAGAGCTGGGCTGCCCCAGCGCTACCGGCTTTGGGCAGCCCCCGTGCCTCCGGACCCTGCGCCGCCGGAGCCCGGGAGGGGAAGTGCCCGGCTGGGGGCGCAGGGTCCGGAGGCACGGGGCTGCCCGAAGCCGGTAGCGCTTGGGCAGCCCAGCTCTTAAATAGAGACGGGGGGACTGGAGCCTCCAGCCGCCGGGACTGGAGCCTCCAGCCGCCGGGGCTGTGTGTAACTGACACAGTGTCAGTTACACAGAGCCGGGCTGCCCGAGAGCTACGGGCTTCGGGCAGCCCCGTGCCTGGAGACCCTGAGCCGCCGGAGCACGGGAGGGGAAGTGCCCGGCTGGGGGCGCAGGGTCCGGAGGCAAGGGGGCTGCCCGAAGCCGGTAGCGCTCGGGCAGCCCGGTTCTTAAACAGAGCCTCCAGCGGCTGGGGCTCTGTGTAACTGACACTGTGTCAGTTACACACAGCCCCGGCGGCTGGAGGCTCCAGTCCCCGCGGCTCTATTTAAGAGCCGGGCTGCCGGAGGGCTACCGGCTTCGGGCAGCCCCGTGCCTCCAGACCCTGCGCCCCCAGCCGGGCACTTCCCCTCCCGGGCTCCAGCGGCGCAGGGTCTCCAGGCACGGGGCTGCCCGAAGCCGGTAGCGTTCAGGCAGCCGGGCTCTTAAACAGAGCCGCCATTTTCCCGGACATGTTCTGCTTTTTGGCAATTCCCCCCGGACGGGGGTTTGACTGCCGAAAAGCCGGACATGTCCGGGAAAAAGAGGACGTATGGTAACCCTATTTTATTGGACTCAGGGGCAAAAAGGAGAAAAACGGAAAATTTGTCATTTCAAAAATGTGACATTCCCCCTGCCCCTCAAATCGGCCCATTTTGAAGCAGAACCAACTCAGCTGTTTCAAACATTTGAAAGTTTTTTCAACCCGTCACCTCTCGGGAGAGCCTGAGAGCGTCTTGCGCCTGAATGAATTCGGTGAGTCACGCTTGGTCCCTGGCACATGCAGAAAACAACGTGTGATGCAAAAGGAACATTCGCTTTTGGGGTGAAATGTCCCAGATTGTGCTAAAAGACCCACAGACCAAAAAGCACTTTCCCTCCCCCCGCCCCCGCAGCTTTTGGAGGTTTTGCCACAGACGGATAATTCGTTTCACTGGACAATTGGTTTGGTTTTGTGGGGTGGGAGCGGGGGTGTGGCCCGTTGAAAATCCAAACATATTTTTAGTTTTTTGTTTTTGATAAAAATCCCCAAAATATATTCAGGGTTTTGAACTTTTCCTGAGACCGTGTGACGGGGTTCACTCGCTAGAGTGGCACCTCCTGCTGGCTGTCTGGGGGATTAGTCCCCTCCTGGTGGTATGTACCTCAGCATCCACGGTGTCTGTTCATGGGTGGGATGCCATGGGGTGTGCCCAAGGGCAAAGGAGTGGTAACAGTGCATAAATGCCGGGTTCTGTCCATGGTGCAGGTGAAGGGTCCAAGGGGTGGGGGCTTCTGCTCAGCGCCAGGGCATGTCTGTGACAGGGCAGGCGAAGGGTCACAGCGAATTTCAAAGCAGCCGAGTGAGTCGCGTTCGGGGAAGTCAATTTCTTGACTTTTCTTGACTATTCCTTGACTGTAGCAAAGCTTTTGATACGGTCTCCCACAGTATTCTTGCCGGCAACTTAAAGACGTATGGGCTGGATGAATGGCCTATAAGGTGGATAGAAAGCTGGCTAGATCATTGGACTCAACAGATAGTGATCAATGGCTCCATGTCTAGTTGGCAGCCGGTATCAAGCAGAGTGCCCCAAGGGTCGGTCCTGGGGCTGGTTTTGTTCAATATGTTCATTAATGATCTGGAGGATGGTGTGGACTGCATACTCAGCAAGTTCGCAGATGACACTGAGCTGGGGGGAGAGGTAGATACGCTGGAGGGATCGGATACAGAGGGACCTAGACAAATTAGAGAATTGGGCCACAAAAAACCTGATGAGGTTCAACAAGGACAAGTGCAGAGTCCTGCACTTAGGACGGAAGAATCCCATGCACTGTTACAGACTGGGGACCGACTGGCTAGGCAGCAGTACTGCAGAAAAGGACCTGGAGGTTACAGTGGACGAGAAGCTGGATATGAGTCAACAGTGTGCCCTTGTTGCCAAGAAGGCAGTGTGTCGTCGTCATCGTCACCAACTGCAGACCTGCTGCGCCTCTAACCTCTGTCTCTGGTGCTTGAGTTCCCTGGGCCACTTCCCTGTGGCCCCAGCATCTCCTTCGCCCTCTTCTCAGGGCCTCCCAACCTGCTAGGAACCCCGTCCTCTCTCCTTGGGCACCCTGCAGACACTGGCTGCCTCTGCCGCTGTCCCTGCAGCTCCTTTTATGTGAGCCCTCTGGGTCCTGGTTGGCTGCTCCGTTCAGCCGCTCTCTGATTGGCTGCTCCCTGCACAGCCTCCCGAGGCTGCTTTTAACCCCTTGCTTTCCGGTGTGGGGTGAACACTCCATCACAGAGCAGAAAATGATTTTTTTCATGGGAAATGTCTGGGGAGTTTTCGTTGAAAACACAAACATTTCAGATGTAACCCTCCAAAACTTCCCGAGAGAAATAATGGCCATTTCCCCAAATCAGGCAGGGCTGTGCATTGACACTGCCTCAGTTTCCCCACCCTACCTCTAGAGAAAGGATTGGCCCGTGCGTCAGGTGTTCACCGGGGTACTAAGTTCAGTTTGTTCTCTGCCACTGGACTCTCCGGGTAACCTTGGTCAAGTCATTTAGGGTTTCCCACAGAATAATCCATTTAAATCAGGGCCTTTTTATTCCCCAGATGCCCCAAAGGACGCGCGTGTTGAACTGGTGACAGGCTCTCAGATCCAGGAAGGGACCACGGTTGTGCTCAACTGCTCCTGCAGGGCTCATCCGCCCGTCAGCAACTACACATGGTACAGAAACGGCCAGCACCTCCCAGCACAAACCCAGCAGGAGCTTCACTTCAACAAGATCCATCCCGACCAGTCCGGTTCCTACCACTGCAAGCCTCAGAACAGAGTCGGGATGTCTGAATCGCCGGCCATTACAGTTGACGTACAGCGTGAGTAGCCAGGGCTCCAGCAGGGGGCGCTGCAGCTGGGTGGGGTATCCAGGATCTGCACTCCAGCTTGGCGTGGCAGAGCCTGCATGAATCCCGGAGGGGCAGGAGCCATAGCCACCCCCTAGGACCTCCTTCCGCCCTCTGCAGAGGCATTGGTGTGAGCGGTGGGATCCCGGTATGTACCTCAGCATCCACGGTGTCTGTTCATGGGTGGGATGCTCTCCCCATCCTGCCTTACAAAGCCCCCTGCTCGGACACAGGACCTCAGCGCAGTGGAGCTGGGAGTTAACACCCGGGGATGGATCCCCCGTCTCGGAGCGATGGGTGCAGGCTCTCTGCAGACTCAGGCAGGCGTTGACTATGCTTGGGGCAGTTCCCTCCTTTTTATTTCCTTCCTATAATGCCCCCTGAACACCGAGACACACCCCAACCTGGATTCTTTTCCAGACCCCCCCAAGGAGGTACGAATCACCCTCAAAAACCTCCAGCGCATCCGGGAAGGCGACGCGGTGACGCTGAACTGCTCCGTGGGCAGCAGTAACCCCCCGGTGACCAAGTACACGTGGTACAAGGATAACAGCCAGTATCAGGAGACCCAAGAGAGCGTCCTGACCTTCCCTGCCACAGAGGAGTGGTCCGGTAGCTACAGCTGTGTGGCTCAGAACGCGATCAGCTATAGCCAGTCTTCATCTGTCTCAGTGGATGTGCAGTGTAAGTCATCACCTCCTGGCTTCTCAGGCAAAGTCTTGGAATTTTCCCCCCAGGTGGGTTAGTTCGAGCAGCTTGGCAGAGCTGTAATAGGGCATGGAGTGATCTTGGGGGGGCCCTGCACTCTTGGGGAGTGTCCGTGAGCCGCTCTCCGTTCCCCCTGCCTGGTTGTGGGATCAGAGGAAAAGGGCACACACATATGTTGCGAGGGCTGGTGTGTCACATGGGAGCGCTGCGTAGGCTAGGTTGTGTCCGCAGTGGGGCAATGGGACTTGTCTGTTCATGGGTGGGATGCCATGGGGTGTGCCCAAGGGCAAAGGAGTGGTAACGGTGCATAAATGCCGGGTTCTGTCCATGGTGCAGGTGAAGGGTCCAAGGGGTGGGGGCTTCTGCTCAGCGCCAGGGCATGTCTGTGACGGGGCGGGCGAAGGGTCACAGCGAATTTCAAAGCCAGCCAAGTGAGGTGCGTTCGGGGAAGTCAATTTCTTGACTTTTCTTGACTATTCCTTGACTGTAGCAAAGCTTTTGATACGGTCTCCCACAGTATTCTTGCCGGCAACTTAAAGACGGATGGGCTGGATGAATGGCCTATAAGGTGGATAGAAAGCTGGCTAGATCATTGGACTCAACAGATAGTGATCAATGGCTCCATGTCTAGTTGGCAGCCGGTACCAAGCGGAGTGCCCCAAGGGTCGGTCCTGGGGCTGGTTTTGTTCAATATGTTCATTAATGATCTGGAGGATGGTGTGGACTGCACTCTCAGCAAGTTCGCAGATGACACTGAGCTGGCGGGAGAGGTAGATACGCTGGAGGGATAGGATACAGAGGGACCTAGACAAATTAGAGAATTGGGCCACAAAAAACCTGATGAGGTTCAGCAAGGACAAGGGCAGAGTCCTGCACTTAGGACGGAAGAATCCCATGCACTGCTACAGACTAGGGACCGAATGGCTAGGCAGCAGTTCTGCAGAAAAGGACCTGGAGGTTACAGTGGATGAGAAGCTGGATATGAGTCAACAGTGTGCTCTTGTTGCCAAGAAGGCTAACGGTATTTTGGGCTGTATAAGTAGGGGCATTGCCAGCAGATCGAGGAACGTGATCATTCCCCTCTATTCGACATTGGTGAGGCCTCACCTGGAGTACTGTGTCCAGTTTTGGGCCCTGCACTACAAGAAGGATGTGGAAAAATTGGAGAGAGTCCAGCGGAGGGCAACAAAAATGATCAGGGGGCTGGAGCACATGACTTACAAGGAGAGGCTGAGGGAACTGGGATTGTTTAGTCTGCAGAAGAGAAGAATGAGGGGGGATTTGATAGCTGCTTTCAACTACCTGAAAGGGGGTTCCGAGAGGATGGATCTAGACTGTCTGTTGTACTTAAAGTACTTCACAGGATCTTTTCAGGGGGAATAAGGCAAAGCACCACATTTATTGGTAATACATGTATCAATCAACACTGTATCATATGCATATGAGATATATTACACTCATGCACTCACGTACACACACAAACACACTCCGTCTTGTTGTTGTTACCAATTAGTTGCTCTCCTTAACTTTACTGGCAGGTGAGTTAGATGGGGGAAGGGTGGAGCCGGGCTTCTGCGGATCCGGATCGATGCTCCCATGTTGACAAGACGAGACCCAAGATCCTCTGCAAGACACCTCACATTTATAGCAGCTTCCCTTTCATGCAAATCTATACCAGATGCAAAATCTGTGTCTGTGTCTATTGGTCCTTTGTGCTGCTTCTCTCTGGGTGTTGTCCCAATGCTGTTTAAAGAGGGTGTTTTCTAAAGACGGTGCTCGCTTCTAACCCCCGAGGCTGTCTAATCCCCAGGCCGTCAATATGTCTAATCTTCTTTAGTGAGTCCACTTGACAAGTTTTATTGTCCTTGGGTCTAGCTTCCATCCCCTCCCCAACTGTTGCAGGTGTCTGGGGATGCACCTCGTTCATTCAACAGGGCAATTGATTAAGGGTGGGGGGGTGGGAATCTTTGTCTATTCTTAGGAAAGAGACATTTTTCTTTTATCTTATTCTATCCTTAGGGGCTATAACATTATACCAAGGCTCAATACAAAGTTTTCTATATAAGGATCTGATACAAAGTTGTATGAAAATAGAGGCATAATACAAAGTCATATGAAAGTTATGCGAAGATGCTTAATGCAGAGATTTATCTACATGTTCTCAGTGGTGGCAGATGACAGAACAAGGAGCAATGGTCTCAAGTTGCAGTGGGGGAGGTCTAGGTTGGATATTAGGAAAAACTTTTTCACTAGGAGGTGGTGAAGGACTGGGATGGGTTCCCTAGGGAGGTGGCGGAATCTCCTTCCTTAGAGGTTTTTAAGGCCCGGCTTGACAAAGCCCTGGCTGGGATGATTTAGTTGGGAATTGGTCCTGCTTTGAGCAGAGGGTTGGACTAGATGACTCCTGAGGTCCCTTCCAACCCTGATATTCTATGATTTGCAAATGGAAACTGCTCCCAGCCAGCGCAAGGACTCAGCTCGCGCGGTGCGAGGAGAGACTGGCAGAGCCCAGCGGGCAGCAATTGGCCGGAGCCCCGTTGGAATCAGTGGGTCCAGACCCTCAGCGGGTGTCTGGGTTACAGCGGGGGGGCTGGGAACCAGAACTCCTGGGTTCTCTCCCTGGCTCTGAGAGGAGAGGGGGTCTAGTGGTTAGAGCGGGGGGGGGGGGGGGGATATAGCAACAGCCTCTGGCTGGCAAATGTGACTCAGCCCCTGCGCTCTGCCCTCCCCCACATCCTGTGTGTTTTTGCCATGGTCTGCCTGGGCCGCGCTCCAGCCCCGGATGTGGGTGACTGTGACAGGTGCTGGGCCCCAGGGAGAACGTCACAAACATGTAGCAATCGCCTGGCCGCTGCTGGAGGGGAGAGTGGCTGAGCGCTGGCTGCGCTGCCCGTAGACCTGCCCGGGGCTAGCTCACCATGTGGGGCCCTGCCCTGCCCTTCCTCTGCCTCCTCATTGGTGAGTGTCCACCGGGTGCCTGCGGAGAGAACCCAGGAGTCCTGGCTCCCAACCCCTCTGCCCCCGCTCTAATCCACTAGACCCCACTCCGCTGGCAGCAGTGGGGAGAACCCAGGAGTCCAGGCTCCCAGCGCCCCTGCTCTAAACCACTAGACCCCACTCCCCTCCCCAACCAGGGACAGAACCCAGGAGTCCTGGCTTGCAACCCCTCTGCCCCCTCCGCTGTAACTCACTAGACCCCACTCCCCTCCCAGCAGTGGGGACAGAATCCAGGAGTCCGGCCTCCCAGCCCCCCTGCTCTAATCCATTCGACCCCACTCTGCTGGCAGCAATGGGGAGAACCCAGGAGTCCGGGCTCCCAGCCCCCCTGCTCTAACCCACTAGACTCCACTCCCCTCCCAGCGCTGGGGACAGAACCCAGGAGTCCTGCTTGCAACTCCTCTGCCCCCGCTCTAATCCACTAGACCTCTCTCCGCTGGCAACAGTGGGGGGAACCCAGGAGTCCGGGCTCCCAGGCTCTGGGGCAATTCCCTTGTACTAAGTGACAGATGGGGGGAGCTGTGGGCATGGCGGGCTGTGACCCGAGGGGAGCAGGTGGGGGATGGAGGCTGGCCTCTGGCTGGGTTGGTGGCAGTGTGGGGGTCGGGCCGATCTCCCCAGGGAAGAAGTTTCCGTGAGCTCCTTTTGCTGTCACATCCCCTTGTGCAATCCCCCGGCTAGAACCAGGGACAGGGAAGTGTCTCAAACTTCACTTTCGCTTCCTCTTCCCGGCTGAACCCCAGATGCTGCCTAGGGGGGTCATGAGCACACCTGGCTCCTCCCCCCCAGAGTGGCCATTCCCCACCCCTCAGCCCCCACATATCCACAGCGAGAGCCCCCTCACGGCTGGGCAAGGAAACTGGGTACTGCTCTGTACAGCAAGGCGGGCTGTGGGTCAGAGCTGGGGGGTGGACCCCAGGGCTGGGCTGGCAGGGGGCTGTGGGTTGGGAGTGAGAGGCACCGGAAGACCTGTGGGGTGGACCCCAGGGCTGGGCTAGCAGGGGCTGTGGGTTGGGAGTGAGGGGCACCGGAAGAGCTAGGGGGTGGACCCCAGGGCTGGGCTGGCAGGGGGCTGTGGGTCGGGAGTGAGGGGCACCGGCAGAGCTGTGGCTGGGGGGGAGGGGCTGCAGTGGGGGCGGAGCAGAAGGAAGCCAATTGAATTGCAGCTAAACGGAGTTTTTGGGGAGGGAATTTCCTTGGGTTTTTAATCATTATTGAGTGACACAGCAGGGAACGGCTGCATTACTGGATCAGCGGGGCAGGGGCCAAGGGGGGGTTAGGGCGTGGGGGGTTGTGTGGGGGAGGGGATGAGGGGGACATGGGGGCAGATGCTTGTAGAAGCGGGGCTGGAGCTGGATCACCCCCGTTTCCTTTCTCTCCGCAGCAGACGCTGTCTCCGCTCAGGGACAGGGTGAGTGAGAGCCAGACGGAGCCGAGCCACGGAGAGCGGGACACACACAGCACAGGGCTCAGCCCCTCCAGCAGGGGGCAGCAAACACACCCACTGGCCCGGCTCCCCACAGCACAGCGCCCCCTGCTGAGCCCTCCGCCCCACTCCACACAGCACAGCGCCCCCTGCTGAGCCCCCCTGCTCCCCACAGCACAGCGCCCCCTGCTGAGCCCTCCGCCCCGCTCCCCACAGCACAGCGCCCCCTGCTGAGCCCCCCTGCTCCCTGCAGCACAGTACTCCCTGCTGAGCCCCCCGCCCCGCTCCCCACAGCACAGTGCCCCCTACTGAACCCCCTGCCCTGGTCCCCGCAGCACAGCGCCCCCTGCTGAGCCCCTCTGCTCCCCACAGCACAGCGCCCCCTGCTGAGCCCCCCTGCTCCCCACAGCACAGCACCACCGCTGAACCCCCCCGCCCCGGTCCCCACAGCACAGCGCCCCCTGCTGAGCCACCGCCCACTCCCCACAGCACAGCGCCCCCTGCTGAGCCCCCCTGCTCCCTGCAGCACAGTGCCCCCTGCTGAGCCCCCCCGCCCCGCTCCCCATAGTACAGCGCCACCGTTGAACCCCCCCGCCCTGGTCCCCGCAGCACAGCGCCCCCTGCTTAGCCCTCACCCTGTTCCCTGCAGCCCGGTGCCCCTAATCCCACGCTGCGTTATGGGGCTCACAGCCGCTCTCCTGCAGGGCCGTGTGGGGATTGCTACCAGATCCAGACGCCCGTCATCGTCGGCGTGGTAATCGGCGACCTCATCTTCACCCTGTTCCTCATCGCTGGGGTGTATCACTGCACCAAGCGCTGCGGCAAACCCACGGGCAACAGCGGTGAGTAGGGGGGCGGAGAACCCCCAATCCCTCCCCCACTGCTGGGATCCCACCATGCCACTCCCTCCCCCACTGCCAGGATCCCCCCAGCCTACTGCCTCCTCCCCCACTGCCGGGATCCCACCATGCCACCACCTCCCCCACTGCCAGGATTCCCCCCGTGCCACCACCTCCCCCACTGCCAGGATTCCCCCCGTGCCACCACCTCCCCCACTGCCAGGCCTATTGCCTTCTCCCCCACTGCCAGGATCCCCCCAGCCTATTGCCTTCTCCCCCACTGCTGGGATCCCCACCAGCCTGTGTGCCCCACATCGCCCCCTGCCTCACTGGATCCCCCCATGCCACCCCCTCTCCTGTTGCCGGGATCCCCACCCCCACACCACCCCCTGCCCCACTGCCATTTCCCCGCCTCCCGAATCAGACTGGCTGTTTGCTAACAGAAGCTCTTTGCTTGTCTCTCTCTGTAGAAGACCAGAAGGTTTATATGAACATGCCTGGAAGAGTCAACTGACCCTCCCCCCCACTCCCACCCCCACCACCTAGCTGATCCCACTGCAAACACCATCCTCACCACCGGGAGATCGACATTCTCCGCAGATACCAGCACTTCCTTGCCCCAACACATGGGACATGGGGCCTTTCCCCTCTAGGAGGCGCCGGCTCCGATCTGGCCCCAGGGTGCGGACTGGCTGGCCCACAGAGGCGGAGAATGGGACATGGGGCCTTTCCCCTCTAGGGAGGGCTGACTCCAATACAGCCCCAGATCGGGGGACTGGCTGGCTCGGGGGTGGGGGGGGGGAGAAATGGGACACGGGGGCTTTCCCCTCTGGACGGCGCTGGCTCCAATCCAGCCCCAGGTCGGGGGACTGGCTGGCTCAGGGGTGGGGGGGGGAGAAATGGGACACGGGGGCTTTCCCCTCTAGGGAGGGCTGACTCCAATACAGCCCCAGATCGGGGACTGGCTGGCTTGGGGGGCGGGGGGAGAAATGGGACACAGGGCCTTTCCCCTCTAGGGGGCGCTGGCTTGGGAGGCTGATGTGGTCAGGGATTTGGGGTGCAGTCAGGTGGACTCTTGGCTCCCCAGTGCCCCCTGCTGTTTGGTGACAGAATCACATGCCCTAGCCCCAGTTTGGGTGTTGCTGGGGGTTCCCAGTTTCATGGCCAATCCCAAGGGCTTTCCCCAGTTCGGGGGTGAATGTAAAGGCAGTCATTTTGGGGGCGCACATTCCCCTTTTGGGGGGGCTGTAGTTTGGGGGGGCTGAGCCCTGGAGGGGGGGACTCTGGGACCAGTTCAGGGGGTGCAGAATTTAGCTCCATTCCTAGCAGGGGAAGGGCTGGATCCGTGAGGGAAACACCCCAATTGCCAGGACACCCCAAATATAGACAGGGGGGAAGCTGGTGGGGGCTGACATTGGGGGGCAATGAAAGGGAGCCAGTGAGCTTCTGGGCTAATGCTAAGGGAGGGCCAACTTTTGGGGGCGCTACCCAGCCACCCCCAGGGAAGGGGGGAGGAAATAGACACCCCCGTCTGCCCCCACCCAACCCCCATCAGCCCCAAGCGTCAAAGGATTTGGAGCTATAAGCCACCTAATTGCTTCTCTTCATCTTTCCCATTAAAACAAGTGGGGCCTGTTTATTTTGACTCCAGTGGTGCTTGCTTTATTGTGACTCCCTGCAGCACGGCGCCCCCTACTGAGCCCCCACCCTGTTCTCTGCAGCTCAGTGCCCCTCTAGGGGTTGCTGGCTCCAATCCAGCCCCAGGGTGGCAACTGGCTGGCTCTCAGGGGGGTGGGGAATGGGACACCGGGTCTTTCCTCTCTCGGGGCACCGGCTCCCATCCAGTCCCAGGGCTAGGGTTTGGGTCTGGCTAGCTCAGGGGTGCAGGGAATGGAACATGGGGACTTTCCTCTCTAGGGGGCGCCAGCACTTTAGAGATCTTAGCTACAGGCATGACTCACTCGGTGCTGAGATGCAGCCACCTCTGGGGCGAGGCAGCGGGATAACAGCTGCACATAACACCTCATAGTGATGGCTCACCAGGTGCTGAGATAGAATCATAGAATATCAGGGTTGGAAGGGACCTCAGGAGGTCATCTAGTCCAACCGCCTGCTCAAAGCAGCAGGACCAACCCCAACTAAATCATCCCAGCCAGGGTTTTGTCAAGCCGGGCCTTAAAAACCTCTAAGGAAGGAGATTCCACCAGGTGGAACCCAGTCCAGTGCTTCACCACCCACCTAGTGAAATAATGTTTCCTAATATCCAACCTAAACCTCCCCCACTGCAACTTGAGATCATTGCTCCTTGTTGTGTCAACAGATGCATCTGCCTCAGAGGAAACTCTCAGCAAATAAGCTTTATTAAACTTGAAATCGTACCAAGCACTTCAACACGAACAAAAATAACACATTTGAGAAATTCCTGGCCGAAAAAACTTTGTTAATGTGGACATTGTACCAATAGCTTTAACCAGGAAAAAACGGCAACCAAGAAACCTCCCAGTCACAAAAACTTAAACACTGACATAGGGCTAGTAATAGCAACAGGGATGGAATAGAGAAAAACTATGATAATTCACAAGCTAAAAATTTCATTTAAATAGAAACAGGACAAAGAATTTCAATAAGGCAAAAAAGCAACTTTGGAAATTTTCAGCCAAAAAATGTTGTTAACATCAGCCCAAGAACTTTAACGGAAAAAAAACAATTTGAAATTGTACCAATAACTTCGATGAAGGAAAAACTACTAAGAAAATTCCCGACGAAAAGACTTTGTTAAAGCTGAAATTGTACCAATAACGTTGAGGAGAAAAACAGCAAGGAAGGAAATTCCCAGTCAAAAAACTTTGTTAAGATCGCAAAACCACAACCAGGGACCAGGGTCGGGGTCTTTGTAACCCCCTCACCCAGACACAAGCAGGGCACTTGAACTAGAGATTAAACGAGTCCAGCAGAGAGGAAATGCATCTCCGAAGAACTTTCCTTGGCGCCGGTGGGTGCTCACGCCCCCCTGCCCCGGCCCCGCCCCGACTCCGCCCCCTCCATGCCCCTATTGGCCCATCCCCAATTCCCCACCCCGGTTTCGCCTCTTCCCTGAGCGTGGCGCATTCCTCCTCCTCCCCCTCCCTCCCAATGCTTGCCACGCGAAACAGCTGTTTCGCGGCACAAGCGCTGGGAGGGAGGAGGGAGAAGAAGGATGCGGCGGGGTGCTCAGGGGAGGAGGCGGAGGTGAGCTGGGGTGGGGAATTTTTCCCCATTGGTGCTCCAGCCCCGGAGCACCCACGGAGTCGGCACCTATGCGGGGTGGGATCAATGCTGCAGATTTAGGGGGGCTGCATGTTTGCACGGAACGGTGCTCAGAGCGGGTGGCATGGAGATAAACAATGAAGGCTGCATGGATTTGAAACGCTGGCACCAGCCGCTTGGGTGCAGAGCGGGCGTGAGACGGAGACGGGGCATTAATAATTGGCTCCCGATTTCTTCAGGTCACTATAAATATCCATCCTCTGACCCTGGAGCTCCTACAAGAGGAGAAAGGGAGAGCGTCAGAGAGGGCTCCTGGGAGCCAGGACTCCTAGGTTCTACCCCAGCGTGGGGAGGGCAGTGGAGTCTAGTGGTTAGAGCAGGGGGACTGGGAGCCAGGACTCCTGGGTTCTATCCCCTACTCTGCCACCAATTCAAATCACATCCTGATCTGTGCCTTGGTTTCCCTATCATATCAAACAGGGCTAATGCTATTTTCCCTGCCCCCTCCCTGCGCAGGTTCTGGGAGGGTAAGTGATGGTGCTAAGGATCGTTAGTAGCAGTCAGGAGCCAAGATCCCTGCCAACTAGTGGCTGTAACTGAGGGCAAATCCCCAGGCACTCTGGGCAGTGCGGGGCCCTGACACACGGCTGAGACAACCCCGGTCGTGATATATTGTGGGGTAGAGGGGCTGGGGCCAGTGGAAACAGCAGGTCATGCTCACCTGGTACGGCGACTCCGTCTCAGGGGCGGCGGGCTTCTTGGCCTCCCCTGGGGGGAAAGAAATAAATGTCTGTCTGTGCGTGCAGGGGGTGATCAGGGACAGACGGACACAGGGAGAGCAGGGCCCATCCTGCCAGCAGGTGGCAGCAGAGACACTCCCTCCCATGCACTCAACCCTTCTCGCTGGGAGCCCCCCGTTTTCCCAGGTGTCCCTGGCTCCCTCCCCAACTCCATCCCCTGGCTGGCCCCGATCCTTTCCCCGCCTCATCCCCTGGGTGCCCCCTGTTCCCTGTATGATCCCCAACCCCATACCATGTGCACCTCAATTCCTCCCCTGCCCCATCCCCTGGCTGGCCCCGATCCTTCCCCCGCCCCATCCCCTGGGTGCCCCCTGTTCCCTGTATGACCCCCAACCCCATCCCCTGTGCACCCCCAATTCCTCCTCTGCCCTATCCCCTGGATGCCCCCCATTCCCTGTAAAACCCCCAACCTCATCCCCTGTGCACCCCCAATTCCTCCCCTGCCCCATCCCCTGGGTGCCCCCCATTCCCTGTAGGACCTCCAACTCCATACCCTGTGCACCGCCAAATTCCTCAACTGCCCCATCCCCTGGGTGCCCCCCATTCCTTGTATGACCCCCAATCCCATACCCTGTGCACCCCCAAATTCCACCCCATCGCCTGGGTGCCCCCCATTCCTTGTATGACCCCCAACCCCATCCCCTGTGCACCGCCACCTCTTCCCCTGCTCCACCTCCTGGCTGCCCCTCAATTTCTCCCCTGCCCCATCCCCTGGGTGCCCCCCGTTCCCTGTATGACCCCTACCCCCTGTGCACCCCCCGGCCCCAGCACGCTCCCCGGTGCCGTACCCTGTGCGCTGCCCCGCGAGAGGTGGATCTTGCCAGCCACGCAGTAGACAGCCACAGCGATGAGCAGCGTCAGCAGCAGGTCCCCCACGACCAGCCCCGCGATCAGCCCCCCGCTCAGCTGGGGGCAGCCAGTGCAATCTGGGCGGGGGGGGAGAGAGATGGGCATCGAGCAATGGATCTGTGGGGTATGGGGGGGAGGAGAGAGGGTGGGGGCGGGGCAGGGTGTGGGGGGAGGATGGTAAGGAGATTGGGGAGTGGGGGGCAGGGAGAGAAGGAGACGGGGGCTGGGAGCAGGGGGCCACGAGGGGAGGGGTGGGGGTTGTGTGGGACTGCGTGTGGGGGGCAGAGAGAGAAGACAAGGGGGCACGAAATGGAGAGTAGCCAGCTGGGGTGGGGGAGGAAAAAGGCAAGGGGGTGTGGGGAGCAGGGGGCTGAGACCAGAGTGGTGGGGCAGAGAAGGGCTGTGGGAACAGGGAGGGGGTGGGGGAGTAGAGATGCAGGGGGGCAGGGAGGGGAGAGAACCGAGCTAGGGAGCAGGGAAGGAATGGGGTGTGGGGCAGGGTGGGGGAGTAGAAGCAGTGGGGAGCAGGGAGGAGAGTAGAGACGTAGGGAGGCAGGGAAGGAATGGGGTGTGGGGTGGGGGAGTAGAGGCAGTGGGGGGCAGGGAGAGGGGAGTAGAGACGCAGGGGGGCAGGGAAGCGAGCTGGGGGGCAGGGACGGAATAGGGTGTGGGGCAGGGTGGGGGAGTAGAGGCAGTGGGGGGCAGGGGGGAGAGTAGAGACGTAGGGAGGCAGGGAAGGAATGGGGTGTGGGGCAGGGTGGGGGAGTAGAAGCAGTGGGGAGCAGGGAGGGGGAGTAGAGATGCAGGGGGCAGGGACGGAATAGGGTGTGGGGCAGGGTGGGGGAGTAGAGGCAGTGGGGGGCAGGGGGGAGAGTAGAGACGTAGGGAGGCAGGGAAGGAATGGGGTGTGGGGCAGGGTGGGGGAGTAGAAGCAGTGGGGAGCAGGGAGGGGGAGTAGAGATGCAGGGGGCAGGGACGGAATAGGGTGTGGGGCAGGGTGGGGGAGTAGAGGCAGTGGGGAGCAGGGGGGAGAGTAGAGACGTAGGGAGGCAGGGAAGGAATGGGGTGTGGGGTGGGGTAGGGGAGTAGAGGCAGTGGGGAGCAGGGGGGAGAGTAGAGATGTAGGGAGGCAGGGAAGGAATAGGGTGTGGGGCAGGGTGGGGGAGTAGAGGCAGTGGGGGGCAGGGAGGGGGGAGTAGAGATGCAGGGAAGCGAGCTGGGGGGCAGGGATGGAATGGGGTGTGGGGCAGGGTGGGGGAGTAGAGACGCAGGGGGGCAGGGAAGCAAGCTGGGGGGCAGGGATGGAATGGGGTGTGGGGCAGGGTGGGGGAGTAGAGGCAGTGGGGAGCAGGGAGGGGGGAGTAGAGACACAGGGGGGCAGGGAAGCGAGCTGGGGGCAGGGACGGAATAGGGTGGGGGGCAGGGTGGGGCAGTAGAGACAGTGGGGGGCAGGGAGGGGGGAGTAGAGACGCAGGGGGGCAGGGAAGCGAGCTGGGGGGCAGGGACGGAATAGGGTGTGGGGCAGGGTGGGGGAGTAGAGGCAGTGGGGGGCAGGGAGGGGGGAGTAGAGACGCAGGGAAGCGAGCTGGGGGCAGGGATGGAATGGGGTGTGGGGAAAGGTGGGGGAGTAGAGGCAGTGGGGGCAGGGTGGGGGGAGTAGAGACGCAGGGGGGCAGGGAAGCGAGCTGGGGGGCAGGGACGGAATAGGGTGTGGGGCAGGGTGGGGGAGTAGAGGCAGTGGGGGGCAGGGAGGGGGGAGTAGAGACGCAGGGAAGCGAGCTGGGGGCAGGGATGGAATGGGGTGTGGGGCAGGGTGGGGGAGTAGAGGCAGTGGGGGGCAGGGGGGAGAGTAGAGACGTAGGGAGGCAGGGAAGGAATGGGGTGTGGGGTGGGGTAGGGGAGTAGAGGCAGTGGGGAGCAGGGGGGAGAGTAGAGATGTAGGGAGGCAGGGAAGGAATAGGGTGTGGGGCAGGGTGGGGGAGTAGAGGCAGTGGGGGGCAGGGAGGGGGGAGTAGAGATGCAGGGAAGCGAGCTAGGGGGCAGGGATGGAATGGGGTGTGGGGCAGGGTGGGGGAGTAGAGACGCAGGGGGGCAGGGAAGCAAGCTGGGGGGCAGGGATGGAATGGGGTGTGGGGCAGGGTGGGGGAGTAGAGGCAGTGGGGAGCAGGGAGGGGGGAGTAGAGACACAGGGGGGCAGGGAAGCGAGCTGGGGGCAGGGATGGAATAGGGTGGGGGGCAGGGTGGGGCAGTAGAGACAGTGGGGGGCAGGGAGGGGGGAGTAGAGACGCAGGGGGGCAGGGAAGCAAGCTGGGGGGCAGGGATGGAATGGGGTGTGGGGCAGGGTGGGGGAGTAGAGACGCAGGGGGGCAGGGAAGCAAGCTGGGGGGCAGGGACGGAATAGGGTGTGGGGCAGGGTGGGGGAGTAGAGGCAGTGGGGGGCAGGGAGGGGGGAGTAGAGACGCAGGGAAGCGAGCTGGGGGCAGGGATGGAATGGGGTGTGGGGAAAGGTGGGGGAGTAGAGGCAGTGGGGGCAGGGTGGGGGGAGTAGAGACGCAGGGGGGCAGGGAAGCGAGCTGGGGGGCAGGGACGGAATAGGGTGTGGGGCAGGGTGGGGGAGTAGAGGCAGTGGGGGGCAGGGAGGGGGGAGTAGAGACGCAGGGAAGCGAGCTGGGGGCAGGGATGGAATGGGGTGTGGGGAAAGGTGGGGGAGTAGAGGCAGTGGGGGCAGGGTGGGGGGAGTAGAGACGCAGGGGGGCAGGGAAGCGAGCTGGGGGGCAGGGACGGAATAGGGTGTGGGGCAGGGTGGGGGAGTAGAGGCAGTGGGGGGCAGGGAGGGGGGAGTAGAGACGCAGGGAAGCGAGCTGGGGGCAGGGATGGAATGGGGTGTGGGGCAGGGTGGGGGAGTAGAGGCAGTGGGGGGCAGGGAGGGGGGAGTAGAGACGCAGGGAAGCGAGCTGAGGGGCAGGGACGAAATAGTAGGGTTACCATATTTTGTGCCTCCAAATGGAGGACACTCCATGGGACCCCGGCCCCGCCCCCAGCCCCGCCCACGCCCCAACTCCGCCCCCTCCCCAAAGTCTCCGCCCCCTCCCCTGCTTCCCGCGAACATTTAATTTGCGGGAAGCCTGAAGCAGGTAAAGGAGGGGGGGGGGGGAGGAGGTGCGGCCCAGGCTGGCCCCCCCGCGGCTCCAGCCTGGGTCGGCTCGGGCCCTGGGGTGCCGGCCGGCCCCGGCCGACCACCCCCGGCCCGCCCAGCACTGCCGGCCCCCGGCGGCCCAGCGCACCCCCCGGCCCCGCGACCCCGGACCGGCTCCCGGACCGGCCCCCCGGCTCAGCGCACCCCCGCGGTTCCGCGGCCCGGCGCACCCCGCGGCCCCGGACCGGCTCCCGGACCGGCCCCCCGGCTCAGCGCACTCCGCGGCCCGGCGCACCCCGCGGCCCCGGACCGGCTCCCGGACCGGCCCCCCGGCTCAGCGCACCCCGCAGCTCCGCGGCCCGGCGCACCCCCGCGGCCCGGCGCACCCCCAGGCCCCGCGACCCCGGACCGGCCCCCCGGCTCAGCGCACCCCGCGGCTCCCGGCCCAGCGCACCCCCCAGCGGCCCGGCCCGGCGCACCCTCCAGCGGCTCCGCGGCCCGGCGCACCCCCCGGCGGCCCGGACCCGCGGGCCCGGACCGGCTCCCGGCACCGCGCCCCCTGCTCCCCGCCCGGCCCGGCACTGCGACCCCGGCCGGCTCCCGGCCCGGCACCATGCCCCCGGCCCCACGACCCCGGCCCGGCCCCGCACCGGCCCCGGCCAAAGAGGCCCCGGCCGAGCCCTCCCTCCCTCCCGATTTTCCCGGACATGCCCGGCTTTTGGGGATTTCCCCCCGGACGGGGATTTGAGCCCCCAAAAGCCGGACATGTCCGGGAAAATCCGGACGTATGGTAACTCTACGAAATAGGGTGTGGGGCAGGGTGGGGGAGTAGAGGCAGTGGGGGGCAGGGAGGGGGGAGTAGAGACGCAGGGAAGCGAGCTGGGGGGCAGGGATGGAATGGGGTGTGGGGCAGGGTGGGGGAGTAGAGGCAGTGGGGGGCAGGGAGGGGGGAGTAGAGACGCAGGGAAGCGAGCTGGGGGCAGGGATGGAATGGGGTGTGGGGCAGGGGTGCTGGAACAATTTGTATAGTGGGAGTGTGGGGGGCAGCTGAGAGCCACTGAACCAAACTGGAAACCCTGGAAACCCCCTCAAGCCAGTGGCGTGACCAGCCCCCAGCCCCCCCATCCCCCTCCCCCCGCCAAGTTCCAGCCCCTAGGTGTGAGGCGGCTCCTCACCTCTCTGTGCGTTAACAGAACCTGCAAGACAAAGAAAAGGTTCCTCAGTCTAATGGTTGGGGGGGCTGGGAGCCAGGACTCCTGGGTTCTCTCCCCAGCTGTGGGAGGGAAGTGGGGGCTAGCGGTTAGAGCAGGGGGGTCTGGGGGCCAGGACTCCTGAATTCTCTCCCCAGCTCTGGGAGAGAAGTGGGGGCTAGTGGTTAGACCAGGGGGGGTCTGGGGGCCAGGTCTCCTGCATTCTCTCCCCAGCTCTGGGAGAGAAGTGGGGGCTAGTGGTTAGAGCAGGGGGGGCTGGGAGCCAGGACTCCTGGGTTCTCGTCCCAGATCTGCCCCTGGACTACTGTGTAAGTTGGATAATTAGCACGAGGAGGCGGGCAGGGGAGTGAATCACTCTTATGGGCCAGGGGGCTGCTGGGCTGAGCCGTGTGGTCGAGCTCCGTGGGGTCCATGGCCAGGGGCCTGCGGGCTCCCCGGCTCGCTCTGTCGCTCCACAGCGCACCTCGATCCAATAACAATGTTCCCTCCCCAGCCCTCTGCGCTAACATCCGCCTGGCACGGACACGGCTCCAGCTTCACTCTGAGACCTTGGGCAAAGTCCCTTCCGAAGTTCCTATCTCCGAGACTGTCCTGATCTCAGCTCCCCCGGCTCGATCCGCAGTCACCCCCTGACTGCAGCGGGGGCAGGGCTGGGTTCTGATCTCAGCTCCCCCCAGGTCGATCCGGAGTCACTCCCTGACTGCAGCGGGGGCAGGGCTGGGTTCTGATCTCAGCTCCCCCGGGGTCAATCCGGAGTCACTCCCTGACTGCAGCGGGGGCAGGGCTGGGTTCTGATCTCAGCTCCCCCGGGGTCAATCCGGAGTCACTCCCTGACTGCAGCGGGGGCAGGGCTGGGTTCTGGTCTCAGCTCCCCACGGCTCAATCCGGAGTCACCCCCTGACTGCAGCGGGGGCAGGGCTGGGTTCTGATCTCAGCTCCCCCCAGAACGATCTGGAGTCACCCCCTGACTCCAGCAGGGGCAGGGCTGGGTTCTGATCTCAGCTCCCCCCGGCTCAATCCGGAGTCACCCCCTGACTGCAGTGGGGGCAGGGCTGGGTTCTGATCTCAGCTCCCCACGGCTCAATCCGGAGTCACCCCCTGATTGCAGCGTGGGCAGGGCTGGGTTCTGATCTCAGCTCCCCCCAGAACGATCTGGAGTCACCCCGACTCCAGCAGGGGCAGGGCTGGGTTCTGATCTCAGCTCCCCCCAGAACGATCCGGAGTCACCCCCCGACTGCAGCGGGGGCAGGGCTGGGTTGTGATCTCAGCTCCCATGTGGTATCTGTGCAGTGACCCTCCCCCCCCCAACTCTGCAAGTGATGTGTTTCGGATCCGTTTGCGGGGCCCCAGCTGTTGCAGGGCCCGTGGTCAGTTTCACACCTCTGGTTTCTCTGCTTGAGGCCTGCCCCCGCTCTGTGTTTGTATGGGGGGGGGGGGGAGTAGTAGGATTCCGCCCCCCCCATCTCCCACCCTCTGTCCCTCCCTTAGGTTGTGTCTAACACCCTGAGGTCACCATGCCACTGGGGCACTGTACCAATGACCTCCATGGACCAGAAACCCCTGGGGCTGGCACCAGGACTCCTGGGTCCTCTCCCTAGGTCTGGGAAGGCAGTAGGGTCTAGTGGTTAGAGCAGAGGGGGCTTGGAGCCCGGACTTCTGGGTTCCATTGCGTTATTGTGAGCAGGGTATGCCAGGGCTGAGGAGGCCGGAAGCTCGAGTCCTGCGGCTGGGTATTTTTAAGCACGCTACGGCTGGAGATTGAAGGAGGAAGGATACAGAGAAGTGTTGGGGGAGGGGAGACCCATAAGTAGGAGCCTGAGCCCCACAGGGCACCCAGACAGCTTGTGCCCCCCCCCCGCCACTTCCACTGCTAGCTCCATCTGTGCCATCACATTAACACCACTCAGCCAAGGGAAACTGAGGCACTGAGCAGGGTAAGGGACTTGATCAAGGCCCTGCATGGGTGGAACCCAGGAGCCATGGCTCCCTATCCCAACCCCACACACTCCTGCTCCAAGCTGGCTCCCAGCCTCCCCTGCTCCAACCACTAGACCCCACTCCCCTCCCAGAGCCAGGGAGAGAACCCAGGAGTCCTGGCTCCCAGCACTCCCCTGCTCTAACCACTAGACCCCACACCCCTCCCAGACCCAGGAGTCCTGGTTCTCAGCCCCCCCCCCCCCCGCTCTAACCACTGGACCCCACTCCCCTCCCAGAGCTGGGGAGAGAACCCAGGCGTCCAGGCCTTGCCCATCCCCCTCATGTTGTTCTTTGTTGAGTCTCTTCTTGGAAAGGAGAAGCCGCAGGGGTTGCAGAAGGGGAGGCCCTGGGGGAAGGGGGGTTGGGAAGCCCACAGCAGAGTGGGAGGCAGGGTGGATGAGGAGACAGGACCCTGCTGGGACCCCCATTCCTGCCCCCACTGCCCCCCAGGCCAGGAGGGGTCCCCAGCATCCCATGGGCATCAATGGGCAATGCTCCTCTGGAGTGCCGGGGGGCTGTTGATTGGTGGGGGAGTCTAAGGAGGATGGGGGAGCAAATGAGCTGGGGCTGTGATGGGGGGGGGGATTGTATTGGTGGAGAGCGGGGCTGGTCGGGGGGGGCAGGTGGGTGATAGAGATGGGGGGCACTATAGGGGATGATGGCATTCTGCCCAGGTAGGGTGGGGAGATATTGGGAGGCAGTGTGTGTGTGTGTGTGTGTGTGGGGACTCTTCTGATGAATGGGGAGAAGGGGGGAAAGGCAGGTCCTGGGGGGGGGGGGGGGCAACTCGTGTTAATGGGAGGAGGTGTGGGAGAGGGGATAGAACTGGGGGCTGTGGAGAGAAGTCTGGTGGGCTGTGGGGGAGGGGATATATCTGGTGGTGCGGGGGGGAGGGGATATATGGGGGGGGGCTGTGAGGAGACATATGGTGGGCTGCAGGGGAGGGGATAGATCTGGGGGCTGTCTGGGGGAGGGATAGATCTGGGGGCTGTGGGGAGAAGTCTGGGGGGCTGTGGGGGAGGGGATAGATCTGGGGGAGCTGCAATGCAGGGGAGGTTTGGGAGAGCGGGGGGGGGGTCAGACTCACCCAGCAGCGCCCAGGCCAAGCCCAGTAGGGCGTGGAGGGGTTGGGGGCCCGGAGGTCCCATGGTGCTGGGGTGCGGAGGTGTCTGGCTGGGGTGTCTGCCGGGCGCTGGGGTCCCCGCGGGAGGGGCCGGGTGCTGGGGACAGAGCCAAGAGACAGCACGGACAGGAAACCCTTGAAAAGAGGAAGGGATGAGGCCGGGGGGGGGGGGGGGGGGGGGAAGAGCTAGAGACCGCAGTGCACAGCCCGCCCCCACCGCGGGTTAACTACTGCCTCCCCACTGTGCCTGGTACTGCACCCCCTCACCTCACTGCAATCCTCTGCACCCCCGCCCCACTGCAACCCCTGCACTCCATGCCTCACTGTACTCCACTGCGCTAGGCACTGCATCACCGCACCACACTGTACCCCCATGCCTAACTGCACTGGGCACTGCACCCCCACTGCACCCCCACACCCCGTGCTGGGCACTGCATCACCACACTACACTGCAATCCACTGCACCCCACTATAATCCATAATCCACACCCTACTCCACTGCACCGCCTCTGCACCAGTCACTGCATCCCCCATCCCCACGGAACCTCACCCCCCACACTGCCCCTGCATGGTGCTCCGCTGCATCCCCCCACCCCCACTGCACCCCACTACATCCTCACACTTCACTGCCCCCCCAGATACCCCATTCTGTCAGGCACTGGCCCCACACACCCACTGCGCCTTGCATTACTGCATGCCCCCTCCCCCCACCCGCTGCCCCAGAGGAGGCGGAGCCTAGTCCAAGCCCCTCCCCGTTTGGGAACTGAGCCTGGTCACCGGAAACCTGCAGCCACTTCCACACTCCTCCCCCACCCTGGGCACGGGGGGAGGGGCGGAGAAGAAAGAGTGTGAGCAGTAACACACCCGTCACACACACACACGCAAGTGCGAAAGCGTATGTGAGGTTGCACACAGAGCCCGGCACAAAAGCACCACACATACGGGGACAGAAACAAATGCCCACAGATGCACATACACAATGTGTATGAGCTAATACACACACAATGGTGAGCAAAAATACACCCCCCTTATGCATAAGGCACACACACCTGATGCCCACACCCCTCCTGCACAAAATGCACACCCCCAATGGATGCAAACACACATCAGTGCACACACCTTCAGGCACAAATGCATGCACCTGCCAACACAAACAGATGCACACAAGTGCAAAGTAGTACAAAAATGCACACACCTTTGTGCACAGATACCTCTGCAAATACACACACACATACATACATATACTGACAAAAACACCCCCCCCAGGGATGCCCACACACCCCTTCTTCACAAAGGCACCAAGAAAACTGCATGCACACATGCCCCTCTGCAAATGCACAACACACAAATGAATGCACCTGCCCACACAAACACCTGCACAGCAATGCACGCACACACACATACATACATAAAGTCCTGCACCGAGGCACAAATACTTGCCAATGCAGCCTTATCTTACCAACGCACACCCACAGCCATGCAGTTGCAGCAACGCGCTGGGACAGCGGGCCACTTTTCCAACATGTTTTGTGGGAATGTGGTGTGTGCCTCAGTTTCCCCAAGTGGTGCATGGTTCCCCAGGTGGTGGGAAAAGGTTGTTTACTTTTTGCAGAAATCCGGGTGTGGTTGACACTTACCTGCCTGGGCCCCACGCCCATGGAGCCTCTGAGAAGACAATGGCCATGCTAACTGCCCGGACATTTGGCACCTAGCAGCTAATACCCATGGATGGACCCCGTAGCAGGGAGCCAGGAGGCTCTGACCAGCCGGGGAACAAAGGGCTGAGGAGGGGTCTGGTGGGGTTGTTACTTGTGGGGCTGCTGGAAGCGAGAAGCGTCTGGACTGGAGCTAGAGCGGGGTCAGAGGACTCCGGACTGACCCAGATGGACCAGGCTGTTCTCTGTGCTAATAATGAAGGGCTTTCCAGGCAACTCAAAACCCTCCTGCTTTTACACCACTGCCCGAGAGTCACTCCAGATTAAGGAGGTTGGGGGCACATTGCTCCCTTTGGGGGTACACGTCTCCCTTGGGTGTCCAAGTCAGGCAGACTCGCTGCAGGGAGCTCACAGCGTGACGCAGGGGGGTGGAAGACTCCGAGGTTAGGTCCCAGGAGGTGAAGGCCGGTGGTTGCTCCTAGTGAGGGGGGGGGGGGGAACTGACATGCTGAAGGGGGCCTCCCCAGGGCTGGCCCCCTGGATCTGTGACACGTGCACACGTGGATCCGTGCAAAAATGCGCACACTCACCCCCACGCACCGAGATGACCGCTCAGCTCCAAACGCACATGGGCAAACGCACGCCCACACGCTCCCGCAGCAACGTGCAAGCAAAAATTCACGCACGGGCCACGGCACATGGCCACAGCGGCCGACAGCGACACACGCATGATAGACCCCTGCGCGTCCCACCTGCAAAACCTGCTCCCACCCGCTCCCGCATTTCTTCCATGTTCATCCCGCAAATCCCACAAGAAAGATTTCCCCATGCTGCTAAAAAAACAGCATAAAACCGGTGGGTGAAGATATGATCTATATAAACAGAATTCAGACAATTTTTACCACTGAAAGAATCAAACAAATCTTGCTTAAACCATGTACAAACACCCTGTAACTCCTGTTATAATAGACAGGAAATCTCTTTCTATCCCTCGCTTAACTTGAAGTATGAAAACTTTCATTTAAAAACAGACAGACTGGCAGTGCATTGCTGAGATTGTCTTTCTGCCAAACTGATGGGAGATTTCGTGGGTTCCTGCAAATCGCTGCAGTGTGGGGTATTTGCCCACAGGCAACAAAGTACATTTCACCCAACCCCACTATTATGGCAGCGAGTCCTGCTTCAGGGCTCTCCTGGGAATCCGTGACACACATGCACACAGATTTGTGCAAAAATGCACCCCCTCCATGCACCAAACGGCACACTCAGCTCCAAATGCACAGGTGCAAAAGCACGCCCACATGCCCTGGCTGCAACATGCAAGGAAAAATGGATGCACAGGCACACAGAGGCCAACAATGCATGCATGATCCCTCACTCACACACATATACTTGCCCCAGTGCACCCTGCTCTACCCCCCAGGCCCCACTCCCCTCTTAGAGCTGGGGACAGAACCCAGGAGTCCTGGCTCCCTGTCCCTCTGCTCTAACCCCCACCAGACCCCACTCCCCTCCCCAGGGACGGAACCCAGGAGTCCTGGCTCCCTGTCCCTCTGCTCTAACCCCCACCAGACCCCACTCCCCTCCCCAGGGACGGAACCCAGGCGTCCCGACGCACAAGCCCTAAAACCCCGAGAACTAGAGAGTTCGAGGCGACAGGAGACAGCAGCGCCCCTGGTGGTTGGCTGCGATAGCGCCGATCAACCCCAGCCCTTTGTAGGGTTACCGAAGCGGGGCCATTCAAATCCCCTTTCCCCAGGGGCAGCAGATAAACCCCCCAGGGAGCTCCCAGTTGGCACGTGACGCAGCCCTCTGGATGGAGCACAGGCCCCTCCCCAGAGAGTGAAAGAATTGAAGAGACTCTCATACCAGGCTGTGTTATGTTTCTCTTTACCAGGCATGGGGCAAGGCGACCCCACCCAACAGCTGGGCTGCTTGGCATTGCATTGGGGTGAGTAATGATGGGCCACCTGGCATGGCTGCGAGGGAAGGCTAAAGCCCTGGGCTGGGAGCCAGGACTCCTGGGTTCTACGTGAGCTCTTGGAGGGGAGGGGGGTCTAGTGGTCAGAGCCAGGGGAGGGGGATGGGAGCCAGGACTCCTGGGCTTTAGCCCTGGTTTGGCTACTGCCCTCTGCCCCTTGCCTGAGGTGAACAGACTACACATGGAGGCCCTGGCCGGCCTCACAACGCAGCTTTCTCTGGGCCCAGCTGGGGACACCCTCCCCCTGCACTCCGACCAGTTGGGGTATTCCCGGGCACCCGCAGCCAGGAATGTGCCCAGGGCCTGCGGCAACTCTGATAGCAACCAGGGGGCAGGGAAGGATGCCTGGGGCCCAGACGGGGGACCATGCCCAGCATCCCTGAAATGCTGCTGGGATGGAGGACCAGGAACTTTCTCTGCCTGCTGAGTTAGGCCCAGCTGTAAATAAAATAAATTTAAAAATAAATATTCTGTACCAGAATTGGACCCAGTGACACCCTCCCCCAGGACTGGGGCCCCTAGGACCTGGCCTAGCTCAGGCTCTCAGCAGACCCAGGCAGCGTTGCTCACACGTGGGACAGCTCCCCCCCCTCTCCCAGCACCGGGCTCAGGCTCTCAGCAGACCCAGACAGCGTTGCTCACACCTGGGACAGCTCCTCCCCCTCTCCCAGCACCGGGCTCAGGCTCTCAGCAGACCCAGGCAGCGTTGCTCACACCTGGGACAGCTCCTCCCCCTCTCCCAGCACCGGGCTCAGGCTCTCAGCAGACCCAGACAGTGTCGCTTGTACCCGGGGCAGCTCCCGGGAGATTCACGATTTTCAGCTTTTGTCCCCACTTGCGGGGGCTTGACACAGAATTGGTTTTTTTAACTGAAGGCTGAGATTCCGGAGCAGCCCCCAAGGCCAGGAGACCAGGGTGATGGGCCCCGGGGCCCAGATCTTCCTGCAGCCGGGGGTGGAGGGGGTTGGGAAATGTGTGTTTCTTTTAACTGCTCTTTTTTTCCCTCTCACTTCTTTCAGCTGGGAGAGGGGGAGGAAGCAGCTGCTGGAGATGCTCCTCCCCCCACCACCCCAAAAAAAAATGGGGAATGAGCCCTGCTAGAGAATTGCAGTTTAGGGGTGTGGTGACACTGGGGGACCCGCAGCCTCTGGATAAACCCAGGCCTCAGCTCTCTTGCCCCCTTCCTCCCCAGCTCCACCAGTGCCCCTCAATCCCCACCCACAGCCCCTAGATAACCCAGCCCTGGGCTCCCCTCCATCCCCACCCGCAGCCCCCAGCTCTCCCACAGCCCTCCCCCCACCTCTGGCTGCGTGACCAGGAGCCCATCTACATTTGGGGAAGTAGCCCCAGGCCCTGTGTGCTGCATGGGGGGCTGTGGGGGAGGGGAAGGGGGTCCAGAGTCTCACCCCCCCACAACTCATCCCACCAGCCCAGGGGAGGGGGGGATCTCCAGCAGCTCTTATTGCTGCAGGAGGGAACTGGGCACTGGGAGCGCCGGGGCCCGGCTTTCTGGGGAGCCCCCGAGGGCAGAGAAGAGGGAACAGGTGCTGGCAGCCCCAGGGCAATTGGGGCTGGGGCCGTGGTACAGCCAATGCCTCCCCTTCCCCATGGGCCCAGCACGGCCAGGGGCCCCCCATGTCAGCCAGGTGGCCCGGCCCATGGCCAATGCCCCCCTCCCCCGCCCAAGAACAAACAAGGCTGGGGGGAGGGGAACACGGCTGCAGTAAAATAAATTGCACTTTAATAAGAAAGAGTCTGTGCACTGGGGGGGCAGCCCCCTCTGTGGGCAGGACAGCAAACCCCGCCCCCCAAGAGACAAACCCCGCCCCCCAAGAGACATCTGTATAAAAAACCAGCCCTGGTGAATGGCTCTGGGGAGAGTCAGGCCCTGATTCCCTCCCCCCTCGCCCTCTAACAGCAGGGGCATCAGGGACCCCGTCCCCTGCTTGCTACCCCCCCGCCCACCAGCTTGGGGGCCCAATTTCCCCCCAATCAGGGACCCACTCCCTGGTCCCGCTCTCCCCCACGCCGGCTCAGGGGCCCAATCTTCTCCCCCCTCCCCCTCCCCAGCAGCACCAGCCCAAGACCCCACCCCCTCCAGCTGGGCATCTTTGGTTGCTCAGTCCAGGGTGGATCGGGGGGTCCAGCCATGCCCCCCCAAGTCCCAGCCCCCCTGCCGGCGGGGAGGTCACGTGGGGCGGCGCAGGCCCTTCTCGGTGCCGATGGCGACGGTGATGTTGGTGTAGAGGGGCTGGAGCTCCTTGGCCAGCAGCTGGTAGTCCAGCGTGTTCATGCCGTCCTGGCGCCAGGTCCGACGCGTCTTGGCCAGCAGGTTAAACCTGGGGGACAGGGGAGGGGGTTAGCCAGACAAGGACCCCCCCCCATCCTGCCCATTGCTGGGATGCTGCCCAATTCATGCCCGATCTCCCCTCCCCTCTCTGCCCCCGCCCCATTCCCCTCCCAGGCTGCCAGGATTTCCCACCCCCCCCCCCACAACAAGCCCCACTCCATTCCCTGCAACCCGTTGCCAGGATCCCCACCCCCCCACCCCCGGCAAGCTCTACCCCATTCCCCTCCCCTGCTGCCAGGATACCTGCCACCAAGCCCCACCCCTGCTGCCAGGACCAACCACTCAGCCCCTCACCATTCTCCTTCCCCGCTGCCAGGATCCCCCAACACCACTCCCCTCTCCCACTGAGGGGATCCCACCCCCTGCCATTCCCCTCCCCCCGTCACCTCCTGGGATTCTGCTCATTGCCCTTGTCGTGGCCGTGTTTGATCATGCGGTAGCGGCCATGCTGGACGGAGGGCCGGGAGATTAGCATCCCGCTCAGCGCCACCCTGCGGGGAGGGGAGGCAGGGTTAAAAACCACGGGCCCATCACACCCACCGGCCCATCCAGCCTCACGGCAGGGGGGCCAGGAACCAGGACTCCTGGGTTCTCTCCCCGGCTGTGCCGCACATGTGCCTCAGTTTCCCCACCTGTATAACAGACCGTGTGGCCCCTCCCATAAACCTGGGCTAGCCCGGCAGGTGTCATATGAGAATCCTCCCCCCACCCCCACCCATACCCCAGGTGAGAGAACCCAAAAGGGTGACTGACTGTGAGGGTGCCCAAGGCCCCACCCCCTCACCCCCACGGTCCCATCCCCTCCCCCACGGCCCCGCCCCCTACCTCACAGCAATGTCATCGTCTTCGCCCCCCCAGCCCCAGTAGTTGTTGGGGAAACCGTTCATCTTCATGTACTGCTCCGGGGTCAAAGCCGACACCCCCCCGAAGTAGGTCTTGTAGGGCAACCTACGGGAAGAGGAGGCAGCGTCAGCGGGGGGCACTCCAGATGGGCAGTGATGGTGGGGGAGGGGAATCCAGGCTGTCAATCACACTTGCCAGAGATGCGACCCCTCTGGGGTGTGGTATGGGGGCTGGTTATACAGGGATCCCCTCGCTCAGCATGGAGATGTGGCCACCTCTGGAGCGGGGCACAAGCTCTGATTATACGGGGACCCCTTGCCTGGCAAGATGCAGCCCCTCTGGGTGGAGCTCGGGGGCTGGTTATCCAGGGATCCCTCGCCCGGCATGAAGGCATGGCAGGCTGGTTATCTGGGCACCTCTCGCCCACCATGGATATGCAGCCACCTCTGGGGCAGGGCGTACTTATTTGGGGACCCCTCGCCCAGCATGGATATGCAGCCACCTCTGGGGTGGGGTGCAGGGCTGGTTATCCAGGGACCCCTCGCCTGGCACGGAGACACAGCCCCTCTGTGGTGGTGCTCGGGGGCTGGTTATGCAGGGATCCCTCGCCCAGCGTGAAGACGTGGCGGGCTGGTTATCTGGGCACCCTTCGCCCAGCATGGAGATGCAGCCACCTCTGGGGTGGGGTGCAGGGACCCACTTGTATCCGAATTTGTCCATGGCGACGGAGGCGTGCTTGGGGAAGCGGTCGCAGGTGTACAGGTTGCGATCGTCCTCGGGGATGAGGTCAACATCATGGAAGAACATGCAGTCCCAGTCCTCATCCTTCATCGCCTCCTTGAACCCCACGTTCAGCAGCTTGGCCCGGTTAAAGGTGTAGTTCCCTGCCTGGTGGGTGGGAAGGGGGGGACAACGGAGGGTTACTGCCAGCCCCCTGCTCTAACCACTAGCCCACCCCCTCCTCCCAGAGCCGGGATAGAACCCAGGAGTCCTGGCTCCCAGCCCCCCCTGCTCTAACCACTAGACCCCACTCCTCTCCCAGAGCCGGGATAGAACCCAGGAGTCCTGGCTCCCAGCCCCCCCTGCTCTAACCCCCAAGAGCCGCCCCCCCGGACCCCGGCATCCAGGGCACCTGCTGGATGATGTAGATGCCGTAGCTGAGTTGCTGGCGCTGCAGGAAGGGGTGCAGGAAGTAGAGGAGGTAGCGCAGGTGCTGCTCCCGGTTGCGGTGGGGGATGATGACGGCCGTGCGGTGCAGGGGGTCGCAGTCGGGGGGCTGGTACCTGCCCCCGGCTGTCACGTAGGGGTTCTTGCGCACAATCTGCTCCAGGGTCAGTCCCGGGGGGAAGGTCACCCGGATCGGCCCCCCTGCAGGGCAGAGGAGCAGGGCAAACTTCTGAGCCCTAGCAAACTTGGGGTTCACAGCTCTGGGGGGGCCGCCCCCATACCCCACAGAGGGGCTTCAAAGCCATGGGAGCCCCCAAATCTTTGCCCCACTCCCACAGCCAGGGACAGAACTCAGGAATCCAGGTTCCCAGCTGCCCTGATCTACCCACTAGACCCCACTCCCCCGACAGAGCCAGGGAGAGAACCCAGGAGTCCTGACTCCAAGCCCCTCGCTCTACCCACTAGACCCCACTCCCCTCCCAGAGATGGGATAGAACCCAGCTGTCCTGACCCCAGCCCCCCCCCCACTCTCTCCCCCCCCTCATGAAGTCAGGGCTCCCAGCGCCCCTTACCTAGGAATGGGGAGGTCTCAGGGCAGTAGGGCAGTTCCTCGGGACGCAGCGGGGGCCGGGCGATGAGGCTGAGGTTGGCGTAGACGTCGCCGGGCAGCGAGGCGTTGTGGGCGGCGCCCTGGGGTCCCCCCAGCCCGGCCGGGGCCCCCCCTTTGTAGAAGATGCCCAGGAAGTAGGCGACCCGCCGGCGGTAACCCTCATGGTACAGCAACGCCATCACCACCAGCTGCACCCCCAGCAGGAGCAGCAGGTACCGGCCGCGGGACTGCAGCATGGCGCGGGGCCGGGATCATCTAGCCATGGCGGGCGGGTGGGGACGGCTACGGCACCGCGTCCTGGGGACAGGCCGGGGGGAGGGAGGTAGCATGACCCCCTGTGCCACCTGTAAACCAACCCCACTGCTCCCCAAGAACTGGGGAGAGAACCCAGGAATCCTAGCTCCTAGCCCCCCTCCTCCAACCCCCTAGACCCTCTTCCCTCCCAGAGCAGGGGAGGGAACCCAGGAGTCCTGGCTCTCAGCCCTCCTGCTCTAAGCCCCTAGACCCACTTCCCTCCCAGAGCAGGGGAGAGAACCCAGAAGTCCTGGCTCTCAGCCCTCCTGCTCTAAGCCCCTAGACCCACTTCCCTCCCAGAGCAGGGGAGAGAACCCAGGAGTCCTGGCTCTCAGCCCTCCTGCTCTAAGCCCCTAGACCCACTTCCCTCCCAGAGCAGGGGAGAGAACCCAGAAGTCCTGGCTCTCAGCCCTCCTGCTCTAAGCCCCTAGCCTCCACTCACCTCCCAGTGCCTGGCGAAGATCCCAGGCGTCCTGGATACCGTCTCACCACCTCACCTGCCTGAGGTGTGAGCCAGACACTGCTGCAGGAGGCGTGGCAGGAATTGGGAAATCAGGGAAGACAAAAGCCAGCCAGCCCCTGGCTCCACAAGTGTCTCCGGGAACAGATCCAGCCCCACCACAGGTTCCCCTCCCACCAAACAGCTGGCAGCCAGCCAGGACTCCTGGGTTCTCTCCCCTGCTCTGGGAAGGGGATGCACTGGTTGGCGCTGAGGCTGGCCCAGCTGGGTCCTGCCTGTGGGGTGCTCCCCTGCTGGGACTTGGCTCCACTTAGCTCAGCGTCCAGGCCCTGACCCCGGGGCCCGCGTCTGCTTTCATGTGCCCCGGGGGCTGGATGTTTGACATACTTTGCAGGAACCCTTTGTCCCTGGGCCTGCTGCTGTTAGGGGGAGGGGATCATGCCAGCAGCAGGGCCAACAGCACCAAGGGAACCCAGGCGTCCTGGCTCCCAGTCCCTTCTCCCCCCGCTCTAACCTCCCCGGGGATAGAACCCAGGTGTCCTGGCTCCCAGTTCCTTCCTCCTCCGCTCTAACCTCCCCGGGGATAGAACCCAGGTGTCCTGGCTCCCAACCCCCACCCATCATGGTGTCCCCTGCCCCCACTTCCTAGGTCTGGGAACTGGTTTCTCCAGATTGACCAGCCTTGTGCAATTTCAGGGCATGGCTGCTCTGATCCGGATCCTGGACTGACGCTGGTGCCCAGACTCTGCCCACACCAGGGCAGGAGGGGTCCAGGGACTCCCCAACTCCACCTCCATGGGGCTGGATCAGAGCCAGCGCCTGCCTACAGGGCAAGGGCCCGGTGTCCCAACCCCCCCAATTTGCTCCAGTGCCCAGGGTCCCCCAGCCCGGCCTGGGGGAGTGGAATCCGGGGTACTTACCTTGAGATGGGCAGCGCCCCCCAGCCCGCTCCACCGAGGCGGCTCTCAGTCCCTGCAGCTGGCTCGGGGCTCTGTCCGTGGGGAGCCTGGGGGGAGGAAGAGGAGGAGAACGTGAGAGGAAGCAGGAAGGATACAGTGGGAAAGCGGGGGGGGGGAGGGGGAGAGTGGAATAGGGGCTGAGACAAAAGGCCCACCCCCTTTTTCCATCCCACTGCTTTACCTAGCACTGAAATGCAGCCACCTCTGGGGGAGAGCGCAGCAGCTAGCCACGGCCCCAGCAACGCTGCCCAGCAGGCTGCGCCAGGATGTTAAGGAGAAAAACATCCAAGGGGAAATGGGGCACGGGTTGGGGAAATTGGGGTTCCTAAGGGAAAAGGAAATGAGCCCCCCAGCTGCCCCATTCTTTGCAGCACGGTTGCCACCCTGCCCCCTCCCTGCAGCACGGCACCCCCGACTGAGCCCCCGCCCTGCTCCCCACAGCACAGAGCCCCCAGCTCCACTCCCTGCAGGTCTCCCATCCGTGTCGTGACCTGCATACCGTGAGACACCAGGGCACCTGGGCTCTCACCCCAAGGCGGGCATGGAACATGCCAGGGCCCCAGAACCCCGGTCTGGACCCCAGGGGGCAGGCACACAGCTGGATTCAGCACCCCCCCCTTCCAGTTGCTGGGCGAGCCAGAGTGCCAGCGTGCTGTTGCTTAGACAACTAGGGGTTGCCAGGCAGCCACTCCTCATCTGTCTTAAAGGGCCCGAGGCTTGGAAAGCAGCAAACCCCATCACAGGGTGCCCGCCAGATGCCCCTTCCTTACAGCGTGAGGCATGTGCCCAGACCACCCCACCCCCGGCACCTATCAGCCAGCTGCTAGAGGAAGAAAGCAGGATCTAGGGTGTCCGAGTCCCTGTCTGGTTTACAAAGGTCACATGGGGATGCCACATAGGGGTGGCTCGCCCAGTGCTGCGATGCAGCCACTTCTGGGGTGGGGCAGCCGGGGAACAGCCTGCCCTTTACCCCACAGAGCTGGGAGTGGATTTACGTCAGCAATGCAGGACGAGCACGTTTTCGTGCCCTGGTGCAGCCCAGCCTCTCTTTGTTCTACACTGCGGTTTTGGGACAGCAATGTGCACAGAGGGGAAACACGGGGAAGGATCGAAGTCTGAGATTGCTCTACCTCTGTCTGTGTAGGGAACCAGCCGCGCACCACACCACAGACAAATACCAATAAAGCTGCACGGTGAAACGAGCCAACACCGCTCCCATGTGAGACCTCAACAACCCCCCCCGCCCTCCTAGCCGGCGCCACCCCAGCAAGGACCTCAAGTCTGCAGCAAAGGAATGGGCATGCGAGACAGGGATAGAACCCAGGAGTCCTGACTCCAGCCCACCCGCTCCTCTAACCCTCTAGACCCCACTCCCTTCCCAGAGCTGGGGATAGAACCCAGGAGTCCTGGCTCCCAGCGCCTCCCTGCTCTAACCACTAGACCCCACTCCCCTTCCAAAGCTGGGAAAAGAACCCAGGAGTCAGGCTCCCAGCCCCCCCACCCACCCCGCCTTCTAACTCACTCCCATAGGTGACCTCGAGCACCCCCAGGTAGCTCAGCTGACTCCCCCGTGCACCAGCACTAATGTGGCATTTACACAAGCGCTGGCCGTGCGCAGACCTGACGTCAGGGGGATGGATGGGAGCCAACAACATGGCATTTGGCACCATTCCGCACAGCGAGGCCAGTCAGGATCCCGGCCATGCCAACCCCTGCACCCCAATCCGGCCCCAGGCCAGGGGACCGGCTGGCTCAGGGGGGTGGGGAATGGGGCCCTTTGCCCTCTAGTGGGCGCTGGCCTCGCTCCCATCCCTGCCCCAGCCAGTCCCCCCGCCCTGGGGATGGTTCTGCTCCACCGACTCCGCTGCAGCCAGCCGCCAGCCGGCTCCGCCGCCAGACAATGGTTCATTAGCAGCCAGCGTGGCCCAGACCGCTGGGCACCGCATGGGGATTGCGCCCAGGAGGGGCACAGAGCCAGCTGGGAGATGGGCATGCAGCCAGGCTCGGACCAACGGCCCGACACAGGCCCTTTCGGAGACAGGGCCAGGTCCATGCCCAGACCCAGCACCCGCCCAGCTAATGGGAGCCCACGGGGTGCATGGGGGGGGAGTCCCGGGACCCTCAGCTGGAGATGGGAAGTCCCGGCAGTGCTGTACTACCCCTGGGGGTTTGTCCCCTTTGCTGGGGAAGGGGAGGGAGATCCCGTGCTCGGAGGGTGAGACCGGGGGGGGGCGCAGTGCAGGCATGGGGTGGAATGTGGGGGAGGGAGGGAAGCTGGGCAAGCCACTCCCCTGCTCAGTGCCTCAGTTTCCCCTGAGAGGTAACTCTCCTTCTCTTGCGTAAAGCGCCGAGCTCTCCAGCTGCTTTATAAAGGGCTATGGTGCTGCAACATCGGGGGTCCCGTCAGCTCCCGACCCGGCCCCGTGGTTCCACCCCTTTTTGTCCGGCTTTAATCTCCAGCCACCGGTTCTCGGCTGGAACCACAAGCCTCCCATTTCCTCCCCGCACCCTGACCATCGCTGCTCCGTCCTCGCTGTGACGGCTCACTACCAGGCCTCTTCTCCCGTCCCGCGATCATGTTGGGGTCTCTCCTCCGCCCCTGTCAACCAGCACCCCCCAGGACCAGGCGCCGCGCTGGCCTCACCCCGCCGCACACTGCGGGAAAAGTCACCCAGAAAGCGCTGGCGAAAAGCAGAGGCCAGTGGAAACTCGGCTGCAAAAAACTCGGCACCACAAACCGACCCGATGGGCCGAAAAACCACCCCACTGCATGCTGGGACTGACAGCAATGGGATAGTCCAAGCTTCATCCGTCCTCGCTCTAACCACCAGACCTCACTCACGGCCAGTCAGAACCCAGGAGTCTTGACTCCCACCTCCCCACCTTCGCACTAGATCCCATTCCCCCTCTCAGAGCTGGGGAGAGAACCCAGGAGTCCGGGGAGGGAGGGATAACTCAGTGGTTTGAGCATTGGCCTGATAAACCCAGGGTTGAGAGTTCAATCCTTGAGGGGGCCACTTAGGGATCTGGGGCAAAATCAGTACTCGGTCCTGCTAGTGAAGGCAGGGGCTGGACTTGATGACCTTTCAAGGTCCCTTCCAGTTCTAGGAGACAGGATATCTCCATTAATTAATTAATTCCCAGCCCCGCCTTACTCTAACCACTAGACGCCACTCCCCTCCCAGAGCTGGGGACAGAACCCAGGAGTCCCAATGAGCTCATGAGACCAGCTTGGCCTGTCAGTCACCAGGAGGGAGACGCTGAAACTGGGCAGTGTTGGCATCCAGCAGCGTCGGTGGATGAAACTGGGTCAGGAAGGAATAAAAACCGTCCATTTGGAGAGTCGCTTTGTTTCTGGCCTCAGGAACTTCCAGTGGCAGTGAGTTCCACAGGCTGCTGCATAACAAGAGGCTTCTATTGGAACATCCGGCACTGCCCCATGCTGGGCGGGTGGGACTTGGCCCAAGATGCACCCAGCTCTGGGGGGGGAGTGGGGTCTAGTGGGTCAGAACCAGGGGTGCCTGGACTGCAACTCTAGTAGCCCAGCACCCCAAAAGCTGGGCGAGCATCTCCCCTGCCACCTAGAGACCCGACAGCCAGACACCGCCACGCTTCCCGGACCTGCGCTGCCTGTCCAGCCCGAGAGAACAGGGGTAGCCCGCTGAGGGGCCCAGGGGCTGAGTGAGGGGGGCGGGCACGGAGCGGGTGAGATACCAGCTAGATGTGCGGTCTGACCCAGGGGAGCAGGAGACCAGCCAGAGGGGCCCAAAGGGCCGATCCGGCCCTCCAAGGGGAATGGGGGCAGGGCTGGCATGTGGAGCCCCATGGGGCAGGGCCGAACGCTGAGCACACGGGGTTCAAGGAGCACCCCAGCTCATTACCCTTCCCCGGGGGGGGGGGGGCCGGCGTGCCCACCCCCACATACTCCCATTGGGGGAGGGAACGATCCCCATGGAGGACGGGCTGGGAAGAGCAGGGGGCAGGAGGTACCCCGAGGCTATACAGAGGAGAGGGCAGGGTGGGGCACTCCCCACAGGGGGCAGGCTGGGGGGTACCCAGAGGAGGCAGAGCGCTCTCCATGGGGGGGGGGCAGGTCATACCCCAGGGGTGCACAGAGGAGGGGGAGGGGGTGCTCCCTGTGGGGGGACAGGCTAGTGGGAGCAGGGGCGGGAGGTACCCTGGGGGTGCACAGGGGAGGGGGCTCCCCGTGAGGGGTGGGGCACGGAGAGCAGGGGGCAGGGCATGAGATACCCCGGCCATGCACAGCGGAAGGGGGGGCAGGGGTGCTCCTCATGGCTGCGGGAGTAGGGGACGGGGTATCCCAGGGATGCGAAGAGGGCGGGGAAGCAGGGGAAGGGGGTGCTCCCTGTGGGGAGCAGGAGTGGGAGGTACCCCAGGGGTGCACATGGGGGAGAGCATCAGGGGAAGGAGGCAGGGGGAGAGGGCACTCACCGTGGGGGCTACCCCGGAGGCACACAGGGGAGGGGTGAGCAGGAGATATCCCAGGGGTGGGCGGGGGAGGGATGAACAGGGAGCAGGGGATATCCCGGGGGCGCACAGGGGAGGGGTCGGCAGGGGGTGTACAGGGGAGGGAGCATTAGGGGAGGAGGTGCTCCCCGTGGGGGCGGGGCAGGGGATACCCGGGGGTGCACAGGGGAAAGGGAAGGGGCTCCCCACGGGGGGCGAGGCAGGGGATACCCCGGGGGTGCACCGGGGAGGGGGCTCCCTCCGGGGGGCAGGGCAGGAGATACCCCGGGGGTGCACAGGGGAGGGGTGAGCAGGGGAGGGAGCAGCAGGGGGAGGAGGTGCTCCCCGTGGGGGGGGGCGGGGCAGGGGATACCCGGGGGTGCACGGGGGAGGGGGCTCCCCACGGGGGGCGGGGCAGGGGATACCCGGGGGGGCACAGGGGAGGGGTGAGCAGGGGAGGGAGTAGCAGGGGGAGGAGATGCTCCCCGTGGGGGGGGCGGGGGATACCCGGGGGGTGCACGGGGGAGGGGGCTCCCCACGGGGGGCGGGGGATACCCGGGGGTGCACAGGGGAGGAGTGAGCAGGGGAGGGCGCAGCAGGGGGGGAGGAGGTGCTCCCCGGGGGAGGGGGCGGGGCAGAGGGTGCACGGGGGAGGGGGCTCCCCACGGGGGGCGGGGCAGGGGATACCCCGGGGGTGCGCAGGGGAGGGAGTAGCAGGGGGAGGAGGTGCTCCCCGGGGGAGGGGGCGGGGCAGGGGGTGCACGGGGGTGCACGGGGGAGGGGGCTCCCCACGGGGGGCGGGGCAGGGGATACCCCGCGGGTGCGCAGGGGAGGGAGCAGCAGGGGGAGGAGGTGCTCCCCGGGGGAGGGGGCGGGGCAGGGGGTGCACGGGGGAGGGGGCTCCCCACGGGGGGCGGGGCAGGGGATACCCGGGGGTGCACAGGGGAGGAGTGAGCAGGGGAGGGCGCAGCAGGGGGGGAGGAGGTGCTCCCCGGGGGAGGGGGCAGGGCAGGGGGTGCACGGGGGAGGGGGCTCCCCACGGGGGGCGGGACAGGGGATACCCGGGGGTGCACAGGGGAGGGGTGAGCAGGGGAGGGCGCAGCAGGGGGGGAGGAGGTGCTCCCCGGGGGAGGGGGCAGGGCAGGGGGTGCACGGGGGAGGGGGCTCCCCACGGGGGGCGGGGCAGGGGATACCCGGGTGTGCACAGGGGAGGGGTGAGCAGGGGAGGGCGCAGCAGGGGGGGAGGAGGTGCTCCCCGGGGGAGGGGGCGGGGCAGGGGGTGCACAGGGGAGGGGGCTGAGGCTCCCCACGGGGGGCGGGGCAGGGGATACCCCGCGGGTGCGCAGGGGAGGGAGCAGCAGGGGGAGGAGGTGCTCCCCGGGGGAGGGGGCGGGGCAGGGGGTGCACAGGGGTGCACGGGGGAGGGGGCTCCCCACGGGGGGCGGGGCAGGGGATACCCGGGGGTGCGCAGGGGAGGGAGCAGCAGGGGGAGGAGGTGCTCCCCGGGGGAGGGGGCGGGGCAGGGGGTGCACGGGGGAGGGGGCTCCCCACGGGGGGCGGGGCAGGGGATACCCGGGGGTGCACAGGGGAGGGGTGAGCAGGGGAGGGCGCAGCAGGGGGGGAGGAGGTGCTCCCCGGGGGAGGGGGCGGGGCAGGGGGTGCACGGGGGTGCACGGGGGAGGGGGCTCCCCACGGGGGGCGGGGCAGGGGATACCCGGGGGTGCACAGGGGAGGGGTGAGCAGGGGAGGGCGCAGCAGGGGGGGAGGAGGTGCTCCCCGGGGGAGGGGGCGGGGCAGGGGGTGCACAGGGGAGGGGGCTGAGGCTCCCCACGGGGGGCGGGGCAGGGGATACCCGGGGGTGCACAGGGGAGGGGTGAGCAGGGGAGGGCGCAGCAGGGGGGGAGGAGGTGCTCCCCGGGGGAGGGGGCAGGGCAGGGGGTGCACGGGGGAGGGGGCTCCCCACGGGGGGCGGGGCAGGGGATACCCGGGGGTGCACAGGGGAGGGGTGAGCAGGGGAGGGCGCAGCAGGGGGGGAGGAGGTGCTCCCCGGGGGAGGGGGCAGGGCAGGGGGTGCACGGGGGAGGGGGCTCCCCACAGGGGGCGGGGCAGGGGATACCCGGGGGTGCACAGGGGAGGGGTGAGCAGGGGAGGGCGCAGCAGGGGGGGAGGAGGTGCTCCCCGGGGGAGGGGGCGGGGCAGGGGGTGCACAGGGGAGGGGGCTGAGGCTCCCCACGGGGGGCGGGGCAGGGGATACCCCGCGGGTGCGCAGGGGAGGGAGCAGCAGGGGGAGGAGGTGCTCCCCGGGGGAGGGGGCGGGGCAGGGGGTGCACAGGGGTGCACGGGGGAGGGGGCTCCCCACGGGGGGCGGGGCAGGGGATACCCGGGGGTGCGCAGGGGAGGGAGCAGCAGGGGGAGGAGGTGCTCCCCGGGGGAGGGGGCGGGGCAGGGGGTGCACGGGGGAGGGGGCTCCCCACGGGGGGCGGGGCAGGGGATACCCGGGGGTGCACAGGGGAGGGGTGAGCAGGGGAGGGCGCAGCAGGGGGGGAGGAGGTGCTCCCCGGGGGAGGGGGCGGGGCAGGGGGTGCACGGGGGTGCACGGGGGAGGGGGCTCCCCACGGGGGGCGGGGCAGGGGATACCCGGGGGTGCACAGGGGAGGGGTGAGCAGGGGAGGGCGCAGCAGGGGGGGAGGAGGTGCTCCCCGGGGGAGGGGGCGGGGCAGGGGGTGCACAGGGGAGGGGGCTGAGGCTCCCCACGGGGGGCGGGGCAGGGGATACCCGGGGGTGCACAGGGGAGGGGTGAGCAGGGGAGGGCGCAGCAGGGGGAGGAGGTGCTCCCCGGGGGAGGGGGCGGGGCAGGGGGTGCACGGGGGAGGGGGCTCCCCACGGGGGGCGGGGCAGGGGATACCCGGGGGTGCACAGGGGAGGGGTGCGCAGGGGAGGGCGCAGCAGGGGGGGAGGAGGTGCTCCCCGGGGGAGGGGGCGGGGCAGGGGGTGCACAGGGGAGGGGGCTGAGGCTCCCCACGGGGGGCGGGGCGCGGCCCCGGCTCTCACCCTCTCGCTCTGTCTCCGGGCGGCCGGGCCGGGCACGAGCCCGTTACACGTCCCCGCTCCTCCCAGCCCCGACGGGGGCGGGACTCACCGCGTCACCGGGGCGGCTGGGCTCCCATTGGTCGGTAGAGGGGGCGGGGCTCGACCGGGTCAGAGACGTGCGGGCGTGGGAGAGGGGGGAGAGACCAACCTGGGAGGGGGGAGGGGGCGAGACCAACTATCTACGCGGGGGGGGGGGCAGCAGGGGGGCTGTACCTCACGGCTGGCGGGGCGGATATGTGTGTGGATTTTTTACCCTCTGCTCAGGCCCATAGCTCTAGCTTGCCCCTTTCCCTCTCCTCCCCCATCACCCGCCCTCCGGGGAAGCTGCCAAACATGGGGGAAACTGAGGCACACAGTGGCCTGGCAAAAATGCTGCGGCAAATCCCTACTTTGTTGGAGCAAAGCGTGTCGGCCAGATCCACAGGCTGGGGGCTCCTCCCCAGAGACTGGCACCGTTCAGAAAGATCAGGGGGGTTGTGGGGTTCAGTGGCTGCACATGACGCTCCCGAGGTGATGCTGAGGCGCTCCTGGGGTGCACAAACTGGGGAGGCATGAGTGGGAGCAGAGAGGTTTTTTTCCCTCTGGATCTGGCCCCAGGGTAACTGGGCTGGCAAACCGGGCCCAGACCTGGTGCCCCCAATTGCTGATGAATGAGGGAGGGGGTCAGAGGTTTGAGGATTGGCCTGCTAAACCTAGGATTGTGAGTTCAATCCTTGAGGGGCCCATTTAGGGATTTGGGGCAAAAATCTGTCTGGGGATTGGTCCTGCTTTGAGCAGGGGGTTGATTGATCTGGGTGATCTCCTGAGGTCCCTTCAGGTTGTGGAATGTCCATCTCTGGAGATATTTAAGAGTAGGTTAGATAAATGTCTATCAGGGATGGTCTAGACAGTATTTGGTCCTGCCATGCAGGCAGGGGGCTGGACTCGATGACCTCTCGAGGTCCCTTCCAGTCCGTGAATCTATGAATCTATAAACCCTGATATTCTCTGATTCTATGAGAGAAGAAACCAGGGGGAATGATTTCAGGGTTGGAAACCCCGCCTTAGGGTGAGAGACGCCAGCAGCTCCACTATTGAGCCGAACAAAGGGAAAGTTACGGGGGGGACCTGATCCCTGTCTGGGAACACCTATGTGGGGGACAAATATTTAATACCGGGCTCTTCGATCCAGCAGGGGCACCTGTAACACCCACCGACCGCTTGGATTTGAAGCTAGATGAATCCAGATGGGAAATAAGATTTTTAGCAGTGTGGGAGTAATTCCCCCTGGGGATAATTTCCCAGGGGCATCAGGGGATTCTCCATCACCGGTGGGTTTAAAATCCCCTTGGGGTGTTGCTCAAAGAGATCTGCTTGATGGACGATTTGGGGGGCCATTCCCAGGACAAGGGGTCTGACTAGAAGATGATCCCGTCTGGCCGTGGTAGCCAGGTATCTCTCTCCTGGCCCCATGGCCCCAGCTGCCTCCAAACTGGCAACTTCATCTCACCCCATGGCTGCTGTGGACAGGAGCTACATTCCCCCTCCCCCCCAGCCCCTCATCCTGATTCCCATCACGCAGGCCCCCAGTATCCCCCGGCTTGAGGCCATGAGGGGTGGAAATGAGAGGCCAGGTCAGCCCTGGGCCAGAGAGATGGAGGAACAACCGGAAACAGCTGCGAAGCAGTTGGGCTCCAGCCCCACAAATGGGGCGGGTGGGAGAGTCACGAGGCAGCAGGACATGACACCAGCTGGCTCTGGATAGAGACGCTTCCTCCTCCACTCAGTGCTAATAACCCCAGTGTCCCGGTGGGGCACTGTGCTGCAGGGAGCCGGTTGGGGACTCAGCAGGGTGCCCCGTGCTGCAGGGAGTTTCACATATTCTTCACTTCTGGTACTTAATTACCGTGCAGATGTTCCCCAGCTGCCCAACTCCAGAGGTGGCTGCATCTCAGCGCTGGGCCAGCCATCCTCATGCGGCATTATGTGTGGCTGTTCACTCACTACCCCGCCCACAGCTGGCTGCACCTCAGAGCTGGGCGAGCCATCCCCATGTGGTTGTTTCCCAGCTGTCCCGCCCCAGAGCTAGCTGCATTTCCCTCCCGTCTGTCTGGGCTAGGGAAAGATCAGGGTCTGTTCTGATCTGGGCTATGTCTCCACATCCCTGTCCCTGAACTATCCCGTCCCAATTGAGGCCGTGTGTCTGAGTGGTCTGCAGGGCGTGTGGCTCTGTCCCCTCCCCCGGTGGGTGAGATCCTGCCCTGCAGTTTGCCAGCTCCGATCTGCATGGCCCCAGCTCCTACCCACCGCAGAGACGGCTCTGGCATCAAGAGGGCGCAGAAAACGCTATCCCTCCCCCATCCCGCCTCCCACACACAGCTCTGTCCCACATGTGCTTCTTATAAACAGTTGGCGAGAGACCCACCCCGCATCTCCCAGCCAGGCCTGCTTCTTCCAGAGCTTGACTGTGGCCAGACGCCACTTAATTTAGGGTTGGTTTGTGCACATAGGGGCAGCTCAGTGGGGGGGCTCTGCCCGCTGTGTGTGTGTGTGTGTATGGGGGGGAGGGTCAGGACCAGCTCGATGTCCCAGCATGGCCTTAGGGGGCGCTGTGCTGCAGGGAGCAGGGCAGGGCTCTCCCCTGGCCGTCAGGGCTGGTCCTGATGCCCCAGCACGGTGCTACGGGGCAATGTTGTGAATGGAACAATAGGAATTGCACTGTGTTGAAATGCAGCTAACTCTGGGGCGGGGCAGCTGTTTGACAGCTGCATAGCAACACTGCACTGACCCCCGCTGAGCCCCCCCCGCCTGCTCCCTCCATCACAGCGCCCCCTGCTGAGCCCCCCGCCCCGTTCCCTGGAGCCCAGAGCCCCCTGCTGAGCCTCCGCCTGCTCCCTCCATCACAGCGCCCCCTGCTGAGCCCCCCGCCCTGTTCCCTGCAGCACAGCGCCCCCTGCGGACCACACATCCCGCTCTGTTCCCTGCAGCACAGCGCCCCCTGCTGACCACACACCCCGCCCTGTCCCCTGCCCCACTTCCTGTGGCCTGGCACCTCGTAGCACTGCACAGGGGCATTGGGGCCTGCAGTGATTGCCATGGGGAGGATGTTAACTGGAGAGGGGAGGTGTGGGGCACTACAGTGCTGGGGGCTGGGCAGGACAGACACACTGCCGGGGCCCCCACTGCTGGCTCCCCCTGCTGGCCCCAGGCTGCCCATGGCACCATCTCGTCCCCTAGTGCTGGGTAAGGGACTGGGAGGGCAGAAGTATGGGCTGCAGGGCACGGCCTGGGGCTGGGGGGCACCAGCAGGGGTAGCAGAGCCCACGGCCGCAGCGGGGGAGCGCAGGAAGGGCCGACGGGGAGGGAAGGGCTGGGATGCGCAGGGAACAATGGGGAGAGGGGTTATTGTTCTGCTGGTGGCTGCTGGGAGGTGCAGTCTCTGGCCAGGTGCATGCTGGGAGGTGTAGGCAGGTGCATGCTGGGAGATGCAGTCTCTGGCCAGGTGCATGCTGGGAGTTGTAGGCAGGTGCATGCTGGGAGATGCAGTCTCTGGCCAGGTGCATGCTGGGAGTTGTAGGCAGGTGCATGCTAGGAGATGCAGTCTTAGGCCAAAAGCAACAGAGGGTCCTGTTTCAGTGGCACCTTTGAGACTAACAGAAGTATTGGGAGCATAAGCTTTCGTGGGTAAGAACCTCACTTCTTCAGATGGAAATCTCTAGAGGCAGGTATATATCAGTGTGGAGATAACGAGGTTAGTTCAATCAGGGAGGGTGAGGTGCTCTGCTAGCAGTTGAGGTGTGAACACCAAGGCAGGAGAAACTGTTTCTGTAGTTGGATAGCCATTCACAGTCTTTGTTTAATCCTGAGCTGATGGTGTCAAATTTGCAAATGAACTGGAGCTCAGCAGTTTCTCTATGGAGTCTGGTCCTGAAGTTTTTTTGCTGTAAGATGGCAACCTTTACATCTGCTATTGTGTGGCCAGGGAGGTTGAAGTGTTCTCCTACAGGTTTTTGTATATTGCCATTCCTGATATCTGACTTGTGTCCATTTATCCTCTTGCGTAGTGACTGTCCAGTTTGGCCAATGTACATAGCAGAGGGGCATTGCTGGCATATGATGGCATATATAACATTAGTGGACGTGCAGGTGAATGAGCCGGTGATGTTGTAGCTGATCTGGTTAGGTCCAGTGATGGTGTTGCTGGTGTAGATATGTGGGCAGAGTAGGCATCGAGGTTTGTTGCATGGGTTGGTTCCTGAGTTAGAGTTGTTATGGTGCGGTGCGTGGTTGCTGGTGAGAATATGCTTAAGGTTGGCAGGTTGTCTGTGGGCGAGGACTGGCCTGCCTCCCAAGGTCTGTGAAAGCGAGGGATCATTGTCCAGGATGGGTTGTAGATCACTGATGATGCGTTGGAGAGGTTTAAGCTGAGGACTGTAGGTGATGGCCAGTGGAGTTCTGTTGGTTTCTCTTCTGGGCCTGTCTTGTAGCAGGAGGCTTCTGGGTACACGTCTGGCTCTGTTGATTTGTTTCTTTATTTCCTTGTGTGGGTATCGTAGTTTTGAGAATGCTTGGTGAAGATCTTGTAGGTGTTGGTCTCTGTCTGAGGGGTTGGAGCAGATGCGATTGTACCTCAGTGCTTGGCTGTAGACGATGGATCGTGTGGTGTGACCAGGGTGGAAGCTGGAGGCATGAAGGTAGGCGTAGCGGTCGGTTGGTTTTCGGTATAGGGTGGTGTTAATGTGGCCATTGCTTATTTGTACGGTGGTATCCAGGAAGTGGACCTCCTGTGTAGATTGGTCCAGGCTGAGGTTGATGGTGGGGTGGAAGCTGTTGAAAGCATGGTGGAATTCTTCCAGGGCCTCCTTCCCATGGGTCCAGATGATGAAGATGTCATCAATATAGCGTAGGTAGAGAAGTGGCATGAGTGGACAGGAGCTGAGGAAGCGTTGTTCCAGGTCAGCCATAAAAATGTTGGCATATTGTGGGGCCATGCGGGTGCCCATAGCGGTGCCACTGGTCTGGAGGTATATATTGTCACCAAATTTGAAATAATTGTGCGTGAGGATAAAGTCACAGAGCTCAGCAATAAGTTGTGCTGTGTCATCATCAGGGATACTGTTCCTGACAGCTTGTATTCCATCTGTATGTGGGATGTTAGTGTAGAGAGCCTCTACATCCATGGTGGCTAGGATGGTGTTTTCTGGGAGGTCACCAATGCATTGTAGTTTCCTCAGGAAATCTGTGGTGTCACGGAGATAGCTGGGAGTGCTGGTGGCGTAGGGTCTGAGTAGGGAGTCCACATATCCAGACAGTCCTTCAGTGAGAGTGCCAATGCCCGAGATGATGGGGCGTCCAGGATTTCCAGGTTTGTGGATCTTAGGTAGTAGATAGAATAACCCCGGTCGGGGCTCTAAGGGTATGTTGATTTGTTCCTGTGTTAGTGTAGGGAGTGTCCTGAGTAGATGGTGTAGTTTCTTAGTGTATTCCTCAGTGGGATCTGAGGAAAGCGGCCTGTAGAATTGGGTATTGGAGAGTTGTCTGGCAGCCTCCTTCTGGTAGTCAGACCTGTTCATGATGACAACAGCAACTCCTTTATCAGCCTCTTTGATGATAATGTCAGGGTGGTTTCTGAGGCTGTGGATGGCATTGCGTTCTGCACGACTTAGGTTATGAGGCAAGCGATGTTGTTTTTCCACAATTTCTGCCTGTGCACATCGGCGGAAGCATTCTATGTATAGGTCCAGACTGTCATTTCGACCCTCAGGAGGAGTCCATGTGGAGTTCTTCTTCCTGTGTTGTTGGTGGGAGGGTATCTGTGTATCAGTGCGCTGTTCAGTGTTATCATGAAAGTATTCTTTGAGTCGGAGGCGGCGAAAGTAGGCTTCCAGATCACCACAGAACTGTATAATGTTCGTGGGGGTGCTGGGGCAAAAGGAGAGTCCCCGAGATAGGACAGACTCTTCTGCTGGGTTGAGTGCGTCGCTGGATAAATTGAGGATATTGCTGGGTGAGTTAGGGGTACCCCTGTTGTGGCCCGATGTGGCAGGTAGGATTTTAGACAGCTTGCGGTCCTTTTTCCTTTGTAGAAAGGTGAAGTGTGTAATGTGGATCTCCTGTCTTCTGTTAGTAAAGTCTGTTTGTGTGGAGGGTTGGTTATGTATGAGAGTCTCCAGGTCGGAGAGCTCTTTCTTCATGTTTTCCTGTTTGCTGTATAGTCTTAGGCCAGGTGCATGCTGGGAGATGCAGTCTCTGGCCAGGTGCACGCTGGGAGTTGTAGGCAGGTGCATGCTGGGAGTTGTAGGCAGGTGCACGCTGGGAGTTGTAGGCAGGTGCATGCTGGGAGTTGTAGGCAGGTGCATGCTGGGAGTTGGCCAGTGTGTGCGGCCAGCGTGCGGGGCAGGAGCAGAGACTCCGGCTCCGACAGCGGGTGAGTCAGATCCGCCCCCCCCCCGGCTCTGCGCACCCCGCGGGGGGATCGGGGCTGGTACTTGGGGGGTGATGGGATTGTGCGGGAGGAGGCTGGGGGGGATATGTGGGGCTGGACGGGGCCCTAAGGGGTGAGGATTGGGCAGGGGGCTGAGGGGAGGGAGGCTGTTTATGGGTGTTGGGGGGCTGGGTGAGTGGGGGTCTGGGAAAGGGACGGTGGGGGGCTGGACAGGGTGCAGTGGGGGGTTGGGTGAGTTGTGGCTGGGAAGAGGATGGTGAGAGGGTTGGGAGGGGGACAGTGGGGGGCTGAGTGAGGCGGGAGGGCTGGGTGGAGGGTGGCGGGGGGCTGGGTGGAGGGCAGTGGGGAGCTAGGTGAGTTGGGGGGCTGGGTGGAGGGCGGGGGGGGGCTGGGTGGAGGGCGGGGGGGCTGAGTGAGGGGGGACTGGGCGGAGGGCGGTGGGGGGCTGGGCGGAGGACGGTGGGGAGCTGGGTGAGGCGGGGGGCTGGGCGGAGGGCGGTGGGGAGCTGGGTGAGGCGGGGGGCTGGGCGGAGGGCGGTGGGGAGCTGGGTGAGGCGGAGGGCGGTGGGGGGCTGGGTGAGTTGGGGGGCTGGGCGGTGGGGAGCTGGGCGGAGTGCGGGGGGGAGCTGGGTGAGTTGGGGGGCTGGGCGGTGGGGAGCTGGGCGGAGTGCGGGGGGGAGCTGGGTGAGTTGGGGGGCTGGGCGGTGGGGAGCTGGGTGAGTTGGGGGGCTGGGCGGAAGGCGGGGGGGAGCTGGGTGAGTTGGGGGGTTGGGCAGAGGGCAGTGGGGGCTGAGTGAGGCAGGAGGCTGGGCGGAGGGCGGTGGGGGGCTGAGTGAGTTGGGGGCTGTCCTGGGTGCTCCCCCTCTAACCCTCACTCCATCTCTCCCAGCCCCCCCCGCCATGCCGGCCCCATGCTCTGCCTGCGGCGCCAGCCCGGCTGCCCTGCGGCGCCCCAAGACGGGCCACGCCCTGTGCCGCGCCTGCTTCCTGGCGGCCTTCGAGGAGGAGACGCACCAGGCCATCGTGGCCGGGCGGCTCTTCCGGCCCGGCGAGACCGTGGCCATCGGCGCCTCGGGCGGCAAGGACTCCACGGTGCTGGCCCACCTGCTGCAGCTCCTTGACCAGCGCCACAGCTACGGCCTGCGCCTGCTGCTGCTCTCCGTGGACGAGGGCATCGCCGGCTACCGCGACGCCTCCCTGGCCGCCGTGCGCCGCCACCAGCGCCGCTCCGGCCTGCCCCTGCACGTGGTCTCCTACCGCCAGCTCTACGGCTGGAGCATGGACCGCATCGCCCGCCACCTCGGCCCCCGCAACAACTGCACCTTCTGCGGCGTCTTCCGGCGCCAGGCCCTCGACCGGGGCGCCCTGCTGATGGGTGCTGACAAGATCGCCACAGGTGAGGGGGAGCCACCGGGGGCCCTCCTGCTGGGAGGGGCAAGATGGCCACAGGGGGCGAGGGGGCAGGAGAGCCCACAGGGAGTGTGTGGCATGGGAGAGCAGGGGCCAGGATCGCCCTGGGGGCGGGTGGGGTGGGTCCTGTGGGATGGAGGCAGCTGTACATCTCCCCAGGTGTGCATGGGGGGGTCCTGTGGGATGGAGGCAGGGGGAGCTGAATTGCGGGGAGGGGGCTGTGCTGGAGAAGGGGGTGCTATGGGGTCTGCTTTGGGGGGCTCTGTATTGTGGGGAGGGGTCACCGCAGGGTCTGACCCGGGGGCCCCCTCCGGCCTGACTCCTCCGCTCTTCCCCGCAGGGCACAACGCGGACGACGTGGCTGAGACGGTGCTGATGAACTTCCTGCGGGGCGACGTGGGTCGGCTGCGCCGGGGGGCGGGAACAGGGCCAGCGGGTGGGGAGGGGGCCGTGCCCCGCTGCAAGCCCCTGCGCCATGCCTACGAGAAGGAGATCGTCCTCTACGCCTATTTCCAGGGCCTGGACTACTTCAGCACTGAGTGTGTCTACGCCCCCCAGGCCTACCGCGGCTACGCCCGCGCCCTGCTCAAGGAGCTGGAGGCCGCCCGGCCCAGCGCCGTGGCTGACCTGGGCCACTCGGGCGAGCGGCTCTCGCTGCGCTCCGACCTCCGCATGCCGGCCCGCGGCACCTGCCAGCGCTGCGGCTACGTGGCCAGCCAGCCCCTGTGCAAGGCCTGCGTCCTGCTGGAGGGGCTCGACCGCGGCCTGCCCAAGCTGGGCATCGGCAAGCACCGGCGCCTGCGGGACAAGCTGCGGGACGGGCAGCCCCTCACCCAGGAGGAGCGCAGGCGTCTGGGGGCTCCGGCCGAGGGGGAGCCGCCGGAGGAGCAGGAGCCTCGGGGGGAGCTGGGGACAGATGAGGAGCCGTGGGGCAGACGGGAGCTGAGGGGCCCACAGGACCTGGACTTCTGAAGTGGTGTGGGGTGTGCCACTGAGACCAGCCATGCTCCTGTCCACAGCCCCACTCGGGGGCCGGGGGGGAGTGGGATCCAATGGGATCCAATGGGGGAGATGGGAGCCAGGACTTCTGCGTTCTCTCCCTGGCTCTGGGAGGGGAGTGGGGTCTCGTGGTTACAGCAGAGGGGGCTGGGAGCCAGGACTCCTGGGTTCTATTTCCATGTCACTGTGTGACTAGGTAAGTCACTTTTACCTTGCTGTGACTCAGTTGCTCCCTCCCACCCCCCCAGAATTGATATAATGCAGCTTATATTTTGTAAACTGCTTTGAGAGCTGTTTATAAGTGCTCAGTATGAAGAAATGGCTCATGGTTCTCTTCTGTACCAGGAGATTACAAGGACATGTGAAAGAGCTGATAATAAAACTGTTTTCTGAAGAAGAAATCACGCGGTAAACAGCCTCTCTAATCTTTGGCAATCACATAACAAAAGCCAGCCAGGCCCTTAAAAACTAAAAACCCGGCTCGCAAGTTTAAACTTAGACAGGGCTGCTTGAGATATTTGGAACAAAATAGGGGTTTTTCTACCAAAAAATGTAGAAACAAACATTTGGAAACACCTGACTCCCAGTTTTTTGCAACAGGGTTGGACGTTGTTGAACTGCAAAGCTTCATTTTTTTCCCAGTTGAAACAACTTTTTGGTTAGCAATTTGAGCAAATTCACACGTTAATGGGGCAAAGGTCCAAACTTGAGATGAGATATTTCAAAACGATTGAAAGGAAACTGCTTGAGGGATTGGAACTGAAGAAAAAGTTATTCTCATGTAAATATTAGAGAGTTTGGACTTTTCAGTCTGATTTGGGGCTGGGTAATTTTTTCCTGAAAGTCTTGGGGCAGGGGAAACCTACAGCCTTTGTGGCCTGATTACACAGCCCCAGGTTTTGCTGGGTCACAGATTGCCTGGTTCAAACCACAAGGGTCAGAGATGATGCGAAGAGTTTTACAGAAATGATTTTTAGTAAATCCACCCTGTAGAAATAAATGGCATGTAGGAACCTTTCTCTGCCATTCCCATTCTATAGCGGGGATGCAATGTTCATTTATTCTCTAGAACAGGAATTCTCAAACTGGGGGTCCCAACCCAAAAAGGGGGTGGCAAGGCTATTATAGGGGGGTTGTGAGACCTAGGGGTACCATATTTGAAGGACACTGTCAGAGGAAAAGGGGAACTGGTGCGGGGGTGGGTACAGCTTTCTGGCCGCCCAGCTCCGAAGGCAGTGCTGCCCTCAGCAGCAGTCAGGGTGACAGTGCCTTACACCTGGGAGAGGACGAGGTTTCACTTTTATTACAACTCAGCAGCAAGAAGCGCGAAGTAGGGACTAGGAGGACAGTTTGCACGCCAGCGTAGCCTTTTATTTCATGTAACGTATCACACCACCGTGGGTTCAGATCTAGCGGCTACCGTTTCAAGCTTAACAGTGAAAGTCACCTGTGCTACGTGCTCTAGATGTAGAATCTCGAGGAACACAAAGACCAAGGGTAGAGACCACACAGACATTCACAAGTACAAGGTCTAGTCTGTTTTATAGGTTTTATTAAAGTTAGTTATTCTCCAAGCCGATGGCAATTCTAGACAGACCTACGCACAAGTTACAACTATACCGGTAGTTACACTCACATCCTCACCAATAGCATTAGGTCTGATGGGTCTTATGGTTTGAGCAGAGGGATGGTTCCTGCTGGAGATTCCCATAGCGAGCTCAGTTTCCCCACTCTAGGCACCCTGGTTTTATGTGATTCTGCCTATGGCGAACTTCTGCACATGGACATGAAAGTGTCACCCCTCTTTTCCCTTGTCAGTCCCCTACAAACTTAAGGGACCCCGATTTCTATAGGTTGTGTAGGCTCTCTTCGTTCTCATTAGCATTGACGCACAGCCTGTATCCTGTGGTTAAGGCATGTGCTGGAAACACGTGCCTTTACAGCATTTTTAGGATTTAAAATTCATCTTCCAGTACATTTTTCTCATTACCCCTTGGCCCCTCTTTCCCCCATTATCTTAGGGCATCGGGTTTTTCTTCGCTCACTTACTTATACTCAATCAGCATTTCTTAGCTCCAAGGCCTAAACTAGCTAAGCTAAAATCTTTCAGGCCTCAGCCTACAGGTCTTGCATTTCAACCCTACTGACTCAGACACTGAATACGGGATTCTTCCCTCTACATACTGATCAATCGTAGACTTCTATAGTCCTACGACTTAAGTATTGAGCATACAATGATTATATAGGACAGAACATGTTAATCAGATCACACAATAAATGTGAACAATAATCTAAAATCATTGGCTATACCAGGCCAGAGGGAGACGAGGACAGAGCTGAAGCCAATGCAGGCTCCTACTGGCCCAGGTCCAGAGAGCAGGTAGGCACCGGGGTGGAGTGCGCCAGCGATGCCCAGACAGATGTGGCTGGGTTAGGGTTGCCAACCCTCCAGGATTGGCCTGGAGTCTCCTGGAACTGGCATTCATCTCCCAGTGACCACTGAAAGCAATCTGGGAATTATAATAGGATATTTTAAGAACATGAAACTGTGTCATGTTGGAAAAAAAAAATCTCCTGGAATAGCTTCAGTCCCAGTTGGCAGCCCGAGGCTGGGTGAGGGAGCTGATCTCCAGCTGGGCAGCGTAGGGAAGCCACTAGGGGATTCAGCGCCATTGATTGCAGGAATAATGCGGACATGTGTCATTTACTGCTCCTGGGAGTATGTCCAGTGATTTGCTGTCACTTCGGTTGGGGGGCGGGGTAATCCCAGCCTGAAATATATTCAGAGGGGGAGCCCTGTTCCAGAATGGGATTAAAAACCAGCTGCCCTTTAGGACAGTACTATTTTCCATCTGCTTCTCTAGGCCGGAGTGTCTCAGTCTTTTCCGCACGGGAGCGCACCATGGTCCTGCAGCCCCCCTCCCCACCCCCACCTTGTCTCGGATTCAGATAATAGGCCCTGAATTGAATCACCTGACAGACCCTAGCAAAGGTTGGGAAAACTACTGTACCTCTGAGCTCCGCTCTACTCAACTGCCAGATCGGGGCTGGAGGCAGAAAACCCTGAGGTAGATTCTCTTGGCTGTTTGAAATGGCCATTCTGTCAAAATCAAAATGTTCAGTGTGGGGTCTGGGGAAGTGTCTAAATGACTTATTTTGACATTTTCATTTCAGGAGCTATTCCTGCCTGCTGGCCGAGTCCCTTTCGGTGACTCGGTTTCCCCTGGTCTAATATGGGCGTATTGATACTGACCTTTGTGAAGTGCTTTGAGAGCCACAGATTGAAGACACCAGCTAGAGGGGAAGGATGGCCCAGTGGTTGTTGGGCACTACTCTAGGACTTGGAAACTCAGGCAATACACTACAGACTTCCTCTATGGGCTGGGGCAAGTCACTTTAGGCATCGAGATTCCATTGAAATCAACGATGCTGCCTGAGTCTGCAGAGAGCCCAATGTAGCAGTAGGATTTTATGTTTGCATTTTATATAATGTAGAATGAAGAATAATAATGCATCATGTATTAAATGTATTGGTGTATGAATTGATTATATTCTGCCAGCCACCCTTTTTGAATAGCAGAACGGAATGGCCTAATGGGCCATTGGTAGAGATGCATCAGTCAGCATCTGTGTCTGAAGCTGATTTTTAAGGCAGTGACAGACCTTTAGGGTCACCACTTTGTTGTAGGTTTAGCATTTTAAAATAAGTAAAAGAATGCAATGAGTGTTTTCTCCTGCGTTGCAATTTGATGTTCCTGTTCACATGCCCTGTGTAAATCAATCCTGGTTTGTGTGCGAATAAGGAACGTGTGTGTTAGAAGATAAGTGTGAAGGCCATCACCGAACCAGATGTTCTAGGGAGGAACCGAGGACAGACGCAAGGGCGCTAGAAAATTACAACACACCCCTGTTGACATGTTGGAAGAGGGCAGATTGAGACAGGCACCTATTAATGGGAGCAAGATAGCTGTGATCAAAACCAGCATGGGGTAACTCCCTGGGAGACTTAATTAAAAATAAGAAAAACAATTTAAGAAAACAAGCACTCATCAAACAACAATTGATTACAGCATGATGGTGCAAAACTCATTGGCCCCAATGAAGGAAAATCTCTATATAAACAGGGGGCCTTGCCATGAAACTTTGGGTTCGTCCTGCCAAGACTTCCCTGGGTTCGATGGAACCCGGCTTTTCCCTACCTGTGATCAACCTAGCTGGCCACTAGATTGATCCCGACTCTGGACTGGTAACTATAACATCAACTGGCAGGATAGCGTGTGTGTGGTGTGATTGAATGCCTATGCTAATCGTTGTATTTCCAATACACGCGGCGTATTGCCTTCCCCCCCGAAAAAGATCCTGTGTGCTTCTTACAAGCATAACATTTTTGGTGGAGAATTGCGAAAGGGGAAAGACATGCAGCATGATTATTGAAAATATTGCTAAAAGCTGCACCATACGTATAAAGTGATCAATCATTCAGGTGTGCACACCCCCGGTCATAAAGATACCGGGCAATAGGGGGAGGATTAGCGTCTTTGCTCCGACCCGTCCGTCAGGGAAAACTATACAGATAAGATATATGTGTAAATTGTACAAACTGTCCAGGTACAGGTCTGGCCCATCTTACGCGGGATTCCGTTCTGCGGTTAGCGTGTAAAGCGAAAACCGCGTATAGCCAAAACCCCATTGAGTTCAATGGCGGGCGAAATTGCCCACACTACAGGTATAGTATTAAAATTGTTGTTTTTCTCTTGCTTTTTTTGTTTTTGCTGACCGCGTAAAGTTGAAATCGCGCATGTTAAATGCGCGTAAGATGCAACAGACCTGTACATGCACCCCCCGTCGTAGAGGTACCGGGCCCTAAGGCCTGTTTGTCCGGGAAAAATTGCATAGGTGAATATACCCTCAGTCGTAGCAGGATTGAGCCCAAAAGGTAGAGGGCTTAGGGTTCCCCCCTCCTGGTCTGTCAGGAAGAGTTTTTAGTGGGTATTGATGTTTTGTGTTGTGTACGTCCCAGCACAAGCGTGGGCACGGAAAAGTTATAAGGGTAAAAAATATATATATATGTTCAGGTGGTATTTTCTATGTGAGACCCAACTCTGAAGGATATAGGAGTTTGGGCAGTGTAGTATTTTTGTGAGTGATATTGTGGTAATTTCACAATTTTGAGAGAAATGTTTAAGGAAAGGGACCAGGAGGGGGTGGGGGCTAGTTGAGAAGCCCACTCTCCTTGCTAAATGGGTAGTGGAACAAAGCCTGTGTCCATGGAAGGTTCAGCGAGAAAAGCCGGATCGGGCCCAGACAAGCAGGCAGGCAACAAATAAAGAGATTGGAAAACAGGTTGGAAGCCCTGAGGGGCAGCGTGGCAGGAGTAAGGAAAGCAGTAAGTGCAGACATGGGGATTTCAGATCCCTGGGACAATACTTGGAAGGGTGATATCTGGGCTGATGGAGGAGTCATTTTGGAAAATAAGCAAGTGATTTAAGGAAAGAGAGTGAGACGTTAACTCTGCAGAGGCTGGAGGGAAATAAGCAGTTGAACGTTGTAAAAATGTTTTTTAAAAAAAGTGTTATAGAAAGCGAATTCTTGGTTTCCTTGCAGCCATTCTGAAGGGAAAATGGGCCTCTTTCCAAAGGAATGTATGTAAAGAAGCCAGGCAAAGAGACAGTCTGATTGAAATCATCTGACTATGAACAATTTAGTCCGATTCGCTAAAAGAACGTAAGGGGTTTCTATTGGAACTTAACTGCCCCCAAATGTATACAAATATAATCTGTGAACAGCTGTGTAAAAATTAAAGCAGTGTAAGGGATGTTAAGCAAAAGAGTATGTATGTATCTGTGTGTATAAATATATTGGGTAAATATGTGGAGTGTTTAGGAGCTAAACCAACACTCCTGGTTTGTAAAACTCTTGTTTTGTAGGTTTAAAATGAACTGGTTTGGTTTGGTTTTGAAATAATACCACTCAAATCCATTTGAATCTTTCATTCAAAGTTGCACAACTGAGAAACACTTTTTGCCAGACACAGGTAACTAGTGTGGTTTGGCTTTGGGATTTAGCATTTAACCCTTAAGGTACCTCAATGCTTTATAATGTTCACTATCTTCTCAAAGACCAAAGTCGTGGCTGCAGCAGGGCAGTCCAACCCAGAAGAATGGGAAGAAAATCTGGATTTGTTTTGTGGTAACAAAATAGCAAATAAAAACTGTAGGAAAATAATAAAAAAAGTTAAAAAAAGACAGAGCCCCTCTGGAGCAACAGCAGGGGTGAGGTGCACAAAATAAAAAAGGCAACATTAAAACCACTGAGCCTTAAGGTGGCTCTGAGTAATCAGACTGTCACTTTGATAAGGATACATAAAAACTCTAAGCACAAAAGAAACAGTTCCACCTTATCTACAAATTGATATGGCTAATGTTATAGAAGTTAAACTATGAAGGGAATGTGCATTCTCCCCAGGCCGTGTGCAGTGTATATTGTAGAAGGGATACAAGAAATGCAAACAAAACATGCCACTTAAAATCCTATTAGGGCTCCAAAGGGAGCCACCATAGGTTGTGTTTTCTTTTTCAGATCGCTGGGTGTTTTGGAAGCAGGAGTTGAAAGTGGAAAGAAATCAAAACTCTGGTGGAAGTTGATTGTGTCCCTTTTAAAACAAAGTCTCTGAGCTGCTTGGCTTTGGACCCAAAAGCAAGCCAGAAAGTGTCTGAGTTAATGCAAATCACCTGACTGATAGAGGAAGGAGAGAACTGTCCATAAATGGCAGCACAAAGGAGCCGCAGATAAAGGACAGACCTGGTCAGCAAACAAACTACCTGAAACCAAAAGGCTCAAATTCTGACCCTCCAGAGAAAGGTGGAAAAAGGAGTCAAACCTACAAAAAAAAAAAAAGAATAAAACAGGTTAACCCTAAGTAGAAAAAAATATTCTTTTTGTATTTGTGTGCAGTGCTAAAGTCTAAAGATAGGTACAAAAGGGGTCTGCTTATATACGACACCCCTACCTTTCAATTCACCAAAACCCCAAGGCTATAATTAAATTAAAAAGCCTATGCAAAAATTTCAAGAGGGCATTGAACACACTGGCCTCAAAAACAAATTGTCTAAATAAAAGGCCTGGTATAACAAAATACTTTTAATACATTTGATAATATTAAACGTTGGAATAAATGTAAAGTTAATAAGTACTGCTAAAAGGATTCGATTTCCTTAGCCCACACATTTATAAATATGCTGAAATCACTCACCCATTGTGGAAACTGCTAAAGAAAAAGACAGAATGGGAATGGGGAAAAGAGCAGGACTCCGTGTTAACCCTGCTAAAACACAAGGCTCTCCCAACCCTAAGGTTACCATATTTCCACAAGCAAAAAAGAGGACACTGGGAGGGGGGAGGAGCCCCGCCCCTGCCCCACCCCCATCCACTCCCTCCCACTTCCCACCCCCTGATTGCCCCCCTCAGAACCCCCCACGCTCCTTGTCCCCTGACTGCCCCCTCCTGGGACCCCTGCCACTAACTGCCCCCTAGGACCCCACTGCTTATCTAAGCCGCCCTGCTTCTTGTCCCCTGACTGCCCCCTCCTGAGAACGCCCTACGAGCCTACCTGTCCCCTGACTGCCCCGACTCTTATCCACACCTAGGGTTACCATATTTAAAAAAATTAAAAAAGAGGACACTCCACGGGGCCCTGGCCCCGCCCCTTTCCCGACCCCACCCCAACTCCACCCCTTCCCTGCCCCAACCCCGCCCATTCCCCAAAGTCCCCGCCCTAACTCCCCCTCCTCCCTCCCAGCCACGCGAAAAGGGCTGCCCAAGCACTACCGGTTTGCCGGGCAGCCTCCAGACCCTGCGCCCCCGGCCGGCGCTTCCCCAGCACAGCTGGAGCCCGGGAGGGGAAGCGCCCAGCCGGGGGCGCAGGGTCTGGAGGCTGCCCGGCAAACCCGTGAAGCGGGTAGCGCTCGGGCTTCGGGCAGCCCCTATGCCTCCGGACCCTGCGCCCCCGGCCGGGCACTTCCCCTCCCCAGCTCCAGCTGCTCTGCTCCTCCCCTGACTCTTCGGCTCTGTTTAAGAGCCGAGCTGCCCAAGCCAGCGCTACCGGCTTCGGGCAGCCCCCCTGCCTCCAGACCCTGCGCCGCTGGAGCAGAGCAGCTGGAGCCTGGGAAGGGAAGTGCCCGGCCGGCGGCTGGGGTCCGGAGGCAAGGGGGGCTGCCCGAAGCCGGTAGCGCTGGCTCGGGCAGCTTGGCTCTTAAACAGAGCCGAAGTCTGAGTTAGGGGAGGAGCAGAGCAGCCGCGGGAGGGGAAGATCCCGTCCGGTATTTTTCCCGGACATGTTCGGCTTTTTTTTTTTTTTTGGCAATTCCCCCCGGACGGGAGTTTGATTGCCGAAAAGCCGGACATTTCCGGGAAAAAACGGATGTATGGTAACCCTACCCAACCCCAGCCCTGCGTTTCCCTGATGAATCACAGCCTTGTGTTATTTGTTTGGCAGCTAATAACATGGCCTTGGCTGCCACACTATTAAAAATCAATGAAAAGGAGAAACTAGTGCCAGTAGCATACGACTCTAGAAAATTACAAGGAGCAGAAATAAATGTTGATCCCTGTGAATGTGAGTGTCTAGCAGCCGTCTGGGGCAGTACAATCTCTTGAGCCTCTCACAGGTACAGCCCCGATTACTATCCAAAGCACCCACACTCCTCTCAAGTACATTTGATCAGGGAGACTGATGGGAGGTAAAGTCTCAAACACCCGAATGGCCCAATGGACGCTGACTTTAGTTAACAGAGGGGTGATAACAGAAACAGGGTCCAAGCCGGACATGCTAACACATGCCCTGATTGAGAAAGGGAACCGACATGAGTGTCCAGAGGTCATTCTGGAGCAAAGAATTGCCTTGGTAGAGGCACCCCCACTGCAAGAATTAGATACCGTGGGTCAAGAAAAGCACGTCTGGTTTACTGACGGGAGTGCAATGGTAGTAAAAGGGAAAAAAATGTGTAAAATATGCTGCCATTAACTTAGAAGAGGAAGTCATTCAGGGATGTCTACACCATGGATCAGCTCAGAGTGCCGAGCTCCATGCAATTTATCAAGTTTTAAGGCAATATGAAAATTCCCCACGGCCCGCGTATATTTATGCTGACGGTGATTTTTGTGTGAACGGGATACAGTTTTGGATACATGATTGGTATAGGAACAGGTGGAAAGCAGCATATGGAAAGGATATTGCATATTCAGAGGAATGGAAATGGATTTACCAGTGGGTAACAAAGAGCCCTGAACAGTTAAAAGTGCAACATGTAAAGACACACAGTAAAGGAACGGGTATGGAATAATCAAGTAGATCAGGCCAGCACAACAGGCGGCCCGCGGGGGTTGAGTAGATGGGCTCACTGTGCGGCCCGCGGGGGAGTGAGTAGGCAAGCGGCGGGTAAGGGAGGGGGGCTGAGTAGGCAAGCGGGTGGGCAGTGGCGAGGAATGAGTAGGCGAACCGGGCCAGTGGAGGGCTGAGGAGGCGAGTGGGTGGGCAGTAGCGGGGGGGGGGGGCGGGCAGGTGAGCTGGTGGTGGGGGAGGGAGGGCTGAGGAGGGGAGTGGGTCGGCAGTGGCGGGGGGTAAGTAGGTGAGCCAGCGGGCGTGGGGGGCTGAGGAGGCGAGTGGGCGGGCAGTGGCGGGGGGTGAGTAGGCGAGCCGGAGGGGTGGGGGGGCTGAGGAGGCGAGCGGGCGGGCAGTGGCGGGGGCAGGTGAGCCGGCGAGCCGTGGGAGGGGGGCTGAGGAGGCAAGTGGTGAGTCGGTGGCTGACCTGTTCTACTGATCTGGTCTGGCTCCCATCCCCTCTCCCAGGGCCGGCTCCAGGCACCAGCAAAACAATCAAGTGCTTGGGGCGGCACATTTCTAGGGGTGGCATTCTGGCGCCGGCCATCATAGGTGCTGACTCCGGGGCATGGGGAAAAAGGGCCCCTGCCGCCCCAGCTCGCCGCCCCAGCTCGCCTCTGCCTGCTCCCCTGAGCGCGCCGCCACCGCTCCGCTTCTCCCCCTCCCTCCCAGGCTTGCTGCGCACGACAGGCTGGGAGAGAGGAGAAGCCAAGTGGTGGGGCGCTTGGGGGAGGCGGCAGAGGTGAGCTGGAGCGGGGAGTAGTTCCTCTACCCCCCGTTACTTCCTGCGCCCCCCCACCCTAGCTCACCTCCACTCCGCCTGCTACCCATGAACGCGCCGCCACTCCGCTTCTCCCCGCTCTCTCCCTCACAGGCTTGACACGTGTGAAACCGCTATTTCGCGCAGCAAGGCTGGGAGGGAGGAGAAGCCGAGCGGCGGGCGCTCGGGGGAGGCGGTGGTGGTGGAGCAGAGGTGAGCTGGAGCAGTGAGCGATTCCTCTACCCCCCCCCGTTACTTCCTGCGGCCCCCCCACCCTAGCTCACCTCTGCTCCGCCTGCTCCCCTGAATGCGCCACTGGTCTGCTTCTCCCCCCTCCCTCGCCTGAGAGGGAGGGGGGAGAAGCGGAGCAGCGGCACACCCAGGGGAGCAGGCAGAGTGGAGGTGAGCTAGGGCAGGAGGTCATGGGGGGGCCGCAGGAAGCAATGGGGGGGGGAGAAATGTGGCACGCCGGGGGAGGAGGCGGTACTGGGGATTTGGGGAAGGGGTTCGGAAGGGGTGGAGTCGGGGTGGGGCTGGGGGAAGAGGGGCACAAAAAAGAAAGAGGAGGCAGGCAAAAGTTTTTTGCTTGGGGCGGCAAAAATCCTAGAGCCGGCCCTGCCCTCTCCAAGGGTTGCAGCTGTCTGCGTGCCTGCCTTCCACGCCTTCCTCATTCACACCTCATTTATTCAACAGGGCAATTGATTACAAAGTGGGGGGGGGGAAGATCTTATTCTACTTCTAGCAAAAAGACATTTTTCTTTTACCTTAATTATACTACCTTAGGGGCCCGCTATAACATATTACCGAGGTTCAATACTGCTGTTTCGGTGGGGCGGCGCTGGGGAAGGAGGTTTGTTTCCACGGGGCAAGTGGTGCGGGGTGTGTGTATGTTTCGGTGGCACTCGAGTGGTTGTTTCCGTGGGGTGGGCAGCGCTGGGGGAGGGTGTTGTGTTTCAGGGGGGGTTGGGTGGCGCTGGAGGGGGTGGCGGCGCTTGGGGGGTTTCGGCCCTCAGCTGTCTTCTTTGGAGTAATATGGCCCTCGCCACTTTACAAGTTGTGCAGGCCTGATGTAGATACAGTAGCCCAACAGCACGACATAGCAGTTGTAACCAGAGGTCAGAAAAGGAACGTCTGTGCTGACACATCTGAGCAACAGATGGCACTACAGACTGCCCTAATCGAGTTCTGGGAAAAACGGAAAGACAGGAGTTACTTAATGTAGCCCATCAGTTTATGCATGAAGGAGTGGAAGAGACTTTAAGAAGGCTAAAGCAAGTAGAATGGGAGTGTATGGAAGATGATGTTAAAACATGGGTGTGAAATTGTGTGCGGTGAGCTCAGGGCAAGGCTCGTCCTCTGCACTGGCAACCCATGATGCACCAATGAAGGCTTGGGCCATGGCCCAGGGTTCAAATTGATTTTATTAATAAATTGCCAAGGAGTAAGGAAGGATTCCAGTATTTATTGGTAATAATTGATTCCTTTTCAGGATGGGTGGAGGCATTTCCCACTAAAAATAACAGCACCAGGGTGGTAGCCCAAAAGTTCTTTCACGAGGTAGTGTGGAAATATGGCACCCCCTGAAATAATAAATTCTGACAGTGGGGGAGCCTTTGTAGGAGAAATCTTTACAACAATGATACAAGCCTTGGGAATTAAACAAAAGCTCCATATACCATACTGGCCTCAGTCCTCAGGCCAAGGAGAGCGCATGAGTCGCATTATTAAGAAAGCGCTCCGGAAGGTAGTAAATCACACAGGGAAAGACGGGCCGGATAAACTGCCTCTGATTTTGGCTGTCATCCACAGCAGTAATAGACTAAGGACAAAAATTCAACCCTTTCAAATTCTGTTTGGACGTCTAATGTGCCTAATAATTGATCCTAGTTACCAGGTACAGGGTCAAGAAGAGAGCTCAGATATAACCCAGCATGATTATTTTCAATGGCTCAAACAGTTACAAGAAGATAAAACCACCCTCCAGTATGGGGTTAATCAGGCCTTTGAACACACGAACAACAAAATTCAGAACCAAAGGCCCACAAAGGCAGCCCTGTGGGAAACAAGGGACCAAGTCATGTACCTTAAAATGGGAAAAAGGGGCCACTCACTGAAATCAAAATGGATAGACCCTTACTCCATAGTGGACCTCCTTAGCCCACTGGTACACCGGACTGAAAAAATGGAAAACGAAAATGGGTCCATTTTTCATGAATTAAACTGTTTACATAAATAATGTCTGAATTCTTTACAGAAAAGGACTTCCCAGAACCTGAGCACAAGGCGCTGCTTAACCACCACCATTTTAATCCACAGAAAATGAGACTCCAGTGCAAGGTTTGGCTTTACCTGCTTCCGGGAACTTTCAGTTCCCAAACAATTAGAGGAATCATAGAATATCAGGGTTGGAAGGGACCTCAGGAGGTCATCTAGTCCAACCCCCTGCTCAAAGCAGGACCAACCTCAACTAAATCATCCCAGCCAGGGCTTTGCCAAGCCGGGCCTTAAAAACCTCTAAGGAAGGAGATTCCATCATCTCCCTAGGGAACCCATTCCAGTGCTTCACCACCCACCTAGTGAAATAGTGTTTCCTAATATCCAACCTAAACCTCCCCCACTGCAACTTGAGACCATTGCTCCTTGTTCGGTCATCTGCCACCACTGAGAACAGCCGAGCTCCATGCTCTTTGGAACCCCCCTTCAGGTAGTTGAAGGCTGCTATCAAATCCCCCCTCACTCTTCTCTTCTGCTGTCTAAATAAGCCCAGTTCTCTCAGTCTCTCCACGTAAGTCATGTGCCCCAGCCCCCTGATCATTTTTGTTACCCTCTGCTGGACTCTCTCCAATTTGTCCACATCTCTTCTGTAGTGGGGGCCCCAAAACTGGACACAATACTCCAGATGTGGCCTCACCGGTGCCAAATAGAGGGGAATAATCACTTCCTTCGATCTGCTGGCAACGCTCCTACTAATACAGCCCAAAATGCCGTTAGCTATCTTGACAACGAGGGCACACTGCTGACATATCCAGCTTCTCGTCCACTGTAATCCCCAGGTCCTTTTCTGCAGAACTGCTGCTTAGCTAGTCAGTCCCCAGCCTGTAGGGCCGTCCCTACCCATAAGCAAAGTACGCAGCTGCGTAAGGCACCAGAAAATGTGGGGCACCAAAGTTCCTGGTGCCCTATACAGCTGTGTGCTATTCCAGCCCCTGCTCTGCCTCTTCCCCATGGCCTCCGCCCCTGTTGTGCACCAGCCCTGCCTCTTCCCATCCCTGCTCTGCCCCAGCCCCACTCCACCCCTTCCCCAAAGCCTCCGCCCTGTCCCGCCTCTTCCCACCCCCGCTCTGCCCCACCCCCACTCCCCTGAGGACTGCAGCAGGGGTCAGGCACCCTGCCCTCACCATCAGCAGGAAGTGGAGCGACCCGGCCCCAACCTACTCCACTCCGCTGGTTCGTGCTGGGGGGCGGTTCCCCCTTGCCCCCGAAGCCTGCTCCTGCCCCACCCCTGCAGAGGCCTGGGGCCAGCCCCCCACTGGAGGCCTGCCCCTCCCCCTGCAGGGGGGCTGCGAAGGGGACCAAAATGGCTAGGGATGGCCCTGCCAGCCTGTAGCAGTGCATGGGATTCTTCCGTCCTCAGTGCAGGACTCTGCATTTGTCCTTGTGAAACCTCATCAGGTTTCTTTTGGCCCAATTCTCCAATTTGTCTAGGTCCCTCTGGACCTTATCCCTACCCTCTCCCCCCAGCTTAGTGTTATCCGCGAACTTGCTGAGGGTGGAATCCATCCCATCATCCAGATCATTGATAAAGATGTTGAACAAAACCAGCCCCAGGACCAAGCCCTGGGGCACTCCGCTTGATACCGGCTGCCAACTAGACATCGACTGAAGTCCCCCATTAGAAATAGGGACTGTGTTCTGGAAACTTCAGTTAGTTGTCCAAAGAAAGCCTCGTCTATGTCATCCTCCTAGTCCGGTGGTCTATAGCACACGCCCACCACGACATCACCCCTGTTGCTCTCGCTTCTAAACTTAACCCGAACACTCTTAACAGGCTTTCCTCCAGTTTCATACTGGAGCTCTGAGCAATCATATCGCTCTCTTACATACAGTGCAACTCCTCCACCTTTCCTCCCCTGCCTGCCCTTCCTGAACAGTTTATACCCACCCATGACAGAAGAAGCAGCCCTCCTCATAAGCTAATATCTAAGAACGAATTCACTCCCCGCCACCAATCATGGATTCCTACCCGTGATCCAGTACTCCTCATGGAATGGTATAATAAAAACACCAGCCAACTCTTAAGACCCTTAGGAAATACCAATGTATTTGCCTGGGAAGGGGAAGTGAGGCTTAAAGTGTACCTTATAAACACCACAGAAATACCAAACCACGGGAAAATAGGGATTAAAATAGAAGTTCCCTATGGGGATACCACCTGGAGTTCCAGCTACACACAATTACCATATCAGTGGGATGAGCCTGTTAAGACAGGAACAATTCTAACAGTTACTGTGGGTTATTGTCCAATACCCCATGGTGAATTGAACCTATGGTTCCTGGACACATACACCTGAACCTGTACCAGGGACTATGCGTTCAAAAGAGGTCCCCCAATTAAAATAAAGAAACCAAAATCGTTTGTGACTCAAAGTAATCCATTAAAAGTCTTGTTAAATCCACTATTTGTAAAAATAAAAATTGGTATGAATTGGACTCAGCTGAACGTGTCTAAATTGGAACCCAAATGTTCACCCTACTCCCTTCCCATTATAACGGCCTAAATAAAAACACATCAACGTCCCTATGGCCGAGCAAAATGATTCATAGATTCTAGGACTGGAAGGGACCTCGAGAGGTCATCGAGTCCAGTCCCCTGCCCTCATGGCAGGACCAAATACTGTCTAGACCATCCCTGATAGACATTTATCTAACCTACTCTTAAATATCTCCAGAGATGGAGATTCCACAACCTCCCTAGGCAATTTATTCCAGTGTTTAACCACCCTGACAGTTAGGAACTTTTTCCTAATGTCCAACCTAAACCTCCCTTGCTGCAGTTTAAACCCATTGCTTCTTGTTCTATCCTTAGAGGCTAGGGTGAACAAGTTTTCTCCCTCCTCCTTATGACACCCTTTTAGATACCTGAAAACTGCTATCATGTCCTCTCTCAGTCTTCTCTTTTCCAAACTAAACAAACCCAATTCTTTCAGCCTTCCTTCATAGGTCATGTTCTCAAGACCTTTAATCATTCTTGTTGCTCTTCTCTGGACCCTCTCCAATTTCTCCACATCTTTCTTGAAATGCAGTGCCCAGAACTGGACACAATACTCCAGTTGAGGCCTAACCAGCGCAGAGTAGAGCGGAAGAATGATTTCTCGTGTCTTGCTCACAACACACCTGTTAATGCATCCCAGAATCATGTTTGCTTTTTTTGCAACAGCATCACACTGTTGACTCATATTTAGCTTGTGGTCCACTATAACCCCTAGATCTCTTTCTGCTGTACTCCTTCCTAGACAGTCTCTTCCCATTCTGTATGTGTGAAACTGATTGTTCCTTCCTAAGTGGAGCACTTTGCATTTGTCTTTGTTAAACTTCGTCCTGTTTACCTCAGACCATTTCTCCAATTTGTCCAGATCATTTTGAATTATGACCCTGTCCTCCAAAGCAGTTGCAATCCCTCCCAGTTTGGTATCATCTGCAAACTTAATAAGCGTACTTTCTATGCCACTATCTAGGTCATTAATGAAGATATTGAACAGAGCTGGTCCCAAAACATACCCCTGCAGAACCCCACTTGTTATGCCTTTCCAGCAGGATTGGGAACCATTAATAACAACTCTCTGAGTATGGGTATCCAGCCAGTTATGCACCCACCTTATAGTAACTCCATCTAAATTGTATTTGCCTAGTTTATCGATAAGAATATCATTCAAGACCGTATCAAATGCCTTACTAAAGTCTAGGTATACCACACCCACAGCTTCTCCCTTATCCGCAAGACTCGCTATCCTATCAAAGAAAGCTATCAGATTGGTTTGACACGATTTGTTCTTTACAAATCCATGCTGGCTGTTCCCTATCACCTTACCACCTTCCAAGTGTTTGCAGAGGATTTCCTTAATTACTTGCTCCATTATCTTCCCTGGCACAGAAGTTAAACTAACTGGTCTGTAGTTTCCTGGGTTGTTTTTATTTCCCTTTTTATAGATGGGCACTATAGTTGCCCTTTTCCAGTCTTCTGGCATCTCTCCTGTCTCCCATGATTTTCCAAAGATAATAGCTAGACTAGAGGCTCAGATACCTCCTCTATTAGCTCCTTGAGTATTCTAGGATGCATTTCATCAGGCCCTGGTGACTTGCAGGCATCCAACTTTTCTAAGTGATTTTTAACTTGTTCTTTTTTTATTTTATCTGCTAAACCTACCCCCTTCCCATTAGCATTCACTATGTTAGGCATTCCTTCAGACTTCTCTGTGAAGACCGAAACAAAGAAGTCATTAAGCATCTCTGCCATTTCCAAGTTTCCTGTTACTGATTCTCCCTCTTCACTGAGCAGTGGGCCTACCCTGTCTTTGGTCTTCCTCTTGCTTCTAATGTATTGATAAAAAGTCTTCTTGTTTCCCTTTATTCCCGTAGCTAGTTTGAGCTCATTTTGTGCCTTTGCCTTTCTAATCTTGCCTCTGCATTCCTGTGTTGTTTGCCTATATTCATCCTTTGTAATCTGTCCTAGTTTCCATTTTTTATATGACTCCTTTTTATTTTTTAGATCATGCAAGATCTCGTGGTTAAGCCAAGGTGGTGTTTTGACACATTTTCTATCTTTCCTACCCAGCGGAATAGCTTGCTTTTGGGCCCTTAATAGTGTCCCTTTGAAAAACTGCCAATTCTCCTCAGTTGTTTTTCCCCTCAGTCTTGATTCCCATGGGAACTTCCCTATCAGCTCTCTGAGCTTACCAAAATCAGCCTTCGTGAAATCCATTGTCTCTATTTTGCTGTACTCCCTTCTACCCTTCCTTAGAATTGCAAACTCTATGATTTCATGATCACTTTCACCCAAGCTGCCTTCTACTTTCAAAATGAGATGTAGTAGACACCATATTAGGAGGAATTGGTTTTGGAGCAGGGATTATGAATACTTTAGACCTGGAAGTAATTAAGAATAAGTTAAGTTTCTTGTCACAACTGCAAGATATTCTCATTCACAAGCAGGCAGATACTACTGTGGACTTGGTACAAATAGGTCTGGGAAACCTAAAAGCAACATGGAATATGGGTCAGTGGCTGAGCGCCACCTCCTGGCTGCTGTATAAACAACCAATAGAATTAGGGAATAAAACTGCCTTGGCCATAGGATATACTGAGATGCAAATTCTTAGTTTAGCATCACTTAAACACTAAATGTTTTGGGTAATATCTGGGAATGTTTGGGTATCTTTTAAAACAACAGATGCGGTCCTTGTCCGACACCTACAGACATGAATGGATGCAATATGTTTCCAGCATGGTTAAGCCTGATTTGTTATTAGGTGAAATTATTGTTCGAATTGCTCACCCAGTCTGTGGACACAGACATATGGAAAGCGAGCCCGCTCCCAAAATTGACCATGGGATCCTTTTGGCTACCCCAGTATGGGTCAGTGGGCTGGGAAAGAGGAGAAATTATTGGACATCCGCGGGTGTATGGAGTGGAGCCCTCAGAATTAGGTGTGCTTGTCCCCTACCTGTCACTACAGAACCATATAGCAGAGATACATCATTGGAAACGTGTTTGGGACGAACTAGAGAATGTGACGTGTGTTTTGTACAACGGACAATGTGTCTGTGTTACAACCTGGAAACAGTATTTTGGGAAGATGCAAGTATCAGCCAACCCTCAGTGGATGAATGTAGATGTAACGCCCGTGTATTACATACTAGCAATCACACGTACTATTTACCAAAAATAGAAAAAGCACAGAGCATTATAACCTCTACCCTGGTTAATTTCTCTGTTACCCTTGGTCCTCATTGGCGAGATCTAACTGATCACTTGTTGTCAGAAACCAAGGTGACTCCGTTTTTACAACAAACACAGAGAGATGTAGGGAAACATGTCATTCAGATATTACATGCAAATGGAGACATGCTAAACATAGCTAGGTCTGAAAAGAACTGACAGCCTATCACTGGTACGACATTTTTACAGGCTGGTCCCCGACTTCTAAGGGCATATTGTCCATTATGTTTCACCCATTAGTAGTTGTGTTAATATTGTCCTGTGTTTGCGTGCTAGGAATGTGTCGTATGTGCGGTTGGACAAAGCGAATGTTTGTTAAATTACAACTACAAGCTCAAATGGCCATGAAATAGTTGTATAAAATAGGACCCACTCAAGAATTGTTCTTGAGGGGTCAAAAGGGGGACATGCACTAGTAGGATTTTATGTTTGTATTGTATATAATTTAGAATGAAGAATACAGAATAATAATGTAGCATGTATTAAATGTACTGGTGTATGATTTGACCATATCCTGCCAGCCACCCTTTCTGATTAGCAGAAAGGAATGGCCTAATGGGCCACTGGTAAAGATGCATCAGCCAGAACTTGTGTCTGAGTTGATTTCAAGGCAGTAACAGACCTTTTAGGGTCACCACTTTGTTATAGGTTTAGCATTTTAAAATAAGTATCATAGAATCTCAGGGTTGGAAGGGACCTCAGGAGGTCATCTAGTCCAACCCCCTGCTCAAAGCAGGACCAATCCCTAGACAGATTTTTGCCCCAGATCCCTAAATGGCCCCCTTAAGGATTGAACTCACAACCCCAAGTTTAGTAGGCCACTGAACTATCTCTCCCCACAAAATGTGTGATTGGCATGACCCAGATGGGACTTGAACCCACAATCGCCAGCGCTAGAGGCTGATACCTTATCCATTAGACCACTGGGTCAACCAACTGTGAGTAGATGAGACCAAGGCACTACTGGGACTTGAACCCAGGATCTCCGGCTTCCTAGACAGGTGCTTTAGCCAGCTAAGCCATGGTGCCTGAATTCAATGATTGTTTTCTCCTGCATTTCAATTTGATGTTCTTGTTCAAATGTTCTGTGTAAATCAATTCTGTTTTGTGTGCAAATATGGAATGTGTGTGTTAGGAGATAAGTGTGAAGGCCATCACCGAACCGAGGACAGACGCAAAGGTGCCAGAAAATTTCAACACACCCCTATTGAAATGTCTAAAAAGAGCAAATAACAACTCTAAAATTAAAACAGGCACCTATCAATGGGGACAAAATAGCTGTAATCAAAACCAGCATGTGGGTAACTTCCTAAAAAAAATAAAAAATTAAAAAAAACAAGCACTCATCAAACAACAATTAATTACAGCATGACGGTGCAAAACTAATTGGTCCCAATGAAGGAGAATCACTATATAAACAGGGGGTCTTGCCGTCCTGCCAAGACTTCCCCGGAGCATCGTGTTGCGACCGATGGAACCCGGCTCCTCCCTACCCATGATCAACCTAGCTGGCCACTAGATTGATCCGGACTCTAGACTGGTAACTATAACATCGACTGGCGGGACAGTGTGCGTGTGTGTGGTGTAATTAAATGCATATGCTAATTGTTGTATTTTCAATAAATGCAGCGTATTGCCTTTTCCCCTGAAAAAGATCCTGTGTGCTTCTTATAAGCATAACATGGCCAGGCTGCAGCTCCGACTCCCCTCCCTCCCCCAGCCACTGGAGCTGGGCCGGAGAGAGCTGTGCTGGCAGCTGTGGGGAGCCTGGGTCCCCCCACTTGCCCTGGGTGGGAGGCCTGAGCAGCCCTCGCCCAGCGTCTCTCAACCCTGCCCCCCAGACCCGCTGTCCAGGGCAGGTGGAGGGTCCACACCACGGTTCCTCACAGCTGCCCACACGGCTTTTACCGTCAGAGCCCTGCGCGGATACAAAATTGGTATTCGCCTCTGTCACGGAGTCCTTGGGCGATGCTCTGGAACTGCTCCCCACAAAGCCAGTCAGGACTTTGGGGAGCCTCCTCTCCCTCGGAGCAGACCGTCTTCAGGGCAAGAAGCTCACACGCCTTCACCTCCTGGGTCTGACCTTGGAGCATTCAGCATATGCCCCTCCGTGCGCATCCCACAGTGAGTCCGCCCAGGCGGGGTCTTGGGGAAGACAGAGGTCCTGCATGCGCCCCCACTTTGCAGTCAGACGTGACTCTTAGCCAGCCAGTAAAACAGAGGTTTATTAGATGGCAGGAACACGGTCTAAAACAGAACTTGTAGGTACAGCGGCAAACGGGACCCCTCGGCTGGGTCCATTATGGGGTTCAGAGAGCCAGACACCCACGACTGCTCTCACTCCTCGTCCCCAGCTAGCTCCAACCCTGAAACCCCCTCCAACCCCTCCTTCTCTGCGCTTTGTCTCTTTCCCAGGCCAGGAGGTCACCTGATCTCTTTGTCTCCAACACCTTCAGTTGGCACCTTTGCAGAAGAGGGGCCCAGGCCATCAGTTGCTAGGAGACAGAGTGTCGGGCATTTAGGTACACTGGCCCTTTGCTCTGCAGCAACCATACACCCTTATCCCACCCCCTAGATATTTAAGAAAAGCATAGGGGAAACTGAGGCACCCACACAGTATTCAGAGAAAACACTAAGAACATTCCCAGTGCGTCACAGCCTCCACCCGGGTATCCGAAAAATGGTCTAAGTTATACAGCGGATCCCTACGGATTTGCAGGCTCTAGTGATGGGTGCACGTTCCCAGCTGCGTATGGCAGTGATACTGGGGGCTCTTCCCCCTGCCGAGCGCGACTGTGGATACCAGCGAGATCCCCGTATCTCAAGCCAGAGAGATGCCCAAGAAGCTGCAGGCAGCGGCGTGTGTTTAATGCACCTTTATTAAACCAGCGTGGTGACTGTCAACCCAAAGGCAACAAATACCGAGATTAGTGAATGAAGGTAAATGCGATACACGCTGGCTGGCGGGGGTGGAATGTAACGGCGTTATTACATTAAACATAATCTGCCGCAGGGAGTGAATGAGTCAATAAGAATGATGGCAAGACGCTGTGATTAGAATCGATACTGACTGTCAGCCTGTTGATACAGCGATGGCACACGGTACCCGGTCAATCATTGTGAGTTGTTTGTATTACAGTAGCAAATAGAAACCAGGGCCCCATTGTGCCAGGTGCTGTACGAAGATGTAACAAAAAGACAGGCCCTCCCAGAAGCGCTTTCACTCTAAGTGTAAGACTATTGGCAATAGGTAGATTCAACAAACAGGCCAAGAAATAGTGCGAGGAAACAACCAGATGATACTGGTCAGAATGAAACACCCCACGCAGCAAACCACTACCCCAGCATTGCAGCTAAATGCAACTGATCAGATTCACAGGGCAGGATTTTAATGAGGCTTTTAGGCCTTGTCTTCAAAGGCCAGGTGTACTGGGTCTGCTGCTCTAACCCCCTGCCCCAGGGACGCTCTTGTGCCGGTAGAACAGTGACATTCTCCAACTCAACTTAACCCCCTCCCAAGTGACATAAACGAAACTGAAAAAAAGTCATTTTTCTGCTGGAGTGAGAGCGTTCACACACGAGGTTACGCCAGGATCATTCTATCGGTTTCAATTCACACCTTAGGTTATACCGAAAAACTTTCCCATGAGGACAAGGCCTTTAGCTTCTAACCTGCAATGGAGCTACAGCCGACTGACCCCAGCTGGGATCTGGCCCCATTGACCCGAATGGAGTGGCAGCTGATTTGACCCAGTGCGGGGATCCGGTCCATTCATGGTTGTAAGGTGCTCAGATACTGAAGGGATGGAGGAGCCCAGCGGGTCCTAGGTTGATAGAACCGGATTCAGTATAATTTTATTTTTGTTGTATGCATGTCCAGAAGGAAGCTGCCTCATTCCTTGTGGGGTAAAACTTCAGGAGCGTTGAGCTGACACTGAATGTGTCTCCTTCATGATGGGGGCTTTGACTGGTGTGCAACGGCGCCCCAGATGGCTTATGGGGGCTGAACATGTGTTATGCTTATAGGAATCACATGGAATCTTTTAAAGGGGATAAGGCAATACGCCACATTTCCTGAGAGTACAATTTAATTATTAAAATCAGCATGTGCTTCCATTCACACACTCTCTCTCTCACTCTCACACTCACACACACACAAAGGTTGCAGTTGGATCTTATAGTTACCAGTCCTTAGTGCTGCTCGGTCAGTTCCAGTGGCCAGCTGAACCTGCACAGGAGGGAAGGGAGCTGGGCCTCTGTCGAACGTGTTCGAAGCTCCGATGTTGATGCTGAATGAACCCAAAGTCCCATGGCCATACACCCGCCTTTTATAGTGATAAGTTCCCATACAAGTCTCTGGGCCTTGCTGTGTCACACCGGCGCTGTCAATCACGAGGTAGTCAAGGTTGCTCTTAATTAGCATTATTTTGAGTTGTTATCGGGAGGATCTGCAGCTGTTTCTTATCTCGTCCCTTTGGCTCAACTCTTTATCTCGTCCGCGGGGCATATGCCTTTGGTTTACGGTCGTCAATCTGCCATCCGGGGATTGATAAGAAAGTTGGTTCCTCTTGACTCCTCCACTCCCTTCTTGACCATCCAGCCCAGTTGTCCTATCTCAGTTAATTACCAGACATTCTTCCCTCACACCAAACAGTAAATAAGGCAATTACAGCCATAGAACATCTATCCTTCTAAGCACAAATGTTAACACAATCAGCAAAAAATAAACTCAGAACAATGTCTTCGTACTAATTCAAAGCTGGCAAAATGGAGTATAAGGCAAAATAAGCAAAATTTTACTTGAGACAATTTCTTCCAACTAGGCTTTTGGCCTACACATGCAACTCCTGGATGGAGAAGCATGAATCTTTCCTGCTTGAAGTCCAAGACTGTGTCTTCTACAGCAGCAGGCTCATCCAATGCAACACCAAATCCTAGATGGTGTTTTCCCTTTCTGCTTCCAGTGCTTTGCTCAGAACCCGCTGGGTGTCGTCAGCTACAGAGGCCAAACACTTCCGCAGCATGAAGTACGTGGTAACGAGTGCCACCCCTCCAGACACCATGGCACCAAATACGGGGAGGCGCTTCCACGAATATTCCCTTACCATCACAGCGGCCCCCACCGAATCCAACAACAGCTTCAGAGCCGTCATGGGGGTCATTCCCAAGGACGTCATCACGGCCGTCAGCTCCTCCACGGGCTTCCCAACCTGTCGGGCGAGAGCAGAGAGGGACCTGTTGTCCACGCCGAAGTTGCTATAGTATCGGAACAGGTGTTTCCTGAAGACGACGAAGGTGCCCAAGAAAGAGAGACCTGGGACAGGAACGGCAGCGAGAAGACATGAGAAAAGGGCTATTTTCCAAATCTCCCCCTTCAGGGCGGCTTTTTTCTGGTTGATGATGGGTGAGGTGACAGCAGGCAGGCTAAGCAGGAAGGCGTGTCTCTTCAGGTGCGGCAGCTCCGTCTGCAAAGTTTGTCGCAGGAGTGGGAAATCGTAGCGGTTGGGTTCCCAGCTGGACACGACAAAAACCTGTGGGTGGCCCACTCCTTCAGCAGCTACGCCTCTCCTGCAATCCTCCCTGATCTGCTCCAGGATCCTCTCCTCGTTGTAGCTGGAGGGACGCTGCCTCCTGGAAGCGTCCAGGTCCATGTCGGCTTTGGAGCGCACAAAGTAGAACCTCTTGCCCATTCTCTGGATCTCACAGGCCAGCCTCGCATGGTCGGAGCGGAAGCGCTGGGAGCCGACGATGATGTAGAACTCAAATCGGCTCAAATTGAGCTGCTTACAGTAGCTGTCTAGAGGGAAAGAGGATGTCCCCACCCCTGGCAGGTCCCAGAGGGTGACACCTGGGAGGACGGGATCTGGATAAGCCACCGGCATCGTCATGGTATCGAGCATCCCGGTTTCAGCAGCGCCTTCATCACCAGCACGTAGCCCCCGCATGGCGTTGATGAGGGAGGACTTCCCAGAGCCCGACTCCCCCGTGACGGCGATGTGGAGGGTGTGGCTGTTAAACGACTCTGGTGTTCTCTGCTGCACATTAGAAATCGCATCTGTCAGGCTCCCTTGCTTAACAGCGGCTCTGAACCCATCGAGAGCCATGGCGCTCTATCTGCGGCAGAGAAGAAGAAACATTTTAGCTCCTCGTTAAGGCTGCGTCTGGAAAATCCTGCACTGACAGTGCAGTGTCAAGCCCTCAAAAGTTAGGAACAGGCACATTTATGGTGGCTCATGCAACCTTAACTCTGCCCCTTGCGTATCCAACCCGTGCACTGAATGAGGCAGGGGCAGAGTGGAAAAAACAGGAGTTGTTTGGTTTTAATCCTTATTTATTATTTGTAGTGTAGTGCATAGAAACGCCGACCGAGATCGGGACCCCATTGTGCCGGGTGCTGCACAGACCCCGACCGAGATCAGGGCCCCGTTGTGTCAGGTGCTGCACAGACCCCGACCGAGCTCAGGGGCCCGTTGTGTCAGGTGCTGCACAGACCCCGACCGAGCTCAGGGGCCCGTTGTGTCAGGTGCTGCACAGACCCCGACCGAGATCAGGGCCCCGTTGTGTCAGGTGCTGCACAGACCCCGACTGAGATCAGGGCCCCGTTGTGTCAGGTGCTGCACAGACCCCGACCGAGCTCAGGGGCCCGTTGTGTCAGGTGCTGCACAGACCCCGACCGAGATCAGGGCCCCGTTGTGTCAGGTGCTGCACAGACCCCGACCGAGATCAGGGCCCCGTTGTGTCAGGTGCTGCACAGACCCCGACCGAGATCAGGACCCCATTGTGCCGGGTGCTGCACAGACCCCGACCGAGATCAGGGCCCCGTTGTGTCAGGTGCTGCACAGACCCCGACTGAGATCAGGGCCCCGTTGTGTCAGGTGCTGCACAGACCCTGGCTGAGATCAGGGCCTCCATTATTCTGAGCGTTGCGCAGCCCCACAGGTGAGAATTTTCACTAGATCTCAGCTCCCACGAACTCTCGGAAATAAGTGGGGAGATTTTCGAGCCAGCCCAGCACCCTGCCGCTGACGGGGACAATATCTCAGCTGTGAACAGGCAGAGCCAGGCTCAGACCCAGCCTTCTCCCTTGGCTGCCCTCTAGACACAGGAGCCGCGGGGAGCCCTGCAGCTGCTCTCCGTCGCCCCAAAGGCCTGGCAGGAAGACGGGGAGCGCACGGCTCTCTCGGCCCCCATCCCAGCTCCGCGCACAGGAACAGAGGACACTGGAATTGGGGCCCGGCTATTTCAACTGAAGCCAAGGGGGAGTCTGAGGACCCAGAGCTGGACGCAGTTTTTTCAGCCGCAACTTTTGCAGGTGAAAAATGCAGATACATGGATTGCGGAGCCGGAAGGGGACTGCCCTGGGGCCCATCTAATCCGCCCGCCCACGGGCCACAGACCAGACACGTCCCCAGCACGAGTTCCTCTGCAGGGCCCCGTAGCAGCTGCCCCTAACACAGCCCCGAACTGCAGCCACACCGGGGGGGAGCGAAGGGGGCCCGGGGGCCGGGTGTTCCCCAGGGACTGACAGGAGAGGGGATGTGCCACTGTACGGGGGGGTGGAAAATGGGTAAATTGACAACAGTGCAGCTGACCACTAAGGGGGGGAGGGGGTGGTAGGAAGAATTCAAGGGGGGGGCAGTAAAATCCCAAGCAGGGGGAATCTCTTACCCCCCCCAGGCTGGGCTGCGCTCAGGTGGGGTTGCTGGTCTCCGGGAAGGGGCAGCAATCTGTGGGCACAGCTCACCCCGCCCCGCCCGCAGTGTCTCCGCTGCTCCTCGCTCCCCCTCTTCCTGCCCCCCGCTTTGCCGGGGCCTCCCCCGCCTGCCTTTGTCTGGGTCCCCGGCTCCCTCCTGCGGCCCCGCTCCGGCTCCGGCTCCGGCTCCGGCTCGCTCCTGACCGGCGAGCAGGGGAAAGGGAAAGTGAAAGCAGCAGCTGGTGAGGGAGCAGGGCCGGGCCTCACCCCGGGGGGAGGGACAGAGCGGGGCCTAGATACCTCCCCCCCCAGCGCGTTTCCAGGTGGAGACACAGCCCTAAGTGTCACCATGCAGTCAGGGGGTGACAGTGTGTACTTACAACACACACACACACAGCAGGGCTCATCATACCCAGCAGGGGGCAGCAGGGACAGGGACACACACACACACACACACACACACAAACACACACACCCAGCACTCATTTCATGCAGCAGGGACACACACACACTCTTTAGGGCTGTAGGAGAAAGCGTGGGCTTTCCCTTGAGTCCCTGCCCCCAGCCCGTCCCTTTCCCCGAAGCCCCAACCTGCCCCTTCTTCACAAGCCCCTGACCTCACACCACCCCTTCCCCTGAGGCCCCGCTCCCACACCGCCTCTTCCCCCCCAAGATCACTATAACCCCCCCATTGTTCCTCCTTATGGCCAGTAAAAAGTGGGAGCGCCATGGCCCTGGTCCGGCACCCCTGCCCCAACGCTGTCCAAGTCATAGCTATAAATCCTCTTGGCCTCTCAGCCGTTAGGCATTTGAGAGCTAAATGCTTTTGCTCTTACGGGTGTGAATTCTGCTCCCGTATGGAGAATATGGGGGGCAGTGTCACAGTCCCCACCTGTTGTTTTGTTTCTGTAACCGCTACGGGACAAGGATCGTCTCCCTGTGGTATGTGTTTGTGTAGCACTAAACTCCATGGGGCACTGACCTGTGACTCTCTGACCTAGGATAGACGGCAGGTCCCACTAAAACAGTGATTCTCAAACTTTTGTACTGGAGACCCCTTTCACATAGCAAGCCTCTGAGTGCGACCCCCCCTTATAAATTAAAACTTTTTTATATATTTAACACCATTCTAAATGCTGGAGGCAAAGCAGGGTTTCAGGTGGAGGCTGACAGCTCGCGATCTCCCACATAATAACCTCACGAGCCCCTGAGGGGTCCCGACCCCCAGTTTGAGATCCCCTGGGCTAGAGTATCACCAGGGTCCCTCCTGGTCTTAAAATCTATAACTCTGTGAGCATGAGTATATAACTGGGACCCCCTGGTGCTGCTGTAAGACCAATAATCACTATGGATACGATTTTTGTCATGGTAAAATTAGACAAAATTCACAGAACAGTCATGGTAAAAATGTACAAAATCAGGATATAGTCACAGAAACAAAACATGTGTTACAGTTTAACAATAAAGTATTACAGTGTCACATTTACATGAAACAACGTTAATGCAACAGTTTTCATTTCCTTGTCAAAGTAAACGATTTTGAAATGAGATATGCATATTGTGCAATCATTTTTTAAACAAAAATAAGGAAAAATTATATAACAAAAATAATGGATTCTTTTTAGTAAAGGCCCTTTTGCAAACTGTTGCGATTTTGGTGTAACAAGTTACGCGTAGGTAGATTGTTATTTTTTATGCGGCGTCTGTTGTCCCCAAGCACATTTGTATAAGACAAGAAGGCGCGTTCTGTAGCCGGGTACTGCTAAGCATCGCAGGGTAACTACAGACAGAGCTGGGAATTTGTCCATCCTGCTTCTCCAGAACTGGAAAAAGTCCTCGTTCCTCAGTTCTTGAACTGCTCCCAGTAAGACCGATATTCTTTGGGCTGGAATGTTGTCTTCAAACAGTGGTATATTTCCAAATACGATGGTCTCACATGTGCCAAGGTATTTGACTTGAGTTGACACATACACAGCATGCAGTGGAGAAAGCGGCATCAGGTTGGCAAAAAGTTTAGTCAGTGTCCATGTCTGACTTGTTCTTTTTTGAGTTTTCCAAGAGCGTTGTTTTTGCTGTTGGCAAGTTTCGGAGCAGGTCTCTGCCCACAACGCAAGCTCATGAACTGTGGGCTCTTCATAAGCTGTAAGCATGTTCCTGATTCAGGGTGCAAACTCTTTTAGAGCCGGGACTTCTTCAATAACTGCTGCGGATTGGCAAAGATCAACAATCTCTTGAACACTTGAACTGCTTCTGTGACCATTCTCCTCTGTAAAGAATGAAACGGAATCCTCAGTGTGTTTACTGTGGTAAAGAGAAGCATTGAACCAGCTGTTCCAGCTGGTTATTATGGGGTTGGTGGGAGGGAAGGACTTTTCCCTCTTTCCATTAGAAACATGCAGAACCAGGCTTTTCTTGCAGGACAGGCAGTGAAAGCACATTGTATAACCACAACTAATTCATTTACTTTCAAAAGTATCTGCTTCCACAGATCGCCCACAATGTTAAGCAAATATGCCATACATGTAAGATGTACAACATTTTAAAACAAAGGTTTCAAACCTCGATCCTAAGTTTCCCCCATGTACGTGGCATGATTGGTCACAAACACAGTGATGCAATCAAATGGTATTGTGAATTTTTCAACAGTTTCCCATATTGAATAATTCATTTGAGCAATTGGAGACTCGGATAAATTGCTGCTGGTTTGGCCATCTGTATAGCCAGTGTGTCAGCCTCTGTCTTCCCTCAATAACCCATTGATTTGTTGATTTTGTTTCCATAAAAAGAAGAACAGGAGTACTTGTGGCACCTTAGAGACTAACAAATTTATTAGAGCATAAGCTTTCGTGGACTACAGCCCACTTCTTCGGATGCATGGGCTGTAGTCCACGAAAGCTTATGCTCTAATAAATTTGTTAGTCTCTAAGGTGCCACAAGTACTCCTGTTCTTCTTTTTGCGGATACAGACTAACACGGCTGTTACTCTGAAATTTGTTTCCATAATTATTAGAGGTCCAGTTCTCGATCCTTTCACACCCCCAGAACGGGCCCCTCTTGTCTTGTAGAAATGATTTAATATTTCAATTATAATAAACTTGCATTTAATCTGGACTAAGAGCCCGTGTCTCTGAATTTCACCATTGCTAAAGGCCCATGGTTTAAGGGCATTGCTCTGACTAGACAGGAGCTCTTCCCTCCGAGTGTCACTAACTGGGAGATTTAACGAGGGGGGGGGGGATGCAGCCGTAGGGTGTTTGTGAGGAGAAGAAGCAAAACCCTGAAGCAGCAACGTCACCAGCAACAAGGGTCGGGTCTTTACCTGAGGGGATTCTCTACAATTCCTTAACTGTGACTTGAGCCCCCACCCAGTGATCTGGGAACCTGTATCCAACTCTGGGCACCTTTGCTGGGCAAATCTGTACCCACTTGCCAGCACAGTCACCAGAGGGTTAAACAGAAGAACTTTGTTGGCGGAGGAAAGAGAAAGGACGGGGTGAGCTGGGACAAACCTTTACTGTTCAACACCTTCCACCATCTTCTGTCTCAGGGTGTATCTGTCACAGCCCCGACCAATTGCCCCCTGAGCGGCTGATACAGTTTGTTCTGCCTCCCAGCCCCTCACTCACAGTTTGTGGCTGCAGGAGAATCAGGGTCCTTGTGGCTCTACCCCCATCCTGCTCTGATGATGTCAGAAGTGGGTTTAAACCTGTGCAGGGACACGTCCATTGGACCTTAAACCTAACACTGCCACCACTCAGCCGTTCTGGGGCTGTTACAATGATTTCAGCAGCTAGAACAGGGAGCCTGCACCAGGGTCTTTAGGTGAACGTAGACCCTGAACCCAGTCACTGTTCAGGCTTTGCCCAGCTGGTTCCCACCAGGGAACTCTCCAGAGTATCAGTCCAACTACAGAACTTGGCCACGTTTAACCCCGATGTCCTCAAACCATCCGCAACTGATATGTAAATGAGCTACGGCCTCACTCAGTCCCTTTGCCCTCCAGCAGATGGCAGCAGAGAGCTCCCTCTGGTACCGTCCTTCTCTCATGGACTTCAGGCCCCAGGGCTCCCACTCCTCTCTCCTGGCTCTGCCCCAACTGAGTTCCCCTCCTTTGTGTCCTCTTTTCGTGGCCCTGGCCCAGCTGGGGTCACAAAGTATCATTAGAAATAAACCATCAGAAATACCCATTGCCTCCTGGGGGGAGGGGGAGAGTGCTGCCTGTCTCCTGCAGCAGCTCTGATTGGCTGCCCTTCCCCAGGAGATGGGGCAGTGGGTATTTCTGATGGTGCAACAGTGACACCTGGTGACCAGTCTGGGTAACGTTTCCCTCATTAGCACAGCAGTGACATCCAGTGGCGAATTAGGGTAATGCAGAGAGTGTATTTTGTAAGTGGTACAGCAGTGACTGTGCATTGCATGTTACTGCTGCTTCATTAAGTAATAAAATCTGAATTTAGAGCAGTTGCACTGGGAGCCAGGACTCCTGGTTGCTATTGTGAGCTCGATGTCTATAGCTGTTGTGCAATCTTGAGCAAGTCACTTATTTTCTCTGTGCTGCACTTTTCCTCCTGTGAAAGGGGGAATCCTGCTCCTTTGAGATCTGTGGCACAAACCCTACTAGCTCCAATGGGAACAGTGCTGTGCCCAGAGAGGGCTCACAGGGTTAATTCATATGTAGAAAGCTCTGTGGTGAAAGTCTCAGGAATAGCTCGTTATTAGTCAGTAATTCAAGGGCAGTGGGAGCAAGACAAACAGTTTCACAAGACAGTGAGAAATCGTGTGTGAGGGGAGAGGGGACCTTAATTTTGTCTTATGATTTAAGAACAAACCTGCGTACGTGACTGGGAGATTCTTCTCCTGAGACTCAGGCAGGTTTCTGTGATTCCCAGACCACCCTGGACTCTCTTCACTTTCCTGCCGGGTGTTAAACGAGGTGACTGATGTCTGTCACGGTTCCTCTCAGCCTCTCTTTGCACTGTGTGTGCAGTGGGGTGGTTGATTGTGGGAGGTGTCACAGGCTGGCCGGCCCTTTAAGGCAAGCCAAGCTTGGCCTGGCCTGTGAGCTAACAGCGAGCCTCCCCCCCCCCCCCCCCCCCCCCCCGCTGTGGGCGATAGGGCAACTTAATGATAATTGGTGACCCCAGCTGGGCCAGGGCCAGGAAAAGACAAGAGGGAGGGGGAACAACTCAGTTAGGGGCAACCCCAGTAGAGAGGGCTGCTGTGTGTGTGTGTCCAGGGGCCAACATCTGGTTAATTATGGAGCCAGAGCTGTGGTGTGAATACCGATGCTCCACAATTGTGTCACTCACACGGGAACTTGGCTTTGGTTCTTGGCTGAACGTTCGGCTGAGCAGGTTCATTTCATGCCTGCGGTACTGCCCGGGCCTGTGAACATCTGGCTCCTTGGGGTCCTGTTGGAAGCCGTCCCCATGGGGGAGCAAGTAGCAGCTGTCAACAGCTGGAATCTGGAGTCAGGGCCAGGCCACGATGTTTTGCTGCCCAGGGTGTGTCTGTGCCCTACCCCGAGTGTGTTGGGTCTCTGCACCGTGTGTCTGTGCCCTACCCCGAGTGTGTCGGGTCTCTGCACCGTGTGGCTGTGCCCTACCCCGAGTGTGTCGGGTCTCTGCACCGTGTGTCTGCGCCGTGCACTGAGCGTGTCCGGTCTCTGCACTGTGTGTCTGTGCCGTGCACTGAGCGTGTCCGGTCTCTGCACCATGTGTCTGTGCTGTGCACTGAGCGTGTCCGGTCTCTGCACCGTGTGTCTGTGCCTTGCACTTAGCGTGTCCGGTCTCTGCACTGTGTGTCTGTGCCGTGCACTGAGCGTGTCCGGTCTCTGCACCGTGTGTCTGTGCTGTGCACTGAGCGTGTCTGGTCTCTGCACCGTGTGTCTGTGCCTTGCACTTAGCGTGTCCGGTCTCTGCACCGTGTGTCTGCGCCGTGTACTGAGCGTGTCCGATCTCTGCACTGTGTGTCTGTGCCTTGCACTGAGTGTGTGCGGTCTCTGCACCGTGTATCTGTGCCTTGCACTGAGCGTGTCCGGTCTCTGCACCGTGTGTCTGCGCCGTGCACTGAGCATGTCCGGTCTCTGCACCATGTGTGTCTGCGCCGTGCACCAAGTGTGTCGGGTCTCTGCACCGTGTGTCTGTGCCATGCACTGAGCATGTCGGGTCTCTGCACCGTGTGTCTGTGCCATGCACTGAGCGTGTCCGGTCTCTGCACCATGTGTGTCTGTGCTGTGCACTGAGCGTGTCGGGTCTCTGGACCGTGTGTCTGTGCCGTGCACCGAGCGTGTCGGGTCTCTGCACCATGTATCTGTGCCGTGCACTGAGCGTGTGTGCTATCTGCCCTCTGTGAATCTGCCATGCACCGGTGTGTGTGTGAGTGTGTGTGTGTGTGTGTGTGTGTGTTTCCCTGGCGCCCCATGCTGGAGGGGCTGAGTCTGCTCTTTCTCTCTCTCTCTGTGGGTGAGAGAGAGGGTCCCCCTGCGGGTATGATGTGTGTGTGTGTGTGTTGTAAGTACACACTGTCACCCCCTGACTGCATGGTGACACTTAGGACTGTGTCTCCACCTGGAAACGCGCTGGGGGGGGGAGGTATCTAGGCCCCGCTCTGTCCCTCCCCCCGGGGTGAGGCCCGGCCCTGCTCCCTCACCAGCTGCTGCTTTCACTTTCCCTTTCCCTGCTCGCCGATCAGGAGCGAGCCGGAGCCGGAGCCGGAGCCGGAGCCGGAGCGGGGCCGCAGGAGGGAGCCGGGGGCGCAGACAAAGGCAGGCGGGGGAGGCCCCGGCAAAGCGGGGGGCAGGAAGAGGGGGAGCGAGGAGCAGCGGAGACACTGCGGGCGGGGCGGGGTGAGCTGTGCCCACAGATTGCTGCCCCTTCCCGGAGACCAGCAACCCCGCCTGAGCGCAGCCCAGCCTGGGGGGGGTAAGAGATTCCCCCTGCTTGGGATTTTACTGCCCCCCCCTTGAATTCTTCCTACCACCCCCTCCCCCCTTAGTGGTCAGCTGCACTGTTGTCAATTTACCCATTTTCCACCCCCCTGTACACTGGCACATCCCCTCTCCTGTCAGTCCCTGGGGAACACCCGGCCCCCGGGCCCCCTTCGCTCCCCCCCGGTGTGGCTGCAGTTCGGGGCTGTGTTAGGGGCAGCTGCTAGGCCGCCCTGCAGAGGAACTCGTGCTGGGGACGGTGTCTGGTCTGTGGCCCGTGGGCGGGCGGATTAGATGGGCCCCAGGGCAGTCCCCTTCCGGCTCCGCAATCCATGAATCTGCATTTTTCACCTGCAAAAGTTGCGGCTGAAAAAACTGCCCAGCTCTGGGTCCTCAGACTCCCCCTTGGCTTCAGTTGAAATAGCCGGGCCCCAATTCCAGTGTCCTCTGTTCCTGTGTGCGGAGCTGGGATGGGGGCCGAGGGAGCCGTGCGCTCCCCGTCTTCCTGCCAGGCCTTTGGGGCGAGCGAGAGCAGCTGCACGGCTCCCCGCGGCTCCTGTGTCTAGAGGGCAGCCAAGAGAGAAGGCTGGGTCTGAGCCTGGCTCTGCCTGTTCACAGATGAGATATTGTCCCCGTCAGCGGCAGGGTGCTGGGCTGGCTCGAAAATCTCCCCACTTATTTCCGAGAGTTCGTGGGAGCTGAGATCTAGTGAAAATTCTCACCTGTGGGGCTGCGCAACGCTCAGAATAATGGAGGCCCTGATCTCGGTCGGGGTCTGTGCAGCACCTGACACAACGGGCCCCTGAGCTCGGTCGGGGTCTGTGTAGCACCCGGCACAATGGGGTCCTGATCTCGGTCGGGGTCTGTGCAGCACCTGACACAACGGGCCCCTGAGCTCGGTCGGGGTCTGTGTAGCACCTGACACAACGGGGTCCTGATCTCGGTCGGGGTCTGTGCAGCACCTGACACAACGGGCCCCTGAGCTCGGTCGGGGTCTGTGTAGCACCTGACACAACGGGGTCCTGATCTCGGTCAGGGTCTGTGCAGCACCTGACACAACGGGCCCCTGAGCTCGGTCGGGGTCTGTGCAGCACCTGACACAACGGGCCCCTGAGCTCGGTCGGGGTCTGTGCAGCACCTGACACAACGGGGCCCTGAGTTCGGTCGGGGTCTGTGCAGCACCTGGCACAATGGGGTCCCGATCTCGGTCGGCGTTTCTATGCATTACACTACAAATAATAAATAAGGATTAAAACCAAACAACTCCTGTTTTTTCCACACTGCCCCTGCCTCATTCAGTGCATGGGTCAGATATGCAAGGGGCAGAGTTAAGGTTACATGGGCCACCATAAATGTGCCTTTTCCTAACTTTTGAGGGCTTGACACTGCACTGTTGGCGCAGGATTTTCCGGACGTAGCCTTAACTAGGAGCTAAAATGCTTCTTCTTCTCTACCGCAGACTGAGCGCCATGGCTCTCGATGGGTTCAGAGCCGCTGTCTATCAAGGGAACCTGACAGATGCGATTTCTAATGTGCAGCAGAGAACACCAGAGTCGTTTAATAGCCACACCCTCCACATCGCCATCACGGGGGAGTCGGGCTCCGGGAAGTCCTCCCTCATCAACACCATGCGGGGGCTACGTGCTGGTGATGAAGGCGCTGCTGAAACCGGGATGCTCGATACCATGACGATGCCGGTGGCTTATCAAGATCCCGTCCTCCCAGGCGTCACCCTCTGGGACCTGCCAGGGGTGGGGACGCCCTATTTCCCTCTAAACACCTACTGTGAGGCGCTCAATTTGAGCCAATACGACTTCTTCATCATCGTCGGCTCCCAGCGCTTCCGCTCCGACCACGCCAGGCTGGTCCGTGAAATCCAGAGAATGGGCAAGAGGTTCTACTTTGTGCGCTCCAAAGCCGACATGGACCTGGACGCTTCCAGGAGGCAGCGTCCCTCCAGCTACAACGAGGAGAGGATCCTGGAGCAGATCAGGGAGGATTGCAGGAGAGGCGTAGCTGCTGAAGGAGTGGGCCACCCACCGGTTTTTGTCGTGTCCAGCTGGGAACCCAACCGCTACGATTTCCCACTCCTGCGACAAACTTTGCAGATGGAGCTGCCGCGCCTGAGGAGACACGCCTTCCTGTTTAGCCTGCCTGCTGTCGCCTCGCCCATCATCAACCAGAAAAAAGCCGCCCTGAAGGGGGAGATTTGGAAAATAGCCCTTTTCTCATGTCTTCTCGCTGCCATTCCTGTCCCAGGCCTCGCTTTCTTGGGCACCTTCTTCATCTTCAGGAAACACCTGTCCCGATACTATATCATCTTCGGGGTGGATGACAGGTCCCTCTCTGCTCTCGCCTGGCAGATTGGGAAGTCTGTGCTGGAGCTGACGGCCGTGATGACGTCCTTGGGAATAACTGCCATGATGGCTCTGAAGCTGTTGTTGGATTCGGTGGGGACCGCCGTGATGGTAGCGGAATATTCGTCGGAGCGCCGTCCCGTATTTGGTGCCATGGTGTCTGGAGGGGTGGCACTGGTTACCACGTCCTTCATGCTGCGGAAGCATTTGGCCTCTGTAGCTGACGACACCTGGAGGGTTCTGAGCAAAGCACTGGAGGCAGAAAGGGAAAATGCCATCTAGGATTTGGTGTTGCATTGGATGAGCCTGCTGCTGTCTAGAAGACACAATCTTTGATTTCAGGCAGGAAAGATTCATGCTTCTCCATCCAGGAGCTGCATGTTCAGCCCCCATAAACCATCTGGGGCATCGTTGCACAGCAGTCAAAGCCCCCATCATGAAGGAGACAGACTCGGTGACAGCTCAACACTCCTGAAGTTTTACCGCACAAGGAATGAGGCAGCTTCCTTCTTGACATGCATACAAAAAAATAAAATTATACTGAATCCGGTTCTATCAACCTAGGACCCGCTGGGCTCCTCCATCCCTTCTGTATCTGAGCACCTTACAAACATGAATGGACCGGATCCCCACACTGGGTCAAATCAGCTGCCACTCCATTGGGGTCAATGGGGCCAGATCCCAGCTGGGGTCAGTGGGCTGTAGCTCCATTGCAGGTTAGAAGCCAAAGGCCTTGTCCTCATGGGAAAGTTTTTCGGTATAACCTAAGGTGTGAATTGAAACCGATAGAACGATCCTGGTGGAACCTCGTGTGTGGACGCTCTCACTCCGGCAGAACAGTGGCTTTCTTTCAGTTTCGTTGATGTCATTTGTGGGGGGGGGGGGGGTTAAGCTGAGCCGGAGAATGTCACTGTTCTACCGGCACAAGAGCGTCCCTGGGGCAGGGGGTTAGAGCAGTGTAGCCAGTATACCTGGCCTTTGAAGACAAGGCCTAAAAGCCTCAGTAAAATCCTGCCCTATGAATCTGGCCAGTGGCATTTAGCTGCAATGCTGGGGCAGTGGTTTGCTGTGTGGGGTGTTTTATGCTGACCAGTATCGTCTGTTTGTTTCCTTGCACTTTTTCTTGGCCTGTTTCTTGAATTGACCTATTGCCAATAGTCTTACACTTAGATTGAAAGCTCTTCTGGGAGGGCCTGACTTTGTGTTATATCTTCGTACAGGACCTGGCACAATGGGGCCCTGGTTTCTATTTGCTACCGTAATACAAACAACTCACAATGATTGGCCGGGTACCGTGTGTCATCGCTGTATCAACAGGCTGACAGTCAGTATCGATTCTAATCACAGCGTCTTGCCATCTTGTGATGCTTTATTGACTCATTCACTCCCTGCCGCAGATCATGTTTAACGTAATAACGCCGTTAGATTCCACCCCCGCCAGCCAGCGCGTATCCGCATTTACCTTCATTCCCTAATCTCGGTATTTCTTGCCTTTGGGTTGACAGTCACCGCGCTGGTTTAATAAAGGTGCATTAAACACACGCCGCTGCCTGCAGCTTCTTGGGCATCTCTCTGGCTTGAGATACGGGGATCTCGCTGGTATCCACAGTCGCGCTCGGCAGGGGAAAGAGCCCCCAGTATCACTGCCATACGCAGCTGGGAACGTGCACCCATCACCAGAGCCTGCAAATCCGTAGGGATCCACTGCATATCTTGGACCATTTTTGCGATACCCGGGTGGAGGTGGATACCAATTTTGTATCCGCGCAGGGCTCTGACAGTAAAAGCCGTTTGGGCAGCTCTGAGGAACCGCGGTGTGGACCCTCCACCTGCCCTGGGCAGGCCCCCCACAGTTGCCAGTGCAGCTCTCCCCGGCCTGGCTCCGGTGGCTGGGGAAGGGAGGGGGTTGCAGCTTCAGCCTGGGCATGGTAAGAGCCGGGTGGGCAGCTGTAGGGAGCAGCTGCAGACCCTCCACCTGCCCTGGATGGGGGCCCGGAGCAGCCCCGGGGCAGCTCCACAGGTCACCTCCTTTCCCTCCCCCACCCCGGCCAGGTCAGCGTGGAGCCCAGCCGGGGAGCTCTGGGGAGCCGCGGCAGACCCTCCACTCCCTGCTGTGTTCCCGCCCCCCCAGGCTCCCCACCTGGCCGAGGGCAGGTGGAGCGTCCACGACTCCGCACCGGCTCCCCACAGCTGCCCATGCAGCCCTCCCCAGCCCGGCTCTGGCAGGGCTGGAGGGTGCCTCAAAACCTCAGCCTGCCCCGATGTAAAGCCCTGCAAAGCCGCTCATATCTGCAGATCTCCACAGATAATTTTTGCAGCGCGCACATCGGATATGGAGACACAGTTTTATATCAGCGCAGGGCTCTACCCGTAATAAACAAACTCCCAGACGCCGCACCGGCTTCATCATCAGGGCAGATTTCAGCTGCAGCTCCAGTTAGAGTCCTCGGCTGGAATATGGGGTCCAGTTCTGGTGTTGGCACGTTCCAAAAGGGTGTTGAAAAAGCTACAAGGATAACCTGCCTGACCCTGAAAGCACGATCGGATTGGTTTATCCAAGAGAAGGTTAAGCGGTGCCTTGATCACTGTCTGTAAGAAACTCTGTGGGGAGACTGATTTTACTGGGGGGGGGAGGGAATGTTTGGGCCTGAGGGTCACATTGGGGAATAGAAATTGTATGGCGGGCCATGAATGCTGACAAAATTGAGGTTGGGTTGCGGAAGGGGTGCAGGTCCTGGCTGGGGGTGCGGGCTCTGGAGTGGGGCTGCGGATGAGAGGTTTGGGATGCAGGAGGGGATGAGGACTCTGGTTGGGGATGCGGGCTCTGGGGGGGGCTGCGGATGAGAGGTTTGGGATGAAGGAGGGAGCTCTGGGCTTGGATCGAGGGGTTCGGGCGGGAGGGGGATCAGGGCTGGGGAGAGGTGCGGGAAGGGGTGCAGGTTCCATCTGAGTGTGCAGGCTCTGGGGTGGGGCTGCGGATGAGAGGTTTGGGATGCAGGAGGGAGCTCTGGGCTGGGATCGAGGGGTTTGGAGAGCGGGAGGGGGATCAGGGCTGGGTAGAGGTGCGGGAAGAGGTGCAGGTTCCGGCTGGGGGTGCGGGCTCTGGGGTGGGGCTGCGGATGAGAGGTTTGGGATGAAGGAGGGAGCTCTGGGCTGGGATCGAGGGGTTTGGAGAGCGGAAGGGGGATCAGGGCTGGGGCAGGGGGTTGGGGCCTGGGGAGAGGCTCAGGGGTGCAGGCTCCAAGCAGCACTTGCCTCAAGTGGCTCCTGAAAGCAGCGACATGTCCCTTCTCCGGCTCCTACGTGTGGTGTGGCCCTCGGCCCAGTGCCCCGGCTGGAGCGAGGCCGAGCCGCGTGGTGTGACCTCACCCCTGTCCCCAACGGGAGATTGCGGGCCGGCTTAAAATGGCTCCGGCCCGAGGGCTGTAGTTTGCCCATCCATGTGTTAGAGGAATTTTTGACAGGGTTAAACAAAGACAGAACCAGACCCAGGGGTTGGAAGCTGAAGCTAGACAAATTCAGACTACAAATAGTTCCCCACCTCTCCCATCTGCATTTGCCCTCTAGCGGCCCTGGGCCATGGTGTGTCAGGGACTCTGTCCCCCGTACAGGGTCCGGACTGGGGAGAGAAAGGGCCGGAGCTGCCCCGACCCAGGATTTTGTGGCTGGGGGCGGGTGGGGGGGAAGTGGCACCAGGAAGGGAGAGGGGGTTCAGGGAGCTGCCTGTTTGCACCCCATGCATGGACAGGCTGCGGGTTTGGAATGCTGGAGGTGCTGTGGAAATGTGGGTACAATCCTGCCATGGTGGGGGGGGTCTCTCTATGGTTACGGCTCTCCTGTGGGGTGTGCGCGGTCTCTCTATATAGAGTCTTTACATGGTGGGGATTCTCTATGGTTAGAGCAAGGGGGGCTGGGAGCCAGGACTCCTGGGTTCTAGCCCCAGCTCTGGGAGGGGAATGGGGGTCTAGGGGGTTACAGCAGGGGGCTGGGAGCCAGGACTCCTGGGTTCTATCCTCAGCCATGGGAAGGGAGTGAGGGTTAGTGGGTTACAGCAGGAATGGCTGGGGGTCTGGACTGATGGGTTCTATCCCCAGCTCTGGGAGGGGAATGGGGTCTAATGGGTTAGAGCAGGGGGTGGAGTGGAGCTGGGAGTCAGGACTCCTGGGTTCTTATCCCGGCTGGGGGAGGGGATTGTGCTGAGCAGTGATGGCACATCTTGAATGGGCCACAAACACCGCGTCCCTTTTCTCTCGGGCAGGGGGGTGACATGTCTGCAGCGTATTTGCATTCGGGGGTGGGGGGTGGCTCTGCTTTCCACTCACCCTGCGGTGGGGAGGAACACAGCACCCGAGCTCTGGGAGCACCGTGCCTGTAGCTCAGACAGATGTTAGAAGCTTGTTGCACAGCTGGATTCCCACTCGGTCTTTTTTTCCGTGTTGCCTGATACATTGGATGGTTCAGAACACGTGCATTGGTTGCCCACTGAAGTGATGAATGAGCTGAGGGGAAGAGGGTTCTTGTCCCAGAATCAGGCTACACAGAACTAAACCAACGAGTTCAATATCTCGTCGGGAATCTCGGGGTGAATGACGAGGACACACACAATGAAGGCAAAGCAAAGCCTCGATGATTTTTATTAAAATCAGTGATAAAGCCAAAAACGCTCCAACCCACATAACCAGATAGGAATAAGACAGTACTGGGGATATCTATGGTATCATTCTTAGCATATGCTCTTAGACAAACTAAACATGACATTAAACACTAAACTAGCAAATAATAACAAATGAGTAACTGTTCCCCAGGAGTGCAAGGCTCAGAAGGCAACTCCACATGCCTTTGCTGCTGCAAACTGCCCTTGCTTGTAACAGGTCTCTGTTTGGAGCCACAGCCTTCTCGATAGACAGGGTGGCCAGCAAAGAGAGCCTGTCGTCTCCCATGGTCAATCGCAAATAGGTTTTTATGAGCTTCAACGTCAAGAAGCTCCGTTCGCTGCTCACCAGCAAAACGGGCCTGGTTAACAGGCTCCTGACAAGCCCTTTCGTTTGATATATAAAACCACAGCATCCGAGATGAACCTGTACTTGACCCTTAACCTTTAGCCCCAACTTTTCTAGCTTGCAGAGACAGTTGTGCCTGGACTCTTTGAATCAAAATGGTTATTGTTAACACCCTCTTGACCATGGCGCCCTGGGGGTCGCCCACATGTAAGGCCGGCCCTGGGGATGGGATCTGCCCCATGGCTGAGCGGTGACCAGTACCGGGTTTATAATGGCACCAATGGCGCCAAGCCCATTATGGAAGGGGCCCATTATGGACCCGTTTAGCCCATCCACACAGCTGGGACTGGCCCCTCGCCCAGAGCAGTCCAGTGCCCAGGCCTTGCTGTGCCAGTGGCTCCCAGCCAGCAGGTTCTGCCTGCCTGTAGGGGGCTCACTGCCCAGCAGCCGGGCTCTGCCATGTGGGCTGGGCAGGGATGCTGCCTGTGGCCGGGCTAGGTGGGCTCTCGGGGGTTGCGTCCCAGGGGTCTGCCCTGCGTGGCAGCAGTTGAGCATAGTTATTTAACCCATTGTCGTTGCCCCCTTCCCCTCTCCCCCCCCCCCAGCCAGGCAAGTGGGTACTGAAGGCCCCACTCCAGCTCTGGCCTGGCTGATGGTGCCACTCGCGGGGGGCTGGAGCGATTCCCGACCGGGACCGGCCCTGGCCGTGCTGCCGGCTCAGCCTGCTGGACATTGTAACGGGGCCGCTGAGTGCGGCTGGGGGGCAGGGCGCAGGGAAGTGGGTCTCGGAGGTTTGTAGGGGGGGTGCTGGGCAGTGAGGGGGCGGGGGTGCTGGGCGGGGGGGAGGTTTGTGTGTTTTGGGGTGCTGGGCAGTGGGGGAATCTGTGGGGGGGGTGCTGGGCAGTGGGGGATCTGTGGGGGGGCACTGGGCAGTGGGGGATCTGTGGCGGGGTGCTGGGCAGTGAGGGGGTGGGGGTGCTGGGCAGGGGGGAGGTTTGTGTGTTTTGGGGTGCTGGGCAGTGGGAGATGGGGGGGCACTGGGCTGTGGGGGATCTGTGGCGGGGTGCTGGGCAGTGAGGGGGTGGGGGTGCTGGGCAGGGGGGAGGTTTGTGTGTTTCGGGGTGCTGGGCAGTGGGGGAATCTGTGGGGGGGGTGCTGGGCAGTGGGGGATCTGTGGGGGGGGTGCTGGGCAGTGAGAGGGTGGGGGTGCTGACCAGGGGGAGGTTTGTGTGTTTTGGGCAGTGGGAGATCTGTGGGGGGGCACTGGGCTGTGGGGGATCTGTGGCGGGGTGCTGGGCAGTGAGGGGGTGAGGGTGCTGGGCAGGGGGGAGGTTTGTGTGTTTTGGGGTGCTGGGCAGTGGGAGATCGGGGGGGCACTGGGCTGTGGGGGATCTGTGGCGGGGTGCTGGGCAGTGAGGGGGTGGGGGTGCTGGGCAGGGGGGAGGTTTGTGTGTTTTGGGGTGCTGGGCAGTGGGGGAATCCGTGGGGGGGTGCTGGGCAGTGGGGGAATCTGTGGGGGGGGTGCTGGGCAGTGAGAGGGTGGGGGTGCTGACCAGGGGGAGGTTTGTGTGTTTTGGGGTGTTGGGCAGTGGGAGATCTGTGGGGGGGTGCTGGGCAGTGGGGGATCTGTGGCGGGGTGCTGGGCAGTGAGGGGGTGGGGGTGCTGGCCAGGAGGAGGTTTGTGTGTTTTGGGGTGCTGGGCAGTGGGGGATCTGTGGGGGGGCGCTGGGCAGTGGGGGAATCTGTGGGGGGTGCTGGGCAGTGGGGGATCTGTGTGGGGGGATGCTGGGCAGTGGGGGATCTGTGGGGGGGCTGGGCAGTGGGGGATCTGTGTGGGGGGATGCTGGGCAGTGGGGGATCTGTGGGGGGGCTGGGCAGTGGGGGATCTGTGGGGGGTGCTGGGCAGTGGGGGGGGTCTGTGGATGGAGAGGCGCTGGGCGGAGGGTGGTGGTGTGGTCTTGGAGAGGTCTCTGGGCAGCAGGAGTGCTGGGCGTAGGGGACTGTGGGGGACGGTCTCTGGGTAGGGGGGCAGTGTGGTGCAGCGCACTGGCTGCCTTCAGAGTGGGGTGGCCAGAAAGTGGCAGCTGCTGGCTGGGCCCTGAGTTCTGGAGGCAGTGCTGCTGTCAGCAGCTGCCCCGAAGTCACAGTGGGCCCGGTACTGACTGATGAGTCATTGAAAGAGTTCCTGCTTGTACAGTACAGCGTTAGGCACACATCTTCCAAAGATTTTCCTGGCTACTTGGTGAGCAATCAACCACTGCTGAGTAAGATACGCTCTACCGAGGAATGTGCCTGGGTACAACAGGAAGAGATGCAGTAGAAAAGGCCTGACTGCATGTAAAAAGGTACATTTCAATTTGCTGTACATTTATTTTTGAGGCCTTTACACTTGTTGTTTATAAATGTTAGGTAGTCAAGGTAAAAAGAAACTGTTTAGTAGAAACTTGTACCCTCATCCCCCTCCAACCCCCTCTGCCCTTTCAGTGTTCTCTATTTGGGAACTTGAAATAGGGTAACGCTAAAACTGTCAAAGGTCTGGGGCATAGACCATGGCTGAGATTTCTCTCACTGGCCCTATTAGCAGCTACACTCTGCAAACATTTCGCAGCGGAACCATTATCCCCATCACACTGTAACACAATGTACAGGAGAGGGGAGGAGCCCTGAGGAGTCACATGGCAACTGCGTGGCCTAGTGGGAGACCCCGGGACTGGGACTATCCCTAGCTCTGCCACTGGCCTGCTGGGTGACCTTGGGCAAGTCACTTCCCCTCCCCTTGCCTCAGTTTCCCATCCATGAATGGGGGACAATGATATACAATTCTTTGAGATGTCCTGGTGAATAGCACTGTGTAAGATTTAGGTATTAGCATTACCTGGCCATAGGGTGCCTCAGCTGCACATCTGCATGATAATTACAACTGCCTAAATGACCATGAACTCCTACAAACATTTCTCTTCCTGTAGGAAACACCCAGGAGCCTGATTGACTAAAAACATGGTTCCGGCAGAGTTGTGGTTGCCCAGAGGTACATTGTGCCTTTCCAAAACATCCAGTTCAGCACAGCTCAAACGTCTGAAAGCCAGGAAATACAGAGGAGAGGTAAACGCCCAGACAACCCGAACTCAGCACCCCGGAGCTGGCAACAGCCACTGGGAATTGTCTGTAACTCCAGCTGTGCAATCACCCTGCTAGGTGCAGCTGTACTGAGTGATGGAGGCATTAGCTGGAGCAGCATGGTAGAGGAATGACTGTGATATGAGGCAATCCCTCCTCCCCTCTGGGTGTGTGATCAGTGGAATGAGGAGCACATGTTCCTTGGGGGATCCAGTATGCACCATTTCAGTGCTCCATTGTATTGGTTGTGTCATAGCAGGACATCGTGGTCTTCCTGGAAGAGTAAGCAAAAGTGCAATGGTAGATGGCAGTGTGTGCAGAAGGGTGACGGGGATGCAAAACTGAGCAAATGGGGGGTTGTTTCTGGGGGTAGACTCAGTGTCTGACTGTAGAACAGGTGTAGGTAGCTCCTGGTCAGTACAGCTCATCTAAACACAAGGTCTGCCTTAGCACAGGGAAGGTGTTTGAATTTGTGCTGCAGCTGACATGGGCCCTATTCCCTGAGGGACATGCACTGTCTGCAAAGGCAGAGGGTGAGTATGTGTGTTAGGGGTGTACTGGGGCATCACTGAAAGAGGGCAGAGTTAAGGGTGTGGGGGCTTGTAGCTAACTCTGTATTTCCTGCTGTTCACAGGCTGGAGTTTTGCTGAACTCGCTGTTCTGGAAGGGCCCAAGCTATTGCCAGGCGAGCTGAACTCTGCATTAATAAGATTTGTTTGTCAGTGAAGGATAATTGCTCCTGCCTCCCCTTGCCCCGTTACATTAGCAGCTGATGAGCAGGAGTCACTCCAGTTTTAGCCTATAGCGCCTCTCAGGCCAGCTAAACCACCAAGTTGAAACCACCACCACACTTGAGTGAAGCCCTTTATGTGTTTGCACAGCACCTACCCCAGTGGGGCCTGATGATTCATTTATGCTGCAGCAATACAGAAAATAAGGGGGGAGGGATAGCTCAGTGGTTTGAGCATTGGCCTGCTAAACCCCAGGTTGTGAGTTCAATCCTTGAGGGGGCCACTTGGGGATCTGGGGCAAAAATCAGTACTTGGTCCTGCTAGTGAAGGCAGGGGGCTGGACTTGATGACCTTTCAGGGTCCCTTCCAGTTCTAGGAAATGGGATAAAAAAGAAGATTTTCTGGGGCATCATCTTACTTCTCCAAATAACTGTTTTCCCAGGGGCTGAAGACAGGAACCATTTAACCTGACACTTAATGGGAGAGGAAAAATGAAAAAGAAAACAGAAATGGAAGCAGAAAACATCCCTTGCTGGTGATGCTGTTCATTGGTAACATGTTTCCGGCACTGAATCTGCTTCAGGAGACCCTCTGCACTGGTGATAGATAATCCTAACCCTATAGAATATATAACTGGAGTTCACTGATCCATCTTTAATGCAATGGTTAAAACATCCCAATCAGAAACCCTGGAAATCTCATCTGGTCTCGCTCTCATTTTTTTGCAATCACTTTAAGAATTTTTGATGGTGGTTAAGTCCGTTAATGGCTATTAGCCAGGCTGGGTAAGGAATGGTGTCCCTAGCCTCTGTTTGTCAGAGGGTGGAGATGGATGGCAGGAGAGAGATCACTTGATCATTGCCTGTTAGGTCCACTCCCTCTGGCGCACCTGGCATTGGCCACTATCGGTAGACAGGACACTGGGCTAGATGGACCTTTGGTCTGACCCGGTACGGCCGTTCTTATGTTCTTATGATATTTGATGCACTGGATTATTTGCTCTTATTTGAATTTTTCATCCTCAAGAGCCTTGCTCAGAACTTTCTGAGCATCTTCCGCGGCCTCACTCAGAAAGCTCTGCAGCATGTAGTACGTGGTCCCGAAAGAAACTCCTGCAGCCAGCAGAGACCCCACCACTGGTATTGGGATAAAACTCAGAGCCGTTTCAGCTGCCATCGCTGCCCCACATGCAGCCTTGCTTAGCAGCTTGATTACAAGCTCTTTAGATATTTCTGCAGCCAGTGGGGACTTCATAACCGCCCTCAGCTCTGGGACGGTCGTCCCCACCCTGTTGGCGAGATTAGTGAGTGAGGTTGTATCCAGTCCAAAGGCCTTACAGTAACATCTCATGGATGTCACCAGGATGGTAATATCACAAGCAAGACCAAGACCTGGGAGAGGGATGGCAGCGGCAGCAGAAGACACAAGGGCTAGTTTCCATATCTGCTTCTGCAATTCGGCCTTTTTCTTTTCCAGGATCTTTTCCGAGATGTTGGGCAGGGCCAGGATGAAAATGAGTCTTTTGTGAGCATCCAGATCCCGCTCCAGTGTCTCCTGCAGGAAGTGGAAATCATATTTAAGCAGTTCCCAACTGGAGATCAGGAAAACCCGTGGGGAGGCCTCACCTGCTTCCCTCAGGTTCTTGATGCAGTTCTCTCGGATGACCTGCAGGATCTGTTCCTCGTCGTAGGTGCTGGGCCGGCGGATCTGAGCTGCGTACAAGTCGGCATCCACTTTGGAGCGCACGTAATAAAACCTCTTCCCCATCTTGTGAATCTCTTGGGCGAGGCTGGTGTGGTGGGAAGTGAAGCGCTCTGAGGCGATGATGATGAAGAAGTCGAAGTTGTTGAATTTTACCTGCTTGAGGTATTCGTCTGGCTGAAAATTGGGTGTCCCGATTCCTGGCAGGTCCCACATCGTTACGTTGGGGAGTACAGGGTGTGGATAAGCCTTTGGCTCCATCGTTGTTTCTACCACCCCAGTCTCAGCGGCACCTTCATCCTCATCTTCCAATCCCAAGATGGTGTTGACAAAGGATGATTTTCCAGAGCCTGAATTCCCTGTGACTGCAATGTGCAGTGGGGTATTTTCTGATGACTCTAGAGACTTTTTCAGTTTCACTGCTATTCCTGGGAGGTTTCCTGCTCTGGCAGCAGCTTCTAATTCTTCACTGTCCTCTTTGGAGAACATTGGCATGTAAGCTGCTGGCAATGGGTCACTGGGTTTTAGCTGCAAGTCTTAGAAAAGGGAAAGACAGATTGCAATTAGTTATTTTATCAGACAACGTCACAAGAGCTGGTTCATCTGTAGTTTGTTGAGGGACAAGGTTAATTTCAACACCATGAGTTTAAAATGCACAAGTTTGTAATGGAAATGTAACAATGGATAATAATATAATATATGGAGATACACCTGTCTCATAGAACTGGAAGGTCATCGAGTCCAGCCCCCCGCCTTCACTAGCAGGACCAAGTACTGATTTTTGCCCCAGATCCCTAAGTGGCCCCCTCAAGGATTGAACTCACAACCCTGGGTTTGGCCAATGCTCAAGCCACTGAGCTATTCCTCCCAGCCTTGGATGGGATGATTTCCCAGTCTATTTTTGCAGTGTTGCCGTAGCTGTGTTGGTTCCAGGATATTAGCGAGAAGGTAAGTGAGGTAATAGCGTTTGCTGGACCAACTTCTTTTGGTGAAAGGGACAAGCTTTCAAGCTCTGCTGTACGTGCTGGGCCGGTAGGTCTGAGCCACATACAAGTCAGCATCCATTTTGGAGCTCTGTGGAGTTTGAAATCCTGTCTCTTTTGCCAACAGAAGTTGGTCCAAAAAATGATATGACCTCATCCACCCTTCCTGCATATCACAATGAACATCACAATGACATGCCTCACATCCAGGCTCACACAGCCCAGTAGGACCATCCTAATAGCAGAAGCTACCTGCCCATACTGGGAGAGCGCAGATGTCACAGTCTCATTGTGAAGCGGGGGGGGGGGGGGGGGGGGGGGGGGGCGTTGAAAAGAAAAACAACTGTAGTGACAGGAGTAACTGAGGGAAAAGTGGAACAAAAGATTCCTTGACACAGAGTCGATCCTGGACCAAGAGATTCATAAACTGCTCCTAGGCCAAAAACATCACTATTGATTTGAGACAGATTTCATAGTAATACAGTCAGTAACCTTAGCTACGCTCCAATACATCCCCAGAGAGCAGGAGACAGCGGGCACAGGCGGGACCCCACGTCTGCGGGTCAGAATGTTCCCCCATTCAACCTCAGCTCCTGCCTTTATTGGCCTCTATTTCCCTTCATGTCCATGTCAGCTCCCCCTTGCCCCCACCTTCCTTTCAACTCCTGCCTCCCTTTTCCCCACTTCCCTCTACCCCACCTCAGCTCCCTCCCCCTCATCCTCCTCCCCCCACCCCACCTGCGGTCCTGCCCCTGTGTTCCCAAATCCCATCTACCCCACTTAGCTCCTATCCCTTGGTCTCACTTCCCCTCTATCCGCCCCAGCTCCCATCCCCTCGTCTCTCCTACTGCCACCTCCGTGGAAGAGCCCTCGAGCAGTTCTCCAGTTCAGCACCCTGCACTGAGGCAGGACCTAGACCTTCCCTGGCAGGTGTTTGTCCAACGTGCTCTTGAAAACCTCCCGTGGCGGGGCTGCCACAACCTCCCGTGGCAGCCAACTCCAGAGCTTCACTCCCCTGAGAGTTGGAAAGATTTTCCTAATAAATGAGGCTAAGATTTTGGCATGGGTATTTTTAGTAAAATTCACGGCCAGGTCACGGACAGTAAAGAAAAATTCATGGAAGCCCGTGACCTGTCCGTGACTTTTATTAAAAACATCTGTGACAAACTGGGGAGCTACAGAGTCCCCACACTGCCTGCAGCAGCTGGACAGCTGCAGGGCCCTGGCTCAGAGCTCAGGGGTCCCCCATCGCCTGCGGCTCGGAGCTGTGGGTTACCCCCACCGCCCACAGTGGCTCAGAGCTCCTGGGAACCACCGCAGGTGGCAGGGGGACCTTGCAGCTCCCAGCTGCCGTGGGCCGAAGTCATGGAGCTGTCTGGATTCCTAGACTTCCGTGACCAAATCGTAGCCTTACTAATATCTAATCTAATTCTTCCTTATTGCCGTTTGTGTCCATTATTTCTAGTCCTATCTTCAGTGGTCACAGAGAACAGTTGATCACCGTCCTCTTTATAACAGCCCTGAAAATGTCTGAAGACTCTTATCAGGCCCCCCTCAGTCTTCTTTCCTCAAGACTAAACATGATCTCAGTGAGGAACTCCTTGGGGTGAGGATCAAAGGGGGCATGGGGTGTGGGAGGCATTAGATTAATTCTGCATTTCCTTGTTCTCAGAGGTTTTACTGTTAGGGTTTCAGCTCCCTACTCTGGAAGGGTTTATGGATCAGAGGTTCTGCTGAGCCACCTTAACTTTACCGATGACTTTTGTGTGTTAATAACAGAGGTCAGCTCTGTGACGGGCATCTGAGCTTATCGGAAAGATCAACGTCCAATGCCTTGTTCAGGCAAAAGTAAATAACCCTGGATGGCCCCAAGGGCACAGAGCAGTCAGACTGGGGAATGACTTAGTGGTTCCTTCCCAAACTCCGCCCTCAGACTAAACTCTGCCCACTTCAGACGTCTCTCACAGCAGACTGTGCAGACTCTCCTTTTCCTCCCTCTCCCCTGCTGTCAACAGCAGTGAAATCATTCACAAAGGCACCATTTAAATGATCATCACCAAGGTTAACACCTCAGCTGATGAGCATGGGGCAGTTCACCACTCTCGGAGTGATTGTTTCAGGCTCTCTGCAGACTCAGGTAGACAACACAGCAATGGTTATACGCGGGTCACATTCTGAAGGTTTTCTATGTAAGCATTAGAGCCAGAGACTAAATTTTTGCAAATAGTGGATATTTTAGAGAACAAGATGGCCTCACGGGACAGGTGCTGATAAACCATCCTGCTATGTAACCCCCTGATTCAAGCCCTATGATAATATCACAAGCAAAAGTAAAACCTGGGTCAGGATCAGCAGCGACAGCAGATGAGACCGGGGCACATTTCGATCTATGCTGCAGTGGTTTCACTTTATTTTTTTTCACGATCTTTTCCGAGATGTCAGGCCGGGCCAGGATGAAAGCGAGTCCCTTGTGAGCGTCCAGCTCCCTCTCCAGTGTCTCTTGCAGGAGCTGGAAATCGTACTTGTGCGGTTCCCAGCTGCACAGCAGGAAAACCCGTGGGGAGGCCTCACCCCCTTCTCTCAGGTTCTCTATACAGTCCTCCCTGATCTCCTGCAGGAGTCTCTCCTTGTTGAAATTCTTTTTCCTTTTCCCAGCATTCAAGTCATTATCCACTTTGGAGCGCACGTAGTAAAACCTCTTCCCCATCTTCTGAATCTCCTGGGCGAGGCTGGTGTGGTGGGAAGTGAAGCGCTCTGAGGCAATGATGATGAAGAAGTCGTAGCTGTTGAATTTTACCTCTTTGAGGTATTCGTCTGGCTGAAAATTGGGAGTCCCGATTCCTGGCAGGTCCCATATTGTTACATTGGGGAGTACAGGGTAAGCGTTTGGCTCCATTGTTGTTTCTACCACCCCAGTCTCAGCGGCACCTTCATCTTCATCTCCCAGTCCCCGGATGGCGTTGACAAAGGACGATTTTCCGGAGCCCGACTCTCCCGTGACAGCAATGTGGAGTTGGGTGTTTTCTATCAACTCTACAGACACCTTCAGCTTTGTTGCTATTTCTGTGAGGTTTCCTGTTTTGGCAGCAGCTTCTAATTCTTCAATGTCCTTTTTGGAGAACTTAGCACCCATGGCTGCTTGGCAGCGGTTCGATCAGTCTCAGGTATTTCTTAGGAAAGGGAAAGAAATATTGCAATTAGCTGTTTTCATCAGGCAAAGTCACAATAGCTCGTTTGACTAAAATTTGTCAGGGGAAAAGGTTGATTTCAGCAAAGATAAGAGTTAAGAGGAGGAGGTAAAAGCAGAGGGAGAATTTTGTTCCGAACGGGGGAAATCTGTGTCTGGCCAGTGAGCAAACCCAGCTCCTAGCTCAGTCCCTCTCTGAACCTTCATCTTTCCAGAATGGTGCTCATTTCTCCTCCTTTACTGACGGCCTCATCTTGAGAGAAGGCTCTGCCCTATCGACCGAGGTACCTATGCAACGCCCATCACAGTGATATCTGAGCACCTGATTGGGTACCACGGATGGATTAAAAGTGGATTCTGGGATCTGAGGCCCACAATCTGAATAGGACAATAAGTCAGGAGCAGAACAGCTATTGGCAATGCATGGGGCCCTGCTGATTGGCATCATCCAGCCAGCTGCTGGGGTGAGCTTGGACTGGCCAGACTGCAGGGAGATCAGAGAGGGACAGAGGAGAGAAAGATCAGCACGTCTCTGGGGGCAGGTAGCAGAGACAGGAGTCAGAATTGGCCATGGGCTGGGAGCCAGATCACTATGCTGAGGTGTTGAGGGGTCTGAGCCCCATCTTCCCTCCACCACCTTCTGCCTGACACTGAATCAGCCACAGACACTGGGGGTGAGGAACCCGTCACAGTGCCACCAAACTCTCAGAGTCCGATTCCACCGCCTGCTTCCAGAAAGGAAGTAACGACCCTCAGAGCAAGTAATGAACCTCAGAGCAAGTAGCCCTGCCCAGGGAGCAATCAGAAATCAGCAGCATCTCCCATCCTGCTGGCAATCACAGCAGATTGGTTTTTGGATTCTTCCTATGGGTGGAGACAGCTGCTGGGCAGGGCCGGCTTTAGGAAGTGCAGGGCCCAATTCGAACAGTTTCGACGGGGCCCCAGCAGGGATGACTAAAAAAAAAGCCATTTAAAAAGAACCCCTTCATTTCTTCCACGTATTATTTACTTTCCATGACTATATAAATAATAACAAAATGATATATTACATACGTTGCGTCATATATTAATTAGCTGATTTTCACTTTCATATTAGGAAAATAATTCTTGTTTTGATAGTTGTACAACTGATTTTCTTCAATAATGTTTATTTTATTAAAATTTATACAATATTTCCTTATTAATATAAAATTGTGCCCTCCTCCCCCCCCCCCCCCCAGCGCCTCCCGGCCCACGGAAACAAACCCTGCTTCCCCAGCGCCGCCCCGCCGAAACAGCTGTGGGCCAAAAAGGAAGGTTTGCGGGGGGGGGGGGGGGGGGGGGGGGCGGAAGAAATGGCACACATAGGGTGACCAGATCACAGCAGTAAAATAGGACCCGACCCCTCCCCGCGTGGCCCCACCATCACACCCCTCTTCACCCCCTAGCCCCCCGCTGGCTTGCTACATCCCTCCTAGTTAGTCCCCCACCAACCACTTGCCTCCTTTCACCTTCTCCCTCCCCTGCCAGAAACCCCCATGCCCGCCCCTAGAACCCCTGCTGGCTCACTGCTTGCCTCTTTGCCCACCTGCCCCTTGCCCACCTGCTTGCCCCCCCCCCAAGTATAAAGCCTCATTCAAAGACCCAGGGATCACTATATTACTGGACACAGCAGTCAATCAGTGCAGTTGTAGATAAATCTCTGCATTATGCATTTTTGTATAACTTTTGTATGACTTTGTATTGAACCTTGGTAATGTTATAGCTGGCCCCTAAGGTAGTATAAATTAAGGTAAAAGAAAAATGTCTTTTTGCTAGAAGTAGAATAAGATCTTCCCCCCACTTTGTAATCAATTGACCTGTTGAATGAATAAGGAAGGTGTGGAAGGCAGGCACTTCCAGACAGCTGCAACCCTTGGAGAGGGGCTGGGAGCCAGCCAAGGAGAGCTTTGCCCAGGGCTGAGTGGGACAGAGTTTGGGTGCAGGCTCTGGGCTGGGGCATGGTGTGGGGTGCAGGATGGGTGGAGGGGTGCAGGCTCTGGGAGGGAGTGCAGAGGGGTGGGTGCAGGCTCTGGGACAGAGTTTGGGGGCCGGAGAGGGGGTGGTGGGTGCTGCGGGGGAGGGGACTGCCATCACATGTGGCTTCCTTCCTCCCCTGCTGCCCCTCACCATAGCCTCGGTGGGGGATGGGGCTGCCCCTTGCCCAGTGTTTGCAGGAGGGGTGGCTGGGGGGGAAACCCAGTCAAACTCTCATTTTACTCTTTCATTGATGGGTCACTTTAACCCCTTACAAACCCCTTCCTGCCTCTCTCACCCCCCCTTTTCTACTGGGCTTGTTTGATCTTTTCGGTGGAGCCAGATGAAAACCACAAATCCCAGAGAAAGCAACAGGCTGGAAGACTAGACTGAACCCACCACCCACCCAGCCTAGTCCATCCCAGGGCCCAGGACTGAGGGCAAATGTCCCCCCACCCCCGGGCCACCTGCTTCCACTCCTGGCCTCTCCTAGCGCCGCCAGAGATTCTGTGTGGCTGCATCGGGTGGGATTTCAACTGGACCCCCCCCCCGCTAAATTCACCCCTGTTTTGTGACCACTCTGCACCAAGAGCACCTTCCTTCCCTGCCCTAGAGCTGCTGGATGGCTAGAAAGCTGAGTGGGCGTTTGATCGATCCAGAATATTATCGTGCCCCTCCCCCCAAACCTTAATGTCCACACAGCTTTGGGGGGGATATTCCTCCCCCCAAAGCCAGTCTATTTTATTGTTGCAGAGCAAATGAAGGAGCCAGAGTTTAATGGAAATATTCAGCCCCTACAGTGGTCTTGCAGCAGGGGAAGCAGAGTTGATGGGAAGGGAACTGGTTTGGATAGGCGCCCCCGTCCCCCTCCTTTGCAAAATAATTTGGGGAGGGGAATCAGATCACTCCGTGCCTCAGTTCCCCCTCTCTCGGGGGAGCGGGGAGAGATAAAAGTCTCAGCCTGCCGTGTTGCAGACCTTTCACATTCTCCCCTCTTGATGTATTTGATTTCCTCCTCCAACCCCCCCCTCCCACTCTCACCTGGAATTCACAGCACTAAGTACCGGCTCGGGGCTTTCTTCCTGGGTTACATGATCCCGAGTTTAGTTTTGAAACAGACACAGGCAGGCACAAACTCACCCTCAAACAGCAACACCAGCGAAAACCACAAAACCAACCCAATATTACACACCTAGGGGGAATCACGGGGTCAAACTCTCACCGACCGGAGCCCCAGCAGCTGCTCAGTGAGTGAGGTCCACTGCCGAGATTCCTGTCTCCCACCGACCGGAAGCCCCCTCGGCGTCTCCTCCAGGTGAGTGCTGGGGGGAGGGGAGGGGAAGGCTGCAAAGCACATGTGCCTTCCTCCCCCCTCCTGACCTGCAACAGCCCCCGCTGCCTCTGCCTCAGCCCCCCCCACCCCCCGCCAGCCAGCATCTCTCGTTGCCTAGCAGCAACAGCTGCTGCTTCCGGGAGAGCCTCAGAGCTTTGCTTGAGGCAGGGACACCGCCCGATCTGCACGGGGCCCTCTGAAGGGCGGGGCCCAATTCAGGGGAATCGGTGGAATCGGCCTAAAGCCGGCCCTGCTGCTGGGTGCTTCTCAGCTGCATCTTCATATGCAGGGCCGGCTCTAGGCACCAGCAAAACGAGCTGGTGCTTGCTTGGGGCGGCACATTTTTAGGGGCGGCCTGGCCGGCGCCAGAATGCCGCCCCTAAAAATGTGCCCCGGCCGCCCTAGCTCACCTCCACGGCGCGCGAAACAGCTGATTCACACACCGCTGCTCCCCCTCCCTCCCAGGCTCTCAAACCTGGGAGGGAGGGGGAGATCCCGAGCGGCCGCGGTGCGCGAAACAGCTGATTCGTGTGCCGCTGCTCCCCCTCCCTCCCAGGTTTGAGAGCCTGGGAGGGAGGGGGAGACTCTGAGTGGCTGTGGTGCGCGCGCCGCTTCTTCCCCACCCTCCTATGCTTGAGAGCCTGGGGGGAGGAGGCAGGGCTGGGGATTTGGGGAAGGGGCGGAGCTGAGGTGGGGCCGGGGGTGGGGTAAGAAAAAACGGGGGAGCGGCCAAAATTGTTTCTGCTTGGGGCAGCAAAAATCTTAGAGCCGGCTCTGTTCATATGGCCCTGATTGTCCCTCCCCTTCCGGTAGAAGTTGCTGAAGCAAGATGGAAGGACACACATCAGCGGGGGGCTGTATTACCTGGCTATGAGCTATACAGGCAGGACAGAGGAGCTGAGGGAACAGGGGCAGATCAGAGGAGGGGAGGGGGCATCTCAGGACTTCTGTTGTTTTCAGAGATCTGTAGCCTCAAGTGCTTTAAGAGTCAAGTGGCTGCGGTTAAGCCTGTGTGCCTGGTTCCCCCACCATGCTGTCCCTGAAGGGGTTAAACGAGAAGGCCAGAGTGCCCCCAGCTGGGTGAGCTCTGGGGCAGCGTGTGTAAATGGCTGGAGCTGGGGGAGGTCTCAGCACCGGTTACAGGTCTGGATGACAGTGTCCCACATCCCAGGGAAGGGCATCAGACAAGAGGTTGACCCTGGGGTTGGGCTCTATAGACCCAGAAACAGCGACTAGCCCCTGCCTAGACTCAGCTGGTCTGGAAGCAGCAATTGGCTCCACTCACACCAGACTGGGGACTGTACAGTGTGTAACTGGGTCAGTTTGTAACAGTCTCCTCTGCTGCGGGGCCGACGGGAAACTTGAGGGTGGTTAGGGGACTGGTGTGCTGTGACTTCTGCCTGCCACGCTGGCCACTGCTGTCTCATTGTTACCCGGTGCTCTTCCTGTCTCTTTGTTGTCCCCACCTGTTGCTTTGTGTCTATAAGCGCTATGGGGCAAGGGTCGTCTTGCTGTGCTCTGTGTTTGTACAGCACCAAGCACCACGGGGTGCTGATCTATTACTCTCTGACCTAAACAGCAGGTCTGACTAGAGGATCCCAAGGATGCCTCCTGGCCTTAAAATCTATACCTCCGTGAACATGAGTGTATAACTGGGGCCCCCTAGTGCTACTGTAATAATAATTTTAATGAGTCTTCTCTCCCCTCACCAAGCTCTACGCAACATGGCAGACAGGAGAGACACCCCCTCACTGCCCAGCTACCAGTCTCAACCATGCCTGAGGCCTGTCCTACAGCCATTCTGTGTCACCTGAGTGCAGCGAGATTGGGGGGTTCAGCTCAGTTCCCAGGGGCCCCACCCAGCACCCCCAATCCTGTCAAAGGCACTAATCTTCCCCATCAGCACAGAGGCCAAGGACTGGATGGATCTGGATCTCCCCTCTTGCCTATCGAGGAACGTCTCGCTGGAGTACGTTGGCAGAGCCATGTCCTGGCGAGAGGGGGAGAGAGTTTCAGTCTCCAGGAACTGCCTCTCACCAGCCCCTTTGTGCATGTCCGTCCGTCTGTCTGTCCTTCTTATCCCTCATCTCCGCCCTGTGATTCCCAGAAGTCCTGAGCACCGGCAGCTCCAACTGCAGCTCCCGTTGCAGCTGTGGGAGCTCAGCGCTTCTGGGAGAGAAGGTGCATGCACAGACACCAAGGTTTTTTGACCTGAAGCGCCAATGCTCGGGAATTGGCGGAAGGGGAACATTTTTTTAGTACGGGGAGGCACTGTTTGAGGGGTACATGTAAGGGCTTTTGATACTTAAAGCGCTTGATATTTTTTGCCCTTGGGGGTGGTGGGGGCTGGGCAGCAGCTTTCTGCCCAGTTTCGTTTGGGGGGAATTGCAGGCTAGGGTGATTTTTAGTGTACCAGTTTTACTGGTTGAGGGACCATAATTGGAGTACATGTACACGGCAGGAGTGCCCTTTTTTGGCATGGGAATTTGCTTAGATTCTCCCGCCCCCATTATGGATACCTGACAGACAACCACAACCAAGGGGCCAGGCACCCACAAAGGGCTAATTTAACACATAGGCTAGCACAGTGGACAAAACATACACCACCAAAACATATAACATTTACCATTTACCATTTACTGCGTGCCCCCTTTTTATACCGGCGAGGTGTGACCAGTGGTGAGCTGGAGCCGGTCCGCACCGGTTCGCGGGAACCGGTTGTTAAAATTAAAAGTCCTTTTAGAACTAAAAGGGCATTTAAATTTAACAAGCGCTCCCCGCCGCGGCCCCAGCTCACCTCAGCTCTGCCTCTGCCTCCTCCCATGAACGCTCCGCCCTGCTTCTCCTCCCCCCTGCTTCCCGCGAATCAGCTGTTCGTGCGGGAAGCCTGGGAGGGCTGAGAAGCAAGCAGGCTTCCCGCTCAGGTCCAGGAAGACGGAGCTAAGGTAGGGGGTGGGTGGGAGCGAGGAGGGCCATGCGCCCCGGCAGGTCTCCGGCCACGTCCCCGTCCGGCCCCGCCCCGCATCCCTGGCCATCCGTCTCCGGCCGCGGCTGCCCGTCTCCGGCCGTGGCCCCGGCCGCCCAGCTCCTGCTGTGGCGCGACGCGGCCCGGCTCCGGCAGCACGGGTTCAGGCGCGACGGTGGCCCCGCATCCCCAGCTGCCCAGCTCCGGCCGCGTCCCCGGCTCCGGCCGCGTGACTCCAGGCACGGTGGCGGCCTGGCCCCGCGGCTCTGGCCGCGGCCCTCCCCAGCCGCCCGGCTCCTGCCGCGTCCCTCTCTCGCTCTGGCCGGTCGCCCGGCTTCCGCCGCGTCCTCTGGCCCCGGCCGCCTGGCTCCCACCGCGTCCCCTGGACCCGCGTCCCCGGGCTCCGGCTGTGCGACTCCTGCCCCGGCCCCGGGTCCCTGGGCTCCGGCATCGCTACTCCTGCCCCGGCCCTGCGGCCCCGGCCCCCCAGCTCCGGATGCGGCCGGACTGTAGCGCAGCCAGCCAAGTCCAGTCAGCGCAGTAAGGGGGCAGGGAGCAGGGAGGGGATGTTGGAGAGAGGGCAGGGGAGTTCGGAAGGTTGTGGGGGGGGTGGATAGGGGTCGGGGCAGTCAGAGGGCAGGGAACAGGGGGACTGAATGGGGGCAAGGGTCCCAGGGGGCAGTCAGGAAGGAGCAGGGGTTGGATGGAGCGGTGGGGGGCAGTCAGGGGCAGGAGTTCCAGGGGCAGTCAGGGGACAGACAGAAGGGGTGGTTGGATGGGGCAGGGGTCCCGGGGGGCCATCAGGAATGAGAGGAGGGGTTGGATGGAGTGGCGGGGGGCAGTCAGGGGACAGGGAAGGGGGGTGGATGGGGGGGGGTCCCTGGGGTGGGGGGGGTCAAGGAACACAGGGGGTTGGATGGGGCAGGAGTCCCGGGGGGGGGCCATGACCCCCTTGTGGGGTGAGGAGGGAACCGGTTGTTATGATTTTGGCAGCTCATCACTGGGCGTGACCCAAACCCCAACATTTAGACATTTATACCAGAAAGGGTTTGGAAAGTCGGGGTTTTTGCACATACCCCTTCCGGCAAAGATTACCAGCCCATTTTTAGGAGAATGGTGTTGCTTGCCCTACTGCCTTTGCTACGGTGGGCGGTTTTTAGGGGCCCCCCTCTCTTTAAGAGGGGGAGGGAGCCTAAGGCTTTAAGAGGGGAACTGGGGAAGGGAACTCGGTTGCAGGGCATACAGACCAGAAGGGGTCAGGAAAGGCTCGGTTTTTGCACACCCTCCCCCAGCAAAGGACACCAGTTTGTTTTTGAGAGAGTGGAGACAGTTACCCTACTGCCTAGGAGTTTGTGGACGGTTTTTTAGGGCTTCCTCGCACTCCGAGCGGGGAAGGGAGCCTAGGGCTTTAGGAGAAAAACAAGGGTAGGGGACCCTGCAACCCCTACTTATTTACAAACATACGACACACCCTTTAAACTGGAATTTAGCCCCAATTACAGCCCCTCCACCACCAGCCTATTGCTGGTGGTAGCTTTGGCCAACCTTAATCTTAGGTCTACTTTGCGGGCACTGACTTTTCTGAGATTTGTGGTGGCCCCTATCTTGGGGGTTTTAGCCCCGTACCTAGGACAGACACAAAACAACCAGAACAAGACAAAACGAAAGGGCGTTAGGCGTGTCTGTCAGCAAAAAGTTTAGATTCAGCGTGCAACTCACCCAACCCTGAGCCTATGGGCAAATCCTCCACCAGAAACCCACGATAGAGATTTTAAAATGTTTTTTACCTTTTAGATGGGCCCCGGGTCTGGTGGGAGATTGCCCATGGTCCTCCGGTTTGGGGGAGTTTTTTGTGGATCCCGGATGAGCCCCCAAATTGTTGTGGAAAATTGACCAGACGGTTGATTTTGGATTAGACAGCCTGAGGCTCCTTTATTGATTAATTAAACCTTCATGCATGGGGGAGTCAGCCAAGACATCCAACCCCCCCGTCCCCCCTCGACAGATAAAATGCGAGAGATTATATAGGATAAAACCACAAATATGACATATACTTCCTTAAAGTTTTACATCCATATAAGGAATAAAGCAAAGCAAGCTTTCTCCTGTTTTTCCTTATATTTGCCCTTTGTGGTTTTTTCCTCTGTTACCTGGCATTTATTAATTATAGTCTGTTACAAAGGTTAATTCTTTTTTATAATTTTTACAGTTAGTTCTGCTTTTATAGTTACTACAGTTAGTTTTGCTTGTATGATTTTTGTCTACCCTTCTCCTTTTACTCCTCCCCCTTTTCTCCTTCCTCCAGGCCACACATACAGTTTACCTGACCATACATACAGTTCACTTGACCAAAGTTTAGGCCCCAGACCATTTTTCCTCCACAGGAGAGAGATGGTATAAAGGCAGGGGTGGGGGGAGCTCAGCACAACCTGTAAATCTGCTACACAGCCCCTAAATGAGCCCCATTCCTACTTACTGTGTAAGTAGGGGAAATGGCCCCGCTATTGTGTGGAACTTTCCTGGCTTGTACACTACCCCGGTGAAGTGGGCGAGCAAAAGGATCTGAGTCCTTGCTCCCACTTCCTTTACCCAGAGGCCTCCCTGCCCTGGAGGGCTCCCCTTCCACTCTCCTGTCTGGCAGAGTCCTCGTAACCCCGACAAGACTGGGCCCAGGATTCCTGGAAGGCTGGACCCCAACCCTGCTGTGGTCACCTAGGACAGGGGCTAGGGTGTCCCCACTCCAGGGGGCTCTCTCTGCACTGGACGCTTCCCCGACCCACTGATCATTTCATACAGTTCAAAGCAAATGCAATTTATTAAATAGCAGGCTGACCTGGAGCATTGGCCTCTCCGCATTGCTCCTGGGGACTGTCAGTCTCAGGTTTCTGATTTCCCATCGACCCCTCCCCTTCCTTTGGTACTGGTGTAACCCTTCTGCCAGGCGGAGCCGGCAGCAACCAGGGCTGGGTTCAGTATCTAGGGGTTCCTTTCCATCGATACAACACAGAACTGGCTCGAGCCCCCACCCAGTAACCTGGGAAAATTACACACCACCCCTGGGCACCTCTGAGAGGTAAAACTTCCCCACTCGCAAGCACAGAGTCTGAGTGTAGAAAAGAAACTTTTAATGAAAGGAGGGAAGTAATTCGGAGTTAATTTGGGAAAACACCGCAAACAGGGTTCAGAAACATGGGCGGCAGGTATCAGCGGCAGGCGGAGGCTGAGTCTCTCCAAACAGCCAGATGTGGCCCGCCCACCCTGCAGTCAGCTGGCTCTCCCATGGCTGCCTGGCTTCCTGGCGCTCCAGGGCTGGGAATGCTGGAGCCATGCTGCTTGGCCCCCTGGCGCTCTGGGGGAAGGACAGCTGGGGCCACACTATCCGGCCCCCGGCATTCTGGGGCCGGAAAGGCTGGGGCCATTCTGCTGGGGCCGGAGAGGAGGGGGTTGTGCTGCCCAGCCCCCAGTGCTCTGGGGGGGGTGTGCGCTATAGTGGCCACAATGAGGGGAGCGGGGGCATGGGCAGGGGCCAGCGGCCACAGTGGGGGCTGGGCTCTGGTGGGCACAGAAGGGGAGGGGCCTCAGGTGGAAGGGGTGGGGCTGGGGGGCTAGTCTGCCCAAGCCAGCTGTTCACCTACCATCCATGTTCATAAACACAAACCATGAGCAAAATACCCACCCCCACATAGGTTACCCAGTGTCCTTTTCCCCTCAGGTTCTTAAGTCCAGCAACCCAAAATTCCCTTTCACATGCCTGATCCTTTTCTGAACCCTACCCACAGTTGCTGTCCTTGGTCAGTGCAGAGCCAGAGTTCAGAGATGCATCTGCAGGGTTCAACTCCCACCCTGGGTGGAGCGGGAGGGGGGGTAAAGAGGCACCTTACTCACTCTGCTGCTCAGGCACTTGCTCGCCACCTCTCTCTGCCAGCCACCCTGCTGGCCACCTGCTCACCGCTCTCGCCACACCTCTCCACAGCCTCTCACTGCACCTGTCTGCCTCCCCAGCCACTCATTCACCATCAGTCACCTTCTGCTTCCATCCACCTCTCTACTGTGACCTCTGCACATCAGTCTCTTAGAAATTGTCAGTTTTTTGCAGGCTGGGCAGAAACACTGCCCCCTGCCAAGCAATTTCAGCTCTCAGTGATTTTTAGCTCTTTGCAGACAGGGTAGAAACACAGTCCTACCACAACCAATTTCAGCTCTGATTGAGTATTTAACATAACAAAGAGACTCCTAATGAACTCTATGTAGCTTCTTCTTTGAACAGTGGGGGGAACAGGTTAAACCAATCCAGGGAAGACCCTTGGGGGAGGGCCCACACCTTCTGGCTGGGATATCTGTCCCCACCCCTCTTATTTTCACAGGGCTCTGGCATTCGAGCCCCTGGCTTAAAGAGGTTCTTTCAGTTGAGGCTGACCCCCTCATCTGGGACAGGTTCAGCACAGTCCTGCTTCCCTGTATTCATACAATAATGAAACAACATTGAAACAGCATTTCACTACCCCTGCATTCAGTTTTTAAATTTTTTTTAGGATGATGTTTAAAAAAAGTGAACGGTACAGAGTTTAAGCATAGAAGTTTCTGGTTATCAGGGAATAATGTACAGATTATCAAGGGGTGCAAAGTTCGATTTAAGATCGGATGGCGTAAGGAATACATAAAATGCAATATCCCGACTGGGTGTAAAAGGTTAACAGGTCAAAGTACAGACATTGAGATATGAGGGTATGTTGCTCATATAATGGCTATGTTCAGGTGTGGAGTATAATGAGTGGATATGATGGTGAGGATGGATTGACCCTCATTTGGTGAGATTTCACATTCAGTGAGTTTATGATTCCAGTTCATATGGTCCAACGGAAAAATGATTTGTAACCCAACACCAGCCAAAGTTGGTTATTTTGAGCAGCACGGCTCTGTCTGCCGGATGTCTAGGCAAAGTAGGTGTGTTCATGCAAATACAGTCTGCTCCAGAAATCTCTCCCCCTTCCAGCTAGCTGTCAGGGGAGAATTCATTCAATTCATTTTAGACCCTTACATCAGGATAGCGTTGCCGACTTTCTACTCACACAAAACCTAACACCTTTGAGAACCCCCTGCCCTGCCCTTCTTCTCCTCTGAGGCCCCACCCTGCCCCTTCTCTGAGGTCCTGCTCTCCAATCACTCCATCCCCCCCCGCCTCTGTTGCTCGCTTTCCCCACCTTCACTCACTTGCTCATTTTCTCCGGGCTGGGGCAGAGGGTTGGGATATGGGAGGGGGGATGAGGGCTCTGCTGTGGGGCCACGGATGAGGGATTTGGGGTCAAGGGCTGGAGCTGAGGGGTTTGGATTGTTGCTGATTTAGGAGGTTAATAATATTAATCTGGATAGAATGGGTTTTAGGCTCACCAATCTGTTTGATCAGAAGATATTAAGGTTCTTGTCCCAAATCAGGCTCCACAGAATTTGCAAAGGACCCTCGGGGATATGACACACTGAGACCGATACAGCCTTAAAGAATTTTTATTAAGATAAATGAAGTAGTAATTAAATGGTAAAATAATCGGAGTTACAAAGTTACAATTGCATTACTGCTATTCAAAAGATCCATATGGTATTATGGTATTTTATGCTATAAAGCAGGGGTTGGCAACCTATGGCACGCGTGCCGAAGGCGGCACGCGAGCTGATTTTCAGTGGCACTCAAACTGCCCAGGTCCTGGCCACCGGTCCGGGGGGCTCTGCATTTTAATTTAATTTTAAATGAAGCTTCTTAAATATTTTAAAAACCTTATTTACTTTACATACAACAAGAGTTTAGTTCTATATTATAGACTTATAGAGAGAGACCGTCTAAAAATGTTAAAATGTATTACTGGCATGCGAAACCTTAAATCGGAGTGAGTAAATGAAGACTCGGCACACCACTTCTGAAAGGTTGCCGACCCCTGCTATAAAGCTTTGGTTAATATACTCACACCCTTCCTTGATAACCTGGAGGTGAGAGACATAGAACCAGCCTCACCTCTGGTGGTTCCGGTGCCTCAATTCTCGAGGGAGAGGCACAAAGCTTAGAAGAAGCTGGAGCTAAGAGCTATCGAAGCTAACTTAGAGTTTATTTCACTAACTTAAACTTCAAATTAAAACCTAATAAACAAAACTAAGAGCAAAAGGTTAGGGAAACCAAGCTTAGCCTAGTCCCCTTGGAACTTAGAAAGTTTAAGAAAAACAAGCACAGACACTAGTCTACTCTAACGAGGTGGGTCACTTCTCTTATAGGGCACAGGTGCCTGAAATCCTTCCTCCTATGCCCAGACTTCATTCCTCACCCACAAAAAATGTTAGGGCCACTTACTCCATAGGCTAGTATGTTTGTACATATTGATGACATTAGATCATACACACATGTTATTTTTGTTCTCCTGGTTATTTTGGTTCTTTCCTTGTGGTGTGCATGTTAAGTTTGAGGGTACAGACTTGGAACCCCCCTATGCCATTCTACCATTATCTATCTGTCTAGGTGAAAGATCTTAAACATGTGTGTTGACTTTGCTATCTGGGTGAAAGGTCCCAGACATGTTAACTTTGCCTTAGCTCAACATACAGGATATGGCCTGTAGGTCCCTTGCATTACAGCCTAACTTACTTTAATATAAATCTATAAACCTATTACAATGAACCAAATACTTAAACTATAAGAATATATATATATATATATGCGCAAACAAGCAGGTTAATCCTATAGGCTACAAGATGAATCAGTCAATTGAGAGAGATCACCTGATATAAACAGCAATAGACTATGTAATATAGTAAATCCAAAGGGTCAGGTTCAGAGATACACATACAGCCCCCATTGGAATCTGATGCTGGGTACAGAGAAATGAATAAGAAAAAATATATAAACTCCTAACCAATAACTCAAATCACAGCTCTGCATGGAAGCGATAATTTCAGCTCAGATATTTTCACCATAATGCCTTTGAAATGGATTTAAGAACATCCAAACCTATCTCAGTTTACAATGAAGTGATGATTACAGGGTTAACTCTCTGCCCAGGCTGCAGAAATGTAGGGACATGATGACCCAGTTATTCCAATCATCCAGGAGTTTCTTAAAGAGTTTATTCCTCATGCTCTCAGAGTACAAAGATGATGTGCTGGATACAAGCATTGGGAGTGGGGCAGAGTCATCTTTGTGGTTGGAAAAAATATATCGTGTGTTTTTGTTTCGACCTTCACACAGCCCGATTCCATTTTAATTTGTTTTGCCCTCGTCCCTAAATGCCACAATGTGGAACCCATCAAACCTGGCATTTAATGGCAAGGGAAACATGAAAATCAAGTTTCAGAGTGGTAGCCGTGTTAGTCTGTATCAGCAAAAAGAACGAGGAGTACTTGTGGCACCTTTGAGACTAGCACATTTACTTGGGCATAAGCTTTCATGGGCTAAAACCCACTTCATTGGATGCATGCAGTGGAAAATACAGTAGGAAGATATATATACACAGAGAACATGAAAAAATGGGTTTTGCCATACCAACTGTAACAAGAGTAACCAATTAAGGTGGGCTGTTATGAGCAGAAGAAAAAAAAACTTTTGTAGTGATAATCAGGATGGCCCATTTCAAACAGTTAACAAGAAGGTGTGAGTAACAGTAGGGGGAAAAATAGCATGGGGAAATAGTTTTTAGTTTGTGTAATGACCCATCCACTCCCAGTCTTTATTCAAGCCTAATTTAAGGGTGTCCAGACTAAAAACTATTTCCTCGTGCTATTTTTAGCCCCTACTGTTACTCACACCTTCTGATTATCACTACAAAAGTTTTTTTTTCTCCTGCTGATAATAGCCCACCTTAATTGATTACTCTTGTTAGAGTTGGTATGGCAACACTCATCTTTTCATGTTCTCTGTGTATATATCTATCTTCCTACTGTATTTTCCACTCCATGCATCTGATGAAGTGGGTTTTAGCCTATGAAAATCAAGGGAAGCTGCAAGCATCTATTGCTGTTGGTGCTGGAATCTAATAACAGGTTTCCTGCATTCAATCTGCTGCACTAGATACTTTCCACTAGTGAGAGAGAAATGGGAAAGTTTAACACTTCCTTAACTATCCTTGTACGGGGCTGAACATTGATTAGGGAACTTTCTCTCAATTTCAGGTGGCTTTATCACTTTACTAATATATCTTTGACCCCATGAAAAAAGAATTTCCAACCAAAACTCCGAGGAGTCTGGTCCGGCCTCTTTCTCTCTCCTCCTCTTGTTCACTTTGTTTTTAATTTTGTTTTATTTGGGCTGGTTTTGGTTGATCCACTTTGAGAGATTCTGGCATAACTGAAATGGGATTTAAGCCTTTTTTCTGGGTGGTAGCAGTGGATCTTTTGTTGCGGATATTTGTGCTCTTTACCTTTTGCTTAAGACAGAGCTTTGGCCAGAACATTTTGGGCATCTTTGACAGCATCATTCAGAAAGCTGTTCAGCATGTAATAGGTGGTTCCAAAGGAAACTCCTCCAGATAAGAAAGGACCAATGATTGGTATCAAATCTAAAGCCTCTTCAGCTGTCATCACTGCAGCACATGCAGATTTAGACAGAAAACTCACTACCCACTCTTTTGATATTGAGTTGGCCATAGGAACTGTTTTAATTACAGACTTCAGTTCTGCAACGGGCTTGCCAACCTGCTTAGCGAGTCTAGTAAGGGAATTATCATCCAAGCCAAAGGCAGTGAGGTAAAGTTTCATGTTTACCATCAAGATGGCTACATCACAAGCAAATGAGAGACCGGGAAGAGGAATAACGGCAATAGCACATGACACAAGGGCCAGTTTCCAAATATGTTTCTTCAGTTCAGCCTTTTTCTTTTCCAGGATCTTTGCCGAGATGTTGGGCAGGCCCAGGATGAAAGCACGTCTCTTCTGAGCGTCTAGCTCATTCTCCAGTGTCTCCTGCAAGAGCGGGAAATCATACTTGTCCCAGTTCCAGCTGCAGATCAGGAAAACCCGTGGGGAGACCTCACCTGCATCCCTCAGGTTCTTGACGCAGTTGTCCCGGATCTCCTGCAGGATCCGCACCTCATCGTAGGTGCTGGGCCGGCGGGTCTGAGCTGCGTACAAGTCAGCATCCACTTTGGAGCGCACGTAGTAAAACCTCTTTCCCATCTTGTGAATCTCCCGGGCGAGTGTGATGTGGTGGGAAGTGAAGCGCTCTGAGGCAATGATAATGAAGAAGTCATAGCGGCTGAAGTTTACCTGTTTGAGGTAACTGCCTGGCTGAAAATTTGGTGTCCCAATTCCCGGCAGATCCCATACTGTTACATTGGGGAGTACAGGGTGTGGATAACCCTTTGGATCCTTTGTTGTTTCGACCACCCCAGTCTTCGCAGCACCTTCGTCTTCATCTCCCAGGCCTCGGATGGCATTGACGAAGGATGATTTTCCGGAGCCCGACTCTCCTGTGATGGCGATGTCCAGTGGGATTTTTTCTAATGATTCCAGCTCCTCCTTCAGTTTTGCTGCTGCGCCATTGAGGTTTCCTGTTTCATAAGCAGCCTTCAGCTTTTCCAATTCCTCTCGGGAGAGTTTTCCGGCCATGGCAGCTCCTGGCAATGGTACAGCTGGTCTTACCAGAAAATCTTAGAAAAGGAATAGAAAGATTCTAACAATGTATTATTAACTGTATTATTAATTATTAATAATTAATTAATTATTAAATTCCAAATGACCTGCTCACATGGGAAACTGTCGTTTGCTGGGGGTGAAAAGGATAATTTCACCAATCTCAGTTTAACGTGAATGAGTTTTCAACAAAGGCAGATCAATTTTGCTATCTAGTCACTGCCTAAATAATGATGTTAAAGTAGAATTAAGGCTGCCCAGTTCTGCCTTATGTTTGGGGAGTGGCCAAATGCAACCCTCTGAACACTATGAAATGCAGAGTTAAGGTACCACCTCACACCCCGCACACCTCCAGCCAACCGAAGCTCTCTGCTAAGAAAGGTTTTTGGCCACTGTGATGGATCTCTAAGAAGGGACTACAACTGCAATTGTGCCCACAGAAATCAAGCCTGGATGTGCACTGGCAGAGGCAGGGCCACACAGAAGGCAGGGAAACCCTCTGAAGTGTCCCATATCTGGCCCGAAATTTAAAGTTGCCCCAAGCAGTCCTGCATTGCCATTGCAAAGTCCCCACACTGGCTGCTCTGTCTAGCAACAGGTTTCACTTGCCTAGGGTTACCATATTCTGTGCCTCCAAATGGAGGACACTCCACGGCCCCCGGCCCCGCCCCCAGCCCCGCCCATACCCCCGCCCCAACCCCGCCCCCTCCCCAAAGTCTCCGCCCCCTCCCCTGCTTCCCGCGAACATTTGATTCGCGGGAAGCCTGAAGCAGGTAAGGGAGGTGTGGGGGGGAGGAGGCGCGGCCCAGGCTGGCCCCCCGGCGGCTCCAGCCTGGGTCGGCTCGGGCCCTGGGGTGCCGGCCCCGGCCGACCACCCCCGGCCCGCCCAGCACTGCCGGCCCCCGGCGGCCCGGCGCACCCCCGGGCTCCCCGCGGGCCCGCCGGCCCGGCTGACCGGCTCCCCGCGGGCCCGGCTGACCTGCTCCCCGCCAGCCCGGCTCCCCGCGGGCCCGCCGGCCCGGCTCCCCACGGGCCCGGCTCCCCGGCTCCCCGCGGGCCCGGCTCCCCGCGGGCCCGCCAGCCCGGCTCCCCGCCGGCCCGGCTCCCCGGCTCCCCGCCGGCCCGGCTCCCCGCCGGCCCGGCTCCCCGGCTCCCGGCTCCCCGGCTCCCCGCCGGCCCGGCTCCCCGCGGGCCCGGCTCCCCGCGGGCCCGGCTCCCCGCCGGCCCGGCTGACCGGCTCCCCGCCGGCCCGGCTCCCCGCGGGCCCGGCTGACCGGCTCCCCGCCGGCCCGGCTCCCCGCGGGCCCGGCTGACCAGCTCCCCGCGGGCCCGGCTGACCGGCTCCCCGCCGGCCCGGCTGACCGGCTCCCCGCCGGCCCGGCTCCCCGCCGGCCCGGCTGACCGGCTCCCAGCCCGGACCCCGGCCCGGCACCGCGCTCCCGGCTCCCCGTCCGGCCCCGCGCCCTGCACTGCGCCCCTAGTTCCCGGCCCGGCACCATGCCACCGGCCCCGCACCGCCGGCCCCGGCCGAGCACCACCCAGCCCTCCCGATTTTCCCGGACATGCCCGGCTTTTGGGGATTTCCCCCCGGACGGGGATTTGAGCCCCCAAAAGCCGGACATGTCTGGGAAAATCCGGACGTATGGTAACCCTACACTTGCCAATCAAAAATTCAGCAGAGCAGCCAATTGACATCAGCTCCAAGCTGAGTCACAGAGCCAGGAAAAGGGAGGTTTCTCTACTGGCAACACCGAATGTGGCCACTCCCAAATATGCACCAATGGAAAAATCCAGAGGCAGGCCCACTCCTATTGCAATCCTGCCTAGCAAGATCTTATTAAGTGGCAAAGGCCTTGCAAACTCAAGACAGATTTAGCCAATCAGGAAGGTAAATAAGGTGATTGACAGACCAATATTAACCCTTTAGGCTGGCCTGTGCTGCTGCTGGATTGATGCCTCCTGGAGCAGAGACAGACCTACAGAGAGACGCAGTGAATGAGCCATGGGTTCCAGGCACAGGGTGGGGGATAGCCCACTTCTCCCCACCTGGTGCATGGGGCTTTGGTTTGAGGGATCTAAAGCCCCTGCCAAAAAACTGGTTCAAGAGGCAGTCCCCAGCTCCCTATGCATGGGGGGAATACCTGTGTGTGGGGCCAGAAGGTCGTCTAGATCTCCTTCAGGATCATGGACAGCGGGTATCGTAGATACGGGAAGGCTCTGCCTTCCCAAACTGCCTGACGTGGCCCCACCCATGCTCCACCTCCAGACCCCTCCTGTCCGCTGTTCCTGTGTCAGAGGCTGGGGCAGGCAGGCTGGGGGCGGTGGTGCACCCCTGGGGCCACGCCACAACACCTGTCCTCCCAGCACTGGAGCTGCTCCGACCGCCCAGCGCTGGGGGCTGGGGGGGCTCTGGCCGTGCCGCCTGCTCAGTGCTGGGGCTGGTGGCTTGGCTGGGAGGGGGGCTTCATGGGCAGGGGGGCCGGCCGGCCAGGGGTCAGGCCGGGCAGTGTGGCCCAGGGAGGCCTAGGGAGGCTGGGGCCACGTCACCTGTCTCTCAGGCGCTCCAGGGGCTGGGAGCGCTACCCTGGGGCAGGGGCCAGTGGCCACCGTGTGGAGTGGCTGGGGGCACTGGGCAGAGGCCAGCAGCCACAGTGGGGGTTGGGCTCCAGTGGGTGCAGAAGGGGCAGGGCCTCAGGCAGAAGGGGTGGGCTGGGGGGCTAGCTTCCCCAAGCCAGAGGGTCATGCACCGCCCATGGTCAGGATCTTCTAGATAGCTCCTCCTCCTTTCCCAGTATATCTTTATGTCTACACTGCACACCACTTGCAGTAGCATGTAAGGTATGTGTAGTTACACATGGCAGTGAAAAGCCGGCTGCATCCACACTGTGGGCAGGGAGGCAATGTGACACTATACTGCAAAAAAAAGCAACGTAGACCTGATATGTCCTAGGAGTTCAGGCCTGTCTTTGCTCACCTAAGCCATGCGTAGCCATCTACATTGTTATTGATACGTGTGCTGGGGCGTGTGCAGTGTTCTGTTACTTTACATGCCACTGTAAGGTGTGTGCAGTGTAGACATACCCTGAGATCCGGGCTAGCCAAGCGGTGGTGGGGATAGTCAAAAACAGACTAAACAAGTGCTTAGGGCCCCAAGCAGCTCAAGGGGCCCCCATTTTAGTATTACCCCCTCAAAAAAACTGTTCATCTTAATTAACGTAGGGTATTTAACAAGAGTATCAGGATGTATGATGGTGGTATATTTTTTTATCTCTAAAAATAAAGCAATTTGTATTTTGAGGGGTTGGGTGAGGAGTCAGGGAGGCAAAATATTCCTGTTAGGGCCTCCAGTAGGATATCACCACCTCTAGGGTTACCATATCTGAACTTTCAAAAAAGAGGACACTCCATTGGGGGGGGTACCCCCATCCCCTAGCCACTCCCTCCCACTTCCCACCCTCTGACTGCCCCACACAGAACCCCCAACCCATACAACCCCCCTGCTCCTCATCCCCTGCCCCTAACCACCCCCGGGACTCCACCCCCTATCTAAGCCTCCCTTCTCCTTGTCCCCGACTGCCCCCTCCTGAGACCCCCCTCACCCTAACTGCCTCCCTAGGAACCCACTCCCTACCTGTCCCCTGACTGTTCTGACTCTTCTCCACACCCCTGCCCCCGCCAGACCCCCGGGACTCCCACGCCCCATCCAACCACTCCCCACCCCCTGACAGCCCCCCCCCAGAACTACCGGCCCATCTAAACCCCTCTGCTCCCTGTCCCCTGACTGCTCTGATCCCTCTTCCCATCTCTGCCAGCCCCGCCTCCAGAACTCCCAACCCCCCCCCCTTGTCCCCTGACTGCCCCATCCTGGGACCCCTGCTCCTAACTGCCCTCCAGAACCCTACCCCCTACCTAAGCCTCCCTGTTCCTTTTCCCCTGACTGCCCCCTCTTGAGACCGCCCCCACCCTAACTGCCCCCCTAGGACCTTACCCCATACCTGTACCCTGACTGCCCAAAACCTTATCCACACCTCCATCCCCCCCGAACTCCCAACCCATCCAACCCTGCTCCCTGTCTCTTGACTGCCCCCTCCAGAACCTCCCTGCCCCTTCTCTGACCCCCTGACTCCCTTACCGTGTGGCACGCTGGGCAGCAGGGGAGGGGGAGCAGGGGGAGGAGCTCCAGACCGCCGGAGGCCCGATGCAAACGGCCGGCAATCTGCGAATGTGGGGGGGGGGAGGGGGAGGGAGAGAGAGGAGGGGAGTGATTTTAAGCTGCAGGGGAGAGGAGGGGGAAGCGGAGGAGGGGCTCTGGCTGAGGCCCGTGCGAGTGGCACAATCCGGCCGGCTGCCCTGTCAGCCGCGCGTGCTCTGCATGGGGGGTGATATAGAATTATTCTACTTAACGGCCAGGAGGCAAATTTGTCACGTACACGTGGGAAACATGCAGTGTCAGTTATAGGTTGTCTTAACTCAGGAAGTTCCTTCGAGAGGAAATGTAGCCAAACTCCAAACCTATAGACAATGGAACTCCCTGTGCCTGTATCCTATAGATAACTAACCACTTAGTTTGCAAAATAAGCAAGGAGGGGGCAAGTAAATGAACAATAAGGGGTCACCAGAGGGGCAGATATATGTAACTTGCTAATTATGTATGGTAATGATAGCAAATTTTGACCAATCATAGAGCGATAGATTATCATAAGCAACTGCATATAATGCTTTGGTGTAAGTGTTTTCTTTGTTCTTGCTGACTTATGAGCTCGAACCCAATTGCAATTGAAATAAACAGATCACCCCTCCCGGGGCTCCTTGCTTGACTATCTGTATCTGTCTCTCCTTATTCCTCAGCTGGAACGGACAGAAATTTCTATGACAGGGGGAAATCCGGACATTTACAAATTCCCCCCGGACGCTATTTTTAACTCAAAAAATCCGGACATGTCCGTGAGAATCCGGACGAATGGTAACCCTACCCCAGGCACTGAGCCTGAAGATCCCTGCTTCTTGACTGGATGGCCCCCAGGGCCTGCTTTCGTTCCCTTTGAACTGTAGCTGTTACCCTCTGTACCTGGGGTACCTGCAACCTTCCCCTTTCCTGCCAGTCCTCAGAAACTCCCCTGAGCCATGGGTCTGAGAGGTTATTGGGACCCACCAGGGTTAGCAGCACCTACACGATCTAGCTCCTGAACCCACCAACAGTGCTTGCGTCCAAGTCACGGTAAACCTGGCACATGACTGGCACCCCAGGGGTTTAATGTACCCCAGCACTGCATGACTTCCAAAAACTATATCGCCACGTACATGCTGCTGGGCCTGGCTGGGGATTAAGGCTGGTTCTGAGCCCTACAATCAGAAGAGGCATCTACTCTGAAGACAGGCAAACACGGTGGTGCAAGGCAGAAGTAACCAGGGCCAGTCAGTTTGCTTGGTTTGGCCAGGCTGCGGGAAGTTCAAAGATTCAAGGGTGAGAGAATGTGAATGTTTCTCCAGTCGGGTAGGGAGAAGAGTTTGTCAAGGGCTGGGAGAGAGACTGCGTCTGGGGAGGGTCACTGCAATATGGTAAGTCTGACCACATTCTTGCCGATATCTCCTCGTGTCTGACACCAAATTGGCCACAGACTGCGGGGTGAGGAACCTGACGCTGTGCCCTGAGATCTCCAGTCAGAGTCCATTCCACTCCTTGCTTCCAAAGAGATAGAAACAAGAGCGTTCAAGGAACTGCACAGAAGCCTATAACAGTCCAGCCGCTCAAGTTTAGAGGAGTCTCTGCTGGTTGCCAAGAGTCACAATAGACTTTGAATTCATTGACATCATGACTGTGAAAAAAGCTGCCAAGAGCTTCCCAACCACCCCCTCATGTGGCCCAGATTGTCCCCTCCACATCTATGAGTACAAGGCTTGTTCTGTCGGGGGAGGGATAGCTCAGTGATTTGAGCACTGGCCTGCTAAACCCAGGGTTATGAGTTCAATCCCTGAGGGGGCCATTTTGGGGTCTGGGGCAAAAATCTGTCTGGGGATTAATCCTGCTAAATTTTTACAATATTTTTTTTAATTAATAAAAAAAGAAAGGGGGAGAGGGATAGCTCAGTGGTTTGAGCATTGGCCTGCTAAACCCAGGGTTGTGAGTTCAATCCTTGTGAGGGCCATTTGGGGCAAAAATCTGTCTGGGGATTGGTCCTGCTTTGAGCAGGGGGTTGGACTAGATGACCTCCTGAGGTCCCTTCCAACCCTGATATTCTATGAAAGGGCTCAAGGTGGGGACGAGCTGCCTTCACCACATCGCTTCCCCCCCCCCTTAGGATCCCATACAGGCCCCTCTCCCTGAGCTCCAGTAATTCAGAGCTCCCCTTGGTTTCGTCCATGGCTCAGCGACACACGTGCAGACAGGCTGAAGTGAATGCTGTTGAACTCAGCCTCCATGTTGGGAATTCGCGTCCATGCTGCAGCCATTTCATGCCAGCCACGTTGTGTGTGGCTCTGAGGGCACAATGTGGCTGCAAGTGAGCCACACGCTACCCACACCTCCCTTTCTGGGAATCACCCCAACACACCAGGGGCTTTCTGCCAGTTTCAGAGCTGGCTCCTGCACAGACATGTCTAACAATGTATTGGGCAAACCCAGTTCCAGTTTCCTTTCGACGGGCCTGGTTTTTAGAAGTTTCTCACCGGGTTGTGGTCTGGAGTACTTTTCTCTGTTATTTCAGACGAAATGTCTGAGAAGCTCTTGTGACATCAAGAGCTGCTCCAGTGCAGTCAGTTACAGACTTGCATGGAACCAATGGAAGGGACCTTGGACTGCCATTAAGTCCTTCCCCTGCACCCAGGCAGAAAAACATGGTTACTACCCTTTCCGTAACTGTTGTTCTTTGAGATGTGCTGCTCGTGTCCATTCCCACGTAGCGTGTGCGCACTGCGTGCACAGTTGCCGGAAGGTTTTTCCCTCAGTGGTATCTGTTGGATTGGCTGCGACGCTCCCTGGAGTATATAGGGGTCTGCCACCCCATCACCCCCTCAGTTCCTTCTTGCCAGCAACTCTGACTTAGGGGTAGGAGGGCGGGTTTTGGAAGGGACATGAGCAGCACATCTTGAAGAACAAGGGTTACGGAAAGGTTAGTAACAGTTTTTAATTCTTCAAGTGTTTGCTCATGTCCATGCCCCTGTAGGCGACTGCCAAGCAGATTCAGGAGGTAGGTTCAGAGTTCAAGGAGAAGCGGACTGCAGCACTGCTCTGCCAAATCCAGCATCGTCTCTAGCTTGCTGTGTGATGGCCTAGTGGGTTGCGAAGGTGTGGACTGAAGACCACGTTGGCACTCTACAGATATCCGGGATGGGGACCTGTGCCGCGAATGTTGCTGAAGATGCTTGTGCCCTTGTGGAATGTGCCATCTGTGCTGAAGCAGGGTCTTTCGCCAGATCATAGCAAATACAAGAAGTAATCCACAAAGAGATTCTTTGGGCAGAAACTGGGAGGCCCTTCAGCCTATCAGCCACTACCACAAAGAGCCGAGTAGTCTTCCTAAATTATTTGGTCGTTTCTAAGTAGATGGCCAGAGAGCGCCTGACATCCAGCAAGTGAAGACTCTGTTCCTGGCTATTGGCATGTAGCTTTGGGAGGAAGACTGGTTATTGTGGAACTACAACACCACTTAGGGAGGAAGGCTGGGAGAGGGCACAGATGGACCTGCCCTTGGAGAAGACTGTCTATGGTGATTCTGAAGTAAGGGCCCTGATTTCTGAGACCCTCCTGGCTGAGGTAAAGGCTACCAGGAAGGCCACCTTCCAGGACAAGTAGAGTAAAATGCAGATTGCCAAGGACTGCCCCTATAAACTCTATCCTTTGGGTGAGGACAAGGGTTGACTTCTGTGTGTTTAATAAGAGGCCTAACCTCTGGAAGGTTGACAGTATTAGTTGAATATGTGCCTCCACCTGAGCTCTGAACTGACATCTGACCAGCCAGTCATCGAAGTAGGAATACATAGGGTTACCATCTTTTAGTTTTTAAAAAGGAGGACACTCTATGGGGACCCGGCCCCGCCCCAACCCCGCCCCTTCCCCACCCTCAGCCCCGCCCCAACTCTGCCCCCTCCCCTGAACGCTCCGCCCCCTGCTCCTCCCCCGGCCCCGCGGGCCTGGCTCCCGGCCCGGCCCGGCCCCGCGACCCCAGACCCCGGCTCCCGGCCTGGCCCGGCCCGGCCCTGCGACGCCGGCCCCGCGACCCCAGACCCCGGCCCAGCACTGCATCCCCGGCCCGGCACCGCGCTCCCGGCCCCGCGACCCCGGCTCCCGGCCCGGTACTGCGATCCCGGCTCCCGGCCCGGCCCAGCTCGGCACCGCGCCCCTGGCCCCGCGGGCCCGGCTCCTGGCCCGGCCCCGCGACCCCGGCTCCCGGCTCGGCCCCCCGCCCGGTACGCGACCCCGGCTCCTGGCCCGGCCCCGCACCCGGCTCCCGGCATGGCACCATGACCCCGGCTCCCGGCACGGCACCGCGACCCCCACTCGGCACTGTGCCCCCGGCTCCCGGCCCCGCGGGCCCGGCCCCGCGCGCCCGGCTCCCGGCACGGCACCGCGACCCCGGCCCGGCACCGCACCGGCCCCGGCCCCGCACCCCCGGCTCCTGCCGAGCACCACCAGCCCCGGCCCGGCCCCGCACCGCCGACCCCAGCCCCAGAGGCCCCGGCCGAGCACCGCTGAGCCCTCCGTCCCTCCCGATTTTCCCGGACATGTCTGGCTTTTGGGGATTTCCCCCCGGATGGGGATTTGAGCCCCCAAAAGCCGGACATGTCTGGGAAAATCCGGACGTATGGTAACCCTAGAATACACCTGTACCCTTTGTTTTCTCAGGAAGGCCGCAACCACTGACATGCACTTTGTGAAGACCCGAGGGGCTGCTGACAGGCTGAATGGCAGTACCGTGAACTGACAGTGTACTTGTCCCACAACGAACCGGAGGAATCTCTTGTGGCCTTGGAGAAATGAAATGTGAAAGTACGTGTCCTTCACCTCAAGGGTGGCATACCAGTCCCCTGGATCCAAAGAGGAGATAATGGAGGCCAAAGAGACCATTAGGAACTTCAGCTTCTTCATGAATTTGTTGAGGTTTCCCAGGTCCAGGATTGGTCTGAGACCACCTTTGGCCTTGGGGGATTAGGAAATATCAGGCGTAAAACCCTCTGCCCATTAATTCCAGAGGAACCTCCTCTACTGCTCCCATTTGTAGGAGAGTCCACACCTCCTGAACTAGGAGTTGTTCATGAGAAGCGTTCCTGAAGAGGGAAGGGGAGGGAGGGTGGGAAGGAGGGTGAGAACTGAATTCCAGAGTATATCCCAGTCCTGTCATGTGTAACACCCAGCGATCTGAAGTATTATGGGCCCATGCCTGATAGAAGTGGGATAGCCAATCCACAAAAATAGGTGAAGTTGAATCCAGACATTGTTCTGATACACCTTCCTCGGGCACATCCTCAAAAGGCCTTGGGGCCAGCGGTTTGTCTGGCAGGCCCAGATCTATGGGTCAATGAGTGTTGGGGAGGAGGCTTCCTCTTGGAGCTGCCATCCCGCCTCCTAATATAGTCCTGCCTTGGCTGAGACTGGTAGAACCGAGGCAAAGGCTGTGGTGTGAAATGTTTTCTCAACGGGGCCAGGGTATGTAGTCCCAGGGACTTCAGCATGACCCTGGAGTCCTTCAAGCTGTGGAGTTTGGAGTCTGTTTGTTCAGAAAACAATGATGTGCCCTCAAATGGCAGGTCTTGAATTGTTTGCTGCACCTCATGAGGAAGGCCTGAGGCCTGCAGCCAAGAGCACCTCCTCATAGCCACAGCCGAAGCCATGGTCCATGTGGCTGAGTTAGCCACATCTAGAGCAGTTTGCAGGGATGCCTTCACCACCGCCCTGCCATCCTCAATGAAAGCCAAGAACTCCTTAAATGTAGTCATTCTGCCCCAGGAGTTAAAGTCTCGGATAAGGAGCACCTGCTGATTAGCAATACTAAACTGAAGCCCTGCTGTGGCAGAGATCTTCCTGCCAAAGAGGTCCAGCTTCTTGGTATCCTTAGCCTTAGGGGTAGGTCCCTGCTGCCCCTGCCTTTCTTGCTCATTCATAGCTAAGACTACCAGTGACCCTGGAGGGGGATGGATATACAGGTACTCAAACTCCTTTGGTGGAACAAAATGTTTCCTGCCCACCCTCTTTGCCATGGGCTGCAAGGAGGCTGGAGTCTGCCACTGTGCCTTGACAGGTTCTAAGATGGCACTATTCAGGGCAGAGCTACCTGTGAGAGGCCTGAAGGTGCCAAAATATCCACCAGGGCAAAGGAGGTTTCCAAAATTTCCTCCACCTGGATCCCCAGCTTTTGGGCCACCCTTCTTAGTAGTCTTCGTGCGCCCTGTGGTCACCCTGTGTGTGTGCGATCGAGGTACCCGCAATCACCTTGTCTGGTGAGGAGGAAGAGGATCCTAGAATTCGTACTGGGCCTTGCTTCTGTCCATTGGCTTCTGATGGGTCCCATGATACCAGTCCCTGGGGATCTGGATTTCATGGCTAGAAGAGATGGTGGCAGCAGAGCTCTACTCTCCGATGCTACTGAGTACGACCTCCTCGCCTGGGGTCCTTAGGCCTGATGAGAAGCCCATGGAGCCCAAAAGGCCCATTGCACAGTCATCTGCCATCCAGTACCAATAGTCTGACTGCTACTGGCTCCCAGGAGAGGTGTAGGATTCCGGTTCTGAGGCTGAGGATTCACTCCATGGAGGGAGGGGTGCCAGATGGTACTGGTGAATGGTGCCGAGATGGAGTTTACCGGTGCTCTAGCAACATCACTGGCTTTTCTTTCAACAGCACTTGGGGCATTTCTCAATGCTCTAGTAGCCCTTGCCTCCGGTGCAAGCTCATGCCTAGTCGGCAATGGCAGTACCGGTAAGAACATCAGGTCCCCCGGTGCCTGGAATGCCTCTGTCATAGATGGAAGCACCAGTCCTGCACTCCTGTGGCTCTCCCTTGGAGGAGAGTCCAAAGGCGTTGGACACAACGGCTCCCTCCCTGGGGCTAGAGTCAACGGTACCGTGCTGGCAGCTGTGCAGCCCGAGTGGCCCTGCACAGGTCTCACTCTACCGGTGTCCCTGTGACCCCCTGTCCATCTTGCGCTGTTTCTTATGTGGTACCAGTGAGCGGGATTTGTGCCTCATGTTCTCAAACGCAAACTTCCTCTGCACTAACAAACGTTGGTGGTGCTGGGAGTCCCGGCACACCCATGCGGAGTCCCTCCTCCATGCCAGAGAGGCTGGACTGCGGTGCCTGTCCCTCAGAGAAGAGGCAGAGGTACTCGGTGCTGAGTTGGGATGACCCAGCTCCAAGGGAGCGCAAAGAGCTGCCTCCATCAGGAGGAACTTAAGTCTCTGGTCCCTTTCGTTCGGGGTTTGAAACCTTTACAAATCCTTCAGCAGTCACGCAGGTGGGATTTGCCCAAACACTTGAGGCAAAGTGAGTGGGGGTTGCTAATGGGCATAGGCTTGTGGCAAGCCTCATGTGGCTTAAACCCCAGAGACCGAGGCAGGGAAGAACCCCGTTAAGCAGAGTCCTATTCTATTCCTAACTACTTCTACCTTTCTGTAATAACTAACTTCTAAAATTTTAAAACTATTTACAAGAGAAAAAGATAAAAGTCCACTGGGGAGAGAACTTCCAGAGCAACGAGCCATTCCAGCGACTGTCACTGGCGGAAAGAGGGAACTGAGAGGGTGGCTGGCCCCTATACACGGCGCCATGAGGGTGCAACTCCAGTGGGTGCCGGATCTTATCCAACGGATACCACCGAGGGAAAAACTTTCCAGTGACTGTGTACATGGCACGCACACACCTACCTTTGGAATGGACATGAGCAAGCCCTCGAAGAAGAATCAAGTAAGCCTAGACAGATGTTTATCTAACCTGTTCTTAAAAACCTCCAGTGACAGGGATTCCACAACATCTCTAGATCACCTATTCCAGAGTATTGGGAGCATAAGCTTTCGTGGGTAAGAACCTCACTTCTTCAGATGCAGTCTTGCATCTGAAGAAGTGAGGTTCTTACCCATGAAAGCTTATGCTCCCAATACTTCTGTTAGTCTTAAAGGTGCCACAGGACCCTCTGTTGCTTTTCACAGATTCAGACTAACACGGCTACCCCTCTGATACTATTCCAGAGCTTAACTATCCAATTTTTCCTAATATCTAACCCGAATTCTCCTTGCTGCAGATTAATCCCATTACTAGTTGTCCTACCTTCAGTGGACATGAACAATTGATCACTGTTGTTGTAACAGCCCTTAATATCATCATCATCATGTTCCCATTACGCCTCTGGCGTTTAGGGCAGCGACGAAACTCCTCCACTCCTGTCTGTTTCCGGCAAGTCTTTCAATGGTTTTCCAGCTGTGCCCCAGGTTTTTCAGCTCGGCTTCCACATCTCTTCGCCATGTTGTTTTCGGGCGGCCTCATTTTCGCTTGCCTTCAGGTGTCCATCTTATTGCTACTCTGGTGATGGAACCAATTTCTATCCAAAGCACATGGCCAATCCATCTCCAATGCCTCCTGGCAATAACGGTGCTCATATCCTGTTGGCTGCACTGTGTGAATAGGTCTTGGTTTGAGATTGTTCTGTTCCAAAAGATACGGAGGATTTTTCTGAGGCAGGTTGTATGAAATGAAGATAGTTTGGCCATGTTATACTTTATTATTCCCCAGCATTCTGCACTGTAAAGTAATGTTGAAAGTACGCAGCTCTGATAAATCTTGAGTTTGGGTTTGGTGTTCTATGTTGATGATTTCCAGACTGTATTTAAGCTCCTGAAGGTGTTCCTGGCTTTACTGATTCTGTTCCAGATGTCCTGGCTTGTTCCACTGTCCTGGGCTGATGGTGCTGCCCCAAGAATGTGAATGTTTCTACATTGGTGAGAACATGATCCTCTATCCGTACTGGTGATGGGGAGGCAATATTAAAGTTCAGATAGCTGTCTTATTGCAATTGATTTTCAGTCAAATTTGCTGGCTGAATGCACTGAGTCAAGTTTTTTGTCTTGTATATGGTGTTGGGTATATGATAGGAGAGCGAGATCATCTGCGAAGTCCAGGTCTTCAGGGGATGAGAAGGGTGTTCATTTAATGCCTCTTGGCATGTCTTCTGTTGTACATCGCATTACCCAGTCGATGGCAATGTTGAAGAGGATTGCAGACATGACACGTCCCTGATGTACTCCTGTTTTGACTTCAAAACTGAGCTCATTGTGATCAACACTGCATGTAAAGTTGAAATAGAAGCTTTTGATGATGTTGATGATACGGAGAGGGATTCCATATGCCCACAGAAAGCACCATAGGCTGGTCCTGTGAATGCTATCAACAGCCTTCTTAAAGTCCATGACGTTTATGTAGAGTTGCCGTTGCCATTCTCAGCACTGTTCTATGATGTTTCGTAGAGTGAAGATCTGGTCTGTGCATACACGCCCTTTCTGAAAACCAGCTTCCTCTTTTCTGAGAACGCTATCAACGGCCTCTGATATACGCTGGACTATGATCTTACACAATAGTTTGCTTGGCACAGATAAAAGTGTGATACCATGCCAGTTATTACAATCACGGAGAGTTCCTTTTTTTAGTATCTTCACTATAACCCCATTGGTCCCCTGTATACAAATCTTTTTCCAATGTAAAACAAAATGATCACAGTTATGGTATGGAAGCTATTAACGCTGTACTAGACTTGCCTTTTAATTAACATAAAGACGTTCTGTGGTTACATTTCAGTCTTAAAACATGTAGAATATAGTTAAGTTAATTCAAAAGAGCCTATTTCTTACCTTAGAACAGCTGTTATATTCGTTTCTTTCTGGGAAGGAGTTTGGGTGCAGGAGGGGGCTCCAGGCTGGTGGATAGTGATGGCGTGCAGGAGAGGGTGAGGGGTGCAGGCTCTGGGAGGGAGTTTGGTGCAGGAGGGGATTCTGACCGTGAGCTCCGGCTGGGAGGCGTTTACCACAGGCTGGGAGCCAGTGGCATAGCAGGGTTCAGGCAGGCTGTCTGCATGCCGTGACCCCACACCGCTCCCGGAAGCAGCCGGCTGCATGCATGTCTCTGTGCGCCCCTGAGGGGAGGAGTTCCATGTGCTGCCCTGCCCCGAGCACTGGCTCTGCACTCCCATTGGCCGGGAACTGGGCAGTGCCTGTGGGTGAGAGCCACACGGAGCCACTTGCATACCTCCACCTAGGAACTGGACCTGCTGCTGGCCGCTTCCGGGGCACAGCACGGTCCGCGGTGCCAGGAGGCAGGAAGCCTACCTTAGCACCCCTGCTGCGCCGCTGACTGGGAGCCCCAACCCCATGCCCCAATCCCCTGCCCCAGCCCTGACCCTCTCCAAACCTGGAGCCCCTTCCTGCACCCCAAACCACTCATCCACAGCCCCACCCCAGAGCCTGCACCCCCAGTCCAGAGCCCTGAACCCCTCCTGCACCCCAACTCCCTGCCCAAGCCCTGAGCCCCCTCCAACACCCTGAACCCCTCATTCCTGGCCCCACCCGGCACCCCAACCCTCTGCCCCAGCCCTGAGATCCTCCCACACCCCAAACCCCTCATCCCCAGGTCCGTTGGGTCGCGGGCATCAACAATTTTCTTCAACTGGGTAACTAGAAAAAAAGTTTGAAAACCACGGCAGTATAACCTCCAGATCCCTTTTAGCAGTACGGCTGCCTAGCCAGTAATTCCCGATTTTCCTTCAGAGACTGTAGGGCGGGTCCTTGTCAAGGCTCTCTGAAAATCCATGTGTGATGGGTTCCCCCTGGGGTGCCATCTGGAACTGGGGTACCGCTGCGCCCCCCTGACCCACCAGCCTGGGCTCCTTCTTGCACTGTGCTGCTGTGACAAGCTGCAAAGCCCTTCATCCTTCACTTTCACCAGCATTCACACAGGTACGGACCCACCCAGCTGCAGTTACATGCAGACTCTCTGACCAACCCCTGCATGGGAAGGCTACAGCTAAGGGAACTCCCAGCTCCCAGGAGTATAAACCCAAAATTATACCATCTTGTGCTAAACAGGTAGGGTTACCATATTTTGAGTGTCCAAAAAGAGGACACTCCACGGGGCCCCGGCCCTGCCCCCAGCCCCACCCCCGCCCCGCCCCAACTCCACCCCTTTCCCAAAGTCCCCGCCCCAACTCCGCCCCCTCCCCTGCTTCCCATGAACATTTGATTTGCGGGAAGCCTGAAGCAGGCAGCAGGTAAGCTGGGGGAGGGTGGGGGGAGGAGGCGCGGCCCAGTCTGGCCCCCTCCTGCAGCCGGCCCTGGCCCTGGCCCCGGCCCCAGCGTCTCCAGCCTGGCTCGGCCCGGGCCCTGGGGTGCCGGCCCCCGGGCCAGGCCACGGCCGAGCACCCCCAGGCCAGCACCGCCGGTGCCTGGCCCCAGCCCGCGGCCCAGCGCGGCCCCGGTCCCTGGCCCGGGCCCCGGCCCAGCACCCCCGGCCCCGGCCCAGCACTGCCGGCCCCGGCCCCCGGCCCAGCACCCCCGGCCCCGGCCCAGCACCCCCGGCCCCCGGCCCAGCACCGCCGGCCCCGGCCCTCAGCCCAGCACCCCCGGCCCCCAGCCCAGCGGCCCCGGCCCCCGGCCCAGCACCGCCGGGCCTGGCCCGGCCCCTGGCCCAGCCACCGGGCCCGGCCCCCGGCCCAGCACCGCCGGCCCTGGCCCGGCCCAGCACCCAGCGGCGCTGGATTTTCCTGGACATGTTCGGCTTTTTGGGATTTCCCCCCGGATGGGGATTTGAGTCCCAAAAAGCCGGACATGTCCGGGAAAATCCGGACGTATGGTAACCCTAAAACAGGGAACTGCACAACATAAGCTCATGAAATTCGCACCCTTCCTCAATGTGGAGAGGAATATGCAACAGCCTTTGCCCCTCAGTTATGAGTCCCACACACTTCACTCCAACTCCCTGGTTCAAATAAAGCAAAACCAAGTTTTTTTAGCTACAAAAGTTAGATGTTAAGTGATTATAAGGAATAGCAAACAGATCAAAGTAGATTACCTAGCAAATAAAAAAAATGCAAACTAAGCTTAATATACTAAATAGATTGGATATGAGTAGCAGATTCTCACCCTAAGAGATGATGCAAACAGGCTGTTGATTCTTAAGGGGCAAGCTGCACTTGCTTACATCCCAGGTGTTCCATTCACAGGCTAGAAATCCCTATAGCCTGGGTCCAGCACTTCCCCCAGTTCAGTCTCTGTTCCTCAGGTGTTTCCAGGAGTTCAGTCTCTGTTCCTCAGGTGTTTCCCTGTGTGGGGAGTGAAGAACAACAGATGATGTCACTTCCTGCCTTATATAGATTTTGCATATGGCGGAAACCTTTTGTTCCCAAAGCTCGGTTCCCAGACCAGTCTATGGAAAAATACTGACATCCTAAGATGGAGCCATCACATGTCCTTGTAGAGTCCTAGCAGACATTATTCGGAGGCTGTCCGTAGTGTTCTCAGGAAGGCTTCCCAGGTGTAGGGTGACCAGACAGCAAGTGGGAAAAATCGGGACAGCAAGTGGGGGGTAATAGGAGCCTATAGAAGAAAAAGACCCAAAAATCGGGACTGTCCCTATAAAATCGGGACATCTGGTCACCCTACCCAGGTGGGAACTAAGCTTCTCCTAAGGCCTATTGTGCTTTCCTAATGGTCCATTACCCTGAATAGGCCCTTCCCCACCCACTATCTAGACTGAAAACATCTTGTCTAGTGGGTGTTACCCAGGTGTAACTACATTTGAAATACAGATACATAGTCAATAATAACTTCAGATACAAAAATGATACATGCATACAAATAGGATAATCATATTAAGCAAATCATAACTTTTCCATTGACACCTCATGATGTATCTTGCATAAAATGCATCATAATTATGCTAGAACACTATTATAATAATATCACTATGAATAATATGGGATGCAGTGTCACACCGTTTAGACTATATTGACTGGATCACCTTTTTCCACATGCTTGTTGACACCTTCAGCGAATTCTAGTAGATTGGGGAGGCATGATTTCCTTTACAAAAGCCACGTTGACTCTTCCCCATCAAATGATGTTCCTCTATGTGTCTTTATTACAGTTTCTACCAATTTGCTCATTGCGGAAATTAGGCTAACTGGCCTGTAATTGCCAGGATCAACTCTGGAGCCTTTTAAAAAAATCAGTTTTTCATTAGCTACCTTCAAGTCGTCTGCGACAGGGGCTGATTTCAGTGAGAGGTTACATCAGGGGTGAGCAAACTATGGCCCGGGGGCCACATCCGGCCCTCCAGACTTTTTAATTCAGCCATCCAGCTCCTGCCGGGGAGCGGGGTCGTGGGCTTGCCCCGCTCCGTGCAGCTCCCGGAAGCAGTGGCATGTCCCGCCTCCGGCTCCTATGCGTAGGGGTAGCCAAGGGGCTCCGCACACTGCCCCTGCCTCCAGCGTCGCCCCTGCAGCTCCCATTGGCCAGGAACCGTGGCCAATGGGAGCTGCAGGGGTGGCACCTGCGGACAGGGCAGCCTGGCCGCCTGGTCACACCTCCGTGTAGGAGCCAGAGGGGGGACATGCACTCCTTCTGGGAGCTGCTTGAGGTAAGTGCCGCCCGGAGCCTGCACCTCTGACCCCCTCCTGCACTCCAACCCCCTGCCCCAGCCTTGATCCCCCTCCTGCCCTCCAAACCCCTTGGTTCCAGCCTGAAGCACCCTCCTGCACCCTCAACCCCTCATGCCCAGCTCCACCCCAGAGCCTGCACCCCCAGCCGGATCCCTCACCCCCTCCTGCTCCCCAACCCCCAATTTCGTTAGCATTCATGGCCCTGCGTACAATATCCATACCCAGCTGTATTCACCTCTTCGAATAGATCCTGTGCTTTACTTAGGACTAAATCAGGAATTGCCTCTCCCCTTGTGGGTTCCAGGACTATTTGCCCCAAGAAACACTCATTTATGGGGTCTAGAAATTTTATCTCTGCATCTTGCCCTGAGATGCCATTTACCAAGTCAATATGAGGATAGCTGAAATCCCCCATTATTGCTGCATTTTCGGGTTTTGCAGCTTGTCTAGTCTCCCTGAGCATTTCACAATCACTATCACATCCTGCTCAGGTAGTCAGTAATATATCCCTACTGCTGTACTCTTATTATTCAAACGTGGAATTTCTATCTGTAGAGGTTCTATGGTACTGTTTGGTTCCTGTAAGAGTTTCACCTTATTTGACTCTATTTTGTCTATTTAGAGATTGGCAGTAAGGTCCAACTTGTCCTTATGTATGTTCACAACAGTCAGATGAGCCTGGCATTCCTGTTCCCTAGTCCCAGGAAGTGATTTCACCTTCCTGGCCAGGAATACGGGTAACTTTGCTAACTGACCACAAAATGTTCCCACATTATGAATTACAGCCAGAGACACCATTGCCTCCTGAGCGGTGGGGTGGGGGACAGAGAATACAATCTAGTCAGGATAGATTTGTCTTTCCCACTGAGCTCCATACGTGTTCTGTTGCTTTTATCAGGAGTACCTCTTCAGCCTGCCAGGACCCAAGTTTTGGTACTTTATGAGACTCCCATTGATGTCAGTGGGCTTTGGATCAGGACCTGGATAAGAAACAGATGCTGGAAAAAGGCCTTTCCCAAAATATTGGGGGAACATGTCCCCCCCACACCCACACATGCCCACGTCCATCCCCTTCCCCTTGGGGTTGCTCCCATGGTTGAACAAGGCACAAAAGAATCTCTCACCGTCAGCCCACAAATGCTTCAGTTCTTCTGAGCTTTCTTGGAGAAACAGGCCAGTCTCCAGGTGTTTGGTCACAAAACCCTCCTATCTCTGAGTCTCTCTCGCTTTCTCTCTTCTCTTTATAGAGGACGCCAACTACATAGATCTGTTTAAGGCCAGAAGTGAACGTAGCACGTCCCAGTTTGTTTTATAGAAGCAACCACAAGACAGTCAGTTCTGCGCACTCACTGCTACCTATCACACGAAAGGAATTTTATTTTCACTTTCTATTTTCGGGACGATTACACTTTGTGTGGAAAGGCCTGGGAGGGGTAAGTAAACTTCACAGATTAGAACCGGTTGGAGACGCCCTTTCACACCCAACAGCAGAACAAATACACAAAAACATGGAAACTCACACAAATAAATAGCACTGCTGCACGTTTCCTGTGTGCGGTGCCCTCCCTTAGCCACCCCAGTAACACATGGTGGGAATGTCACACTTAGGGGCTCTGGATTGGTGCCTTCATGGTGTAAACAGGGGGCTTCTCCCCACCAAGAGATGGACCCATTTCCCCCCCCCGACTCCTTCCCCCCATTATTATTTCTATTCTCTCTGTCTGGAGACCAGTTATTCAGGGTGTCACCATGTCAAACTCAACTGGGAAGATGGGCAGAGCTGAGGTGGGGCTCTTGTTCTGATGGAAGGTGCAGAACCTCGCTTCACTCAGCCAACAATTACAATAATGATAAGTTATCATCTCCAGGCGGAGAAGTCCAGAAGGCCATCAAGAGCAGGGGCGGCAGCAGGGTCCTATAAAAACAAAGGGGGAACTGATTGATTTTTGTGGGTGTAGGCGAAAGAGAGCATGGAGCACTGGGCCTGGTGGCTAGTACCATAGTCAGCAAACTTAGGCCATGCCATGAACTAAAGTCAGGCCATGGATTAACGCAGATGCTTACAAGTTTACTGTTCTATATGACCTTGGCAAAGGTATTGCTGGTGTTGCTGGAACACAGGCATTCATAAGAAGCAACGGATACTGGGCATGTGTGTGAACCCGCTCCAGAAGATTAGCCCAGGTACATCCTGACCTAACACCAGATAACAGGGTTTGAGAGAAGTGATGAACAGGGATGTTTTGCCTGAGACACCTGGAGCAAGCTACAAGGGGAGGTAACAAGCAGATGTCATGGAACACATAAAGTGCAACGTAAGTCATTTGTCTCAGTCTATAAATGTCGGGGTACCTCGCCTTAACCCTTTGTGTGGCTGAGGGGACAATAGAGATTCCTGCTGCTGACTGAGTCACACCTTGCCATTGGGGACTAATGTGTCAATGTACCTGTAACCAGGGCTGTCCCTACCCATACGCAAAGTACGCAGCTGCGTAGGGCACCAGGAAATTTGGGGCACCACATTTCCTTGTGCCCTATGCAGCTGCATGCTGCTCAAGCCTGACCCTGCGGTGGGAAGTGCAGTGACCTGGCCCCGGCCTGCTCCACTCCACCAGCTCCCAGCGGTGCCACCGGTGAGTGCTGGGGGGGCAGTTCCCCCTGCCCCCCAAGCCAGCCCCCCTCCCGCAGAGGCCTGGGGCCAGCCCTCCCCCCAAGGCCTGGGGCCCCATACCCCCTCCCTCGCGTAGGGGCTGCATAAGGCCCCAGAATGGCTAGGGACGTCCCTGCCTATAACCATGGAGCCAGGGCACTAGGACTGTGCCTTCAGGTCAATAAACCTGGCCAAGTGCCTTTGTCAATGAACCATGCCTGTGGTCTTTCTTTCTGGGTAGTACTAGCGAGGTCTGCTGAACCAACTGTCTGCGCGGGGCTGGGACAGCATATGGAGAGAGCACACATGCACATAGGGTGACCAGATGTCCCGATAAAATCGGGATTGTCCCGATATCGAGCAGTTTGTCCTGTGTCCCGACCAAAGTATGGTCGGAACGCCATTTGTCCCGATAGTTTGTTTCGGGCGCTTTTTTTTTTGTTTTTTTCTTTTTGCTTAGGCTTTGCTTAGGAAAATATCGGGACGTCCTTCAGTCGCTGACGGTCTTCGGCGCCATTTCGGCGGTGGGTACTTCTTTCTTTGGCGGCAAGGTTTATTACCCGCCACCGAAATGCCGCCGAAGACCGTCAGCGACTGAAGGACCCACCGCTGAAGTGCCTCCGAAGACCAGGCCGGGTGAGTGTCACAATTGAAAAGGCGCTCCACCTGCGGCGGTCCTGATATTTTCCAGTTAGCAACTGGTCACCCTACATGCATACCAACGGACAATAGATGGGAGTGTGCAAAGGCAGCAATTGTTTGATTTGAATAGGGAAGGGATATGTCACAGGGCTCCAGCCCCCCATCACATTCTTTGATGCCTCCCCAAAGTCTACCCATTTCTATATACTGGCTCCAGGCCCTCATTATGCCACCTGGGAACTTCCTTTGCTGTCAATGACATTGGTGGGGCTTGGTGGTTCCTATTTCTCACTTATTTTTCCCAGGAATGGGAGTTTGGAGGTGGGGCAGTGTTTGAAGAGATCTTCCAGGTCATGTGTTGATTTCCTGAGGATTGGGTGACCTATGGCGTTTTCCAAGGGGTTTGGTACATGCCCTTCTCTGAAGGAGACATTGTCTATTTCTATTAGTAATGGGCATAACGGGCTTTCACCAGCCTGGAGGGGCATGGATCCATTTCACAGATTGTGGCTGTGGCGCTGTATGGACTATGGGTGACCATTTATAATATTATTTATACCAATATTACAAAATTGCAATGATTTTTGCTATGTCCCTAAAGCCGGAAAAATCCTGAAAATTTAAGGGCAGTGAGTGTCCTTCTATCTTTGTAAAGGTTTTTACTGGCAAAAAGTTCCGGGACTACACATTCCTAGCGCACAATTTCAAAGGTTATGATGCGTACTTCGTCATTAGACAGTTACTGAAGGAAAAGATGTACATAGAACTGATAACTCAGGGTAGTAAACTAATGTGTGTGGAAGTTAAGGCCCTGGGCATTCGTTTTATAGACTTCTAACTTCTTGCCCATGAAGCTTTGAGCAGGGGGTTGGACTAGATGACCTCCTGAGGTCTCTTCCAACCCTAATCTTCTATGAAGCTTAGCAAGTTCTCACAGGCAATGAGGGTTGAAGGTGGCAATGGGTATTTCCCACATTTTTTAACACTTTAGAAACACAAAATTATGTGGGGCCTATGCCCACGGTGGCGCACGATGGGAGAGACAGCATGATGCCCAGGGAGAAAGCAGAATTTCTTGACTGGTATCAGGACAACAGATATGAGATGTTTGACTTGCAGAAAGAGCTCACATATTATTGTCAGCAGGACGTCAAGATTTTGAGATGGGCCTGTATCATGTACAGAGAAGAGATCATGAAAATGACAGACGGGAGATATTGTAGAGAGAGGCCCAGGTAAATTCACAGAGGCAAAATTGTGTATAGATCCTTTCCGGTACATAGCCATGCTGACAGATGCCAGTGTTATGTACAGGTTTATGTTTTTGCAGCCTAACACAGTAGCTCTTCTCCCTCCAGACAACTATCATAGGCAGAAAAAGAGATATTCGACTGCCTCTATTCAGTGGCTGTTGTATACCGCTCACAAAGACAATATACGGATATGGCATACTTTACGGGGTGGGGAATTACAGGTAGGCCCCTACTTTCTCGACGGTTACACTGTTATTGATGGGGTACGCACAGCCTTTGAATTTAACGGGTGTTTTTTCCATGGCTGTGTCACCCCTTATTGTGAAAAAGCACAGAACCCTATGATGGGGACAACTTTTGGGGACAACTTTACTACAAGACGCAGCTCAAGACCAACTCTCTGAAAAGACTTGGTTATGTATGTCTTTGGGAGCACGAGAGGGAGGTGATGAAAGAAACAGACAGGGAGCTTGAAGGTTTTTTAAACTGAGCCCAGCCGCCCCAGCCTCTTGTGTCTAGGGGTTCTCCTTTTCGGGGGGAGGACGAACGCTATCTGTCTGTATTACAAACCTAACCTTGGGGAAGAAATCCACTGTTATGATTTTACCAGCCTGTAACACCCTTTCGTAAACAAAACCAAAGAATACCCTATTGGACACCCTGATATAGTATATGACAAATATGGACCCCTCGTAAATTATTTAGCAAAAGCTAAAGTGCACCCAAGTGTCTCCAGCGGTAACATGCTTGTTAACAGCAAAAATGTTTTTAGAGTTACCGGAAGACGCCCAGAGTATTCTGTGAAGTTGTTTGGCTCATGACCAGAAATATTCTAACGCCAGCCCAGTAACTAGAGGATCCGTAGAAGATCCGACCCACGGTGGGCTGACTCAGCCTGGCATTGTCCGGCGAGGAAGCTACCTGGGTCTAGGTGTGTGTGAACACATCTTCCCTCCCCCTTTCCTCTCTGTGAGCCACTGACAGTCTGATCATCTCGCTGAATGCAACGAGAGTAAGCGGTGCCGTCTCTCTGAGACTAGCTGACTCTCTTTGCTGAAGGGAGGTGTAGGAGGGTCGTGGCCATCCTCATTAGCTTCTCCTGTGTGAGTACCCTGTAGGGAGAGATCCTTAGTTTCTGAGCCGCTAGCGCGGACAGGGCATTCTCCCTGTGTGTGTGATTGGAAAATGGGTGGGGGACAGTCTAAGCATTCCCTCTCACCCCCTACTTCATGTATGTGCATTATGGTCCGAAAACCTGCAGGTATTTAGACAATTGGAATCATTACACGTGTGAAAATCCATCTAAACAATGCCCACTAGAAGGTACCTTCAATCTAGATAAGATCATATATCTCAGAGGAGCTTTTAATCACCAAAAAGCCTCTGACACACAGTGGGAGCAATTTGCCTATTGAGGAAAGGAACGGGTTAATTTGAAATTCAGCTTGGTCCAGAGATAGAGAAAGTTGCTCTGCGTTCAAGGTCAAGAATCAACGCAGACCATGCTAATAGGGTGACCAGATAGCAAGTGTGAAAAATCGGGATAGGGGTGGGGGGTAATAGGAGCCCATATAAAAATAAGCCCCAAATATTGGGACTGTCCCTATAAAATAGGGACATCTGTTCACCCTACATGCTAAGTACAAAGGAAAACTGCTTTCGGCCCCAGTTGGCTTTGAAAAAATATAGACATAGTCAAACCAAAGGCAATACAAGTTACAGTGCTGAGATTACATTTGCAAAGCTTAACTGTCCAGTGATATCCAACAGTCTGTCTTTGCGACCCTGGAACCGACGTGGTTTGGGGACGCTGAAGAAGCCACAGGCAGCCGTCCTGGACTGGAATCTCTGAAAGAGATGCCGCAGGAGACCTCAGGGTGTAAAAGAACTGCCCTCCCAAGAGTGCAAGTTGGAGATTGCACAGCGCCTTCTCTGGACGTTATACACAGATGTGGCCAGTCTGGACGTACGTGTGTGAGTATGAAAGTGTGCCTACTCTCAGCCGCAGTAAGTCTGAGAACCGGAAAGGAATTTAGCATTCCTCTTTCCACCCCGGCTGACCGGGAAGGGTGTCAGGTGGATCTACCCCAGTCGTAGCAGGACTGGGCAATAAAAAAGTTGTTGTGTACTTGATAACTAAAATTAAGCAATTAAGAGCATAGATCATGAACCAGGCAGCAACTCAAACCTACGCCCAGGGCAAGTTGCAAGCCTTGAGACAGGACTTCCAGGCAGAAAAGGAAGCTTCAGGGACTTGTCAGAATTTAACCGTTTGTGTTTGCATATGCTGTAACAGCAGTGTGTTTGCCACAAGCGAAAATTGAATAGTTAAATGCCAATGGGCCATGTGTTTTGCCCAAGTGGCAAGCCTCACGAGAGCGGACTCGGGTAGCCTTGTGAGTAAGAATGTTTAAGGGAAGAGCCCAGGAAGGGTGGGGGCTAGTTGAGAAGCCCACCCTCCTAGCTAAATTGATAATGGAACAAGCTGGTGCCCATGGAAGGGACGGTTCAGAGAGAAAAGCAGGATCGGGCCCAAGCGGGCAGGCAACAGATAGAGGAAAGGAGTAAGTAATTATAAGCATGGGGATTTCAAATCCCCAGGACAATAATTGAAATGGTAAAATCTGAGTTCATTGGGTGTCGTTTTGGGAGACGAGTGATTTAAGGAAAGCGAGTGAGAAGTACCCTCTGTAGTTGCTAGAGGGAATCAAGCAGTGAAACTGGGTAGGAATGTCTGCAAGTAATCCAGGCAAGAGGTTATTTAAGTGGAATTATTCAACTATGAATAATGTAGTCGAATTTGCTGAAGAACACTCCTGCTGTGTACAATCTGTGTTTTATAAGTTTGAGATGAATTGGTGTTGTTTTAAAGTTGCAAAACTGAGAATACTTTTGCCAGACACAGGAAACTAGTGTTGTTTAATATGGTACTTAGCAGTTAATCCTTAAGGTGATTTAATGCTTTACAAGATTTAAAATGTTTTAGATAAAGACCAAAGGTTGTGGCTGCAGCAGGGTAGTCAAAGCCAGGAGAATGGGAAAAGATTTGAATTTGGTTTTGAGTAACAAATAGCAGATAAAAGATCTGGTAAAGAGAGAGAAGGACAGTGCCCCTGGCTCTGTGTGGTCGAGCTGTCACTTTGCTGTGGGTGCATGGAGATTTTGGAAGCACAAAAGAAACAGTTACACCTTGTGTAGAAATTGATGTGGCTAGTGTTGTGGAAATTGAATTGTGGAGAGGATGTGCATTTTCCCCAGAACATGTGCAATGTATATTGTAGCGGAGGTAAAAGAAATGCAAACCTACCAATATAGGTTGTGTTGTCTTTTTCAGATCGCTGTGTGTTCTGAAAGCAGGAGTTAGAAGTAAAAGGCAATCAAAAGTCTGGGAAAGTTAATTGTGTCCCTTTTTAAGTAAGAATCTTTAAGCTGTGGATAGCTTTGGCTCCAGAAGCAAGCCAGACAGCATCTGTATTAATGCAAATTATCTAACTGATAAGGTAGAAGCCACTGAAACCTGGGCTGCCTATGAAACAAATACAAGGAAATGTGGGTAATTCCTTTGTTTTGCCTGAAATCAACAATAAACCTAACACATTTCATTAATGCCTGGCAGTGTTTTGCAGATCTCACAGTTGCTTGGGCACATTCAGGCCAGAACACCATAATATTAGCTAGCTCCCTGCTGGTAGAAAACATATAAGTAAAATTGGTGGATTTAAGTCTAACTTTTCTACCCACAGGGTCGTAGTTCATGACTACCTCAGACAGTGCAGAATGACGAGCCACGGCGCTGTTCATATGCTCCAGTAATTTGGGTATGGTTGAGTAATAACCTCATTGTAGGATAAAACTCCATGTCTTATCTCCAAAGGTGATTTTGAAAGGGGTTTCTTCGTTGATAGTGTTCCAGCTGTGTGGGTACTGTATTTCCACTAACCCCACCTCCCAAGCACCCGGGAGATCCAAGGGCTTAATTAGCCATATTGTAAAGTTCGAGCTGGTGTTTTGGGGAAAAACTGCAGAGCTGGTGTTGCTGGGCAAAGTAATGTAAAACCAGCCGTCACTCATTTTTCTCTGTCTCTGTCTTTGCAGGAGGAATCTTTTTTTGTTTGTGTCTAAATGTCAGAATTGAGAAGCTTCCACCCAGCTGTTAAACTTATTGGGCCACCCCAACCATTTCACCAGTAGCTGCTTTTTTCTCCCTTTTCCTTTCTCCGCTAGAACTTTTTCAATCCTGTAAATCCTGTCTCGTTTGGGGTTTACTTTTTGTTATTCTTCAAGGTAAAAAGATCCAGTAACTGACTCACCCTCGTAATCTTTTAATCGGTTACAGGTCTCTGGCCCCTGGTTAAAGCTTCATCCACTATGAATATCTCATCGGTAAATGTTTGTTCATAACCTGTTTCAAAAGCTCCTTTGGTTTTAGATAGTCTCACATGGTCACCTTTTCTAAAAGGGGCAACAACCAGTTTTATTTTAAAACCAGCTCCGTAAACCGTTTTCCATACCTTCAGAGAATTTGAGGGGTTAACATCAGCGGGTCGGGTATGTATAGTTCTGTGAAAGCTCCGGTTGTAACTCTTTATAAAGTCAGGTAACACATCGATGTAGCAAAAGGTGTTATGGGCTGTAAAATATCTCCACATCCTAGATTTTAAAGTTCTGTTAAATTGATCCACAACCTCTGCTTTGACTTCATTATTAGTAACAAAATGGTGAACGCCATTAATGCCACTTTAACAATCTGCTTAAAGCTTTGTTTAAAAATTCTTTTCCCCAATTGGTTTGTAATTTTTGAGGCATGTGACCTTCACTGAAAATAGCTTTAAAGGCGTTGGATACCTCACCATCCATCTTGTCTTTTAGGTCTAAGGCCAGCCATATTTAGATAGAATGTCTATCACTGTTAAGATGTACTTAAACCGCTGTCGGTTGTGATTGGAGAACCGGTGCATATCCACCAAATCTGCCTGCCATTGCGGATCCACATCTGAAACAATGGTCTTGTTTCTTTTAAAATGTATTCGAGCCAGTTTGTATAAGCGTAAGTGTCCTGGTCTGAAAGCCAAGCTCTTACCTGTCTTCTATTCAAAGTTTTGCTATGCTTTTTGGCTGCTTGAAACAGAGGGTTCACCCCACTGAAGCTCCCATCTTCTCCGGGGGTGTAATATATTTTCTTTAACAGAGCCGTCCGCGTAGACATGTCTGTTACTTGTATTAGTAAAAGACATTACAAGTATGGAGGGGACACATTCACACTGACAGATTTAAACAACTTTTATTAATCGCCTGGTTTAACGCACCCTTTTACAGCTGCCTGCGAAAATGGACACTATGACCCCTACCATTAGGGAATCCGAGCTGGTTCATTCTTCCATTTTGTCCTTTCCGGATTTTCCTCTCGAGATCTGTGTCTCAGACACGAGCAAAAACAGCTGATGCATGATAGATTTATTCCCACCGAACTACCAATGCGTAGGTTTTCAAAGGCCTTTAGAAAGACATCATCTAGCAGTCAAGAGATTTTCAGAAAAGAAAGAGTGTAAGCCCCCACTGCTTCTTTGTACGCAGCCCAGGGTTGGTTCCTACCCCATTACACCCCATCCTTGACTGTCACTGCTTAATCTTTCATTTACCTGTGTGACATCTTTTCCGTTCACCTTGTCCGCCAGTGACTCCAATGAGCCTCGGTTGCCTTCCTCAACAGGGGTGGACAATGGGAGGCCGTCTCGCTCATGCTTCACAAGCCCTTGGAGTTTGGGGTCAGGTTCCGGTGTATCCATAAACGGCTGGGCCAAAGGGCTGCCCTTGACCGCTCCCTCCTCCTCGGAACTGTCACTGATGTAGCACTTTCCCACCCCACCCAGGAAACCCCCCCCGATTGGTCAAATCTGCTCTCAGGGTGGTCCTATGAGTGATGAAACCCATCTCAATTGGTAGAAGGAAGTGGGAGGAGTTCTTAGAGGGGTCACATGACACCCTTTGCTTCCTGTCATGTGTCCACCTTGACCCTGGAAATAATACCCCCAGGGGGCGGGTCTTAGGGTGACAGGTGGGCGGGTCCTGAGAGGTCAAGGGGCGGGGCCAACGTTAGTTTGATGGTAGGGCCCTTATACTACTTGTGGGGGGTGAGCCTGTGTGAGGAGGCAGGAGCCACAGCCCCAAAATGCTCATTCTATGACACTACCACCATGTGGGTTTTTTTTTTAACTAATAAAAGAACAGGGACAGGAGTGCGGTCAAAGGGTCAAACAAAGTGAACTAGAGGGGGACACCGAGCAGAGAACCCCGGACAGCGCCCAGTGCTCCGGATACATGAACGGACGGAGGACCGGAAATAGGCCCCACAGTCACAGGAGACTCCATCGGCCAACCTCCTCTCCCTGGTTTTATAGATGGCCAGTTTTGAAAATACAGTGTACTGAGCAGGTGGGTTTGAACTGAACTTTAGCTGTTTATTTCCCCCTCTTTAATTGAATTAAACATCCCAGAGCATCTTCTATTGCTAAAAGTTGGGTGTTTGCTTCTAGGAAAATCAGCCTGTGTTAAACTTTATTACAACCTCATATGGTTAAAATTGATGTCAAAATGAACCTTTCCCCAAGGAGTTGCAGGTTCTGAAGGAAAGGGGTTGATCTGGTTTATCCTGATAAAAATAAATCACTGGAATTTTTCTTTTCCTTTTTCTAAGATCTGTGATAAGAGCAACTGAGCCACCACCAGAGGCTGCCATGGCTGGTAGACTCTCCAGAAGAGAAATTGAAGCACTACAGGCCACTGTTGGGAGAGGAAACCTCACGGCAGCAGCTGCTGAACTTCAGGAGAAGCTGGAATCATTAGAAAACACCCCACTGGACATCGCCATCACGGGAGAGTCAGGTGCAGGGAAATCATCCTTGGTCAACGCCATCCTGGGCCTGCATGATGATGATGAAGGAGCTGCTAAGACTGGGGTGACACAAACAACGATGGAGCCAATGGCTTATCCACACCCCAGACTCCCAAATGTAAAACTATGGGACCTGCCAGGAATTGGGACAAAGAACTTTCAGGCAGACAAATACCTTAATCAGGTTAACTTCAAAAAATACGACTTCTTCATCATCGTCAGTGCTACGCGCTTCACTTCCCACCACATCACCCTGGCCCGCGAGATTCACAAGCTGGGGAAGAGGTTTTACTACGTGCGCTCCAAAGTGGATATTGACTTGAATGCTGAAAAAAGGAAAAAGAATTTCAATGAGGCGAGAACCCTGCAGGAGATCAGGGAGGACTGCCTAAAGAACCTGAGAGAAGCAGGTGAGGCCTCCCCGCGTGTTTTCCTGCTCTCCAGCTGGGAATTGGCCAACTATGATTTCCAGCTCCTGCAGGAGACCCTGGAGAATGAGCTGGACGCTCAGAAGAGACACGTTTTCATCCTGGCCTTGTCCAACATCTCGGCAAAGATCCTGGAGAAGAAAAAGGCTGAACTGCAGGAGCATATTTGGGCAGTGGCCCGATTGTCATGTGCTATTGGTGCTGTTCCTGTTCCAGGCCTCTCTCTCACCTGTGATGTAGCCATCTTGGTGGGTCACATGAAGCGTTACTGTGAGGCCTTTGGCTTGGATGATGAGTCTCTCAGTAGACTGGCTCAGCAGGTTGACAAGCCTGTTGCAGAGCTGAAATCTGTTATCAAAAAGTCTCCACTGGCCTCAGAAATAACAGAAGAGTTTGTACTGACTGTACTTTCCAGATCTGGATGTGGAGCACTGATGGTGCTGGAACTTGTTCTGAATTTTGTACCAGCCCTTGGCTCCCTGGCCGGGGGAGTAATTTCTTTTGTGACCACGTACTACCTGCTGCAGAGCTTTCTGGATGACACTGCAGAAGATGCTCAGAATATTCTGACCAAGGCTTTTGAACCCAAAGCTAAAAAATCCATATAACAGCACCAAGACCACCTATGCATACTGTGACAAAGTTCCTCCTCTACCTTGGTGGGTCCTGCGCTTATTGGCGGATTTGCTCGCTTCACAGATTCACCCTGTGGGTCAGAAAACAGTCCAGAGACCTTCCCCTCTGGTAGAAGCTATAGTCCAGGTCTATTCCTCCTGTGTTTGATCAGGAGTTGGGAGGTATGGGGGGAACCCGGGCCCGCCCTCTACTCCGGGTTCCAGCCCAGGGCCCTGTGGACTGCAGCTGTCTGTAGTGCCTCCTGGTACAGTTGCACGACAGCTACAACTCCCTGGGCTACTTCCCCATGGCCTCCTCCCAACACCTTCTTTGTCCTCACCACCAGACCTTCCTCCTGATGTCTGATAACGCTTGTACTTCTCAGTCCTCCAGCAGTATGCCTACTCACTCTCAGCTTCTTGCACACCTCTTGCTCCCAGTTCCTCACACGCACGTCCTCTCCTCTGGCTCCCCCTGGCTTGACTGGAGTGAGCCCTTTTATAGCATCAGAGGGGCCTTAATTAGAGTCAGGTGCTTAACTGCCTCACCTGACTCTTAGCAGGTTAATTGGAGTCAGGTGGTCTATTAGCCTGGAGCAGCCCCTGCTCTGGTCACTCAGGGAACAGAAAACTACTTATCCAGTGGCCAGTATATCTCCCTTCTGCTACTCTGCTGTTCCCAACTGGGCTGGGTCTATCACAATGCCCACAGAAAACCAGACACACCTGGCCCAGTCAAGACTGAACCTCTAGACATGGGTGAGCCCAGTGAAAACAAAACGACATCCTAAACTGACAAACATCAGAGAGACCGACCAAATCAGGTCAGACAGGATTCTGGTGAAACAAAAGCTTGTCCCTTCCACCAACACTATATGTCAGGTTAGATGGTTTCTTTTTGGGCAAAACTAACTGGAATGGAGCTGATCTCTAAACTAGGAGAAATGTTCTGAGAAGAGACGATGCTCGGCTCGCTCACCCTGGCCTCATGTGAAACAGAGTCTGTAAGTAACCCCTGTGAAGTCTGGTACAACTGCGTCTTCAGGGCTAGATCAATGAAAAGGAGTTAGGTGTTGTTTTAACCCCCCAAGTCCAGCATGGGGCACCCTGGGCACTCAAAAAACCACCACTCAGCTGCCACCTGACCCTGTAGGTGCCTAAAGTCCCTCGACAGCTACATTTCCACCATTATAGCCCCCAGGTGCCTACGTTTCTGCCAGTGAGCAGGCACACAGCCGCATCACACCTGGGAACCTGCCTCACGCCGACACCCCAGAGGGTTCCATTCTCTCGTCTGTCTGGCCTGCAGGGCCTGATCCAGGAGCGTTCTCAGGACACACCTAACCCCACACAAAATGGATGGAGAGGGAGGTGGCGCTCAGGGATCAGGACCTGCAGCAGAGCAAGTCTCTGGGTAAGCTAATGAGTACAGTCAGCCTGTAGCAGGCTGCCTAATTGGCTCCATGGCTGATTGGCTGGAAGAGTCGACAGAGCAGCTCTCGAGTCCAGCAACAGCAGCAGGTCAGCAGCTGCTCAGAGCGTTCACCCGCGGCTGAGATGGCTCCTGCTCATTCCAAGCCTTGCTCCTGCCTTGGACCCAGCCTTGCCTCACGCCAGGTAACCTGGTTCTGACCCTCGGCTCCAATTCCTGCCTTGGACCCAGCCTCGCCTCACGCCAGGTAACCTGGTTCTGACCCTCGGCTCCAATTCCTGACTCCTGCTCTGAGCCTGGGCTCTGGCATCTGGCCTCTGACTCCTGCTCTGACCCTCAGCTCCAATTCCTGCCTCTGGCTGTGACCCTGGACTCTGATTCCGGGCTACTGATGCCTGCTCCAACCACTGGGCCTGATCCTGCTCTAACTGCTAGGCACGGCCACCCATGTCCCAGTCACTGACAGTGGCGGTGCCTCTCTAACAGTTTAGTGCTTCAAGCACTCTCCTGGGGTGGGAAAATCCAAGTTGAAATCCTCTCTCCACATGGGGGGAATTGACGGTGTATTTGACGGATTAAAATACTTTGATGAAATGACGTTAAATTGAGAAGGAAAGTCAGCTAGAAGTTGGTAATGCTTTGGGCAAGACACTGTGAACATTATGCCAGGGTTTGCCGAGGGGTGATCCTGTTAGGAAAATGAAGGGGTTGCATTCGTATTGATTTTTTTAATTAGTGATAAAAGTAAGAAGTAAGGATAATATTTGCCATCAAGCATGCTTATGTTACCACAAATACGTGAAATACACCTGGGCTGGCAAGGCAGGAAATAAAAGGGGATGAAACTGAAAAATGTCTGATAAGAACAGTTGGTCACGGAGTTAAATAATCAGCAATGTAACTTCTGGATCAATGCGGCACAGGCCCAGCTCAGCCACACACAGAGATCCTGCCACAATTGTAAAATAAGGAGACCAGGATGGCAGGTTTATGGAGCTGCTCCAGCCTGCCGGAGAACAACAGTTCAAGTGACTCCATGGTCCTGCAGAGTGGACTGTTCCAACACATTCAAACAATGTGGCAAGACTTTGTATAAAACTCCATTTGAAAGTTAAACTGGACATTTCAGCAGCCAGCGAAGTGCCGAGGGCAAACGGCAGCTTGGCCAGCACAGCGTGCAGTGGTGATCGGAGTGCACTGCAAGAGGGGCCCATGGAAAGCAATTTGTGAAAGGAGGTTGCTGAGCGGAGCTGAGCAGCAGATATTCACTGGCTGTCCCAAGATGGTCGTACTCATGGCTATGGCCTAATTGTCCTACACAACCTGATGTGACACCAGGAGTTTTGCACAAAAGAGACTGGAATTTGACACCCCCATGTAAGAACTCACAAGACATGCCTGTGGTTGGGTGGCGAGAAGACAGAAGTTTAATTTTGGTTGGACATTTCCAGCCTTCATCACAAGCATGGGTCACCGTTTGATTGGTCCATGCCAGCTTCTCCAAGCAGAGGAACCAAATTGAACTCACAGCAGAAAGGGGATAAAATGTCCTGCCTCCTTCAGCACATCACTTCCTGAAAGCCGAGAAAAGGAGAAGACTGGAATTCTGAGCCGGCCCCCTGGGAATCCTCACTGCTGGTGACATTAAGTACCTCTCAGTTAGGCACCTTTAACTATCTCTCTCTCTCTTTTCCAGCAGCTTGGGTTGCTTGTTAGCACAAGAGGAAAACACAATGTCCGTCCTTCACTCCACCTGTGTTTGCAGTGTCAGCCCTGCTGTGATCAGTAACGGAGCTGAAGGCTGACAGCTGAGCAAAGATTTGGTGATAAGTAACACACAGCCTTTCTCTTTGGCAAGGACCCAGATCAGTCACTTGACTCCTTCCTCAGCTGGGTACCTAATTACTAAGGACATGTACATACTTGTGTACGTGGTGTATAGATTGTCACAGAGTTATAGATTGTGCCTTTGTTTTGATAAAGTTTGTTGTAAAGTAGCTTTTAAATAGAACTCGTTACAAGTCCTAAACACTGTTTATCCCCCGTAGTTAATAGCTGCGCGCTGCCTGTCGAGTTCTAGATGTACACAGACATCAAATAAGACTTTGTGTGAAAGCCTGTCATAAAAAAATAGATGTTCTTGTTAGGTGGTTAGGAGTGTTTATCAGACCCTGAGCTAATATAACTGGTGTGAGTATTGGTGAAAAGGGGTAACCACAACAGATCCATTGGAAGGAGACTATGGTGGGTTGGCATGTGAGGAATTGCTCAAGTTGTTTTATGCATTAGCCTAGAATTGTTTTCCACTGTTGAATCAAGTAAGAGTGGAGAGTTTTACTAATGGGCTTGAGTGTTTTCCTTCTGCTTTAAGGACTTGGTCAAAATTCCAAACAAAGTCAAAGGATAATTGTTGAATAGGAATTTCGCTGCTTTCTGCTATGGATGTGTTATGTGATTCTTAAAACCTGGATGGTTCGCGTGTGGACCAGTTTTTCCCGTTTCTCTCATTCCAATCATAAACCAGTGCTACTGTGCATGATCTTATATTATATACTCTTGGCTGCTGTTGATAAGGGTAGCCAATAAAAATGTAAAATCAAATCTGAGTCCTTTTCTTTTGTTAAGCAGTCAATATCCAAAGACCCCCTAAGACAGACGAGTTGGGTAATCAGCCGAGCAATTAACTTAACCAAGGTTTTATTTGATACCTTCCTTTCTTACATGTTCCAGGAGGAAAACACCCTCTGTGAATTACCCTGACTGGCCACCAGGTGCCAGCACCGGGGCCAGGGAATGTTATCTCACTAATGATAATTAGTGATAAAGGGGCAGGGGGTGTATCCCACAGATGAATCATGAACTCTTATCATTTCATGGTCGCCTTCACCCAAGCTGCCTTCCGCCTTCAAATTCTCAGCCAGTTCCTCCCGGTTTGTCAGACTCAAACCCAGAACAGCCTCTCCCCTAGTCACTTTCTCCACCTCCTGTAATAAAAAACTTGTCTCCAGCGGAGCAGGTCACTCGCCCATGGGAACCTGAGCGTCCTCAGCCAATCAAGTCACTCACTCGCCCTGTCCTCTGCAGACACAGAGTCAGCTCACCCCAGAGACGTTGGCCTCTGCACAATGAGGCTTCTCCAGGAACGGCTCCCAGATGGGCCAAGACCCCCTACCCCTGCAGCCCCTTGTCCTCATTCACATCTTCGGTCCTTGGGGATCTTGTGAGGGCGGTAGGACGAGAGCCCTGTTCCTGCTGGATTTAGGGGAGAGGTGGTTGGGGGCGTCTGAACAGGCAAAAACCTGGAGGAAGAGCAGGGACATATTCCCACCAGTCACTGCTGCTCCATGGGAAATACGCTCTGTGCATCCCCTCAACTAGCTACGAGGTGTCAGTGCTGCTCCCATGGTAGGCAGGGGTGGAGGACACACTCTGTGCATTACCCGAACTGGCCACCAGGTGTCACTGCTGCTCCAAGTCTGACATGCTGCAGGATGGTATGAAACGGCGCAGGGTCAGTTCTCAGGGTCAGATTTCCAGACGGGTGCAGCGCACAGCAGCCCCCCATGAGGAACAAGAGGAGCTGCCGGATGCGGGTCTGTTTGGAAAATCCAGTGAGAATTGTGCATCTCGTGAGCATGGTGTGACCCCCCCAGCGGCTGAACGTGTTCCCTGCGGTGCCCAGTGACGCTGGGATGAGTCCTCCCCTCTCAGAGCATCTGCCCCTAGCGAGGGGCTCGTCTCAGCTCGTAGCTGGATGCACCCGCTCGTTCCCTGCCTTGTGTCTGGGACAGTTGCACTCAGCAGCACGGACACAGAAGTACAGTGTCCCCCCGACAACCAGTGCGTTCTGGGACTCTGGACGAATGTATCCCTTAGAGCCCAGCAGCATCACTGGGAGCAGGGGCTTTTGGATAATTCCCATCTGCGGAGCATTGCATTATGGGAAGGAGTCAGTCAGTAGGATGGGTTGAACCATGACTGCCCCAAAGCCAGTGGCTCCTAGCCCATCCTGGGAACCAGCTTACAGGGCCCGGCCTTGGGGGTGCTGGGCCTGCGCTGGAGACACCATCCCATGTGTCGCTACCAATCCTGTGACCAGCCTGTGACAGCTGCAGTGTGGGGATGCCAGGTGCTGGGAGCAGGATACCAGCCCCCAATGTTCAGAAATTGCAAGTCAGACCCAAAAAATCATGAGATTTTTTTCCCCAAAACCCACACGTTTGGTCCAAAAATCATGAGCTATTTTGGAGAGGATGATACTGAGGGGTTTGGTGCTCTGGTTTCTGAACTCCCCCTGCCCCGGCGTGTGTGTCAGAGACAATGGCTGTGCCCGGCTCTCCCAGACACACAGAGCAGGTAACTCTGGCTCCGTGGCTGCTGGGTAGAAAGGAGCTTCTAGCTTCTCCCCAGACCCCCACATTATAATTCATTCATTTTGTGCCCCCTGCCCAGCCCCACATCTGCCCCTCCCCCATTAATTGCACACCACCAGCCCCACATCGGCTCTGCCCCCTAGTCCCACTGCTGCTCCGCTTGTGGCTCTGGGGGGCTCTTCACCCCTCTCCCCCTCCCCTACCCAAACACTCCTCTGCCTCCTGGGGGGAGGGGGAAGGTGCTGCCTGTCTCCTGCAGCAGCTCTGATTGGCTGCCCTTCCCCAGGAGGTGGGGCAGTGGGTATTTCTGATGGAGCAACAGTGACACCTGGTGGCCAGCCTGGGTAATGTTTCCCTCATTAGCACAGCAGTGACATCCAGTGGCGAATTAGGGTAATGCACAGAGTGTATTTTGTAAGTGGAACAGCAGTGACTGTGCATTGCATGTTACTGCTGCTTCATTAAGTAATAAAATCTGAATATAGATCTGGGCACTGGGAGCCAGGACTCCTGGTTGCTATTGTGAGCTCAATGTCTATAGCTGTTGTGCAATCTTGATCAAGCCTCTTATTTTCTTTGTGTTGCACTTTCCCCCTGTGAAAGGGGGAATCCTGCTCCTTTGAGGTCTGTGGCACAAATCATGGTTTTACAAAAGCTAGATCGTGCCAAACCAACCCAATCTCCTTCTTTGAGAAGGTAACAGATCTTTTAGACAAAGGAAACGCAGTGGATCTAATTTACCTCGATTTCAGTAAGGTTGATACGGTTCCACATGGGGAATTATTAGCTAAATTGGAAAAGATGGGGGTCAATATGAAAATTGAAAGGTGGATAAGGAACTGGTTAAAGGGGAGACTACAGTGGGTGGTACTGAAAGGTGAACTGTCAGGCTGGAGGGAGGTTACTAGTTGAGTTCCTCAGGGATTGGTTTTGGGACCAATCTTATTTAATCTTTTTATTACTGACCTTGGCACAAAAAGTGGGAATGTGCTAATAAAGTTTGCGGATGACACAAAGCTGGGGAGGTATTGCTAATACAGAGAGGGACCGGGATATCCTACAATCTGGTCCTGAAGCCTTTCCCCCCAGCCCCCAGCTCATCACTAGCTGTCAGGGAGAGCTCATTTAGACTTTGCTGACAAATCATCATTTGAAATGATTAGGTTGGCCAACATCACCGACATGCATGCCCTGACATTGTCATAAAAACAACAGCTGTATAAGGAAGCTAGTCTATGTTCATACTTTTCAAATCTATGATACTTTTTCAGATACACGTATTTTATGATACACTTTACATGCTTTTAAAGTGTGTATTAATGTTTCAATTCAAATTTCCAAACAATCACTAAATTGGGAACACTGTATGTAACTAGTTCACAAAACTGGGGCAGGGGGAAGGGAGAGTGTTGGGGAAATTCATGGTGGGGGTGTAGGGAAATCCCTGCCGTAACATTATTTTCAGATCTAAAGAATCCCATGGCATGTATCTTCTTTGTTCCCTCCTGTGAATTAACACTGGAAGACATGATAGAGTAGGTGCCTTTTCCATTGCCATTGCTAATTGCTTACCTCTGTTCAAAATCAAAGTAACGATCACACTGACTCACAAGCAGCGAGCAGCGGCACCGGAGGCAGCAAACAGGGCGGCTAACAGGGGAGTTTGCAGGGGGAGGTCAAGGGGGGACAGGAGGGCGTGGTGTGTTATGTGCTCTGTGTCCCCAGGTGCTGTGGGCAGAGACTGCAGCAGCCATGAGCCAGACAGCAGCAGACAGAATGCAGATGGCTGCATGTGGAAGCTGTGGTATGTATATAGTCCTAGCAGGGGAGCTGGAACAAAGGTATGTTTGTATGAAGTGTCGCCTTATAGTGTTACTGGAGGAAAAGATTAAGGGGCTGGAGATGCAGGTAGATACCCTGGTGGAGTTTAGGCGGGGGTTTGAGCAGCTGATGGAGGACAGGCAAGGCGGGGCTGAAGGGGAATGCTCTAGGGTGCAGGAGGAGGTAGAAGTAGACGACAGTGAAAGGGGAATGGAAGGGGGAGAACAAGGGAATTGGAAGAATGTGACTGTGAGAAGCAGGCCAAAGAAAAGGAGGGCCAGTGAGGGGGGAATAGAACTCAGGAACAGGTTTGGGTGTTTGGATAACGAGGTGGAGGGGCAGCAGGTGGTGACGGAAGGTGGGAGGGTGAGGAAGAAGAGAAGAGCGGCTAGTCCATTAGAGAGAGGGGAGGTGTTGATGGAGACAGCACAAGACCTGGGCCCCCAGAGGATAGAGGAAGGCACAAGGGGGAGCATAAGAGAAGATAGGAACAGACACAGGTCAAGACTAGAGGGATCAGAGACTAGATTACTAGATCGCACTGTTGACAGGCGACGGCAGGTATATGTAATTGGAGACTCTTTACTAAGGAGATTGGACAGGCCTGTGACCAGGGCGGACCCGGAGAACAGAAGGATGTGCTGTCTACCGGGCACAAAGATACGCGATGTGGACCTGCGGTTGAAAAGGATCCTAAAAGGAGCAGGTAAGAACCCCTTGATAATCCTTCATGTGGGAACGAATGACTCGGCTAGGTTCTCGTTAGAGAGAATCAATGGAGATTATGCCAGGCTGGGGAAGACGCTTAAGGAGATAGAGGCTCAGATTATCTTTAGTGGGATTCTGCCTGTTCCTAGGGAAGGGCAGCAAAGGGCTGATAGGATTGTGAGAATAATAGTTGGCTAAGGGAGTGGTGCTATAAAGAGGGCTTTGGGATGTATGGCCACTGGGAGGCTTTCGGGGACAGACAGCTGTTCTCGCGGGATGGACTTCACCTGAGTAGGGAAGGAAATAGACTTCTGGGAGGGAGGCTGGCTCATCTTATCAAAAGAGCTTTAAACTAGGAAGTATGGGGAGACGGTTGGGAGATGTACAGTTAATCTCCACGCCAGATTCCAACATTGAAATGGTGAGTGAGATAAGAGGAGATATAGCCGGGGAGATGAGATTGGACATAAGAAGGATAGGGGGGAAGGACACAAAGAGGCCTGTAACATATAGTGTTACTAATGGGAGACAGGCTAAACAACATACATTAGGGTGCTTATACACCAATGCGAGAAGCCTAGGTAATAAAATGGAGGAGTTGGAGCTCTTGGTCCGAGAATTGCAACCGGATATCGTAGGAATAACTGAAACGTGGTGGAACGGCAGTCATGACTGGAATACAGGTATGGAGGGGTATGCGCTGTTTAGGAAAGACCGGAACAAAGGTAAGGGTGAGGGGGTGGCATTGTATGTCAATAATGAGATAAGCTGTAAAGAAATAATAGTTGATGGAATAGATAAGACGGAGTCTGTCTGGGCAATACTCACAGTGGGTAAAAGGACTACTAGAGCCTCTCCGGGGATAGTGCTTGGGGTGTGCTATAGATCGCCGGGATCGACCCAGGATATGGATAAAGAACTATTTAATGTGTTTAGAGAAGTAAATACTAATAGGAACTGTGTAATTATGGGGGGACTTTAACTTCCCGGATATAGATTGGGGAACAAACGCTAGTAGCAATAATAGGGCTCAGATGTTCCTAGATGTGCTTGCTGATCATTTCCTTCATCAAGTGGTAGCCGAACCGACGAGGGGGGAGGCCATTTTAGATTTGATTTTGGTGACTAGTGAGGACCTCGTTGAGGAAGTGGTAGTAGGGGACAACTTGGGCTCCAGTGATCATGAGCTAATCCGGTTTAAACTAAACGGAAGGAGTAACAGAATTAAATCAAAGACTAGGGTTTATAATTTTAAAAAGGCCAATTTTAACAAACTAAGGGGACTGGTAAGGGAAGTGGATTGGGCAAACATATTAATAAATCTTAAGGCAGATAAAGCCTGGGATTACTTTAAGTTAAAGATGCATGAGCTGTCAGAGGCCTGTATCCCAAAAAAGGGAAAAAGATTACTAAGCAAGAGATTTAGACCGAGCTGGATGAGCGACCGTCTCAAAGGGGCGATTAGGAAAAAACAGAAAGCGTACAAAGAGTGGAAGAGGGGAGGGATCAGTAAGGAAACTTACCTTAGTGAAGTCAGAGCATGTAGAGATAGAGTGAGAAAGGCCAAAAGCCGTGTAGAGTTGGACCTTGCGAGGGGAATTAAAAGCAATAGTAAGAGGTTTTACAGCCATATAAATAGGAAGAAAGCAAAGAAGGAAGAAGTAGGACCGCTGAAGACTATAGCCAGAGAGGAGATTAAAGATAATCTAGGCATGGCACAATATCTCAACGAATATTTTGCATCGGTGTTTAATGAGGCCAATGAAGGTATTAGGGATACTAGCACCGTGACAGAGGGGCAAACAGAATGGGGGATTACCGTATCCGAGGTAGTAACAAAGCTCGAACGCCTTAATGGGGCTAAGTCGGGAGGACCGGACGATCTTCATCCGAGAATATTCAAGGAATTGGCGCGGGAAATAGCAGGCCCATTAGCGATAATATTTAATGAATCTGTAAACTCGGGGGTGGTTCCATTAGACTGGAGAATAGCTAATGTGGTTCCTATTTTCAAGAAAGGGAAAAAAAGTGATCCAGGTAACTACAGGCCTGTTAGTTTAACATCTGTAGTGTGCAAGGTGCTAGAGAAAATTCTGAAAGAGAAACTAGTTGAGGACCTTGAGGTTAATGGCAAGTGCGATAAATTACAACATGGTTTTACGAAGGGCAGATCGTGCCAAACGAATCTGATCTCCTTCTTTGAGAAAGTAACGGACTTATTAGATAAGGGAAATGCGGTGGACCTAATATACCTGGATTTCAGTAAAGCGTTTGATACTGTACCCCATGAGGAATTATTGGTTAAGCTGGAAAAGATGGGGATCGATATGAAAATCCAGAGGTGGATAAGGAATTGGTTAATGGGGAGAATGCAGCGGGTCGTATTGAAGGGTGAACTGTCAGGTTGGAGGGAGGTTACCAGTGGAGTTCCTCAGGGTTCTGTTTTGGGACCCATTTTATTTAATCTATTTATAACTGACCTCGGAACCGATTGCAGGAGTGGGCTGATAAAGTTTGCGGATGATACGAAGGTGGGAGGCGTTGCCAATTCGGAGGAGGATAGGGATATTCTGCAGGGAGACTTGAATGAGCTTGTGAATTGGAGTATCAGAAATAGGATGAAATTTAATAGTGAAAAGTGTAAGGTGATGCATTTAGGGATGACTAACAACAATTTTAGTTACAAGATGGGGACGCATTGGTTAGAAGTAACGGAAGAGGAGAAGGACCTAGGGGTTCTTGTAGACCGGAGGATGACTATGAGTCGACAATGTGACGTGGGGGTGAAAAAAGCCAATGCTGTCTTGGGATGCATTAGGCGAGGTATATCTAGTAGGGATAAGGAGGTGCTGCTTCCGTTGTATAAGGCGCTGGTGAGACCTCATTTGGAGTACTGTGTGCAGTTCTGGTCTCCCATGTTTAAAAAAGATGAACTCAAACTGGAACGGGTGCAGAGAAGGGCCACTAGGATGATCAGAGGAATGGAAAACCTGTCGTATGAAAGGAGACTCGAGGAGCTCAGGTTGTTTAGTCTGACAAAACGAAGGCTGAGGGGGGATATGATTGCTCTCTTTAAATATATCAGAGGGATAAACCAGGGAGGGAGAGGAATTATTCCAGCTTAGTACTAATGTGGACACGAGAACGAATGGATATAAACTGGCAGTGGGGAAGTTTAGGCCTGAAATTAGACGAAGGTTTCTGACCGTCAGAGGGGTGAAATATTGGAACGGCCTTCCGAGGGAAACGGTGGGGGCGACAGACCTGTCTGGTTTTAAGATTAAAATAGATAAGTTTATGGAGGGAATGGTTTAATGGTAAAACACATTAGCTGAGGAATACCGAGCAATAGCAGGTAAATAGTATAATGGCTAACAAGGGTCAGGCTGGAGACTCTTGCCTACATGCTCGGGGTCTTACTGATCGCCATATTTGGGGTCGGGAAGGAATTTTCCTCCAGGGTAGATTGGCTGAGGCCCTGGAGGTTTTTCGCCTTCCTCCGCAGCATGGGGCAGGGATCGCTAGCAGGAGGGTTCTCTGCCAATTAAAGTCACCAAGACACAGGATTTGGGGACTTCATCAGCAGGGTCAAGGGAAGGGTGGGGACCGTTTTGTGGCCTGCGGCATGCAGGGGGTCAGACCAGATGATCATAATGGTCCCTTCTGACCTTAAAGTCTATGAGTCTATGAGTCTAAGTATTTATTTGATCAACATGAAAAGAACAGAACTTCTTTGTAAGACTCTGATTAAATACATCTTGTTGAACAAAACCATCATTCTAACAGGTCTGGTCGTTTAGCATGAATTTGTTTACTCTTGATTTAAGTATTTTTAAATGTACTATGGGAGAGAGGAGAATTGCATCTTTGTCTGACGGGTTCTTTTTCTATTGCTATTTGCCTTGGTAAAGCTAGAAGTTTCCTTAAAAAAGCAAACCAGCCACCAACAAGGGTGTTCTTCATGCATTCACTGACAAGGATTTGACTGTGTTTCTCTCTTGGAAAGTAAGACCTAATACGATCTCATTATAATGCATCTATACTGTGGGAGTACCCACCGGCCCTGCTCATGACTGCATCGTGGGGTCTACAATCTGTAAGGCACAGGAACTAGTTGTTGGAGTCTATCCACTCCTGAAAACTCTGACACATAAATCATCCCATCTCAGGCAACTGGTCCCTCTGTCTGAAGTCTCACATGACTGAGGCTTTGCAGGTTCATGTTCTTATTCCCCAGCTCTGTGTGCTGGGATAGTGCTAAACCCATGGCCGGGACTCAACAAGTAGTAATCATTTACACACTGTTTGTAGGCCTAGGTTGACAGGATGTTTCTGTCACTTGAGACGCTGTTAGTTGGATTTGAATCTAGAATGATCCTGCCTCAGGAGAACAGATTGTCCAAACAGACCATGCCCAGAGTGCAACTACAGTTGGGTTAGTCTGCCTGCCCATCTACCTCTTATTTCGGTTCTCGCCATAGTTCCCAGTACTGCCCAATGAAAGTAGTGTATTTGGGAATTACATGTAGTAGCAGACAATGATGAGTAATGGTCAATATTGTGATACATCTCTCCAGGAACATACTGCCTTCCAGAGGTTTCACATCATAATCTCAGCACTCCTGGGGTCGTTCATAAAGTACAAAATATTTGGAAGAATCTGTGCTTCAGGTATCCCCAGACACTGTAGATCAGTCTTTACTAATAATCTCTTCATAACATTATTCTTTCATGCATAAACTTTTAAAGATACAGGGCAAAATCCTGGGTCCATTGAAGTCAAAACTCCTATTGACTTCATTAAAATCAGGATTTCACCCACAAAGCTTTTTGAATTGTGACACACAATATTCCACTGGCTATTACCGACATGTGACTTAGAACCAGTTTTCTGAACTCAACATAAAAAATAATCTGAAATGTTGAGTTCTCCACTAAAAAATTTTCTGCATAAATTTATGTTTCCTTTTGGGTCCAAAGTGAATGTTCTGTATAGTTATTGGTAAATAATGGTGAAGTCCAGCCAGATAGCATTTTAGGTAATAGCTTATTGACTAGGTGACTCGATTAATTTGAATGGCAAGAATTAATTAACAAGCTTGCATGCCATTCAATTGTGAGACCCATTGTGCTTGAAATATTTAACAACTGGCTGTATATTATGATGTTTCCTTCTGAAAGCTAAAACTTCCTAAGAGAGGGAAACGTTTGCAAAACCTTTCCTTGCATCATTGAAAAATTGTTCATCTGTATAGTCCCATTCAAGGGAGGGATTATGCCCTGCAATGAAACATCACAATCATTCTATTGTCATTTTATCCCCTAATCAGTAACCTACTAAATAACCTATCGTGTGGCTGGACTTCATCATTTAACAACTCTCTGTGGGCTTCTCTACGCTGTGCATTCGTTTGCCTACACGGGTGTATATTCAGTGCACACTGGGGTGTCACTTCCTAGCTGGTTCATGTGGACTCTGCTGCCGCACATTAGAAGTTCTTCATTGTCCCATTTCAAACAGTACAACATTAATGCAGAGTAGGGGATTTCCACTGCGCAGCAGTCCATGCGGGCCAGTTAGTGCATAATAATGCAGCGCACACTAGAATTTACATCCCTCGAGTGAGGATTAATGCCCAGTATAGACAAGCTTTACGGTAGGTTATTGTACATGAATGGAGCTACTTTGATGAGCAGTTATCTGTGTGAATAAAGGATTTACAATCTGTTCCTCTGGAGAGATTACAGTCTTCAGAAAACTGGACCCTAGAAAGAAATGTAATGCATTAGATTTAGAGCTGCATATATATCTAGATTTTGCTTGTGCGGCTGAGGTTGTTACTTTTAACGCTCGTGAAAATAGACTCCTTTGTATTAATTACAGTCACATACCGCCTGCACGGTGTATGGAGTGGTCCTCCTCATGACACTCTGCCAATGCGTCTCAGTCCTTGCTTGCTACACATTTGCTGTTCCACAGAATAAGCTTCATTTGAGCAGTGAACCTTGACGTTGCCGAAGTGTGTGGAGATTGCATGATGTGAGCAAATGTCCATTATATTATTGGCCTCACATGCAGCTACCTGGTATAAACTTCCCCCTTAAACACACTTTCCCAGTTCCCCAAAACTCAGGGTGACTGTAGGGCCATTTATCTGTGCCAGAGTTCACAGTCCTCAAAGACTTATGCTAACTGCTTCAGTGAATGTCTTACAGGAGACAGGCTTGTAGGGTCCTTTGCGTTACTACTTAGTAAAATAAAATGCGAATGCTAGCTCTGTGGGGTGCACTTTGTGCCAGGAGATATAGTAAACAGTTTACCATCATAAGTCTTTCCCATCTTCCTCCCACGGCCCAGGAAAATAAATCTTTTTCAAAGTCCTAATGTTTAAAGTTTTCCCACTCTTAGCCCTCTGTTCTTCCAGAGCAGTATAAAGAGGTGTTACTGCAGGTGTGAATGTAACTTATACCCACTTTATGGTCACTTTACACTGCCAGAGTGGTGGAGAGGAGGATCAGGCCCATTCTATAGTTCAGTAAGCTGCTTTCTTTGTCCAATTGTATTAGGGTGACCATACGTCCTGTTTTGGCCAGGACAGTCCCTTTTATAAGCCCTGTCCCAGCTGTCCCGACTTTTTTGGCAAAATTGTGCATTTGTCCCGTTTGCTCTTGCCAACTGATCATCAGATAATGCAGCGGTGTAATCAGGAAGGCCAAAGCACAACTGGAGTTGCAGCTAGCAAGGGATGTGAAGGGTAACAAGAAGGGTTTCTAGAGGTATGTTAGCAACAAGATGAAGATCTGGAAAGTGTGGGACCCTTACTTAATCGGGGAGACAACCTAGTGACAGAGGATGTGGAAAAAGCTGAAGTACTCAATGCTTTTTTTGCTTCGGTCTTCACAGACAAGGTCAGCTCCCAGACTGCTGCACTGGGCAACACAGCATGGGGAGGAGGTGAGCAGCCCTCGGTGGTGAAAGAACAGGTTAAGGACTATTTAGAAAAGCTGGGCATACGCAAGTCCCTGGGGACGGATCTAATGCATATGAGGGTGCTGAGCTTTTGATACGATCTTGCCAGCAAGTTAAAAATTTCTGATTTAATGAATGGTCTATAAGGTGGATAGAAAGCTGGCTAGATCGTCAGGCTCAATGGGTAGTGATCAATGGCTTGATGTCTAGGTGGCAGCCGGTATCAAGCGGAGTGCCCCAGGCGTCTGTCCTGGGGCTGGTTTTGTTCAATATCTTTATTAATTATCTGGATGATGGGATTAATTGCACCCTCAGCAAGTTCACAGACGATACTAAGCTGTGGGAAGAGGTAGATACGCTGGAGGGTAGGGATAAGGTCAAGAGTGACCTAGACAAATTGGAGGATTGAGACAAAAGAAATTTGATGAGGCTCAACAAAGACAACTGCAGAATCCTGCACTTAGGAAGGAAGAATCCCATTTACTGTTACAGGCTGGGGACCGACTGGCTAAGTGGCAGATCTGCAGAAAACGACCTGGGGATTACAGTGGATGAGAAGCTGGATATGAGTCAGCCGTGTGCCCTCGTTGCCAAGAAGGCCAAAGACATATTGGGCTACATTACTAGGAGCATTGCCAGCAGATCAAGGGAAGTGATTATTCCCCTCTATTCAGCACTGGTGAGGCCACATCTGGAGTATTGCATCCAGTTTTGGGCCCTCCACTACAGAAAGGATGTGGACAAATTGGAGAGAGTCCAGCAGAGAGCAACAAAAATGATGAGGGGGCTGGGGCACATCACTTGCGAGGAGAGGCTGAGGGAACTAAGGTTATTTAGTCTGCAGAGGAGAAGAATGAGGGGGGATTTGATAGCTGCTTTCAACTACCTGAAGGGGGGATCCAAAGAAGATGGAGCTTGGCTGCTCTCAGTGGTGACAGATGACAGAACAAGGAGTAATGGTCTCAAGTTGCAGTGGGGGAGGTCTAGGTTGGATATTAGGAAACACTATTTCACTAGGAGGGTGGTGAAGCACTGGAATGGGTTACCTAGGGAGGTGGTGAAATCTCCATCCTTAGAGGTTTTTAAGGCCCGGCTTGACAAAGCCCTGGCTGGGATGATTTAGTTGGTGTTGGCTCTGCTTTGAGCAGGGGGTTGGACTAGATACCTCCTGAGGTCCCTCCCAACTCTAATTATCTATGATTCTATGATCTGCTCGAACCCACTTTGAAACTCAACCATAGTTTCTGTGATGAAATGGGAATGTTCTTAATGTTTTGTCTGAATACTCTGTGGATGCCTCTGTTTCCCCTATGCATTTCTTAAGTATCTAGTGGGATAACGGTGTGTGATTGTTGCAGAACCTTAGAGGGCAGTTGTGATGCTGTCTGCACAGAGAATAGCCGACACCCTGTCTCTTGGCAACTGATGGCCTGGGCTGCTCCTCTGCAAAGGTGCCAACTGAAGGTGTTGGAGAACAAAGAGATCAGGTGGCCTCCTGGACCAGGAAGGAGACAAACGCAAGAGGAGAGGCTGGAGAGTTTCAGTTTGGAGCTGGCTGGGGAAATGGAGGGGGGCCAGATGGGGCTCTGGCCTCCCTGGCCCCAAGATGGACCTGAATAAGGGGTTCTGTTCTCTGTACCTACAAGCTCTGTTTTAGACCGTGTTCCTGTCATCTAATAAACCTTCTGTTTTATTGGCTGGCTGAGAGTCACGTCTAACTGTGGAGTTGGGGTACAGGGCCCACTGGCTTCCCCAGGAGCCCCACCTGTGTGGAATCAGTGCGGGAAGTGCACGGTGTGGAAGGGGAGGCTGAATGCTCCGAGGTCAGACCCAGGACAGTCGAAGCTGTGGAAGCTTCTTGCCCTGGAGACAGTCTGCTCAGAGAGAGGAGGCTCCCCCAGAGTCCTGACTGGCTTCGTAGGGAGCATTTCCAGAGCATCGCCCGGAGACTCCATGACAGCCTCAATCTCCCCATGTGTTACTCAAGTATCTAGGTGGTTGTGTTACCTCAGTATCTGACATTCCTGCATGTACCCCAGAACTTGACAGTACTGCAGTAATCGATTTTGTATGTTCAGCCACTGCCAGCTGAAAACCAAACATCCCATAGCTAGGAAAATCTTAGGCCTTTGTGAGGCCAAGTCAGACAGCTGTGTACTTGCAGTTTATTATTCAGAACAGGATGGGACAGCAAGTTATGGAAGAGAGTGAGTGGATAATGACCTTGGTTTTAGGTGCCCTTGACATGTTCTTATGGCTAGAAATACTAGAAATGTTTCGAGATAATGAGTAGTTTGTTGAAATTAGGGGAACTGGTGACCCAGTAGAGGTTATTATGCTGACCCACTAGGTGTCACTATAGGTTGTGTTGTGTTACAATTAGCTATAAAAGATTAGGTAAAAGTAAACACCTCAGAGTAGTCCGAGGGATCTTTCCTTCAGGCAAGGAGCTGACATCTAAACTCCCCTTCAGCTGGATGGAAAGGGGGCCCCTGGAAGCCAGGGTGGTGACCACTAGAAACCAGGTCAGACTGTGGGTAAGTATGTCTGAAATGTCCTAAACCCATTGGATATGTGTGTGTGTGTGTGTGTGTGTGTGTACGCTTAAAATCTAATAAATAGTAGCTTTAGATGAAAGCCTGCATTTGTATCAATCATTCATCAGATGGAAGTGCTGTGTTCCCATTGATTTATTCCTGGAGAGAAACAGTTAAGTTACCACTGCTTTGGGTTCTGGGAAACCCCGGGTAACAGTGAGACAAGGGTGTGTGATTGTTGCAAAGACCCCAGAGGGCAGGTGTGACTGCCGTCTGGCTGCCTGGGCACAGACAGTGGCTGTCATTCTGTGTCCTAGGAACTGATGGCCAGGTTGGAGAACAAAGAGAGAGGTGTCTGAGGTTGGGCTGCAGGAAGCAAGTCAGTCTCCTGTTTTGGGACTCGGGGGAAGAGCCCAGGGCTCTGGGCTCTGGACTCCCCCAAGATGGACTTTGCTGAATGTTCCTAATTTCTGTGCTAAGAAAATCTGTTCTATGCTGTGTTCCCGAGGACTAATAAACCTCCTGTTTTACCTTCTGGCTGAGTCACTGCTGACTGCGAGTTTGGGGTGCACGGCCCCTTTGGGGCATGTGAGGCTTCCCCAGGTGTCCCATTCCAGCAGATCCACTGCAGGGAGCTCACGGTGAGAACAGGGGCTGAATGCTCCGAGTCAGACCCAGGAGATGCTGAAGCCAAGGAGGCTTGTCCTAGCGAGAGTGTGCCCTGAAGGGTGTCACACGGCAAGAGGGGCCTGTCTGAACTTCATTCGAAGTGGCTCCAGAGCACCCAGCCTGTGCTCTCCGTTACAGTTTCCACCTGCATCTCCAAGCCTCGGACCTTCTCTTCCATCAGATCTGTCAAGCAGCACTTAGTACAGACAAGCTCTTTTCAGGTTATCGCTCTAGCATCATAAACATCCCATAGCTCCCATATCCGGTCATCTTCATTGTCTCTCCCATGGCTTCAGTCTCTGCCGCTGCTGCCTCCGTACCTGTCATAGCCTTCCTGCCCAAATTCTCACTGCCCCTAAAGACCAGGGGCTTCTTCCTCCTTCTCCTTCACCAGAACTGCCACTCAAACTCCCCTGTTTACAGTTCTGTTTGTCACACTTGTGCTGCTGGCTGACGGTTTGGCTGCCTTTATAATTCCCCTAACCAGGGCTCTGCTTCTCTCACAGCACACTGCCCTCTACCAGCCTCTACAAACTGAACAAGGGAAAACAAAGAACACACACACAAAACCCTGCTGGGTTTAACACGGCCCACAGCTCCATCAGCTTTACTCATGGCTCCACCCGTAACCCCCATAACCAGACAAGCTCCCGATGCCAGGTCCTCCTGAGGATCCCACGAGGGTGTGCTCAGAGTGAGAGGTGAGAGTTGCCCCCCAAATGTCACCACCGCTGGAGCAGGATAGATCACTGCTCTAGAGCCACCAAACCCTGTAGAATAGGTGTCGAAGCAGCTAACACATGGCTGTGGGTACTCCCTGCCCCACAGGGTGGGCAGCAGGACCGCTCTCTGCGATGGAGGTACACCCGAAACACGTGCTAGGGAGTCGAGTACCCAGTAGGCACAAGGGAAAATGGATTAAGAGATTCAAAGCTGGAATATTATTGTGATGTGACCCATGTAGGCCCCAAGACACAGAGACAGAGGGAGCAGAGCGATGACGACCCGGTCATCTAGTTCCTGGCTTCTTCTCTGCTCACATTTCCTCTTCTGAATCCTCTCGCTCCATTCACCCTTTGCCTGCCTCCGAACCAGCCGCCGGGATCTCTTCTCATCTTCCTCCATGAAGTCACCAAGCAACCTCCCTGTTCCGCTGGGCTGTGCCCATGAAGTGCATTTCACCTGCAAAGTCTGCCTTGTGACCTTTCCTAGGGATCCCCACTGCTTGGAGCCTGTGCATCATCCTCATCCCGTCACCTCTTGTCTCCATGCACGCTGCTTCCTGAGCCTGCAACCAGCAACTCCCAACTCCCCATCCAGCTTCAGACACTAATACTATCAACTCAATAATACTGATAGACTGTGTGTGTGTGTGTGTGTGTGTGTGTGTGTGTGTGTGTGTGTGTGTGTGTGTGTGTGTGCGGTCCCCTTTCAGATGGAGAAATGCCTAAATCTTTAGCTTCCTTAGCAAATCATAGCCAGACATCCTCCGCTGAACACCGCAACACTGTTACACTCCGGCGGAGAAGATGAAAGCTGAGCTCTTTAGTTTTATGAAACAGTTGAAGTTAAATCCTCAGTCGCTGGAAATACGTCTGTGTCCACTGAAGCCAGATGAACAGCTGTTGAGTTTTTTAAAATACCCAGTTCAGTCTTGGCTAGAATCAAGGTACTTTGGGGCTGAGATTTTCAAAGCTATTGCAGAGATGTGAATATCCCAGTGCCCTCAAAATTAATGTACATACGGCATCCAAATCCCTTTGAAATTAAACTCTTCACTTACAAAGCCTGTGTTCACCAATGCCTGCTACTGGGTAACCCCAAAATAATTCTTTTAGGAGAAGAACCCTGGGAGTTTGCTAAGAACTGGAAAAGATCTCTGTGGGATTCAGCCCGAAATTTCAACTATGAAACAGCACATTTTGATAGTTGTAACGTGAAGGAGTCGAATCAGACTTACCCAGTTCACTCAGGAGAAGACACGAAGGGAAGTTGTTAGAAAAGCCCTGAGCTGCTTGTGCTTTTATATGGTGTCTTACAGCACGTGGAGGGTCTGAAGCAACTTTGTATATGATGTCCACACTAGTTACCAACCACAGTTCATTAACAGGTAACTCCTCCAGCTGATGTCCTTGTTTACTCATTGTTTATATGGGTCTTTTCTCAGCCTCTCCTAACATGACAGGTAAGTTACACCCTGCAGGGTCCTTTCATTTAAAAACATTACGGGCCAAATTCAGGCCTGGTGTCATTCCACAGACCTCAGTGGAGATGAGTGGGGCTGGCCGGAATGCAAGAATTCATTTTCAAAAAAAATTCAAGAGTTCAGCATTTTGTTTAATTTCTTATCAGAACAAAACTGAGACTTAATCTTTTTCACACACAAAAACAAACCAGAGAGCGACACACCGAGTCCCCATAGCAGCCAACAGACGGATCACTACACCGCTCCTCTGGGATCTTGGAGGTCCATGAGTCAGGCAGAACAGGACCTTGGACCTGTGACTCCCACATGTCAGGTGGGTTCCCTAAGCACTGGGCTACTGTGCGGGGAGGGAGTGTCTCTCTCTGTGACCAGAAACCCCATCCTGGAGCTGAGAGCCCTGGCTGATCATGTTTAAACTGATCTATTTCTCTAAAAAGTTTTGGTTTTGATGAATTATTATTTTTCATCAAAAAACCTACGGCTGCTGCAATATCCTCAGTGCGCTGTAATGGTGGAATTCTCCCTTGTGACTCCCCAGAAGGAGAGAGCCTTGATTCTGTGAGCTCAGCACCTCCGCCCCAATGGGTCTGAGCCACCTCCCATTGAAATCAAAGAGAGTCATCCCATTGAATTGGCTGGACTTTCTATCAGGACCTACAGCTTCAAATTCACCCCAGAGAGAGTGGACGTTGCAAGTTCCGTGCACCATTTAAACCTTCAAAGTAGGCTTTAAGTGCAACTTAGCTGGAGCATCGGCCTTTGTGCTGACCCTCAGCCCAGTTACAAATATCGTCCTATGGTGATTAGAAATTCAAGCCTCATCCAGACTCCAGTTATGTCTCAAATGCACTGGGACCGGGGATCAGGGAGATCATCAGGGCAGAAGCTCAGATCGCTGCCCATTGCAGGGTTTCTCCTACGTGAGATGAAGGACAGCAGTGGGTAGAAGGACGCAGGGCAGGTTTGTATAAAGGGTTTGAGTTAATCCCTTGATTCTGTTCTGCCTCAGCTCCATCCACAAGCAGCCAAATAAGCTATGGTGTGTTGAGAAAACGCAGCTGACAAAGGGCAGAAGTACTTGAGAGATGGAGATCAGGTGTTTTTGGCCCAGGTGGAGACGGCTGTGGGGTGAGATTAGATTAGTTCAGTAACTGACCATTTTTAGGTCCTGCTGAGAGAATTTTTCCTTGGAGAAATGTTTCCTCTCATACTGGAATCATTTTTAAAGTGTAGCCCACACACCAAACAGGGCTTCCTCTCACCAGGGAAGGGAGAAGAGCATTTTTCAGAGAAAAATTTAAGGCCCAGCGCAGTCCATGGAGCCAGGCCCACTTACACCAGTTAAGGATCAAACCCTCACATATATAAAAACAATGAATAAAAATAGGAAACTAAAAGCTACTTTTGAAAGTAAATCAAATAGCCCTAAAATCTGAGGTAACGTTATGAATTGGTATCGGGATGGACATGAGAGACTTTGACATGTTGTGAGAAAAATAACTATTATTAAAAACAAACTAACAAAACCCTGGGACATCTAATTCCAGTAACAATCGATTGATATTGAAATAAGACAGCACTCCGTAGGTACAGCACTTCCAGGAGTGTTTGTGACGTGCTTTGAAATCCTCCTTTCTGAGGAAGCCTCAGGACACTCATCTGTTTCTGTTCATCCTTGTTTTGTATGCAAAGGAGCAGAGACCTTTGGAGGTGCAGGTCACACAGGAAGTCAGGGCAGAGTCACAAATAGAACCCAGGAGTCCTGATGCTTCATACAACATGGTAACCACCAGTCGTGACCCCTCTTACACTGTGGGTACGTCTTCACTACCCGCCATATCGGCGGGTAGCAATCAATTTATCTGGGATCGATATATCGCATCTCGTTAAGACGCGATATATCGATCCCGACTCCAGAACTCCACCAGAGCGAGTGGCGGTAGCGCAGTCAATGGGGGAGCCGCGGCCGTTGATTCCGCGCCGTCTGGACCCCAGGTAATTCGATCCAAGATACTTTGACTTCAGCTACGCTATTCGCATAGCTGAAGTTGTGTATCTTGGATTGATTCCCCCCCCTCCAGTGTAGACCAGCCCTGTGTGACAAGACAGCATTAGTAACAGATCTTGTTAAATAATATTTAATGTGGCTTCCAAATATGTGACCAACAGGACAGTAATTGTTGTAGAGACTTATTCATATTTTTTTCTGAGCTTCTGGTTGAATCGTCTTCTGATCTAAACTTACCCTTTGACACACTAGTCAATGTGGGGATCTACTTTAACTCTGAGCCTTCTTTGTGCATGAAGATAACGACTCTCCATAGGAATGAGCAGGGTGTAAATTTCAAGCTTGTTTGTAGGTGGTGTAGGATTGTAAATCTCAACAGATCATTAAAGAATCAAAAACTACATTATAAGACCCTTACATCAGGGGCAGTGAAGCCAATGTGTTCTGTGGCCAGGCGTCATTGCCAAGGGGCCAGAGGCAGTGGATGGGGAGAACTGGGGTGTGAAAGATGGGGATGCTCAAAAATTACTTAAAAAAAAAAAACAAGGCAATTCCACAGCCCCAAATCTTTGTTAGCACCACATTAAAGTTCCCCAGAGCTACCCTCTGCCCTTCCAGAATGCGGAGAGCGGCTAAATTTTGACCTTTGAAATCCAGGAAGTAAAGAGCTAAGATCCACACCACCCGTGCAACACAACCTTTACTCTGCCCTATTTGAATGATGCCCCAGTGCACCAATGACACACAGACTAGCACTCTGCCCTTACAGATGCCTCAGATCACCCTGGGAAAGGAGCACAGGAGCATGTAGGACAAAGCCCTTGGTCTCCACAAGAGGGTGCGCTCATTGGAAGGCTACGACAATTGAGGAGGAATCTGAGGACATCTCTTAGGTCTGGGATGCTCTCAGCAGAGCACAGAATAGAGCTGAAAAAGCCCAACGGCCCCACAATTCATGCCCCTAGGAACGTTCCCCTCCCCCTAACAAACAAGAGCTTATGGACCTGGTGCTCTGGGAACCACAGAGTGGGCAGAAGAACCAGCAGAGTGGGTACCGCTGTTGGGCAGTGTAGAAAAGGAAAATGGGACCCTTCGCCTCGTACTGACCCCAAAATTCAGTAGGTAATAGGGGAACATTTCCCCCACCCTCCAAGGGGAGGAATGCTGGGGAGCATGGCTCATACCAGATATTATTCCAAGCTGGATGGGCCAGCAGGGGGCTGGCAGGTGCCCTCAGGAAAACGGAGCGCAAGTCTCCCACACCCTGTTTCTGCAGCCTGCTGCTTGTCGGGTGCTCAGCACTGCAGGTGTTTCACTGGAGCACCCAGCACTTTGCTGATGGTATAGTGGGTTGTAAGGTGGCACTTGGATGTGAAGAAAAACAGCAGAAGAGCCTGACCAGAGGCTCTGAGCAGCCAAAGCCACAGGCTAGAGCTAAACAAATCAATGTAAATTCCGTGTGACAGAAATAACATCCCTGGGAGAGACGTTCACCCAGGAAGGGGGACAGGTAGCTCACAGCATGGCTGTGCCCATCAACAACACGCCTGGCTCAGCAGCGGGGGCAGGGTACAAAGACGCTTGGCATGGCGCTGAGTTAGCACATGTCTGGATAAGGCAGGGAGGGGGAGGGGAGGAATGGGGCAGGAGATTTCACCTGATGGAGGGAGGAGGGGGCAGCTTGGCTGTTTGCCAGGGGGTGGCTGGGCCTTTCCGGGGTGGATATGGATGGCCCCGGAGAGACAAGGAGGGGAGGATGCCCAGCCATGGCCAGTGTCTGGGAACCCCTGATGTGTCACCCCAGTGGGCTCTGGCGAGGAAGGGAGAGGGGCTGGCTCTGTTTTCGGCTGCCCCTGTAGCCCATCAGGGTCTCCACAGCCCAATCACCACGTCTGCTCAGCCAGGGGTCAGTCAGCTCCGGGTGGCTTTGCACAAACCCCATCTCAGCCCAGGCTGGCGGCTGGTTGCATGGGCTGTCTGAAGGAGGGAGTCTGTGCAGGGAGACAGGGCAGCAAAGCCACACACCATGTCCCTAGGGCTGGGCTGTAGGGGGGAGCCCTGTGTAGGGATTTCCATCAAACTCTGCTCCTCTCAGCCTCAGGATGTGGGATACACCCCTTGCCCCTTTATCACTAGTGAGGTAACATTCACTGGCCCCGGGCTGGGATCAGCACCTGTGCTGGCACCTGGTGGCCAGTTAGAGTGATGCACAGAGGGTGTTTCCCTCCCGGAACATGCAAGAAAGGAAGGTATCAAATAAAACCTTGGTTAAGTTAATTGCTCAGCTGATTACCCAACTCGTCTGTCTTAGGGGTCTTTGGATATTGACTGCTTAACGAAAGGTAAGGACTCTTTGATTTGATTTTACACTTTTATTGGCTACCCTTATCAACAGCAAAGATTATAAAAGAACGCAAAGTAGCACTGGTTTATGATTGGACTGGGAGAAACTGGAAAAACTGGTCCACACGCGAACCATCCAGGTTTTAAGAATCACATAACACATCCATAACAGAAAGCAGCAAAATTCCTATTCAACAATTATCCTTTGACTTTGTTTGGAATTTTGACCAAGTCCTTAAAGCAGAAGGAAAAAACTCAAGCCCATTAGTAAATCTCTCCACTCTTACTTGACTCAACAATGCAAAACAATTCCAGGCTCATGCATAAGGGTGCCCAACCTATGGCTCGTGCAGCATTTCATAAGGTCCTGGGCCTGCTTCAATGCAATATACTAACGGCCAATTCATTAGCATTTTAGCATCACATTTACATCATTTTAGTTTACACAAGTGTGTAAATAGACAATGCTGTACATAGGCTGTTTCTAGCTAAATACATACAAAACAAGCTGACCTAAAAATATAAATCAATACAGGTGACTTTAAATCTTATTAAAATATGTAGAATCTCTCTGGCCCACACAAGGTTGTGCTTAGGTTTATATGGTCCTCCTGTGTAACAAGGTTAACATGGGTTCCCTAGGGAGATGGTGGAATCTCCTTCCTTAGAGGTTTTTAAGGCCCGGCTTGACAAAGCCCTGGCTGGGATGATTTAGTTGAGGTTGGTCCTGCTTTGAGCAGGGGGTTGGACTAGATGACCTCCTGAGGTCCCTTCCAACCCTGAGATTCTGTGATTCTATGATTTTAAGGTGGTGCACCATTGCATAAGAAAATTTGAGCCATTACTCACATGCCAATCCACCAATCCCCTTCCCAAAGGATCTGTTGCAGTTACCTCTTTTAACCAATACTCACACCAGTTATATTAGCTTAGAATATGGTAAACTGGTAAACAATCCGAACCAACTAACAAGAATGCCTATATTTTTATGACAGGCTGCATGCAGTTCAAGAGGCTTTCACACGTAGTCTTATTTTCTGTCTGTACACACCTAAAATCCCTATTCAACAATTATCCTGTGAAGGTGACTGTCTGGAATTTTGACTGAGTCCCTTAAAGCAGAAGGAAAACACTCAAGCCCATTACTTAAAATCTCCACTGTTGCTTGACTCAACAGTGGGTATTGGTCCTGCTCTGAGCAGGGGGTTGGACTAGATGACCTCCTGAGGTCCCTTCCAACCCTGATATTCTAGGTTAATGCATAAAACAACTTGAGCAATTCCTCACATGCCAATCCATCATAGTGTCCTTCCCAATGGATCTGTTGTAGTTATCCCTTTTAACCAATACTCAAACCAGTTATATTAATTCAGGATCTGATTGTGACGAACTGGGACTGTTCTTACTGTGGGCTTTGAATGCTGACAGGGGAGTGTGGCTAGGATAGTCTGCATTGGGGGATGGGAGACTGACCGACGGAGAATACCTGAGCATGTAACATGAGAACCCAGGAAGGAGTTAGAGGCCAGGTGACACCTTTGCCCGGGAAACTGAACAAAGGCTGTGGGAGGGGTTGCTGAAGGCAGAGTCTCTGGAGCTGGCTGGTGCTGTGGCTGGGAGGGAGACAGGTCTCTGACCTCCCAAGGGGGTTGTGGTGCCCTGGAACCCCAAGATGGACCTAACTGAGGGGGGTCCTGTTGTCTGTGCCTGCAAGACCTGTCTTGGACTGTATTCCTGTCGTCTAAATAAACCTTCTGCTTTACTGGCTGGCTGAGGGTCATGGTGAATTGCAGGAAGCCAGGGGTGCAGGGCCCTGAGTCCCCCATACTCCGTGACACTGATAAACACTCCTAACCACCTAAGAAGAACACATATATTTTTATGACAGGCTGCTCACGGTTCAAGAGGCTTTCACACGTAGTCTTATTTGATGTCTGTATACACCTAGAACTCGACAGGCAGTGTGCAACTATTGACTACCCTGACATCTGGTGGTGAATTGTGGCAAGTTGTGGAAAAGAACTTCAGGGGCTGATCTTGTTTGCATAGGCACACCCACCCCGCCTAGCATGAGCCCACAGCAGCCCCAAATGGTCACTTTGACTGCTGTGGGATCCCCAGTTTCTCTCTAATTGGGGCAGGAAGAATAAAGTATTGTTACACTGACTATGTGAATCAAGGACAATGGAACTGTTTATGACAGAGGGACTCGCCATCAACTAAGTAGCACTCACTAGACAAGGGACATGGGTTCCAACTTCCAGTGAAGGGGGAAGCTGGAGGTGATGGGGGGTGGTGTCTGAGGCATTGATTGCACTTCCTCCTCCATTGTGGACTATCAGATCTAATTTTAATTCTATGAGAAGTCTAGTCAGGCTGCTGAACTAAATGCACTTTGGGCCAATGGTGTATCTGCACTATGGCTCTCCTACTGTAAGCTGAAATCACTAAAGAGTTAAAATTGCTAAGAAGTGAAATCATTGAGTGATGGGGGGGGCTTGAAGATATGTTGCTGACTGGTGCAGTTTGTGTGACAGCTGGTGGAGTAGAGCAGTTTGTGGAATTGTGCTCACAGCAGAACCCCATGGAGGGGTGAGTGTGTGGTTGGCCTTGGACCATGTAAGGTGCTCCTTAACACTGCAGTGCCCCCCCCTCCCCAGGTGGGAGGTAAAACTCTGCAGATAAAATTTTGAAGTCTGGGGCTGCACTGACCAGGGACAGAGACTTTTGGGTTGTTGGAGTTTTGGGTGCTTTTTGGGTTGCTGGACCCATGAGACTTTTTGGGGTATTGGACTTTTGGGATTTTGGGTGATTTCTTGGGTTGCTGGACTTAAGACCCTGAGGGGAAAAGGATACTGCCAAACTTACTTGGGGGTCAGTCTTTTGCTCATGGTTTCTGCTATGAACCCTGTTTGTGGTGTTTTCCCAACATAATGCCGCGTTGTTTCCCTCCTTTATTAAAAGGATTTTGCTACACTCATACCCCGTGCTTGCGAGAGGGGAAGTATTGCCTCTTAGAGGCACCCAGGGGGTGGTATGTAATTGTCCCAGGTCACTGGGTGGGGGCTCGAGCTGGTTTTGCATTGTGTTATTGAAACAGAACCCCTAGATACTGAACCCGGCCCTTGTTGCTGCCAACTCAGACCGGCAGAATGGTTACACTATTTAAAAGCTACTTTACAAACTTTATCAAAACAAGGGCACAAGCTATAACTCTGGAAAAGAGAGAGAGAGAGAGAGAGAGAGAGAGAGGTGCCTAACTGAGGGTACTTAATGTCACCAGGAGTGAGGATTCCCAGGTGGCCAGCCAGAATTCCAGTCTTCTCCTTTTCTTGGCTTTCAGGAAGTGATGTGCTGAAGGAGGCAGGCCATTTTATCCCCTTTCTGCTGTGAGTTCAACTTGGTTCTTTTTCTGGGAGAAGCTGGCATGGACCAATCAAATGATGACCCATGCTTGTGATGAAGGCTGGAAATGTCCAACCAAAATGAGACTTGTTTCTTCTCCCCACCCAACCATTTCTTTTGAGTTCTTACTTGGGGATGTCAAATTCCAGTCTCTTTTGTGCAAAACTCCTGGTGTCACATCAGGTTGTGTAGGACAATTAGGCCATAGCCATGAGTACGACCATTCTGGGACAGCCAGTGAATATCTGCTGCTCAGCTCCGCTCAGCAACCTCCTTTCACAAATTGCTTTCCATGGGCCCCTCTTGCAATGCACTCCGATCACCACTGCACGCTGTGCTGGCCAAGCTGCCCTTTGCCCTCGGCACTTTGCTGGCTGCTGAAATGTCCAGTTTAACTTTCAAATGGAGTTTTATACAAAGTCTTGCCACATTGTTTGAATGTGTTGGAACAGTCCACTCTGCAGGACCATGGAGTCACTTGAACTGTTGTTCTCCGGCAGGCTGGAGCAGCTCCATAAACCTGCCATCCTGGTGTCCTTATTTTACAATTGTGGCAGGATCTCTGTGTGTGGCTGAGCTGGGCCTGTGCCGCATTGATCCAGAAGCTACATTGCTGATTATTTAACTCCGTGACCAACTGTTCTTATCAGACATTTTTCAGTTTCTACCCAGTTTCCTGCCTTGCCAGCCCAGGTGTATTTCACATATTTGTGGTAACATGAGCGCGCTTGATGACAAATATTATCCTTACTTCTTACTTTTATCACTAATTTAAAAAATCAATACGAATGCAACCTCTTCATTTTCCTAACAGGATCACCCCTCGGCAAACCCTGGCATAATGTTCACAGTGTCTTGCCCAAAGCATTACCAACTTCCAGCTGACTTTCCTTCTCAATTTAACGTCATTTCATCAAAATATTTTAATCCGTCAAATACGCCGTCAGTTCCCCCCATGTGGAGAGAGGATTTCAACTTGGATTTTCCCACGCCAGGAGAGTGCTTGAAGCACTAAACTGTTAGAGAGGCACCACCACTGTCAGTGACTGGGACATGGGTGGCCGTGCCTAGCGGTTAGAGCAGGATCAGGCCCAGTGGTTGGAGCAGGCATCAGTAGCCAGGAATCAGAGCCCAGGCTCAGAGCAGGAGTCAGAGGCCAGATGCCAGAGCCCAGAGTCACAGCCGGAGTCAGGAATTGGAGCCGAGGGTCAGAACCAGGTTACCTGGCGTGAGGCGAGGCTGGGTCCAAGGCAGGAATTGGAGCCGAGGGTCAGAACCAGGTTACCTGGCGTGAGGCAAGGCTGGGTCCAAGGCAGGAATTGCAGCCGAGGGTCAGAAACAGATTACCTGGCGTGAGGCAAGGCTGGGTCCAAGACAGGAATTGGAGCCGAGGGTCAGAACCAGGTTACCTGGCGTGAGGCGAGGCTGGGTCCAAGGCAGGAATTGGAGCCGAGGGTCAGAACCAGGTTACCTGGCGTGAGGCGAGGCTGGGTCCAAGGCAGGAATTGGAGCCGAGGGTCAGAACCAGGTTACCTGGCGTGAGGCAAGGCTGGGTCCAAGGCAGGAGCAAGGCTTGGAATGAGCAGGAGCCATCTCAGCCGCGGGTGAACGCTCTGAGCAGCTGCTGACCTGCTGCTGTTGCTGGACTCGAGAGCTGCTTTGTCGACTCTTCCAGCCAATCAGGCCGTGGAGCCAATTAGGCAGCCTGCTACAGGCTGACTGTGCTCATTAGCTTACCCAGAGACTTGCTCTGCTGCAGGTCCTGAGTCCTGACAACCACCTCCCCCTCCATCCATTTTGTGTGGGGTTAGATGTGTCCTGAGAACACTCCGGGATCAGGCCCTGCAGGCCAGACACGAGGGAATGGAACCTTCTGGGGTGTCGGCGTGAGGCAGGTTCCCAGGTGTGATGCGGCTGTGCGCCTGCTCACTGGCAGAAACGTAGGCACCTGGGGACTATAATGGTGGAAATGTAGCTGTCGAGGGACTTTAGGCACCTACAGTGTCAGGTGGCAGCTGAGCAGTGGTGTTCTGAATGCCCAGGGTGCCCCAGGCTGGACTTGGGGGGTTAAAATGGCACCTAACTCCTTTTCATGGATCTAGCCCTGAAGACGCAGTTGTACCAGACTTCACAGGGGTTACTTACAGACTCTGTTTCACATGAGGCCAGGGTGAGTGCGCCGAGCAGAGATACTGGGGCATTGTCTTGTTCTCAGAACACTTCTCCTAGTTTAGAGACCAGCTCCATCGCAGTTAGTTTTGCCTGAAAAGAAACCATCTAACCTGACATATAGTGTTGGTGGAAGGGACAAGCTTTTGATTCACCAGAATCCCATCTGATCTGATCTGGTCGGTCTCTCTGCTGTTTGTCGGTTTAGGGTGTTGTTTTGTTGTTGCTGGGCTCACCCACGTCTAGAGATTCTGAGAGGGCTGGGCCAGGTGTGTCTGGTTTTCTGTGGGCATGCATAGGCGGTCTTGGTGCTATTATATGGACTATTCAGCTCTGGGTTCAAGAGCCTTGGTCAGAACTTTCTGAGCATCTTCTGCAGCCTCATCCAGAAAGCTCTGCAGCAGGTAGTACGTGGTCACAAAAGAAATCCCCCCCCTACCAGGGAGCCAAGGACTGGTACAAAATCCAGAACAAGTTCCAGCACCATCAGTGCTCCACATGCAGATCTGGAAAGTACAGTCAGTACAAACTCTTTTGTTATTTCTGAGGCCAGTGGAGACTTTTTGATAGCAGATTTCAGCTCTGCAACAGGCTTGCCAACCTGCTGAGCCAGTCTAGTGAGAGACTCATCATCCAAGCCAAAGGCCTTACAGTAACACTTCATGTGAAAAACCAAGATGGCTACATCACAGACGAGAGAGAGGCCTGGAACAGGAAGAGCACCAATAGCACATGACAATAGGGCCACTTCCCAAATATGCTCCTGCAGTTCAGCCTTTTTCTTCTCCAGGATCTTTGCCGTGATGTTGGGCATGGCCAGGATGAAAACGTGTCTCTTCTGAGCATCCAGCTCATTCTGCAGGGTCTCCTGCAGGAGCTGGAAATCATAGTTGGCCAATTCCCAGTTGCAGAGCAGGAAAACCCACGGGGAGGCCTCACCTGCTTCTCTCAGGTTCTTTATGCAGTCCTCCCTGATCTTCTGCAGGGTTCTCGCCTCATTGAAATTCTTTTTCCTTTTTTCAGAATTCAAGTCAATATCCACTTTGGAGCGCACGTAGTAAAACCTCTTCCCCAGCTCATGAATCTTGCGGGCCAGGGTGATGTCGTGGAAAGTGAAGCGCGTAGCACTGACGATGATGAAGAAGTCGTAGTTGTTGAATTTTACCTGATTAAGATATTTGTCTGCCTGAAAGCTCAGTGTCCCAGTTCCTGGCAGGTCCCATATTGTCACATTTGGGAGTCTGGGGTGTGGATAAGCCATTGGCTCCATTGTTGTTTGTATCACCCCAGTCTTAGCAGCTCCTTCATCGTCATCATGCAGGCCTCGGATGGCGTTGACCAAGGATGATTTCCCTGCACCTGCCTCTCCCGTGATGGCGATGTGCAGTGGGGTGTTTTCTAATGATTCCAGCTTCTCCTGAAGTTTAGCAGCTGCTGCCGTGAGGTTTCCTCTCTCAACAACGGCCTGTAGTGCTTCAATTTCCCTTCTGGAGAGTCTACCAGCCATGGCAGCCTTTGGTGGTGGCTCAGTTGCTCTTATCACAGATCTTAGAAAAAGGAAAAGAAAAATTCCAGTGATTTATTTTTATCAGGATAAATCAGATCAACCCCTTTCCTTCAGAACCTGCGACTGGCTGGGGGAAAGGTTCATGTTGACATCAATTTTAACTGTATGAGGTTGTAATAAAGTTTAACACAGGCTGATTTTCCTAGAAGCAAACACCCAACCTTTAGCAATAGCAAATGCTCTGGGATGTTTGATTAAATTAAAGGGGGGAAAAGCAACAGTTAAGTTCAGTTCAAACCCACCTGCTCAGTACACTGTATTTTCAAAACATTCCCATACACACACTGCAGCTTGTCCCTAGCATGACCAGCTGATGAACTGCAGTGACCCTGCCATCTCTTCCCTCTACCCCAGCTGAGCTGCAGGGAAATGATCTACCAAAGATCTCCAGTGGAATGGTGCTTCACAGCAATTACAATACCACCCTAAGGTGATTACTTTGAAAGAAGCCACAGAGACATGTATAGAAAGTAGAGTTGTTGCTTTTAGTTTGTAATCATGTACTACATAGAATCAGGGGTAGCCGTGTTAGTCTGTATCCACAAAAACAACGAGGAGTGCGGTGGCACCTTAAAGACTAACAGATTTATTTGGGCATAAGCTCTTGTGAAAGAACCCACTTCTCCATATGCATGGAGTGAAAATACAGGCATAGATATATACTGGCAAACAGGGCCGACAGGGGGGGGGGGCGGGGGGGGAAGGCGGTACAAATTATGGGGGCCCGGCAGTAACGGGTGACTGGAGGCTGCTTGGGGAGGGAAAGAGGCCAGTTGGGGTGGGGGTGGAGGTGGGGCTGGAGAGGACTCCAGGAACCAGTCCTGAAGTACAGGGTGTGGGGAGGACACGTGGGTGGGGTGGGGGAGTTTCCAGGGACTGATTGGGGGTGAGGGGCATGAGGCCGTGGTGGGGAACTCTGGGGACCACTTGGGGGTGGGGGGCACAAAGCTGGGGTGGGGCTGCGGGGAGGGGATGCTGCATTTGGTGTCTCAGCACAAGGGGATGCCATGGGACCCAGTTGGGCACTTACCAGCCAGGTTGTCCAGTAGGCCTGGGACCCACAAGTGGTGGCTCCAAGGCCCGCCGACCCTGCCATCTCCAGAGAAAGTGGAGAAGAATTTGGATTAGGGCCCCAACAGTGCTGCCCTCTGATTGGGCTGCAGAGTGAGCATGTCAGACCCCATAGCTCCCTGATTGGCAGGGCAGGGCATAGTGGAGACACATGAGGCTGTCCTCAGGGGTGTGTAGAGACGTCCCCCCCGAAATGTTGCTGCTCCCCCCTTCCCATCCCTGTGCTGCTGCCAGTGAAGCTGCGGCTGACACACTGTGCCTCGCATCCCGGCCCAACTGCCAGCCCCTTGCTGGAGGAGTCCTGCACTGGGGAGCGGGCACAGCTCCGCACGGCTCCAGCCCCAGATTGACTTCAGCCTGAAAAGCATCTGGCAGGCAGGATTTGGCCTGCGGTCTGCCTATTGACTCCCTCTGCCTTCCCATACCCTGATCTCCCTTGTGACCACCCTGATCCCCTCTTCTACTTCCCTTAACCTTTCACCCTCTGCTGGCTTGTTCCCTTCACAATACAAACATGCTTTAGACCCCTCCCCCCTTGCATCTCCAACACCTCTCCAGGGGGTTCTGCTAGCTGCTCAGCAGTATATCCAGCTTTTAGTAATTTCACTCTTATTAGGGCAACCTCAGGATTCATATACTCAGAGCCCCTAGCCTAAAGTTAGTCTAATTCTCAGACCTAAGCATCAATGATTTCAGTTCTGCAGCATGTAACAAAACTCCTATTGGAATCAAAGCTAAACCTGCTTTTATACCCTGAGACTGCCAACCCCCTCCTTGTGACCATATTTATCCCCAACCTCACTCTCAATCCACTGGTCTTTGGAACCCACAGCCCTTCCCTAGCGAGTGCTACTAAGTTGAGGGCAAGGCCCTCCGTCTTAAAGTGCCAAGTACAGTTCTACTGTCCTTGATTCACATAACCAGGATAACAACGCTTTATTACTCCTGCCCGATAACAAAGAGACTGGGGATCCCACAGCAGCCAAAGTGACCATTTGGGCAAGCTGTCCCTTCATGCTAGGCAGGGTGGGTGTGCCTATGCAAACGAGATCAGCCCCTGAAGTCCTTTTCCACAGCTCACCACCAGATGTCAGGGGAGAGCTCATTCTGACTCTGCTCACAAACACAAATTCCACTGCCATGTCTAGGCTAAGGACTCAAAGATCTACCTCTCTGCTCCAGACCTGTCTTCTTCTGGCCAAACTAAACTTTGATTAAATTGTTCATAGTCAAATGATTTAAATCAGATTGTTTCTTTGCCTCCAAAATTTTTACAACATTCAGCTGCTTAATCCCCTCCAGGCTCTGCAGAGTTAACTTCTTTTTTTGTCCTTAAATCACTTGTTTATCTTCCAAAATGACACCTTCATCAGCTCAGAAATCACCATTTCAGGTACTGTTCCAGGGATCTGAATTCCCCATGCCTGGATTTACTGCTTCCCTTACTCCTGCCACTCTGCCCCTCAGGGCTCCCAACAAGTTTTCCAGTCTCTTTATCTGTTGCCTGCCTGCCTGTCTGGACCCAATCCTGCTTTCCTCGCTGAACCGTCCCTTCCCATGGGCACAGGCTTTGTTCTACTACCCATTTAGCAAGGAGGGTGGGCTCCTCAACTAGCCCCCACCCCTCCTGGTCCCTTTTCTTAAACATTTCTCTCAAAATAGTGAGATCACAACAATATCACTCACAAAAAAAATACTACTGTCCAAACTCCTATGTCCTTCAGAGTTGAGTCTCACACAGAAAATACCTCCTGAGACTCCTATATCCTTCACAGTTTACTCCAGTGCTGGGTTAGAGCGAGAAACTCTAAGTTCTCCTCCTATTTTACTCGGCTCGCTACGACCGAGGGTGCGCACACCAACTTTATAATGATCGATCACTTTGTTTTATGCAGACTCTTATATTCTTACAGCAAGCACGGCATCTCACCTTGTTCCCCCACTGCAATTCTCCACCAAAAATGTTATGCTTATAAGAAGCACATGGAATCTTTTTCAAGGGGATAAAGCAATAATTACAGCCATGGAACTGCTATCCTTCGAACAATCATTAATACAATCAGCAAAGAATAAACTCAGAACAATTTCTTCTTACTAATTGAAAGCTAGAAAAATGGAGCATAAAGCAAAATAAACAAAGGGGAGTATAATTTAATCCAGACAATTTCTCCCCATGAGGCTTTCAATAGAATCATAGAATATCAGGATTGGAAGAGAGCTCAGGAGGTCATCTAGTCCAACCCCCTGCTCAAAGCAGGTCCAATCCCCAGACAGATTTTTGCCCCAAATGGCCCCCTCAAGGATTGAGCTCATAACCCTGGATTTAGAAGGCCAATGTGCAAACCACTGAGCTATCCCTCATCCTACGTCTTTGCAACCATCTTCTCTATTGTATAAAACATAAGTTGCTTCTCTTCACTTTTAAGGCTCTTCATGAGTTGTCCCTACCCTACATATCACCTCTCATTCAGTATTAAGTCCCTGTGATGAAATGGGGATTTGGGTAATATTGTTATGATTCCTATGCGTACCTCAGTTTCCCTCTGTATTTTGCATTGCTATGCACAGAGTGTAAAGGGTTAAAAAGCTGTTCCCGAGTCTTTGGAGAGGACAGAAGACCTGAGGTGTATGTGTGACTGTACAGTCTGGATGGTAAAGGGTCATTAAAGGATGGGCTGAAGGGGGAGAGCGTTGGCCTGCTAAACCCAGGGTTGTAAGTTCAATCCTCGAGGGGGCCATTTAGGGATCTGTGGCAAAAATCTGTCTGGGGATTGGTCCTGCTTTGAGCAGGGGGTTGGACTAGATACCTTCTGAGATCCCTTCCAACCCTGATATTCTATGACCTGTATCAGTGGAGAATGTGGAAAAGCAACGAGAGCCCCAGTGACCAGGATGTTCACAACTAACACCCAAGAGCGCGTGCGCACACACACACACACGCCCCTCAGGACAAAGATTGGGGGCCAGAGATAGAAATGGAGTCCTTATCAGCACGGCTGGCTCACTGCAGTGGCTTGGCCAGATGGACAATGGCTCAAACTTTCCCTCTCTTGACTAAGCTAAGGACTTTTGCATTCTGTAGATCAGGGGACTAATCAATTGTTACCAGCCCTTGTGGCGCTGTGGGGGTCCTTGGGTTAACAATCTCTATTGCTCGTTTTCAGATGTCAGAGATTTGCTGAGCTTGGTGTTCTGGAAGGGCAGGAGCTATCACTGGGAAACCCGAACTCTGCATTAACCACGTTTTTTTCCATTTCATATATTGCTGCCTACCGCCCTGCACCACAGCCCCTCCTCCCTGGACATCCCCAAACTTCTTCTGTCCCCGACCCCAAAGCTTGGCATTCCACACTGAGCCCCCCCATCCCACTCCCTGCACCACATGACCCCTACTGACCCCTCCGTGCAGCACAGCACCTCGCACTGAGCCCTGCACCTCACTCTCTGCAGCACAGCAGTCCTTAAATGTGCCCTACCCACCCCCTGCACCGCAGTGCCCCCTCTGGATGTCCCCAAACCTCTACTGAGCCCCCGCCCTGGAATTTTGAACCCCCTACTGAGCCCCCATCCCCGATCCCTGCACCGCAGCATCCCTTACTGAGCCCCCACCCCCTCCGTGCAACATGATGCCCTTAACTGATTCCCGAGACTCTACCGCTGCAGCACAGATCCCCCCCAGACCTCCCTCCTGCTGCCGGAAGCCCAGTGCTCACTGCTGAGCATTCGGCAACGTTCCCTGCAGCATAGCGCCCCCGGTGAGCCCACCACCTTCTCCTAGGAGCAAAGCTTCCACTACTGAGCCCCACACCCCACTCCTTTCAGCACAGCGCCCCTAGTGAAACCCAACCCCATTTCCTGAAGCACAGCACCCCCTATGGAGCCCCACACCCTGCAGCAGAGCACCCCCTAATTAACTGCTGACCTGCTCCCTCCAGCACAGTGCCCCCTACTACACTGTGGGAGGCATGTCTCGCTCTGTTATACCTCATCCCCTCCTGGTTGCACCTATGGTTTAACAAGCCCCAACCCAGAAACGAATCTCTCACCGTTAGCCCCTAAACTCTTCAGTTCTTCTGAGCTTTATTGATGTAGAACAGATGGGCCAGTCTCCAGCTGTGTGATCTCACCCCCGTCTCCTCCTTATATACTGAACTGAGACATTGATCTGATTAATATCGAAAGGAAGGAAGCAGGTCACAGATGGGCTGTGCAGCTCCCTGCCCTACAGGAGGGACTCCCTAGCAGGCCTGTTTACTTTCTCCTTAGACGGGGTAAACAGTGTCATTGCCTCAGTCACATTACCACACTGCTCTTTCTGAACAGGCACATTTATTCGTAAAGTAAAAACATTATAGAGAAAATCTATTAAAAACAATAAAAGAATCTACTCACATGCTAATAAGCTCACCAGAGATCCCCCAACTCCAACAGGAGCTGAGCTCTGGCTGGGAGCAGCCCTTCAAACCCCACCCACGGGTTTCTCTGGGGTCACAAACTCATAACAGCTTTTGCTCAGAATAAGCCCTGAGTCTTATGGGCCTCAGCAGGCTTCATCCTTGCAGCCCTTCCCTAAGGATTGGGGAACCCTTGGCCCCACGGTCCCATCCATTTGCTGGATCTGAGAGGAGGCCCTGAGTCAGTGAAAACTCAGCTTATTTATCCCCAAAATTCTTTCTTTGTCTGTTGGCCACTGGAGAATCCAGATTGAACCAATGTTTGTGAAACTCTACAGGTGGCCGTGCTGCTCTGGAGATGTTACAACCTGACTGACTTTGCCAAAACGTCCCCACTGTTCTCAGGCACTGTAGTTACCCCACCTCAGGCAGATACAGCCAATCCCTGACCCACGTGGATCTATGAACAACTGCATTTCATACAACAGACTCCAAGGATACTAAACTTCATTCATTAAGGTTCGTCTAGGATAGTGCCATCTCTGTTAGACTTGTTGTTACAGGTATTGGCTGTGATTGATGAAAGGATGACCTGTTGACACATCTTCAACGTATCAAATTTTTAAATTGAGATGCCATGAAAGAAACTCGACAAATGGTCAGGAGACAGCAATTTCCATTGTCCCTTTTTTGTAAACAAGCATGGAATATAAAGCGGGAATTTCAGAAAAGTAGTTAGAATGGCTCAGGCTGTAGTATCACTTCCCTGGATCAATGATACCCTTCTGTATCGTGCTGATTAATCTTTGACTAATAATCTTTGATTAATAAACTGATTGAGCCTGGTTATTGTAGTAAAGAGAGAGAGAGCAAGAGAGAGGCTGGAGCATTGGGCCTGGTGCCAAATTTGAGGCCTGAACCGGAGGCTGTAAATCATGGGTGGGCAAACTTTTTGGCCCGAGGCCTACATCTGGGAATAGGAATTGTATGGCAGGCCATGAATGCTCACGAAATTGGGGTTGGGGTGAGGGAGGGGGTGAGGTCTCTGGTTGGGGCCAGAAATGAGGAGTGCATGGTGTGGGAGGGGGCTGCGGGCTAGGGCAGCAGAGTAGGGTATGGGAGAGGGTGCAGGCTCTGGCTGGGGGTGTGGGCTCTGGGTAGGGTTACCATTCGTCCGGATTTACCCGGACATGTCCTCCTTTTGTGTGCTAAAAATAGCGTCCGGGGGGGAATTTGTAAAGCACTCACAATGTCCGGGATTTCCCCCTCCCCTGGCAGAGCAGAGCGAGCGGCTGGGAGGGCTGCAGGAAAGTCCCGGGCTGGACTCCGGAGCAGCTTCCTCCTCCCACCCCCCCCTCCCTGCATTCTGAGCCGGCCGGCAGCTCCTCCTCCTGCAGCCCGCTCCGGCAGCCCTGTGCAGGGCCAGGGACCGGGTTTTGTGTTGTGCTGGGGAGCTCAGCCATGTGTCCGGCTGGCACAGAGCCCAACACCCTGTTCTGAGCAGCAGGGTAAGGGGGGGCAGGAGAAGGGACAGGGAGGTTCTGGAGGGGGCAGTCAAGAAACGGGTGGGGGCTTTTGGAGGGGAGTGGAGAAAGTTTTGGGCAGTCAGGGTACAGGTAGGGGGTAGGGTCCTGGGGGGCAGTTGGGGGGGGGTCTTAGGAGGGGGCAGTTAGGGGACAAGGAACAGGGAGTCTTAGGTAGGGGGTGGGGTTCTGGAGGGCAGTTAGGAGCAGGGGTCCCAGGAGGGGGCAGTCAGGGGACAAGGAGCGGGGGGTAGGGGGCTGGGAGTTCTGGGGGGGAGCTGTCAGGGGGCAGGAGTGGGGAGAGGGATCGGAGCAGTCAGGGGACAGGGAGCAGAGGGGTTTAGATGGGTTGGGCGTTCTGGGGGGGGCTGTCAGGGGGCAGGGGTGGGGAGAGGGATCGGAGCAGTCAGGGGACAGGGAGCAGAGGGGTTTAGATGGGTTGGGAGTTCTGGGGGGGGCTGTCAGGGGGTGGGGAGTGGTTGGATGGGGCGTGGGAGTCCCAGGGGTCTGTCTGGGGGTGGGGGTGTGGATAAGGGTTGGGGCAGTCAGGGGACAAGAGGCAAGGAGGCTTAGATAGGGAGTGGAGTCCCGGGGGGCAGTTAGGGGCAGGGGTCCCAGGAGGGGGCAGTCAGGGGACAAGGAACGGGGGGAGGGTTGGGGGTTCTGGGGGGGCGGGAAGTGGGAGGGGCAGGGGCGGGGCTAGGGCGGGGCTCCTCCCGTCCTCTTTTTTGCTTGTTGAAATATGGTAACCCTAGCTCTGGGTTAGGGCTGGGGATGAGGGGTTTGGGGTGCAGGAGGGAGCTCTGGGCTGGGACCGAGGGGTTTGGAGGGCGGGAGGGGGATCAGGGCTTGGGCACGGGGTTGGGGCGCGGGGAGAGGCTCAGGGGTGCAGGCTCCGGACAGCGCTTACCTCAAGCGGAGCCACAGCCAGTGGGAGCTGCAGGGGTGGCACTTGGGGCAGGGGGCAGCGTGCAGAGCAGAGCCCCATGGCTGCCCCTACGCATAGGAGCCAGAGCAGGGCCATGACGCAGCTTCCGGGAGCCGCATGGAGCAGCCCCCTACCCTGCTTCCTGGCTGGAGCACTGGAGCGGGGCATAAAGTAACACTGCTGAGGTGAGCAGGACCCCAAAGTGATGGTCCAAGTGTTGCTCCACTGTAAGGGGAACCGGGTGGTAACCATGGGATTAAGTAAAGGAGACCATGTACCCTTCTGGGCAGCTTGCCAGATGTGGTGCAGGTGTGCCATAAGCCCTGCCTGTGCCAAGGCACACACTGCGCCCCACTCTGCCCTTTGGGTAGCACTTGCCACCCCATCAGCTAACACCGATAATAGCTGAGTCAGGTCTGTGACAATTAGTGCCGTGCTTTGCAGAGCCGCCCCCATTAATTGGTGGGCATTCGCTCCCGGTATTCATATAGATAGGCTCAGCGTAGCCAGTTCTGACAATCGAGTGTCAATTTCTAGGTTACTTACTGTGTTATAATCGTTGATTAATAAACTGATTGAGCCTGGCTATTGTAGTAAAGAGTTTCCCAAGTCCCTTTTTTGCCGGCCCAGTGCCACACCACTTGAGCAGGGACATAGAGGCCTTGCTATAGGGTTTGCATTGTGGAACTGCCCGCTCAATATCCCAGTCCTGGGGGTGGGGGGGGGGAGGTAATTATTGCCTAAAGATACCCCTTCCTTTTACCAATCTCCTTGCTTACTGCAGGACAACAGAAGAATTACCTCCATACTCTCCTTGTTTGTACTATAGACAGGCTAGTGAATTATCCCACTCTTCATGTATGGAATTCATGAGGTGGTATACCACAGTTTCCTCTTTTTGTACAACAGACCCGGTTTGCAATAGTTTCTCAGTGATGCCAAACTTTAAGGTTATCCACAGGTAAAAGCTAACTGGTTATGCAGGTGGTGTCGGAGAGAGGGCTTTGGATTCTTCGACTATGCTGTTCCAGGAAGAAGAATTGCTAGGAAGAGATGGGATTCACCTAATGAAGAGAGGGAAGAGCATCTTCACAGGCAGACTTGCTACCTTAGTGAGGAGGGCATTAAACTAGGTTCTCAGGGGGATGGTGGGATACCGGGTGGGGGAGTGGGGAGTGGGATACAGGGAGGAAACACAAGGAGGAGGGTACAAAACGGGAAGCCTCCTGATTCATACTGAGAAAGTAGGGCAACTGGGTAGTTTCTAAGGTGCATGTACACGAAGGCAAGAAGCCTGGGAAATAAGCAGGAAGAATTGGAAGTCCTGGCACACTCAAGGAACTATGACGTGATTTGAATAACAAAAACTTGGTGGGGCAGTTCACATGACTGGAGCACTGTCATGGATATGTATAAACTGTTCAGGAAGGACAGGTACGAGAGGAAAGGTGGAGGAATTGCATTGTATGTAAGAGAGCGGTATGACTGCTCAGAGCTCCAATTTGAAACTGGAGAAAAGCCTGTTGAGAGTCTTTGGGTTAAGTTTACAGGTGAGAGCAACAAGGGTGATGTCATGGTGGGCGTGTGCTATAAACCACTGGACTAGGAGAATGAGGTAGCTGAGGCTTTCTTCAGACAACTAACTGAAGTTTCCAGATCACAGGCCCTGGTTCTAATGGGGGACTTCAGTCACCCTGACATCTCCTGGGAGAGCAATACAGCAATGCAAAAAAATCCAGGAAGTTTTTGGAGAATGTTGGGGACAACTTCCTGGTGCAAGTGCTGGAGGAACCGACTAGGGGCCGTTCTCCTCTTGACCTGCTGCTTACAAACAGGGAAGAGTTAGTAGGGGAAGTAGAAGTGGGTGGCAACCTGGGCAGCAGTGACCATGAGATAGTTGAGTTCAGGATACTGACAAAAGAATGGAGAGTAGCGAAATATAGACCCTGGACTTCAGAAAAGCAGACTTAGACTCCTTAGGGAGCTGATGGGCAGGATCCCCTGGGAAGCTAATATGAGGGGGAAAGGAGTCCAGGAGAGCTGGCTGTATTTTAAAGAAGCCTTATCGAGGCTGCAGGAACAAGCCATCCCGAAGTGCAGAGAGATTAGCAAATATGGCAGGCGACCAGCCTGGCTTAACAGTTAAATCTTCGGTGAGCTTAAACTCAAAAAGGAAGCTTAGAAGAAGTGGAAACTTGGACAAATGACCAGGGAGGAGTATAAAAATATTGCTAGAACATGCAGAGGTGTAATCAGGAAGGCCAAGGCACAACTGGAGTTGCAGCTAGCAAGAGATGTGAAGAGTAACAAGAAGGGTTTCTATGGGTATGTTAGCAACAAGAAGAAGGTCAGGGAAAGAATGGGAAAGGATTCGGCATCCCCAGGTTTGGCCGATCGCAGCTCCCACTGGCTGTGGTTCGCCATTCCAGGCCAATGGGGGCTGCAGGAAGTGGTGGCCAGCACATCCCTCGGCCCGCGCCGCTTCCCGCAGCCCCCATTGGCCTGGGACAGTGAACCGCAGCCAGGGGGAGCTGCGATCGGACAAACCTGCGGATGCAGCAGGTAAACAAACCGGCCCGGCCCACCAGAGGCTTTCCCTGGCATGTCGCGTGACAAAGGTTGCTGATCCCTGGACTATAAGGGTGGATAGAAAGCTGGATAGATTGTCAGGCTCCATGGGTAGTGGTGAACAGCTCAATATCTAGTTGGCAGCCGGTATCAAGCAGAGTGCCCCAGGGGTTGGTCCTGGGGCCAGTTTTGTTCAACATCTTTATTAATGATCTGGATGATGGGATGAATTGCACCCTCAACAAGTTCGCAGATGACCCTCAGATGAGGGGAGAGGTAGATACGCTGGAGGGTAGGGATAGGGTCCAGAGTGACCTAGACAAATTGGAAGATTGGGCCAAAAGAAATCTGATGAGGTTCAACAAGGACAAGTGCAGAGTCCTTCACTTAGGAAGGAAGAATCTCATGCACTCCTACAGGCTGGGGACCGATTGGCTAAGCAGCAGTTCTGCAGAAAAGGACCTGGGGATTACAGTGGATGAGAAGCTGGATATGAGTCAGCAGTGTGTCCTTGTTGCCAAGAAGGCTGATGGCATATTGGGCTGTATTAGTAGGAGCATTGCCAGCCGATCGAGGGAAGTGATTATTCCCCTCTATTCCACACTGGTGAGGCCAAATCTGGGGTTTTGCTTCCAGTTTTGGTCCCCCCACTACAGAAGGGATGTGGACAAATTGGAGAGAGTCCAGCAGTGGGCAACAAAAATTATCAGGGGGCTGGGACGCATGACTTACGCGGAGAGGCTGAGGGAACTGGGTTTATTTAGTCTGCAGAAGAGAAGAGTGAGGGGGGATTTAATAGCAGCCTTCAACTACCTGAAGGGGGGTTCCACAGAGGATGGAGCTCGGCTGTTCTCAGTGGTACCAGATGACAGAACAAGGAGCAGTGGTCTCAAGTTGCAGTTGGGGAAGTCTAGGTTGGATATTAGGAAACACTATTTCACTAGGAGGGTGGTGAAGCACTGGAATGGGTTACCTAGGGAGGTGGTGGAATCTCCATCTTTACATGCATCTTTATATTTACAACTATAGTTTATTCATACATTTATCACAGTCACAAACACCCCAACACAGCAAGGTAGATAGAGATGGTACCGAACATCTGTCTGCACATCCATCTACTCACTCCATCTCCTGCAGAACAACCTGAAGTGTTAGCCATCATCTTCCTCATCACCAGCACCTTCCCCATCATCTTCCTCATCACCAACACCTTCCCCATCAACCCAGTGGCCATCCTTCTGGCACCTCCCAAGGACGACATCTCCTTCTCCTACCGTCCCTAGGCTGGGATGCAACTATTACAATACCTTATGCTGACGTTACCATGTCTAATGCATATTCAGTAGGGGTTTCTTCCCTCTCCCTTCTTTGTATTTCCTCCCCTTACCAAGGTTGGAGTGTCTTTTTCCATACGTTAGTGTATCAATGATCTTAACTTATTATCACATAGGTCAGTTTGTTATCATGGCCCTTTAGTGGCTGTAGCTCATGTACCCGTTATGTACGTCAGTTCATTGCCATGACACTTCTGCAGTTGGATTATGAAACTGTGGTCAGAACTTCCCCGTAAACACTCTCTTTTCAGCTCCCCAATACTTGTTGTTTTCCGTTGGGCTGCTTATCTGTGCGAAGTTCATAGGCCTCAAGGATTATGCTAACTTGCTGAAGTTAATATCTGACAGGTTACAGGCCTGTAGGTTCCTTGCATTACTGCTGAATATAATGCAATGCAGTGAATATAATAAAGACAAGCTAGCACATTGGGCTACACCATTGTGACGGGTTCCCCTCCACCCGGGGTGCAACTTGGAACTGGGGTACCACAGAGCCCTGTGACTAACCAGCCTGGGCCCCCTCTCACACTGTGCTGCTGTGACAAGATGCAGACTGTTCCTGTACACAGGCAGGGACACACCCAGCTGCAGTTCTGTGAATGCTTCTCCTCAGCCACTCAGGAACTAACAATAGAGAAGAACAGGAGTACTTGTGGCACCTTAGAGACTAACAAATTTATTAGAGCATAAGCTTTCGTGAGCTACTGCCCACTTCTTCGGATGCATAGTGGGCTGTAGTCCACGAAAGCTTATGCTCTAATAAATTTGTTAGTCTCTAAGGTGCCACAAGTACTCCTGTTCTTCTTTTTGCGGATACAGACTAACACGGCTGTTACTCTGAAACTTAACAATAGAGAGACTCCACTTAGCTCCTCCCCCGCTTCCCAGCATAGGACCCCAGAGCTCTACCATCCTGCCCTGGTCAAAAGCCTGACCCGTATATGTGTATTTCCCAGCCCACCCCTCGCTCGATGTGGAGAGGACAATGTCCCCGCCCCTGTTCCTGAACAGATTTCCCTTTGCACATCCAGCAAACCCAGGGGCGGCTCCAGGCACCAGCGCACCAAGCGCATGCCTGGGGCAGCAAGCTGCGGGGGGACGGCCTGCCGGTCTTCGTGAGGGCGGGAGTCAGGCAGCCTTCGGCGGCAGGCCTGCGGGAGGTCCACCGGTCCCGCGGCTTCGGCAGCAATTCGGCGGTGGGTAGGTCGAAGGCGGGGGACCGGCAGATCAACCGCAGAAATGCCGCCGAATCCGCGTGACCAGTGGACTTCCAGCAGGCATGCCGCTGAACGCCGCCTGACTGCCGTGTTCGGGGCGGCAAAAAACAAAGAGTCGCCCCTGAGCAAACCACAGTGTTTTTGGTAAAAAAATATGAAACAGACGTATTCACTACAGAAAGGTAGATTTTAAGCGATTATAAATAATAGCATAGAGATCAAAGTAGATCACCATAAGAACTAAAACAAAACCCCAATCTAAGTTCTCTAAACTGAATAGGATTTGAATCAAGCCATTTCTCATCCTGTTAGATAGTACAAACAGTCCACCGAGCTTCCCTACACAGGCAGGCTTCCTCCTTTCCTGCCTGGGCTTCGGGCTAGATCTCGGCTGCTTTGCTACATGAGAGCCAGTTCGTTGTAGGGCCTCTTATCTGGAGCTACAGAGACCCACACGCCCCTGTCCCTCTGTCTCTCCACCCCTCCCCCTGGAATACCATCACTTCCTCTGCCTCAGGACGAGGTTTTAAAGGGGCCGTGCTCTCTAAAGCCCAAGGGGTTGCACCCTTCTGGCTCTTGTGTTCAGTTGACACTCTCTACTGTAGGGGTTAAAATAAGCCGTTTTTGAGACCTGCAAAGTCTGATACTGAGAAACCCACTGACCCCATTCCACGCAGGTTGTTCCTTAGAGAGATGCAGGATAAGGCTGCGGGTGAAATGTTGTGACTGGAACTCAGGTGTCCCGTGTATTGTTACGGGGGAAGTGGCAGGACAGTTATCGGTGAGGCTCTGCCACAGCTGGGACCTTGCAAACATGGGACATTTCAAACCTAATGTTCTGAAATATTGAGCAGGCAAAGCCCCGCCCGAAGGAACAGAGCCTGCAGGTGCTCAGCACGCCTGGGAAGAAATCAGAACCCAAGGTGGAGCATCGTGGGCACCCAAAGCTGGAGACACCCAGAATTAGAGGCTACTTTGTCTTACTGTGGAGAAGGCCTTGGTGATATCAGTGTGTAAAGAACGGGATCAAACAGAAAACCACAAGCTCAGACTTAGGGCTTGTCAACACTGGCGCTTTGCAGCGCTGCAAGTTTCTCACTCAGGGGTGTGAAAAACACCCCCGTGAGTGCAGCAAGTCTCAGCGCTGTAAAGCACCAGTGTAGACAGTGCACCAGCGCTGGGAGCTACGCCCCTCGTGGAGGTGATTTTTTTAGAACTCTGGGAGAGAGTTGCCATGACTACACAAACCACGGCAGCGCTTTAACGTTGCCAATGTAGACGAGCGCTATGATGCGACCTAATTGTTAATGTGCACCAGAAAAGCTGTGTGGAGCTAGAGAGAGAACCGTTGCAGAGTGGAGAGAATATCTACCCAGCTGTGTGCGAGGGCTGCAAACCTCACCCTCTCCAAGGTGCCGCATTTCACACGGGATGTTTGTTTCTTTCTTTCTTTCTGCTGAGAATTTTCACAATCAAGACCTGTCTGCAACCACTTTGAGACACTTATTTCTCCCCGGTCAGTGTCAAATACCACAAATGAAAATATAGGCCGAGGAGCGAGCAGCTTTGCCATTATACATCCACTGTGAGAAAGTTCAAAGCCAGAAACACCCGGTAAATAGCAGTGGAAAGGCCACAACTCACAGGGCTGGATTCTCATTGACACTAAAGCCCCTTGACCCCACTGGAGCAGTGGGAGGGGCCTTACAGTGAGTGCAAATGTCATTTAGGGGCAGCTCACAGTAATTGGCCGTGTGGGGTAACGGAGCCTGGCTTGACATGAGACTCAGCCTAACTCGTTAACACTAGAAGAAGCCCCTGGCTGGGAAGCCATTAGAGGAAAGACTCATAAATGTGAGGGAAAGTGTAACGTGGGAAAGACACGTAGGGGGCAGAGTTAAAGACGTGTGTGGGGCAGAGCTACAGAGGGGCTGAGCACTCACAGTACCCATTGAGTTCAATTGGAGTTGTGGGTGCGCCGCACTTCTGAAAGCCACGCCCCTAAGCGGATCCCGTTATTCATTGCCCGGTTACTCCTTGTCCTGGGGATGGTCTTGCTGGGTTTCACATGGAGGTGAGAGTTGCTCCCCCGAAGGTCACCATGGCAGGACCAGGGTAGCTCACCGCTCTGGAGCTGCTGCACCCTGTAGAACAGGCGTTGATGGAGCTGTTAACACACGGCTGTGGGTACCCCCCCCCCAGGTGAGCAGCAGGATGTCTCTCTCTGCGATGGAGGTACACCTGAAACACACAGCAGGGAGCCCTCCTGGGGTTGAAGGTTCCAGTGTGCGGTGGTAGGTGACCACTAGGGGTTTGGGTGACCTGTTCCATGACCCGCTGACATATCTTAGGGTTACCATATTTTGTGCCTCCCAAAGGAGGACACTCCCCGGGCCCCCGCCCCCTCCCCCGCCCCAACTCCGCCCCCTCCCCAAAGTCTCCGCCTCCTCCCCTGCTTCCCGCGAACATTTGAGTCGCGGGAAGCCTGAAGCAGGTAAGGGGGAGTGTGGGGGGAGGAGGCGCGGCCCAGGCTGGCTCCGGCCCTGGGGTGCCGGCCCCGGGCCCGGCCCCCGGCCGACCACCCCCGGCCCGCCCAGCACTACCGGTCCCCGGCCCGGCCCCCGGCACCGCACCGCCGATCCCCAGCCCGTCCCCCGGCCCCGCCGGCCCGTCCCCCGAGCCCCCGGCCCGGCCTGGCACTGCCGGAGCCCCCGAGCCCCCGGCCGAGCCCCCGAGCCCCGGGCCCGGCCCCGCCAGAGCCCCCGAGCCCCCGCCGGAGTCCCCGAGCCCCCAGCCCGGAGCCCCCGAGCCCCCCGCCGGAGCCCCCGAGCCCCCGCCGGAGCCCCCGAGCCCCGGGCCCGGCCCTGCCGGAGCCCCCGAGCCCCCGGCCAGGCACCGCACCGCCGGCCGGCCCTGGAGCCCCCGGCCAGGCACCGCACCGCCAGCCGGCCCCGGAGCCCCCGGCCCGGCCCCGGAGCCCCCGTCCCGTCCCCCAAGCCCCCGTCCCGTCCCAGCCCCCGGCCCGGCCCCCCCGATTTTCCCAGACATGTACGGTTTTTGGGCTTTCCCCCCGGAGGGGGATTTGGAGCCCAAAAAGCCGGACATGTCCGGGAAAATCCGGACGTATGGTAACCCTACATATCTCTATCCCCATCATCTTTCCCCCAGCTCATCCCTCAACCTGTCTGCATTGCATTTCATCTCCATTCATCTCGGCTTGTTCAATAACTAGTCAGAAGACATATTCACCTCTCCCATAATGACAATCATGGTTAGCAGATACACCTCTACCCTGATATAACGCGACCCAATGTAACACGAATTCGGATATAACGCAGTAAAGCAGTGCTCCGGGGGGGCGGGGCTGCGCGCTCTGGCGGATCAAAGCAAGTTCGCTATAACGCGGTTTCACCTATAACGTGGTAAGATATTTTGGCTCCTGAGGACAGCGTTATATGGGGGTAGAGGTGTGTGTAGCACTTTTATCTTCAAAGCAGATCATTAACATTAGCTATTTGAGTCTTGCAGCCTTCTGGGACGTAGGCATTTATTATTGACCCCATGTTCACAGATGAGGAAAGTGAGGCAGAAGAATTAATGCCCAGTGTGGAGCTGCCCAAGGCCACAGAGAGAGCATCAGAGGCAGCCTCCAACCCCAGGAGGAGGGCCTAAAACCTTGCTCCAATGCAAACCCCTCTCATGAGTTTTCCATTGTCACAGATGCACAAGTGGAACGTTTCTTACAGGGGCCTCTTATATCAAAGTGTTTCACACACAGAAATCAATGTAGCCTCACAGTGCCCATGTCAATCTGGTCTGTATTATCACCAATTTACAGATGGCAAAATTGCCAAATACTGGGCATGATCCTGCACCCCTGGAACCAAGTGGCCCAGCCAGTGGTCTGTGGGAAGCTTACATCTGATTTTGAACTCGGAGAGGCTGGGGGCTGTTTGAAGGCTGGAAGTGGGGGGTCAGGAAAGATGTCTTTCAGGATGTGTTCCCCATGGAGTGTGGGTTGTAGTGGTTTGATGATACCACATATGGGTTCCAGTGCGAGGTGGTAGGTGACAATTAGGGGTGTTTTATTTCTGTTCTCTTGGGATATTTGGGTGGCCTGTTCTGTGACCTACTGACATATCTCCATCATCTTTCCCCCAGCTCCTCCATCGACCTGTCTGCAAGGAACTTTGTTTTTACCTGTGGATCCTGAAAATCATCACATCATCATGTCCTCCGGTGCCCAGTCCATATGTGGAGATATCTTATTGCCAGCATTACACAGGCACATACGTTCCTGTGTTGTTTTCTCTTCCCTTGTTGTGTTACTTTCTGCCCCCTGTTTCTTTTCTCCCATGCTATCTCACTCTCTTGCCTTTTGATTGAATTCTCAAGTTATCGATGCTGTATTCATCCAAGCCGGCCTTGTCCAAGGAGAAAGGATCCAATCAGATGACAATCCTGACCAGACTGTGAACCAGAATAAAAGTCACAGGTGTCATGGTCGACTTGCCAGCCAAAGCATCCGCTCATAATTGGCCAGCTGCCAAAAGTTCCAAAAAACATCAATTAAAGCCATATTAGACCCGTCTTTTCTATCCCACATCACCTCCCTCTTGTGTCTGTCTGTTTGTTGACAACAGGATAAGTAAATGTCCTCTACACACCAAGATCGAGTGTAAAATTAATGCTTTCCTTTTCATCAGAAATGTGGTTCTGAAAATAAATAATAATATATGGAGATATACCATATCTCTTAGAGCTGGAAGGGACCTTGAAAGGTCATTGAGTCCAGTCCCCTGCCTTCACAGCAGGACTAAGTACTGTCCCTGACAGAATTTTGCCCCAGATCCCTAAATGGCCCCCTTAAGGATTGAACTCACAACCCTGGGTTTAGCAGGCCAATGCGCAAACCACTGAGCTATCCCTCCCCCCCAATAAAGGAAAAATAAATAAATAAAAGACTGATAATTTGCCTCCAAAAGGGGAAAGATTTTATTTAAGTTTGTTTTGTTGTTATCACTCAGTCACAGGTTCAGTATAAATACCTGATATGTGTGAGATCCTGCTGCGTCTTCCCCTGCCTTTGGTGTTCCTTTCCACCCTCCACTATCTCCCGCCTCTCATCTCTCACTCTCTCTTTTGGCTTTTCACCTGATCCTGAAACCAACTGCACTGCACAGAACCAGCACAGCGAGATGAGACGGCCCATCCAGCTCGGCCTGGCCTGAGAAGGACCAGTAAGGAGAGGGACAGGACCAAACAAACCACATGATGACCCCGTTCAAGGAGGTGAGCCAGGGACCAAAGCAACCGCTGTCATGGCTGACCTGCCAGCCCAAAGTGTCTGGCCAGGACTGATGAGCCGCCCTGTATCCTGAGAACCCCAACAAAAGCCGCGTTTCCCAATCTTCACGATCCCATCTTGTCTCCCCCTTCTGTGTCTCCCTTTCTGTGTCTGACTGTCCTTCCCAACTCAGAATGGCACAATAGAACTAACCCTTTCTTCCCACCAAGACAGACTGTTTGAAAGAATATAAGACGTTCACCAATATTCACCCCATTCTAAACGAGACTCCTGTAGGTTTTGATTGTATGCTTTAGACAATCACTCAATTCCAGTTTCAATGTTTTGTGCCTTGTTTTGATTCTTTTGCTTTTGTGTGTTTCAGTTAATACATTTCTCACCTTTGGCATGACTTTGACACTGTGTTTGCCATGGCACTAAGCGGGCTGAGGGCTCTGGACACCAAACCCTGAACCTGGTATAACACTGTTTAATGTTGGACAGTGACAGGGTCAGGTAACACCTTTGACTCTTTGGGTCCATTTATTCAATCTAAAATAATACAGCCCCTCCCCCTTCTTTTCCCCCTCCACTTCTCCCTCCCCAGACAGGGGTGGGGGGCAAATGTGAGCAATGGAGGGACTGGGTGGCCCGCAGAACAGGGGCTGGGTTTGAATTCTATACAGAAGTAGGGAGCAGGTCCCAATGCTTCTTTAGGGCTGGGCAGGGTGGGTTGAGCCTGGCTGGGGAGGAGATGCTGGTCCCTGGCTCCATCGTCCTGCTTGGGAGAATCCCCCAGTTTACTCCAATGGAGGCACCGATCCAGAGCCCCGAAGTGCTCACTCTGTGATGCCCCCCATGTGTCACTGGGGCAGGTAAGGGAGGGGCCAGTGTGGAGGGGCCCCATGGCGGAGCTGACTGGACGCAGCCCAGATACCCAGGAAATGTGCCATGGTGCCATTTATTGGGGAGTTTCCCAGTTTTTCCCTCCCTCCCCCAAACCCTCACAAACTAAAAGCAAGAGCTGATGTTGTGAGTTACAAGGGAGAAGCCAGGAAACACAGAGCTCAGTGCTGCGGGAGCGAGCTCATCACAGGGCTCTGGGGCAGTGCAGACGGTGCCCTCCTTCCCCCTGTGATCTCCCCTGCCCGGCCTCCCCCTCCTGTGTCTGCAGCAGCATCCCAGGGCGAGGTGCCTGGCAGAGTTCCAGGGCCTGGCTTCACTTTTGGATGCTACGGTAGAAGCGCCCAACGCCGGTCCCCTCTGCTCCATTGATACTTGCTCTGCTATGTTAGGGCATGAAAGGGCATCTCTGCCTTTATCTGATCTGTGGTGTTTACTTAACACCTGCCACTCCCAGGCCTTGCCACAAACACTGCTCATTTCCTGAGAATGGAAACTGAAAATTAAATTCTTTGAGTGTGATGAGGACCCTGCGCAGGGGGCAGAGGGAGAACGGTTGGAGCGGGGAACTGGCAGAATAAAGCCAAGGCCAGGGAGGACTGGTTAATGGAGGGTGACTGGACTAGGCCTTGGCAGTTCTGGGGTCAGTTCCTGGCTCTGCCGCAGTCTCCCTGTGTCACCTCAGCCACGTCACTTGGGCCAGATTTTCAAAGCTCCTTAGGCAGGGCAGAGCTTAACCCCTAGCTGCCCTGCTGCCTGGCGGAGTCCTCAGCCCTGAGTTCGGTGCCCAGGCTCCCCTACAAGGCAGGGGAGATTTAGGTGCCTAGAAAGGGATTCTCAGAAACCAGCAAGCTGAGCAGGGAGCTGCCCAAGCCAGCCAGGAGTGAAATGCAGAGCAGAGAGACAGGGCTTATGACCCAGATCCACAAAAGCACTGAGGCACCTAATTCCCATTGATCTCGCCCTTGGGTGCTGGGCTGGAGGAGGCACCTGTCTCTGTTTGAGATGCTCAGATGTGAACGCTCTCTTGGGGGGGTTCGGGGCCTAAGCCAGGTCAGCTTGTTCTGAGAGAGTAAAGCCTCTGTGAGAGCCCATAGCCTGAGGGGTTGGACACTAACCAGGGTGAGGGGAGACCCCTGTTGGAAACTCCACATGGCCTGATTTGGAACAGGACCTAGGCTCTGGGCTGCACTGGAGACACCCCCCCCCCCCACGCTGCCTCTTGTGTGGGGCACCACCCTGCTGAGAACACCGGAGGCCCAGGCCTGGCTGATGAGCTATGTGCTGGGGAACACGTAGCTGGAGAATGGCGCCAGGGCTGTGACTTGCGCTGGGGCTCTGAGCCGCTCGCTAGCAGTGAGGCGGTGTCAGGACTTCGGCAGCTTTGTGCGTGCCCAGCAGCAGGGACTTAGGCACCAGTGGGGCTAGTTGGCAGCTGAGGCTTTGAGGATTTTGGGGGTGCCTAATGCTAGACTGAGGTGCCTAAAGAGATAGTTAGGTGCCTAAATCTCTTTGTGAGTGTGGCCCTCAATCTCTGGGTGACTCAGTTCCCCAGACAGTAGATTGGGGGCAGCACTGGGCTACCTCGCAGGGGGTCTGGGAGGATAAAATCCATTGAGGTCTGTGAGGTGCTCAGACACTATGGTGGGTGAGGGCCGTGTAAGGCCCCGGACAGATCCACTTACCTGTCCTTTGCTGCCCACCCACCCCTGGGCAGGATGCTCAGATGAGGGAGACAAGAAAATCTTCACTCCAATGGCAGTAGCATGTGATCCAGCTAGAAACTGGCTGAACAGCCGATCAGGGCCTGGTTTGGGTGAATAGTTTCTCAGTAACATAAGTTTGGAGCTCACAAGAGGAGAGGAGGGGACTCGTGACACAGTTTTGACAAAGTCCTGAGTCACACAGAGTGAACCAATCAGCAACATGACCAACAGCCATAGAGCTCCCAAACCACAGTGTAACAAACCTGTGTCCTGCAGCTACTCCATGGCTCACATGTACTTGTGGGGAGCTAGGACAAGAAACTCAGCTCCTTCAGCTCCAAACCACAGGCCTGTCGCACCTGTGCTAAGGGAAAACTCCCTTAACAAGCAGCAGTATCAGGCCCGTTATCCTGGCACTATGAGCTCTCTTACACGCACGCACAGCTGGTACATTACAGGAGCCTGGCGCCAGTTTGTTCTGCTCCCGTGGATTCCACTCATCACTAGCACAGCCTTGTTCTTTGCCCAACAAAGTCTGATCAGTCTCTTCTGTTCACCAGCCCCCGATACGAGAACAAGGGGTCAGTGAAATTAACAGCTGGGACATTGAGAAGGAATAGAAGAAAATGCTTCACCCAGGTCCAAAGTCAGGCCGAGGATGAGCAGAGGCAACTCCCATTGCTCTGGAGCCGTTTGATCCAGCACCTTGTGCAGAGTCTCCAGTCCTCAACCACTTATCCCAGTGAGCTCATGTGTCTCCAGTCACTAACCTCTGTGGCCCTGGTCAGGAAATTAGAGCAGTTAGAGGAAAAGAGCAACGGCTGGTGACAATCATCGCACTTAGTGCTGGACATGTAAATGTGAAAGAAGTCATTAGAACCACTGTTCGGTGGTGCACATTTTCGATGCTCTTCATTGAAAGGGAAGAGAACAGACTGGCATCTGGACGAGGGGCAGAGTTAAAGAGATTCAGTACCTTGCTTCTGAAATACAACCTTCCTTCTCCATTGACAGGCCTCCCTAGTGTTTGGGAGGTATTTTGAGGTCTCTCTCTGTTGGAACAAGGGCTGCTAAGTATTTGAATAAAATCGAAGGCCAGGTGCCCCGCAGTCATGTGACACCCTGCACTAAGGGCATCAGAACCAGTGATCCACCATAGCAGCATAAATTCCAAAGCCAGGAATGCTGGGAATTAGACTTTAACTAACTGATCTTGGGTGCTGAGGACATACTTGCAATGGGTATGTGACACCCAAAAATGCAGATAGGTGCCTGGGGGGATTTTCAAAAGCACCTGGCAGGTTAGGTGCCTAACTCCCAATGGGAAAATCCCACCAGGCACCTATCTGCTTCTCCAGTGCCTAAATACCTTGGGGAAATCTGTCACTGGCCCAGGAGCAGGCAGGGTACAAAGCTGAACTCAGTCACCGGGCCCCAAGGCTCACAGCCAAACCACTGGAACAGCTTTCTGCCCAGTTTTGACTGGCTCTCTCTTTTTTCGCTAAAAAGTGCTAAAAACACCCCACCCCCTCCAATAACAGAAGTTTTTACCTCTGCTGAACCCCTCTCTTTTCTAGTGTGTTGTCACTCAGGATCCCTTTGTCAGATTCATTTAAAATTCTATTGTAATTTTCTACCTTAAGCCCAGATGCAACATACCAGTTTTGAGAGACAAGGTGGGTGAGGTGATATATTTTATTGGACCAACTTCTGGTGATGGAAGAGACCAGCTTTCCCGCTGCACAGAGCTCTTCTGCAGGTCTGGGGTAGTTTTTAGGGCGATGTGACTTGTTGTCCCTTATTCACCCCAATGTTACCCCAGTTTTACATTGGAAGGGCTCACACTGGCCTAAAACTGGACTAACACAATTGTTATCAGGCCTTTTGTGTGCGTTTTAGAAGGGGTCAAAGTCAGGCTTGTAATGGAAATTCAGCCAGAACCTTAACAATGGGATTGTTCCATAGCTAGGAGCCCCACCAGCAGGGGGCGCTTGCCAGGGGAGGTGCACACATTTATCTCCGTTTGCTCCCAGGCACTGATACCCTTGGTATCTAGGTAGAGCTACAGGTTCAACTCTATTAATAAGAGGTCAGATACCCAGGATCAATCAGGTTACTAATCAGAGATTATTGGTCGAAGATTAATCAGCTCGATACAGGAGTGTAGAATCATAGAATCATAGAATATCAGAGTTGGAAGGGACCTCAAGAGGTCATCTAGTCCAACCCCCTGCTCAAAGCAGGACCAATTCCCAATTAAATCATCCCAGCCAGGGCTTTGTCAAGCCGGGCCTTAAAAACCTCCAAAGAAGGAGACTCCACCACCTCCCTAGGTAACGCATTCCAGTGTTTCACCACCCTCCTAGTGAAATAGTTTTTCCTGATATCCAACCTGGACCTCCCCCACCGCAACTTGAGACCATTGCTCCTTGTTCTGTCATCTGCCACCACTGAGAACAGCCGAGCTCCATCCTCTTTGGAACCCCCCTTCAGGTAGTTGAAGGCTGCTATCAAATCCCCCCTCATTCTTCTCTTCTGGAGACTAAACAATCCCAGTTCTCTCAGCCTCTCCTCATAAGTCATGTGCTCCAGACCCCTAATCATTTTTGTTGCCCTCCGCTGGACTCTTTCCAATTTTTCCACATCCTTCTTGTAGTGTGGGGCCCAAAACTGGACACAGTATTCCAGATGAGGCCTCACCAATGTCGAATAAAGGGGAACGATCACGTTCCTCGATCTGCTGGCAATGCCCCTACTTATACAGCCCAAAATGCCGTTAGCCTTCTTGGCAACAAGGGCACACTGTTGACTCATATCCAGCTTCTCGTCCACTGTGACCCCTAGGTCCTTTTCTGCAGAACTGCTACCTAGCCATTCGGTCCCTAGTCTGTAGCAGTGCATGGGATTCTTCCGTCCTAAGTGCAGGACTCTGCACTTGTCCTTGTTGAACCTCATCAGGTTTTTTTCTGCCCAATCCTCTAATTTGTCTAGGTCTCTCTGTATCCGATCCCTACCCTCTAGTGTATCTACCACGCCTCCTAGTTTAGTGTCATCTGCAAACTTGCTGAGAGTGCAGTCCACACCATCCTCCAGATCATTAATAAAGATATTAAACAAAACCGGCCCCAGGACCGACCCTTGGGGCACTCCACTTGAAACCGGCTGCCAACTAGACATGGAGCCATTGATCACTACCCGTTGAGCCCGACGATCTAGCCAGCTTTCTATCCACCTTACAGTCCATTCATCCAGCCCATACTTCTTTAACTTGGTGGCAAGAATACTGTGGGAGACAGTATCAAAAGCTTTGCTAAAGTCAAGAAATAACACATCCACTGCTTTCCCCTCATCCACAGAGCCAGTTATCTCATCATAGAAGGCAATTAGGTTAGTCAGGCACGACTTCCCCTTCGTGAATCCATGCTGACTGTTCCTGATCACTTTCCTTTCCTCTAAATGTTTCATAATTGATTCCTTGAGGACCTGCTCCATAATTTTTCCAGGGACTGAGGTGAGGCTGACTGGCCTGTAGTTCCCCGGATCCTCCTTCTTCCCTTTTTTAAAGATGGGCACTACATTAGCCTTTTTCCAGTCATCTGGGACCTCCCCCGATCGCCATGAGTTTTCAAAAATAATGGCTAATGGCTCTGCAATCTCACCCGCCAACTCCTTTAGCACCCTCGGATGCAGCGCATCCGGCCCCATGGACTTGTGCACGTCCAGTTTTTCTAAATAGTCCCGAACCACTTCTTTCTCCACAGAGGGCTGGTCACCTTCTCCCCATGCTGTACTGCCCAGTGCAGCAATCTGGGAGCTGACCTTGTGCGTGAAGACAGAGGCAAAAAAAGCATTGAGTACATTAGCTTTTTCCACATCCTCGGTCACTAGGTTGCCTCCCTCATTCAGTAAGGGGCCCACACTTTCCTTGACTTTCTTCTTGTTGCTAACATACCTGAAGAAACCCTTCTTGTTACTCTTAACATCTCTTGCTAACTGCAACTCCAAGTGTGATTTGGCCTTCCTGATTTCACTCCTGCACGCCTGAGCAATATTTTTAAAATAAAATAAATACATCACAGATGCGGGGAAGTAGTACTGCAGCCTGAACCATTCCAGCTACCTGCCAGAAAATCCCCCCTTGACCAAGGGGTGCTGAAAAGGCTGAGAGGCACCGAATCACACGTGACAGACGTCACGTCAGTCACCTCATTTAACACCCGACCGGAAAGTGCTCGGATCCCCCGGGGCCGAGGTCAGGATCAGAACTTGGAGAGAATTCAGGCTGGTCTGGGAATCACAGAAACCTGCCTGGGTCTCAGGGGAAGAATCTCCCAGTCACGTACGCAGGTTTGTTCTTAAATCATAAGACAAAATTAATGTCCCTTCCCCCCTTAAACCCGATTTCTCACTGTCTTGTGAACTGTTCGTCTTGCTCCCTGTAGCGGGGTGGTCGCCCCGCTCCTGCCTGAAGGGAATAAAGCTGGGCTGATTGGGGAAGCAGCCACAGCTGTGGTCAGCTCAATCAGGGCCCTGCTGGCCCTTACAAGAGGGCTGGGGCCAGAAGCTGAGGAGACTCTCTCTCTCTTGCTCTGGGAGAGAAGGAGCTGGCTGCCTGGGAGCTGAGGAGGGGACCTGAGGTGGAGCAGTGCTGGGGAAGGGCAGAAGGAGTGCGGGAGCTCCAGCCTAGCTAAGCTCCAGGCTGGAGGCCGAGTTAAGGGCCCACAAAAAGGGAACTGGGGCTGCAGAGGGGCAGCCCAGAGATAGGCAGAGGCAGCAGGTCCAACCCCCCTTGCCGATGTTGAGTGGTTAACAGACGGCGTCTGCCCCAGGGAGCAGGGGCTAGATGGAGACTGGCAGTAGCCACTGAGGCAAGGTGGGGATAGGGGGTTGGGGGCTCCCGTGGGAGGGAAGAGACGGAGGGGTTACTGCTGGGGGCAGAACCCTGGTATACAAGGGCACCAGGGTCCGGGAGGGATACGGGGGCCAATGGCAGGCGAGGCATCAGCCGACAGAGGACACTCCGGAGCTGAAAAGGAGCTAATTCCCTGGACAGCCAGCAGGAGGCGCCGCGCCGGTGAGTCATTGCCCCACCACACTCCCACAGCCCTATAATTACTGCCTAATAATGAACTATTCTCTCCTGAGCCTTTCACCACAGAGCTTTCTACATATGAATTAACCCTGTGATCCCTCTCTGGGCACAGCGCTGCTCCCAGTGGAGCTAGTGGGATTTGTGCCACAGATCTCACAGGAGCAGGATTCCCCCTTTCACAGCGGAGAAAGTGCAGCACAGAGAAAATAAGTGACTTGCTCAAGATTGCACAACAGCTATAGACATCGAGCTCACAATAGCAACCAGGAGTCCTGGCTCCCAGTGCAACTGCTCTAAATTCAGATTTTATTACTTAATGAAGCAGCAGTAACATGCAATGCACAGTCACTGCTGTACCACTTACAAAATACACTCTCTGCATTACCCTAATTCGCCACTGGATGTCACTGCTGTGCTAATGAGGGAAACGTTACCCAGACTGGCCACCAGGTGTCACTGTTGCTCCATCAAAAATACCCACTGCCCCATCTCCTGGGGAAGGGCAGCCAATCAGAGCTGCTGCAGGAGACAGGCAGCACTCTCCCCCTCCCCTCAGGAGGCAGAGGAGTGTTTGGGTAGAGGAGGGGGAGAGGGGTGAAGAGCCCCCCAGAGCCACAGGAGGAGAAGCAGTGGGACTAGGGGGCAGAGCCAATGTGGGGCTGGTGGTGTGCAATTAATGGCAGGTGTGGGGGAGGGGCAGATGTGGGGCTGGGCAGGGGGCACAAAATGAATGAATTATAATGTGGGGGTCTGGGGAGAAGCTAGAAGCTCCATTCTACCCAGCAACCAGGAGAGCCAGAGTCACCTGCTCTGTGCGTCTGGGAGAGCCGGGCACAGCCATTGTCTCTGACACACACGCCGGGACAGGGGGAGTTCAGAAACCAGAGCACCAAACCCCTCAGTATCATCCGCTCCAAAATAGCTCATGATTTTGGGGCCAAACCTGTGTTTTTTTGGAAAAAATCTCATGATTTCTTGTGTCTGACTTGCAATTTCTGAACATTGGGGGCTGGTACCCTGCTCCCAGCACCTGGCATCCCCACACTGCAGCTGTCACAGGCTGGTCACAGGATTGGTAGCGACACATGGGATGGGGTCTCCAGTGTAGGCCCAGCACCCCCAAGGCCGGGCCCTGTAAGCTGGTTCCCAGGATGGGTGAGGAGCCACTGGCTTTGGGGCAGTCATGGTTCAGCCCGTCCTACCGACTGACTCCTTCCCACAAGGCAGTGCTCTGCACAAGACCCTGCTCCCGGTGATGGTGCTGGGCTCTCAGGGATTGGAGCGAGTCCAGCGGAGGGCAATGGACATAATTAGGGGGCTGGGGCACATGACTTACGAGGAGAGGCTGAGGGAACTGGGGTTATTTAGTCTGCAGAAGAGAAGAGTGAGGGGCGATTTGATAGCAGCCTTCAACTACCTGAAGGAGGGTTCCAAAGAGGATGGAGCTCGGCTGTTCTCAGCGGTGGCAGATGACAGAACAAGGAGCAATGGTCTCAAGTTGCAGTGGGGGAGGTCTAGGCTGGATATTAGGAAAAACTTTTTCACTAGGAGGGTGGTGAAGCACTGGAATGGGTTACCTAGGGAGGTGGTGGAATCTCCTTCCTTAGAGGTTTTTAAGGCCCGGCTTGACAAAGCCTTGGCTGGGATGATTTAGTTGGGGATTGGTCCTGCTTTGAGCAGGGGGTTGAACTAGATGATCTCCTGAGGTCCCTTCCAACCCTGATATTCTATGATCAGCAACGTCCAACCCCATTACCAAACATTGGGAGTTGGGTGTTTCCAAGGTTTGGTTTCTACATTTTTTGGTGGAAAGCCCCCTATTTTGTTCCAAACTTCCCACGCAGCCCTGCCCCAAGGGTAACATTTACTAGCTAGGTTTTTAGTTTTTATGGGCCTGGCTGGCTTTTGTTATGTGGTTACCAAAGGTAATTAGAGGGAACATTGGTCACGCCCCAAACGGGGGTGGCGAGGCTATCGTGGGGGGGTTGTGAGATCTAGGGGTACCATATTTCAAGGACACTGCCCGGGGGGTACAGCTCTCCAGCCGCCCAGCTCTGAGGGCAGTGCCGCCGCCAGCAGCAGCGCAGGAGCAAGGGCAGCAAAGCCCCACACCTCGGACAGGACGAGGTTTCATTTTATTACAACTCAGCAGCAACAAGCGCGATGAAGGGAGGACAGTTTACAGCCAGGCCAGAGAGAGACGAGGACAGAGCTGAAGCCAATGCTGGCTCCTGCCAGCCCAGGTCAAGTGACCAGCTAGGCACCGGGGTGGAGTGCGCCAGCGATGCCCAGAGAGATGCGGCTGAGTGAGCTGATCTGCCTGGGCAGCGTAGGGAAGCCACTGGGGGCTTCAGTGCCATTGACTGCAGGGATAACGCCGACACGCTTTACTTAGCCTTCTCTGAGCAGAGCCGGCCTTAGGATTCATGGGACCCAACGCCGTATGATTCAACTGGGGCCCCTGTGCCCGACTTGCTCTTAGCAACACAAACAGAAGCTCACAGTACTGGAAAACTTGCCAAGTGCACTTCATTCAAAACAGTTTCATTGTGCCGCCTTCACCCCAACCCCTGCACTTCCCTCCCACCTGCACCAACGCCAGCCCTGCACTGCCAGCGTGCCCCGCCACACCGCCCCCTGCCCAGTGCCCCCCACCCCCTTATGCCCAGCAACCCCTGTGACGTTGCACTCGACATGATTTTATGAGAAGATGCTAATGAGTGTGAATATAACGTAACTGGAATATGCTTCATGCGAATGCTCTCGATTGCTGCTTTTCTGCTCCAGGGCCATCCCCCTCCTCCCATTGGTTTAGTCTAGGGTTACCATATCTCATAAATAAAAAAAGAGGACCCTCCACTGGCCCTGGGGAAGCGCCCAGCCGGGGGCGCAGGGTCTGGAGGCTGCCCGGCAAACCGTGAAGCCGGTAGCGCTCGGGCTTCGGGCAGCCCCTATGCCTCCGGACCCTGCACCCCCAGCCGGGCACCTCCCCTCCCGGGCTCCGGCGGCACAGGGTCCGGAGGCACGGGGGCTGCCCGAAGCCGGTAGCGCTCGGACAGCCCGGCTCTTAAACAGAGCTGAAGAGTTGGGGAGGAGCAGAGCCGCCATTTTCCTGGACATGTTCGGCTTTTTGGCAATTCCCCCTGGACGGGGGTTTGACTGCCGAAAAGCCGGACATGTCCGGGAAAAAGAGGATGTATGGTAACCCTACCTCCACGGGTCCTGGCCCCGCCCATTTCCCCACCCCCACCCCAACTCTGCCCCTTCTCCACCCTAACTCCGCCCCCTCCTCCCTCCCACTCCCAGCCAGGGGGAAAGGGCTGCCCCAGTGCTACCGGCTTCATGGTTTGCCGGGCAGCCCCCAGACCCTGCGCCCCCGGCCGGCGCTTCCCCAGCGCAGCTGGAGCCCGGGAGGGGAAGTGCCCAGCCAGGGGCGCAGGGTCTGGAGGCTGCGCGGCAAACCCATGAAGCGGGTAGCGCTCGGGCTTTGGGCAGCCCCCTTGCCTCCGGACCCTGCGCCCCCAGCTGGGCACTTTCAATCCCGGGCTCCGGCGGCGCAGGGTCCGGAGGCACGGGGGCTGCCCGAAGCCGGTAGCGCTCGGGCAGCCCGGCTCTTAAACATACCCCCCCAACTCTGTTCTCAGACTTGCCCGGCTCCCCCTGCTCAGTCACATGCAAACTTTTGCTCCTAGCCCCGTGATGCCCTGCCCGAGCCAGAGCCCGCAGGCCGGCTGAGGAGTGAGTGGGCAGAGGGGAGGGGCCAGGGCGTCCGGTCGGGTCGGGGAGAAGCCTGCCGGCCCAATGCGGGGGAGCGGCCGGAGAGGAGCCTGAGTCGCAGCCAGCGAGGGTGGTGCCCCACATTTTCAGGTCCCTCACGCAGCCGCGTATGCTGTGTATGCCTAAGGACGGCCCTGCCTCTGAGTATGTCCAGTGATTTGCTGTCACTTTGTGGGGGTGGGAGTGGGGTTGTCACAGCCTGAAATATTTTCAAAGTGGACCCCAACCAAAAACAGTTGGAGACCCCTGCTCTAGAATGGGTTTACTGCCCGTTAGGACAGTAACATTTTCCATCTGGTTCCCTAGGCCGGAGTGGCTCAGCTCACCACTGTCCCAGAGTCCCCCCTGCTATCTAGTCTCGGATTCAGAGAAGAGGCCCTGCATTTAAACACCTGACAGACTCTAGCAAAGGCTGGGGAAGTGACTGTCTTTGGGCTCCTCTCTAGCTCAACTCCCAGATCTGGGCTGGAGCAGAAAACCCTGAGGTAGGTTCTCCAGCCGGGGCCGGGCACAGAGTTGGCCGGAAAGCTTTCGATAGAACAGTTTTCCATTGGAAAAGGCCGTTTTGTCAAAAGTAAAATGTTTCAGGGGGGACGTGTCGGTTTTGGTGGGGAAACGTCTCAATGAATTATTTTGACATTCTCATTCTGGGCGCTATTCCTGGCCTTCTGGCCGAGTCCCTTTCTGTGACTCAGTTTCCCCCTGTGTACCGTCGGGGTATTGATACTGACCTTTCTGAGGCACTTTGAGATCTACAGATTGAAAACACCAGCTAGAGGGGAAGGATGGCCCAGTGGTTGTTGGGCACTAGTCTGTGACTTGGGAAACTCAGGCAAGTCTCTGCTACACTACAGAATTCCTGTATGAGCTGGGGCAAGTCACTTTAGGCACCCAGCTTCCCTTGAAACCAGTGATGTTGCCTGAGTCTGCAGAGAGCCTGAGCCAATTGCTCTGAAATCAATGGAAGTTACGTGCTTAAATACCTGTGAATTTCTAGGCTTCAGTTTCCCCATCTGTAGAATGGGGGTAATAGCACGGCCCTATCCCGAGATGTGGTGGGAGGATAAAGACATTAATGAAGCCTGAAGCACTTTGAGCTCTACTAATGAAAAGCACTGTGTAAGAGCTAGAGATCATTTATTGTGCTGGCTTTAATGGCGCTGGGCTAAGTCACGGTAGATGGGAGCTGATCCCCACGGCCTTATTTTTACAAGTAATGGTAACTTGCAGCTTGGTCTGGAGTCGTCTGAGCGGCTGATTCTCCTCCGGCTATGGCAGCGTGCAGCTGATCTTTATGATGGTTTTGTAATACTCATGGGAGGCTGGCTTCAACTCACTCACCAGCTTCTCGAGCTCCTGAATCTTCGCCTCCAGTTGGTCTCTCTCTACAGCGCCCAGGATCGCGCTGAGAATCAAGTCGACACCCACGCCCAGTAACGCGCCAGCCATGAGGCCTATCACAGAGGCACTGATCCTGGCCAAGATGGTGCTCATTTGGCTCAGGACTCTGCTCACCACCGGCGACGCCAGGTTGTAGAAGATCCTTATGGCCACGATCCCACCAAGGAAGCTCACCCCCTTGGCCACATTGCGCAGAATCTGCATCTTCTTGGCATCAGGCTCCTGGAAATCGTGAAGCTTTCGGTAGAGATCTGGCTCCAGTTCGCTCTTCAACCTTGCATCGATGGCCTGCAGCGTGTCTTGGATGGACTGTATGGCTGCGAGGAGTACGTCGCAGTTCTCCCGGACGGTGCCGTTCTTGTTCATCTTAATGGGGTGCAACTTGAACTGACAGTGTGTGTTTAAGGCTTTAATCAGCTCATTGGTGGCATCAAAATTGAGCTCTATGCAGTTGATCAGGTCCTGGTGTAACCGCACCACCTTTTCCCGCCTCGCTGGGTTGCCAGGGTACAGGATATCGCTCAAGGCCATTCTTGAGAGAGCTGCCAGGAGAGGAAGAGGAAGGAGGCGTTAGCCAGCGCTCCCCACTGCACCCCCCTCCCCCCCGCAAATCACAGACTTGGCCAGTGCAGAGTCTCACCTTCCATTAAAACAAAAAAGTCTCCCGGGCTCCGATCCCCAAAGGTCTTTAGGTGCCTAATTCCCGTCAGTCCGTGGGAGTTCTGCGCCTAAACACCTTGGAGGTTCTAGGGCGGAAGGACTCGGCCAGTGGGTCCCGCACCCCCGAAAGCGTCACACCCCCAAACCACGTGGTCTTCTCCCCCCACGTTACCTCCCCACATTCCCCCGATCTCTGTCCCAGCATCCACCCCCTGCACCCCAACACCTTCCAGCACCCCGAATCCATCCACCCAGGAGCGCGGCAGCATCCCCCATCTACCCGGCCACCTCCTGCCCCAGCCGCGGAGCTGCCCAGTTCCCTGCAGTTGCATGACTTGCTCCCTCCCCTCTGCTGCCCGGGGGGCCCAGCTGTGGGGCAGAAGCTGCCGTTTCTGGCTGTCTGCAAATTAGCCCATGAAGTAATTTGCTCAAAACGCCAGGCCTGGAGCTGGTCGCAGCTGGGCAGCTTTGTTCTGGCTTCAAGGGGCACCTGGGGATAGTTTCATTTTTCGCCTCCTCCCCAGAGCTGGGCGCAGTCTCCAGTCAGGGTCTCCCGCTATCCGGAGGGGATCCCATCTCCCGGCTCCCACTCGCTATTCACCCGTTTCCCCAGCCCAGGGTCGCGCTCACCCGCTTGGCCACAGCATCCCCTGGGGGGCTCACGGGCAGCTGGTTCCACAGGACACCTGGGTCCTTCCCAGAGCTGCAGCTCGCCAGAGCCCCCCTTTGGAAAGCAGAACTCCCCTCCCCATCGGTTACAGACAGGGCAGCTCCCCCCTCTCACAGCGACCCCCCCCCCCCCCCAGTCTGTGGGTGACCGATGTTCTTTGTCCCTAGACATGGCACCTTGCCAGGGGCTGCATGAATCCCCCGTTGTTGGAGGAGCCCAGTTCGCCAAGCGATCCGGGGGCTCTCACTGCACGACCCCTGCTCCGATTCGTGCCTCCGCCGATGGGGCGAGTTACCTGCTCGCTGGGCGCGGGGAAGCCGAGGGGCCGTTCGCCTGGGCGGAGGTCAGCTCGGGTCCGCGGGCAGCAGCCTGGGCTCTCCGGACAGGATCCCTTTGCTGTGACGCTCCCCGCACGCCGGAGCGGGGACTCTCGCCTTTATAGGAGGCTGGTCCTTGCTGTCACTTCCCCAGTCAGCCGCCGAGATCCCATTGGCAGACTCGGAGCCCAGCTGTGGTCAGGAGCGCGGTGCCAGTGGATGTCACATGGGCCTTCAAGTGGCTGCTTCGTGCCTGCGGCTTCCAGTTCCCCGCGTGGTTTCCAGGAACTCGAGTCTGGCTGGTTTCCAAGCCCCGGTTTGCGCCTCAGTCAGGAGGGGCAGAAAGATCCAGGATCGAATCAATCCATGAGCCAGCGAGCCCGGCTTGTGCCAACTTCCCCTTTCTCCCCTAACGGGAGCTTTATAAGGAGAGGCGGAGAGCCGGTGTCGTCCGCTCCTTCGGGCGCCGGAGCTACAGGTGAGAGCCCCCGTCCCCTTCCCCTCCCCCTCCGCCCCCCAGTCCGAGCTGGCGGCGGAGAGCCGGGACCCACCCCCCCCAGTCTGAGCTGTTGGAGTGAGCATGCTCAGTACCCCCCAAAGTAGCAAAACGGGAGCGAGAGCTGTTTGTGCCGCTACAAGTTTCCGAAATAATCTTCTTCAGCGGGCACAGATCACTTCCACCCGGCGTCATCACTGATCCACACCCACGCATCCAGCTGCTGCCCCAGTCTTGGGGATCCTGGGGACCCTCTCCGGGTGCAGCCCTGCCGAGAGCTGGAACCCCCAGCCAGCCGCCGGCCCCCTGGGTGCAATGCAGCCCTTGAGGGTATGTCTGCACTGCAACTAAACCCCTGTGGCTGGCCTGCCGGGCTGCAGACTAGCAGTGTAGACGTGCAGGCTTGGACTGGAGCCCAGGTGGTGGGACTGTGCCTGGGGGGACAGTCCCAGAGGCCGAGCTCCAGTCTGAACACAGATATCTACATGGCAATTTTTAGCCCTCCAGCCTGAGTCAGACCAGATGCCGCTGTTCCACGGGGCTTTTAGTCCAGTGTCGACTTACCAGAGACTCCCCTGTCACTTCGACACACCCTGTCCCCAGGCTCCACCCCAATGGCGCGCTGCGTCCGGTTCGCAGTGTCGCTCTCTTGGGGCCTGCAGCAGCTACGAAGTGGGTAACGGACTGACGTGCTTTGCACGCCCCATCTAGCACAGCAGTGCCCCTGTACCTCACCACTGCCGCAGGGACAGTTCCTGCCTGACAGCTGTTAGTTAGAGAGGGGGTCATGCCCTGGAGCATGAGAGTGTTTAATCTTATCAAACTTAACAAAAAAGAAATTCTTTTCTAATGTCATTCTGGCTCTCCTCATTAGCCATATAAACGTCAGATCCCTTTCTGGGTCTTTCAGGGCTCTCTGCATCAGCAAGATCATGAGGCAGTGAGTTCCACAGGCAATTCCCAGGGTTGTTGTGAAACAGCATTCCCTCTACTCCATTTCATAGGGGCTCCCTGTCGTTTCCATTGCACATCCCCTTGGCCTTGCGCTGGGGATCCTGGAGGGGAAACTCTTTAAGCCCCTCACCTGTGCTCTCTGCTTTGTTTCCCAGCCTCGTGATGCTGTCCCTGTTCTCCGGCACAGAGAGCGAAAGAGAGAGGCTCGTGCGCGCCAGCCAGTCCCTGCTCGACTCCCTGGAAGGATGCATCTCAGGCACCCACGCTCTGCTCCGCATCCTCAACCAGCACCTTGACACCAGCGTGTCCCTGGAACCAGTGGGGGGCAGCGTCGGCGTGGGGGAGAACCTGGAGCGCCTGCTGCGGGCGGCGTGGGAGATGCACGCCGCAGCAGAGCAGACGGACAGACACGTGCGGAAGAACACCAGCCGGGACCTGTACGCCCGCATGGCCTCGCCCCACACCTCACTGCAGGAGAAGGGGGCCATCGTCCGGGACTTCCACCAGGCCACCATGGGGATCTTCGGCAGCGTGGGTGGCCCCATGGTGGCCGTGCTACTGCAAAACGCCGGCCTCCCGGAGCGGCTGGAGGTGGCTCTGCGGGAGTTGGAGGCCTCCCCGGTCCTGCACCTGCCGATGGACGCCCTGCGCCAGAGCAGCGAGGAGATCGCCAGGGCTGTGTCCGCTTGTGCCACCCCTGGGGGCCCAACTGTGGAAACGGCTGCAGAGCCCCCCGAGAATGGCCCCTTCTCTGGGACCGGCGTGGTGCAGAGTCTGGGCAAATACCTGCCCGATGTCCTCACGGGGCGTCGTGCTAGGAACGCCCTGGCAGCGGCCGCTGGGCACCTGGAGGAGGCGCTTCGGGCACTGGCACCGGCCTGCAAGTCTTTCCAGTTGGCAGCTGCCGCGGCTGAGGTCTACATGGCCCTGATCACGGAGCAGCAGCCGGGAACGGGAGAGGGGCCGGGCCAGAATCCTGCCGGCATTGCCCATTGACCCACGCAGGCAGAGCCGTGACAGCGCCCCCTCACCACAGCTCACGCACGGGCAGGCTTTGCCCCGGGCTCTGCGCTGGTCAACGAGCCCGGCAGAGCCCAGCATGTGGGGCTGGCAGCCGGGAACTGCAGCTAATAAAGGGAACTGAGCAAAACCCCAGGCCTGAGTCTTACTGGTTTGTCCCGGCTGGCGTGCTGGCCCAAGGGCCTTAGAACGAGACTCTCCGCCCGGCCCCTGGGGTAAATCAGGAGTAACTTGGGGAGAGGGGGGGAGCAATGGGGCTAATTCCCCTCTCTGATGTAAATCAGGAGTAACTCCATTGATGTCAAAGGGCCAATTCCCTTTCACTCTAGTGTAAATCAGGAGTAACCCGGGGGTGGGGGGGGTCAATAACCTGAACCACAAATGAACTGGTTACGGTTATTTTTCCTGCAATTTTTGCTGTCTGGGGGCATTTGCTGAAAAAACAAAATAATAAAAAAATTCATTTTCAAAACCCCTTTCTGGTAAAAATAAAAACCCAGGTGGTGGTTTGGGTTGAAAGTTTGTGGTTTCGGTTTTTTAAAAACTTCCTTTAAAAAAAAAAAAAAAAAAGAATTGAAAACCTGATTTTTCTTTGTTACTTCAAAACTGACACTTTGGTCCCAGCTTTGGTTCCAGGGTTTTCCCGGGTTTTGCAAACTGCCTCATTTCATGTGCAAACAGGGAGCCCAGATCCCCCGAGATCAGGGGCTTTGTCTGGGACCCCCCAGACCGGGCAGGACGTGGGGTGGCCAGGGGTGGGTGTGAGTCAGAGCTCATTCCCCAGTGGGGGCTCCCAGCCCCTGGGGGGACGGGGGTCAGGTCTGGGCGTTGACCCGGCCCGTGGTACTTCAGGCTGGGCTGGGCCAGAACCCACCCGCCCACAGGGCCCCCAGGGTGGAGCAGGGGGCTCCGGAGTCACACTGCAGTGGAACCAGCAGCAGGGAACAGATGCTGGGGTCAGGGAGCCACAGGTCTGGTGCTCTGGGACAGTCGCTGGGGGGCTGTACAGGGGCCAGCCCCCCTTAGGGTCTCACTCTGTCGCCAGGGGAAGCCACTTGGCTTCACCACCTCCTGGGACCCTACCTCGGTGCTTGCAGCCCCCTCCCTGCAGCGATTCCACCTGAGATGGACTTCTAAGGGAGACGTGTACCCCCAAAGGGGGCACTGCCCCCAGCATCTGCTGGGGCTCCCAGCCGGTGGGGGAAGGGCAGGCGGGTTTGTTAGGTGGCTGCACCCAGCATGGCCTGTCCTCAGTCAACCAGAGAACCGGAAGCTACAGCCTGGTCCATGGGCAGCTCCGGGCCCCAGCCAAGTATGTCCGACCTTGGCTCCCGCTCTTCTAGTTGACTTCCTGCAAGGGGTGGGGGGGGGTCACCCTGGGTGTTAGTTGCTAGATCGGCAATGTCCCGGCAGGTTGGCTTTGCCATTGTCTTCATGGACTCGCCAGCGACACAGGCCCCAAATCAAGACAGGCAGGATCAGCCGCCCCTGGGTGGTAGCTTGCCCGAGAGAAAACAGCCCCTTCCAGCCCCTAGGGGCCAACGTGGCACATAGGGGAAACTGAGGCACAGACAGTCTTCATACAAAATAGTGCAAACACTTCCCACTGCGCTACTCTGTGCAGGTGCAACCTGAGACTCACAGGAAACGCATGTGAGCAGAGCTCCCACGACTGCCCGCTGGCATGGACATAGCCACGGGACTGAGTAACTCCCCCGCCCCCATGTATCTTGGGTGTGGAGCAACATGCACACACACACACACACACAGAGCAGGGCTCGTCCCCTCCAGCAGACACACATGCACACACACACACACACAGCACCTCTATGTCCAAGGGGTTGCTATATGCATCAGATAAGCCTCCCTCCCAAAGATTCCCTCATGTGACTGGGGTATATGCCCCAGCCTGCTGGGTGAAGTGGTGTCTAATGGTTAGAGCAGTGGGGCTGGGAACCAGGACACCTGGGTTCTGTCCCGGCTCTGGGAGGGGAATGGGGTCTAGTGGTTAGAGTAGGGGACTGTGTTCCAGGACTCACTGCAGCCGGAGGGTTTTGGGCAGTTCTGCCAGGGTCATTACACGTTTGCGGGCCCATCTTCCAGTCCCTGCCCGGCCCACTCGCCCTATCGGGTGGCAATGAGGAGGCACCGGGCACCTGACAGTTGAGGAGAGTAGAGGGGAGGAGATCTGAGGCCCAGGATCAGGACCCAAACCCATGTGTCCACCTCTGGCTTGTTGGCTCTGGGCCATGGCCCAACCCCTCACCCACGTTCCCTGCCATTCCCCTGCGCTGGACCCACAGCTTGAAGTCTTGGGATTCCCCAGCCTGGCCCCAGGTGCTCCGTACACTGGCTGGAGTCACCCTGGGGTAAATCACGAGTAATGCCATGGGGACCAATTCCCCTCTCCCTCACCTGGGGGTAAATCATTTCTGTAGTTCTTCTCAGAACCCTCCCCAATTATCCAATGTCCTGTTTGACGTGTGGCTCCCCGCCAGAGCTGTGCGCAGTCTCCAGTCAGGGTCTCCCCCATGCTGTATCCCGAGGGGACCCCACCTCCCAGCTCCTACTCTCTAATCCCCTGCTTCTCCAGCCCAGGGCCGTGCTCCTCCTCTCACCCAGGGAGCTCTGTCCCAGTCGGTTCCACCAGGATCTCTGTGTCCTTCCCGCATTTCTGCTTTCCAAGGTACAGCCCCCCCATCATGTAACTCCTACCAATATCAGTTGTGTCCCTCTCTTAGCCAGTGCACTGGGCGCTCGTGGTGGGTTGATTCTCCTTCAAAATCTTGTGATTTGTCCCAAGTCACAAGAGGAGTTGGTGGTAGATTCGAACCCAGATCTCCTGGATCTCTGAACACAAGGCTGGCCGTTATCAAAGAATCTGTAGCAAATTAGGGATGTTAGCGACTTACGTTCATGGGCAGTGCTATGGCCGGTGGGAGATGCCACCCCTTAGACTGCACAATCATTGGGAGACGCCAACTCTCAGAGTGCTCTGCCGTTGGGTAGAGCGTTTGGCCATTGGGGGAGACGCCACAGCTCTCTGACGCTCCTTTCACCAACCGTGGGTGCCAAGAAGAGTTGATTTGGCACCAACCATTGGGGATCTGCCAAGCGACACGTCTAAGCCTCGCTACTGTACCCGATGTGACCCCCACGCTACGGGAATGACGCTGGGAGAAATGAGGACAACCCACCAATAGCAGGTAGTTAGGCAGGGGAAGGAAAGACAGTTTCTACAGCCCAGAAACCCTGATCCCCGGCTGGGAGGGGGTTAAATGCCAGAGGACGTTGGGAGAAGGACGAGGAGGGGAAGGATCGGTCTGGATGTGCCATTAACGTGGGCGGAGATTGGGGGAGAGCCTGGGGGCCATGGCCCCCCAAATTGGATACGACCCACAGGCGACGTGTGGAGAGGCACCTAGATTTCTCCCTGGCAGTTGATCCTGCTCCCTCCCCCCAGAGGAACGTTGGGGGTGAAGTGGGGAGGTGACGCCAGGAGCTCTGTCCCTGCTGGTCAGTTCCCCCCTGGGCTGGGTACAGGGAGGGCAGCAGAGCAGTGACCCGCGGCAGAGCTCCACTTTGTATGGACCCATCTTCTGTTGTGGAGGGAGAGAAGCTTTCGCGCGGCTGTTGGATGGACACCAGGCTAAACAACTCCAAATGCCGGTCCCTCACCTGTGCTGCCATGCACAAATTAAGGTCTGCCAGGGTTTGGTTTGCTGACTGACAGCCAGGCCCGCTTCCTGACTATCTCCCATTTCTGGGAAAGGGACAGCTCAGACCTTTACTTTCGGTTTCCATCAGAGTCAGATGGAAATGCAGGCTCCAAACTGGCTCTTGGGACTGTCACAAGCTCCCTGTCAATCAGACGGGGCTGTCTGAGCGATTTAAGATTCTCCATTGCTTGCACTTGCAAACGCAGGCCTTGCTACACTAGAGTTTTGTCGACAAAAATATTATCCACGACCAAAAAGCATTATAACAACATTGGTAGTGTATGTTCACACTACGCTCTGTGTGCTGACAGAGCTAGGGCCAGATTAACTTTTCGTGGGCCCGGTGCCAAACGTATTGTGGTTGTGATGGGCCCTTTCCAAGTGTGGGCCCGGCGTGACAGCACCACTGATGCCACAGAAAATGTGATATTGCCGGGATGGGGATGAAAACATTTATTCAAAAACAAAATAAGGTATTTGAAGCCACACTGAGACCTCCACTCACCCCAGAGAGAACAAACTGAGCTAACATCAATGTACCCAGAATACCATCCCAGCTGAAGTGGTTGGAATGGACCAAAAAGAAACCCCAAGCAAGGAAATGGTCTGGTGCCGAAACCCCGAACTCTCTGCCCCCACCCCCTGCCTGGTGCACAAAGAGAAACATGGGAAATTGGTCCCTTCCAATCTGTCTCCTGCTTTGGAAGACCTGAGGAGATCAGGCACTGGGCTGATTCTCAGCCATAGAATCATAGAATCGTAGGACTGGAGGGACCTTGAGAGGTCACCTAGTCCAGTGCCCTGCACTCATGGCAGGACTAAGTATTATCTAGACCATTCCTGGCAGGGGTTTGTTTAACCTTGAAAACCTCCAATAATGGAAATTCCACAGCATTCCTGGGCAATTTATTCCAGTGATTAATCACCCTGACAGGAAGGTTTTCCTAAGGTTCACTCTAAACCGTCTTTGCTGCAATTTAAGCCCATTGCTTCTTGTCCTAACCTCAGAGGTTAAGAAGAACAATTTTTCTCCCTCCTCCTTGTAACAACCTTTTATGTACTTGAAAACTATTATCATATCCCCTCTCAATCTTCTCATCCCAGTGTTTTCAATCTTCCCTCATACGTCATATCTTCTAAACCTTTAATCATTTTTCTTGCTCTTCTCTGGACTTGCTCCAGTTTCTCCACATCTTTCCTGAAATGTGGGGCCCAGAACTGGACAAAATATCCAGTTGAGGCCTAATCAGCGTGGAGTAGAGCAGAAGAATTACTTCTCGTGTCTTGCTTACAACACTCCTGCTAACACATCCCAGAATGAGGTTTGCTTGTTTTCCAACACTGTTAACTCATCTGTTCCTTCCTACGTGGAGGACTTTCATAGAATCATAGAATATCAGGGTTGGAAGGGACCTCAGGAGGTCATCTAGTCCAACCCCCTGCTCAAAGCAGGACCAATTCCCAATTAAATCATCCCAGTCAGGGCTTTGTCAAGCCTGACCTTAAAAACCTCTAAGGAAGGAGATTCCACCACCTCCCTAGGTAACCCATTCCAGTGCTTCACCACCCTCCTAGTGAAAAAGTTTTTCCTAATATCCAACCTAAACCTCCCCCACTGCAACTTGAGACCATTACTCCTTGTTCTGTCATCTGGTACCACTGAGAACAGTCTAGATCCATCCTCTTTGGAACCCCCTTTCAGGTAGTTGAAAGCAGCTATCAAATCCCCCCTCATTCTTCTCTTCTGCAGACTAAACAATCCCAGTTCCCTCAGCCTCTCCTCATAACTCATGTGTTCCAGCCCCCAAATCATTTTTGTTGCCCTCTGCTGGACTCTTCCCAGTTTTTCCACATCCTTCTTGTAGTGTGGGCCCAAAACTGGACACAATACTTCAGGTGAGGCCTCACCAATGTCGAATAGAGGGTAATGATCACGTCCCTCGATCTGCTGGCAATGCCCTTAATTATACAGCCCAAAATGCCGTTAGCCTTCTTGGCAACAAGGGCACGCTGTTGACTCATATCCAGCTTCTCGTCCACTGTAACCTCTAGGTCCTTTTCTGCAGAACTGCAGCCTAGCCACTCAGTCCCTAGTCTGTAACAGTGAATGGGATTCTTCCGTCCTCCCGACCTGGTCCATGATTTTTCCAGGGACTGAGGTGAGGCTGACTGGCCTGTAGTTCCCCGGATCCTCCTTCTTCCCTTTTTTAAAGATGGGCACTACATTAGCCTTTTTCCAGTCATCCAGGACCTCCCCCGATCACCATGAGTTTTCAAAGACTTTGCATTGGTCTATATTGAATTTCATCATATTGACTTCAGACCATTTCTCCACTTTGTCCAGATCATTTTGAATTTTAATCCTATCCTCCAAAGCACTTGCAACCCTCCCAGCTGGGTATCCCGTAGAGAGCACACAAGCATTATACGTGGACTCGCGATGCCGTTATCGAAACCATTGCTGAAGATACTGAGCGCAGGGAACAGAACCACGTTGTGTCGTCATTTGCACCAGTGCAGAAAGGGTCTAGAATGCTGCTCTTCTGCCTCAGTCGAGTTGTCCACCCGCGTTGCACTGGGGTGAATGACTTTGCGATGTGCAGGCAATGGAGAATCTGTCATCCCTCAGACAGCCCCGTCTGATTGGCTGGGAGCCTGTGACTGTCTCAGGAGCCTGCATTTCCATCTGTCTCTGACAGAAACCGAAAGCAACAGGCTGAGCTGCCCCTTTCCCAGAAATGGGAGAAAGCCAGGAAGCCACCCTGGCTCTCAGTCAGCAAACAAAACCCTGGCAGAATTTAATACTTGCACAGAAACACAGCTGAGGGACTGGCATTTGGAGCTGTTTAGTCTGGCATCCAGCCAAGAGCCGCGCGAAAGCTTCTCTCCCTCCACAACAGAAGATGGGTCCATACAAAATATTCCCTCACTGTGATGAGGTCCCCGGGGTGCAACATGAAGTGTGGGGCTGCTGAGCCCCTATTTCCCACCAGCCTCGGCTGCCTCTCACACTGTGCTGCTGATGTCAAGCCACACACCTCTGATAGGCCCTGCACTTACACAGCCATCCACAGGCAGGGAAATACCCAACTGGGTTACATGAATGCTTCTCCCAGCCACTCATGAACCAACAATAGAGAGGTTCCAGCAACTCCCCCTTCCCACCCACCCCCCTGCAGCTTCCCAGCCTTGCACCTCACAATGGTAGCGTCTTGCCCTGGTCAGAAGCCTGGCAAGTGTGAGTTCATTACCCAGTTCACCACATCTACAAAGGAAAGTGGACGTGCCCCACCCTTTGTGACCTGAGCAGATTTTCCAAGCACTTCAACCAAAACACACTGGTTTAGGTAAAATATAGAAGAGATTTATTACCACACAAAGATAGATTTTGAATTATTATAATTGGCAGGTGCAGAGATCAGAGCTGGTTACTTAAGAAACAGTTTACACTGGACAAACTAAACAGGATTTGAATCGAGCAGTGTCTCACCCTGACAGATGGTACAAAGAGGTCACAGATCCTCAGTACGTAGGCTGGGACTCTCCTCCAGCTTGGGACCACCTCCCCCAGTTCAAAACCTTTGTCCACCAGACGTGTTTCCAGGTGTTGAGTAGTGGTGGGAGTGAGGCCAAGTGATGATGTCACTTCCCCTCTTTATAGTTTCTTCCAGCTTGCTGAAAAGATCTGTGCTGCACATGGGGGTCAGTCAGTCCCCATTGGTCAAGCAGTCTCCATTGCTTACGTGATCTCTCTGAGAAGTCTCCTCTGCACACACTCTCTGGGACAGTGGATTCTTTCCTTGGTGGGTGTTGATGAGCCATGAACTGCTATCTGGCTACTCCATTGTTGTACCCGAAAGGTTGGTTGTGGGGGTTCCCAACCTCACAGTATATTTCAGTAACACATCCAGCCATACTTCAGAACTTCCCATACAAGGCTAGCACATACCAGCCAACAGGATATTAATGTTCAACAGAGCAAGAGTTTTAAAAATGATACCTCACAAGGCAGACTGAGTACAAAACCGATCCTAATGATATGTCAGTGGTGAATAAGGGGGTTCCAGGGTACTGCTTTGAGGTACACTTGTCATTAACATAAATCCCCTTTGGCCCTCACTGTGTGTCTGTGCAACACCCAGCAAGGACCTTGATCTAAGTCAAGGTCTGTGCAAAGACTGCTTAGCCAACCCTCTGTCCCTCCAGCTCCAACGAAGGGTGGGGAATGGAGCTGGGTAGACCACCTGGCCCGGACTGGGGAAGCTTGAACAGCTGCTGCCTCATCAGGGTGGGGGTGGCTAAGAGCCCCAGGGGAAGGGAGCCGGGGGGAGCTGGAAAGAGGGAAGCTGCACTAGAGGAACGGCAGTGAGGGGAAGCAGAGAGACAGAGCTTGGCCCCTCTCTCCTGCCAGGGGACTGCACGAAGGGGACTTGTCTGGTGGAAAGGTGGTGGGAGCACAGCCTGTAAATAAAAGCACCAGGTGGACACTGCACCTAAAGGTCTCTGTGTGACATTCTCAGCCCAGCGGGACAGGAGCCAAGGGGGGTCCTGCAGGGACGCTGTTACACTAGCACAATGGGGTTGGGTCCCTGATCTCAGTCGGCGCTGCCCTGGTGCACATACTAGTAAAGTTGTTCTCGGGGAGGGTTTGGAAGCGTCTGGCTGTTAAACCCCAAACAGAGACTGAATTCTAACATTGCTCCTGTCAGATTTTTGTTTTATTCCCGAGCTGCAACTTGAGCTCCTGCTGCTGAGTTTAGACACTGACTCGCGTGTTGAGGCTGGGCTGAGGGTTGGCCGGGTGTCTGGGAATCACGGACACGGCTTAGACTGACCTGGGGCGTGCAGACTGGAGTGGGATTGTTTAGGGCTCTGATAGTGCTTGGTTCAAATGATGCTATGAACCAATTTGCTGCAACAGATTTGCTCTGTATTCTGCAATCAGGACCCAGCGTGCGTTCTGTCTCACTGCTCTGTACTCATTGCCCGTGCTTTATTATTCTGACTCTTGCAGACACACTTTTACACTTTCAGAAACTGATGTGACCTGGCACTTTGTGCATCTGATCTTCGAAAAACACAGATTAAGGGGCATCGGCTGCACCCCAGCAGGTTGAGTATTTCTACATTGGGAAGGGAGCAGATATTCAACTGGACACCAGGAATATCCAGAGTTGTCATAATTAATCATTGCAAAAATGTGGGAAGGGACGTTGAACCTCAGCTGCAGGGCTTCAACTGCTCTTAATGATAGTGGGGGGGGGGGGAAGGGGGGCAAGGCATACTATGGGGAGAGATTCTCCCACATCTGCTACTGTGAGGTTATTACATCTTCCTCTGGATCTCCAGTGCTGGCCTCTGTCAGAGACAGGAGACTGATGTAGGTGGTCCTCAGCTCTGACCCCATCTGGCAATGGCTACATTCCAGTGATGAATCTGGGGACCGGATGACTTTATTTGTTACACCTTCAGGGCCATGGTTTGGGATCTAACCTTCCTCCAGACTGCCAGTCCTGCCCAGTGCCTGGCTAACACATTGGCACTCATGGCACTTGGGCACCGATCTGTGTTACTGGAAGGTGTTAACAGCTCCCCCGTCTGCCCCCACCCTATGAGGCAGGAGGGGTAGCTAGCTCAATGGTTTGAGCATTGGCCTGCTAAACCCAGGGTTCAATCCTTGAGGGGGCCACTTAGGGATCTGGGGCAAAATCAGTACTTGGCCCTGCTAGTGAAGGCAGGGTGCTGGACTCAATGATCTTTCAAGGTCCCTTCCAGTTCTAGGAGATAGGTATATCTCCATATATTATTATTATTAGCTGCTCCTTTTTCTCTCATTGTATAAAATAGACAGTTATGAACCCACATCACAACTGCAGATTATACAAATGCATTCAAAGATTGAAGCCAAATTACTAAATAAAAACCTTGTGTGATTTTAGGGGTAGGCTTTTCTGGAGACCCCTTTTGATGAATTGTCTGAGGGATCCAACCCATGGGGGTGGCAGGCAGAGGTAGAATATAGTGAGAAAGGGGGTTTCCCTAATTTTGCTTTTGTTTTTTCACCTGGGAAAATGTGACAAATGAAAATGATGCTAGAGTTTCTGAGTGAGCCAAGGTGGGTGAGGGAATGTCTTTCATTGGACCAACTTCTGTTGGGGAGAGAGACAAGCGTTGGAGCCGCTGTTTGAAGAATGGTAAGCAGCTCCACGGGGTGTTCCCTCGCCTGTGTTTCCTGGCAAGAGAAGGGCTGCCAGAGTTTTGTTTGCTGACTGAGAGCCAGCCCCGCTTCCCGGCTTCCCGGCTTCCTGGCTTTCTCCCATTTCCGGGAAAGGGGCAGCTCAGCCTGTTGCTTTCGGTTTCCATCAGAGTCAGATGAAAATGTCGGCTCCAAACTGACTCTTGGGACTGTCACAAGCTCCCTGTCAATCTGAGCGATTTAAGATTCTCCGTTGCTTGCACCTTGCAAACGCAGGCCTTGTCTACAGTGCATTTTGTTGACAAAAATATTATCGACAACCAAAAAGCATTATAACAACATCGGCAGTGCATGTTCGCACTACGCTTTATGTGCTGACAGAGTGCATCCACACTTGGTGCTTTAGCATCAACAGTGAGAGCAGTGCACTGTGGGTAGCTATCCCCAGGTCTAGGCTGGATATTAGGAAACACTATTTCACTAGGAGGGTGGTGAAGCACTGGAATGGGTTCCCTAGGGAGGTGGTGGAATCTCCTTCCTTAGAGGTTTTTAAGGTCAGGCTTGACAAAGCCCTGACTGGGATGATTTAGTTGGGGATTGGTCCTGCTTTGAGCAGGGGGTTGGACTAGATGACCTCCTGAGGTCTCTTCCAATGCTAATATTCTATATTTCTATGATTAAAATACCAATAGGCCGGCCCCAGCCTCTCCAAGCTGAGAGAGGCCGTCATGGTCACCAAATGATGATCCGAGAATGGGCCCGGCTGAATGCTGGAGGTGTTGGCCCGTGACAGATGAAAGCATGGTAAATAAATTGGGTCCAACCGGGAGTGGTTCGACCAATTGTCCTCCCCCCAGACATAGGTAAAGGTGCTATCATCGTCTGGGTGGGGGTCACACCAGGGAAGGATGGTCCACGATCTCTCCAAGTTTCAGAGTAACAGCCGTGTTAGTCTGTATCCGCAAAAAGAAGAACAGGAGTACTTGTGGCACCTTAGAGACTAACAAATTTATTAGAGCATAAGCTTTCGTGGACTACAGCCCACTTCTTCGGATGCATATAGAATGGAACATATAATGAGGAGATATACCCTGTTTCCCCGAAAATAAGACATCCTCCGAAAATAAGGCCTACTTACAGTTTTGCCTCTCGTTGTAATATAAGGCATCCCCCCGATAATAAGACCTCCCCGATAATAAGGCATCCACCGATAATAAGGCATTTTTCATTTCTGAAAAATAAGACATCCCCTGAAAATAAGACCTAGCGCATCTTTGGGAGCAAAAATTAATATAAGACACTGTCTTATTTTCGGGGAAACAGGGTATATACACACATACAGAGAGCATAAACAGGTGGGAGTTGTCTTACCAACTCTGAGAGGCCAATTAATTAAGAGAAAAAAAAACTTTTGAAGTGATAATCAAGCTAGCCGAGTACAGACAGTGTGATAAGAAGTGTGAGAGTACTTACAAGGGGAGATAGAGTCAACGTTTGTAATGGCTCAGCCATTCCCAGTCCTTATTCAAACCGGAGTTGATTGTGTCTAGTTTGCATATCAATTCTAGCTCTGCAGTCTCTCTTTGGAGTCTGTTTTTGAAGTTTTTCTGTTGTAATATAGCCACCCGCAGGTCTGTCACTGAATGACCAGACAGGTTAAAGTCACCTCCTACAAGACAGGCCCAACAAAGAAAATAACAGAACACCACTAGCTGTCACCTTCAGCCCCCAACTAAAACCTCTCCAGCGCATCATCAGAGATCTACAACCTATCCTGAAAGATGATCCTTTACTCTCACAGATCTTGGGAGACAGACCTGTCCTCGCTTACAGACAACCCCCCAACCTAAAGCAAATACTCACCAGCAACCACACATCACTGAACAAAACCACTAACCCAGGAACCTATCCTTGTAACAAACCCCGATGCCAACTCTGTCCACATATCTATTCAAGTGACATCATCATAGGACCTAATCACATCAGCCATACCATCAGGGGCTCGTTCACCTGCACATCTACCAATGTGATATATGCCATCATGTGCCAGCAATGCCCCTCTGCCATGTACATTGGCCAAACCGGACAGTCTCTACGCAAAAGAATTAATGGACACAAATCTGACATCAGGAATCAAAATACTCAAAAACCAGTGGGAGAACACTTTAACCTGTCTGGTCATTCAGTGACAGACCTGCGGGTGGCTATATTACAACAGAAAAACTTCAAAAACAGACTCCAAAGAGAGACTGCAGAGCTAGAATTGATATGCAAACTAGATACAATCAACTCCGGTTTGAATAAGGACTGGGAATGGCTGAGCCATTACAAACGTTGACTCTATCTCCCCTTGTAAGTACTCTATCTCCCCTTGTAAGTACTCTCACACTTCTTATCACACTGTCTGTACTCGGCTATCTTGATTATCACTTCAAAAGTTTTTTTTTTCTCTTAATTAATTGGCCTCTCAGAGTTGGTAAGACAACTCCCACCTGTTTATGCTCTCTGTATGTGTGTATATATATCTCCTCATTATATGTTCCATTCTATATGCATCCGAAGAAGTGGGCTGTAGTCCACGAAAGCTTATGCTCTAATAAATTTGTTAGTCTCTAAGGTGCCACAAGTACTCCTGTTCTTCTTTTTGTTGATCTCTCCAAGGACGCCCGCGGCAGCGTAGCAGCTCTTGACTCCTGAGCGGTCCCGGTCCTCAGGGGTGGTGTTGAAGTCCCCACCCAGGACCAGGCACTTGTGAGGATCCAGAGGGCCGAGGAAGGCCAACGCCGACTGATAAAAATGCACCCGTTCTGGGCCTGTGTTCGGGGCACAGACTCAACGCCAGCCCTTCTGCACAGGCCCGGACGTGCAGCAGATGACCCAGCATGACCTCGGCGACCCCCAGCACCTCAGGCCGTAGCTCGGGGGAGAACAGGGTGGCCACTCCAGCCGAATGGGCTCTGAGGTGGCTGAAACAGACTCTGTCCCCCCACTCCCGCCGCCAGCTAGCCTCGACGGCTGGGGCCGTGTGGGTCTCCTGCAGGAAGCTCACAGAATACCCCCCTCCCGAAGGAAGGAGAGCACCTGGCACCTGCAGAGACCCACCCTACAGCCCCAGGTATTTAATCTAGCAAAGATGGTAACTGTCATACAGAGGGCTGGGGTGGATCCTCATGGGCAGAGGAGTCAACGGCCCCCAGCGGGCCCCACAACAACCTGGTTTCGACCCCGAAGGTCAGCAGGGAGTTGCGGAACTTGTGGGTCCACTGGTAGCCATGATGTCCTGCCTCCTGGTCCCTGTGCCCTCCCCCAAAAGGGCCTTCATGGCCCAGAGACTGTGATGGAACTCCCCAGCCAGGGCGGGTGCAAGGATATTTCACCACCTAGGCGAAACTTCCACCTTGTGCCCCCCCCCCAGCCCAGACAGACAGAATGGATTTTGAAGATTTCCCTCAGTATTAGAACTGAAAGAAATATAGACCACTCACCTTAGTCTTTGCCCCATAATGTTAAAACTTGTTGCAAGAGAGAGATCTCTCTTTCTTGAACTCAAGTGGATTGTGTAAGGGGTAATTGGAAGCAGAGTTTATTTGTTCTGCCAACACAAGGGGACAGAATTCCTCAGAGCTCTGAATCTCAGGTCAGGCACAGGCGTGCGTGTCATTAAAATACCAGTTGCATCTCCCGGCAGCAGGAGGTAGTTAGACACCAATATATAGTCTTCAAATATTGTTCAAGTTCTTAGACATGTTGATGCTTCTCTTTGTCTTTCCCTCTATTTTATGCAGTTCATATATCTGAGAATCCCCCCTAGCAAGAAGCACGTCCAATCACAAATACACTTAGAGGAGCATGGCAAGATTTTAATCCCTATGTGCCAGGATTAGAGCTGTGCATACCGTTTCTTTCCGAGCAGCAGGACTAGACGTTTGTATGTCGCACAGCCAAAGGCCAATGAGCATTCTGCTGCTCAGTGCAGAGAGAGAAGGAAACATTTGAAGCAGCGGCATGAGAGGGTCCAGGACTCCAGTAAAAAGTCAGGAAATGCACCGGCATGTGCCCGTCCCATTCAGAGCTCAATTGGGCGCTGTCAAGGGCCCTCAGCAAAGAGCCTGTCATGACACATGCCATTTAGCTGAGCCCTGGGGGGATCCTTATCAGGCAGGATAACTAGGGTGATTCTGCAGCTGGGAACAGTGAAGATCCTGCCAATGTCCCTAAAGGCCAGGATGTGACCTCAGATTATCTCAGGACCACCAGTTTGGATAAGGTATCAGTGAAAACCCTGGAGAGGGGGATGTGCCTGGCCAGAGACTGGAAGTCCAGGTGGTTACTGCAACTCTCTAACCCCTCCCTCCCATTGTTTTCTAGATACATTGTACTTTCAACACTGAGGATGTTGTAGGTTATGGCCAAATCATTTATTGTCCTGGATATTATGCCATGCATTGCTGTGTGTGTGTCTGTGGGGTAGTGCAGACTCCACAACAGTTGCACAGCCTCCTCTACCTTCCCCTCCCCTCCACCAGCCTCTGTTGGGCACAATCCAAAGTGGATGCAGAGCATTGGGGGGAAACGGTTTCTGAAAAGCCAACTTTGCTGTTTATCCAAGAGTTCAGAGCAGGGCCAGCTCCAGGCACCAGGCAACCAAGCACATGCTTGGGGTGGCACCTGGTAAGGGGCGGCCAATCTTGGAGTGGTGGGGGAGGGGAGGGGCAGTGCAGCGCGGCGTGGCATTTCGCGGGGGGGCGGGGGCGCTCCGGCGGCGTGGCGCTCGGCGGGGGGGCGGCGCGGGCCGCGGTGCTCGGGAGGGGGGGTCCGGCGGCGCGGCATTCTGTGGGGGGGGTGCTCTGGCGGTGTGGCGCTCGGCGGGAGGGCAGTGCGGCGCGGCATTCCAGGGTGGGGGTGCTCCGGCGGCGCGGCGCTCGGCGGGTGGGCTCTGGAGGGGCGACGATCGGCGGGGGGGCAGCGGGGGCCACGGCGCTCGGGGGGGGTCCGGCGGTGCGGCGCAGCGCTCGGCGGGGGGGACGGCGCGGGGCGTGGCGCTCAGGGGGCGGTTCCGGCGGCGCGTTGCTTGGCGGGGGGTGGGCTCGGAGGGGTTCAAACATCGCTTGGATCAATGCTCTCCATCCTAGCTCAGGCTTTGGTTGGTTTCCTTCATTTCCCCCCAGTCCTGGTAGCTTATTCTGGGAAGTTTCTCAGGCAGCATGAATTCTCAATGGCCTTTCGAGGAGAACTGGGAGTGCAAACCTGCTAGGGCCTCCATAATAGCCAGGTCCCTACCAAATTCAGGGCTCACTTTGACTAATTAAAAAACCCATGTTTCCATCTGAAATGTCATGGTATTGTAACCATGGGGGTCCCAACCAAAATGGGAGAATAGGGGAGTTCAGATGGGGTTGTAGGGGGGGCCACAGCATTGCCACCCTCACTTGTGTGCTGCCTTCAGACCTGGGCTCCAAGGGCAGGAGCCAGCAACCTTTCTGAAGCTAGAGGAGGTTCCCAGATGTGCAGGTGGGTCCCTGCTGTTGGGAGCACCTCAGCTCCTACCATTTTCGGGGCATCCAGAAAAATGGACACCTGAGCCCCAGAAGGAACGGCAAGGGAAGCCCCGAGCCCCAGCTGCAGATGCCGGGCAGAAGCCCGAGCCCAGGCACCCAGAGCGCAGGCAGGAGTGAGGAGGGGCATGAAAGCTCTGAGCCCAGTGCCCCAGCACTGGCTGCAGCCACAGGAGGCCAGAAGCTCTGAGTCCGGGCATTGAGAGACAGGGGCGGCTCTAGCTTTTTTGCCGCCCCAAGCATGGCAGTCAGGCAGCCTTCGGCAGCACGCCCGCGGGAGGTCCCCGGGCCTGCGGATTCGGTGGCATGACGAATTACCGCCGAAGCCGCGGGACCAGCGGACCTCCTGCAGGCGTGCTGCCGAAGGCTGCCTGACTGCCGCCCTCTCAGGGACCAGCAGGGCGCCTCCCGTGGCTTGCTGCTCCAGGCACGCGCTTGGAGTGCTGGTGCCTGGAGCCGCCGCTGCCCAGAGACGTGACTGGAGCAGAAGCTGCCAAGGCCAAAGCCCTGAGCCCAACGCCGGGCTGATGCAGCGCACTCACTTCTGCATTGCCTCTGCAGGTGCATCTGATATCCCCACGGAGAGGAAGTCCTGTCCCCAGCCCGGCAGACAAACAGCTAGGAGGCCCCTACTGGGTTCTCTGGCTGGGGGATCCCAGCAGGACAGGGAGATCGGATTTCACGGGGCAGGGCTAATTCGATCTAGCCAAGAAAGGCACAACAAGAACCAACCGCTGTCAGCTGCAGCCAGAGCAATTCAAATAAGAGGCAAGGCACCCATTTTTGACAGCGAGGGAGACTAGCCACTGGAACAAATTCCCCAGGGGAGAGCTGGAGTCTCTGTTTCCTGGTGTCCTACCATCACAACTGGGTATCGTTCTGGAAGGGGCCTTTTAGTGAGTTACAAGCAATTGGGCTTAATAGGGTGCTGAGAGTGTGACATTTCATAGCCCGTGAAATAGAGGCCAGATTAAGAGATTGAATTGTTTCACAACCCATGCCTCTATGAAAACTCAGTGTGGGGTGAGAAACAGACTCTGCTGTTTTACTGGGTGGCCTGGTTGCTCTCCAGAATCAGTAATGAGCAAGTGGGGAGATCCAGGGTGCAGCTCAAACATCCAACTAGGCTGGCTGGGGGCAGGCCTCAGGCCTGCCAGGGAATGGTGAGTGTGGCAATGACTTCACAAAGGCCTCTGGCAGGAACTCAGCCTATTGGGCAAAGATGATGAGGTGGCTGTAACCTCACAGAGCTCCCTTGACAACAGCCAGGCAGGACAGGGATGCGGGGCAGGGGGATCCTTGGAGACCCTTGTAGCCTTGCTGCAGCAAGCCTCCATCTCGCGGTCTCTCCGTGAGGACCAAGAGACGGTTGGTGTGGAGATTCTGTGGGATTTTTTTCCATTTCTGTGTGGCTTTTTTGGAAAGAAATCGTCATCTGTGTAGAAGGTAAGAAAAAATATAGGCTCTATGTACGAGATAGGGGACTCTGTCCTAGCAGATTCTCAGGTTGTGGTAGAGAGGTTTGATATCTCTGTACTGGGCACTGGCGCAACCACTCCTGGAATATTGTGTCCATTTCTGGTGTCCACAATTTGAGACAGATGCTGATAAATCAGAGAGGGGTTCACAGAAGAGCCACAAGAATGATGAAAGGATTAGAAAACCTGCCCTGTGGTGACAGACTACAGGAGCTCAGTCTAAGAGAAGGTTAAGCGGTGAGCCCATGGGAACAAATATTTACTAATGGGCTCTTTACTTTACCAGATAAAGGTTATGAGCATACAATGGCTGGAAGTTGAAGCTAGACCAATACACACTGGAAATAAGGCGAGCATTTTTAACATCAGAGTTTGGAGCAATTCACTGAGGGTTGTGCTGGATTTTCCACAACTGGCCTATTTTAAAATCCAGATTGGGTGTTTTACTAAAAAATCTGCTCTAATTCCTATGGGAATTATTTTGAGGGACGTTCTATGGCCGATGTGAAACAGAAATTCAGACCAGTGTGGTTCCTTCTGGGCTTGGAATTTATGAATCTGAGACTTGCTGGGGGCATTTGGAATTTGTCCCTTTTTGCTTCCCTCTTCCTCCTTCCCTCTTGACTCTTCTCTTTTCTCTTCTTTCATTTCTTTCCTCTGCTCTTCTTCCTGGGGAGGGTGGGGCTGTGCTCCAGCTGTCATTGTAGGAGGCCTCACAAAGAGGTGGGGCTGGAATTGTGCACTGATGGTGATCTCCACCATAGTGATCTCCTGTGGTGACTAGTGCTTTTTCCCGTGTGTTGAGAATGCTCCGCCTCCAGACCTGAGAGTCTCCACACTGATCGGCCAAGTGTGGGGCTATTGCTGAGTTAATTGGGAGGAGACTCAGGCACTCTTGGCTGAGTGCAGTGAGGCCTAAGGCTCAATTCAGTGGCATTTCTTTGTCTGTCGCTAAGGCGATAATTTTTGAAGGCTACATCCAATTGATTCCAAAATTTCAGGGAATTTCTAGGTGGGAAGAAGCTTGTTGATTTTGGTGACAATTGGAAAATAACATCACCAGAAAAGCCTGATTTCCACCTGTGCCCCTTACCTTGGTGTTGTGAGCTGAAGGGCATTGTGACTTGAGAGTGAATTCAGCTAGTCAGTGCGAACTCTCCACAGATGATTTGCATGAGTCAGTAAATGAACCTGCAGGTTTCCGTGGAAGCGATGCCCAAGGCAGGCCTCAGGCTTAGGGTTGATGCTCAGGGTTAGTGGAGTGAGTGAGCGACAGGTGGCTGAGTTACCTCTGGGGCCACAGTGGCACTGCTCAGGTTCCTCTGCCTGCTGCACCATCTGGAGCAGGGGAAGGTTTTGTAGATTTGAAACGTAGAAACCAGGACGCGCAGAAGAGGAATAGCTTAGACAATTTGGCAATAAAATGTAGGTTTTGTGGCAATCTCCTGTGCAGTTGCTACTGGTTCAGGGATGGAGACAACATTCCTGCTCCTCTTACCACTTCTCAGCAGGGGGTTGGACTAGATGACCTCCTGAGGTCCCTTCCAACCCTGATCTTCTAAGATTCTATGATTCTTAGTTTGGCCTCCATAAAAGAGACTAACTAGAGTTCCGGACACCTGGATTTTTAAAATGTAAATTTAAAAACAGTTTGTTTCTTTAACAAACCTATCGGAGATCAGATTTGAAACTATGACAAGCAATGTTAAGGCCTGGAGTTGCTCTAGCCTAGTAAACTCATTTAAATAAATACATATATAAAGGAGTCCATGTTTGCTGCCAAGTTTCAGAGGAAGTCAAATCACTGAACTGTTGGAAGTCATTGGCTAAGCACCTGGGGGTCCAGAAGTTGTTGAAATAGGCAGATTTCGGCAGCAATAGCTTCTTCTGCAGGTACAGAAAGAATATTTTCTTCATTTCAGTTGATGCAGCTACTTCATTCCAATTTAAAAAACTGATTGGGAGTTGAAAAAGGATGAAGGCTTCTATTCTTCTTGTAATATATGAATAAACAGTAGAGAGAAGGAGATGTAAGCTACTATTTCGAAAATCTGGATGGACGATTATGACCAGGAACAATCAGTTCAATGCATTAACTAGAGATACATCTTTACCTCCGTTTGTTTGAAATGAAAAAGGAAATGTTTCAGTCAACCTTTTTGTTTTTATGTATCCTGCAAAACCAGCAAGTCAACATGTTTTAAATGTTACCTATTCATAGAATCATAGAAGACTAGGGCTGGAACAGAGCTCAGGACGTCATCTAGTCCACCCCCCTGCTCAAAGCAGGACCAACCGCAAGTTAATCATCCCAGCCAGGGGTTTGTCAAGCTGAACTTTAAAAACTTGTACGGATGGAGATTCCAGCACCTCCCTAGGTAATGCCCCAAACAACAACAATCACTCATTGTCCTTTAGCGCACAAGGGCTCTAACACGCCTGACGGGCTCAAATCTCTCTCCTGCTAGGACTTAGAGAATTTTCTCCATCCCCATGATACAGAGGGAAAGAGAAAAGAAGTGACTTCTCTTTGGTCACAGACCAAGGTCATGCTCGAGCTAGAAAGAGAAGCATAAGAAAAAAGTTGTATCCAAATGTTTTGCATTTCAAAGTAACTGATTTCTTGAACAAAGGAAATTTGATGTGTGGTTAGGGAACTGAAATGATACATTCTGGTCTCCACGTGTTTCTAGATGTTGTGTATTTGGTTGCCCTGGTAATAGCATCTTGTGTTGCTATGGCAACTGAGTTAGTTTATTAGGGGATAGCCCAGCCAGTTTTGCCTGGTTTGGTTAGTTCGGTGTGTGTAAATAAATGGTTGCTTTTTAAGGCTTACAGTTCTCTGGTCTCCAGTAATTTCTTCCTAAAAACTGTTGCTCCCAAGGATACAACACTAGATTGATGAACTAGTAGATCCATCCCCTCACACCTCGTTTTTATGCAGAGATTGATGGAGGAAAACAAGTTTGCCTGTTTTGTGAACTCCCAATGGCTTTCTTGAATTTCAACGAACTAGTCGATTGAACTGAACTATTTGAATAAACTGCAATGAAGAACTGAAGGAAATATTTTCTACCCCTTTCAAGGAAGCTATTGCTGTCCAAAGCTGGGTTAGCTTTTCAGCTAACTTTGCTTCCGGGGCCTTAGCTATCACATCAGTGGTGTGACGGCCTTAAAAACTTGGCAGTGAACATGTTCCACTTAATGTTATTTTTTCCTCTTCTATTTAAATTATTTAGAGACTGTCATAAATTTCGCCCTTAATTTAAAATAGATGATTTTTTTCTTGTCAAGCTGGGCCTTACAAATCTCTAAGGATGAAGATTCCACCACCTCCATAGGTCACACTCAGAGCCAGGGAGACTGGGAATAGAGCAAAACCGCCAATGAAAGCCAGGAGTCCAGACTCCCAACCCCCTGCCTCAGTCACTCAGAGCCAGGGAGACTGGGAATAGAGTCCCGCTGGCACTTCCCAGCTCTGGAAGGGAGTGTTCCTCTCGTGGCTAGTGCAGGAGCCTGGACAAAGGCTCTGTCCCCGACTCTATCCCTGACTCTCTCGGCGACCCTGAGGCAGTGGCTTCTCCTGCCAAGGTCTCTGTTTCCATCAGTGGGGCTGGGGACACTGCCCTAGATCCGGGGCTGGCTCTGGCTTTCTTGCCGTCCTAGGCAGAAAAGCCACCCGCTGCCCCCACCCGCCCCCAGCGCGGCAGGGGAGGGCGCCGAGCCCGGCCGGGGCTCTCTGCTCTCCCCGACCGGCCGGAGCACCAGGGGGAGGGCGGCGAGCCCGGCCGGGGCTCTCCGCTCTCCCCGGCGGCCAGAGCGCCGGGACGAGGGCGGAGAGCCCCCGGTGGCCAGAGCTTTCTGCTCTCCCCGACCGGCCAGAGCGCCGTGGGGAGGGCAGCGAGCCCAGCCGGGGCTCTCCGCTCTCTCCGACCGGCCGGAGCACCGGGGGAAGGGCGGCGAGCCCAACCGGGGCTCTCCGCTCTCCCTGGCGGCCGGAGCGCTGGGACGAGGGCAGAGAGCCCCTGGTGGCCAGAGCTCTCTGCTCTCCCCGACCGGCCAGAGCGCCGTGGGGAGGGCAGCAAGCCCGGCCGGGGCTCTCCGCTCTCCCCGACCAGCCGGAGCGCTGCGAGGAGGGCGGCGAGCCCGGCCAGGGCTCTCCGCTCTCCCCGGCGGCCGGAGCGCCGGGACGAAGGCGGAGAGCCCCCGGCGGCCAGAGCTCTCCACTCTCCCCGACCGGCCGGAGCGCCGCGTGGAGGGTGGCGAGCCCGGCCGGGGCTCTCCGCTCTCCCCGACCGGCCGGAGCGCCACGGGGAGGGCGGTGAGCCCGGCCGGGGCTCTCCGCTCTCCCCGACCGGCCGGAGCGCCGCGGGGAGGGCGGAGAGCCCGGCCCGGGTTCTCTGCTCTCCCCGGCTGCCTGAGTGCCGGGAGGAGGGTGGAGTGCCCCCGGCGGCCAGAGCTCTCCACTCTGCCTGATCGGCCGGAGCGCTGGGAGGAGGGCAGCGAGCCCGGCCGGGGCTCTCCGCTCTCCCCGGTGGCTGGAGCGCTGGGAGGAGGGAGGAGAGCCCCCGGCGGCCGGAGCACCGGGAGGAGGGTTGCGAGCCCGGCCAGGACTCTCCTCTCTCCCCGGCAGCCGGAGTGCCGGGAGGAGGGCGGTGAGCCTGGCCGGGGCTCTCCGCTGTCCCCGGCGGCCGGAGCGCTGGGAGGAGGGCAGAGAGCCTGGAGGGGGCTCTCCACTCTCCCCGGCGGCCAGAGCTCTCCCAGTATCACAGGGCCCCGCTGGTGAGGGGGAACGTTGGGAGCTGCCTGTGCTGTGAGTTGCTGCCACTGTGTGTGGACGGCAGCCCCATGCCCTGGGGTGGGGTGTGCTGTGTGGGGGAGTTGCCTCAGCGGAGGGGAGGCGGGCAGGGGAGCAGGCAGGCCCGTTAATGAGAGGCTGCCTTGAGCCCAGACTCACGGCTGCTCCCCACTCGGTTCCAGAATGAGGCGGCTGAAGCAGATGCTGAGGCGGAAGGCCGGGGAGGTGGCTCCGGAGCCAGCAGGGAGCAGCGTCCGGCTTGTCCGGGAGGAGAGCGGCCCCTCTGTCCCCACGGGCAGGGAAGAGGCTTGTGGCCTGGCAAACCGGAGGAGCTCCCTGAACTGCTGGAGGAAGAGGAAAACACCAGCTCCCTTAGCAGGCCCTGAGGCACCTCCTGGTCCCAAATGGAGGTGGCCCAGGGTGATGCTATGTCGGAGGGACCCCGGAGAGGGCAGGAGCCGGGCAAGGTGGCTCTGCGGCTTCCTGTACAGGAAGCAGAGGAGCCAGAAGCCCAGCCCCAGTGAGCGGCAGGAGCCATCCACCACCCTGGCCACGGAGGAGCCCCCAGCCGGCCCAGAGCAGGAGCTGGGCGACTCTGGCACGGGGGCCAGGAGCTCCACCTACTCCCGAGGGGCCAGCAGCCCCTCCGTGGGGTCTGACAGCCCTGAGGGCGAAGGGTCCCTCTTTGCAGGTGAGGGAAGACCCAGGGGACAGGGGGAAGGACGGGGCGGTGGGGGACTAGTAACACCCTGTGCCCATTGGCTCACCAAGGCACCAGGACTGGGCCACGGGAGCCCCACTGACACCAGTGGGAATGGCACAGCCACCCACCCTGCGGCAGGGGATGCTGGGCACAGTCGGGGAAGCTCCAGCCTCCCCTGGTGATGTTGGGGGGGGGGGGGCTGACGGCCACGGGGCCCTGAGGCTGATGGGGCTGAGGGCGTCTCTGGGAGGGGCAGGGTGGGGCCCTCTATGCCATGGGGTTCCTTGTTGAGGATGGGGGACATGGAGCCATTTCTCTGCACTGCATTCCCACAGCAGCAGCATAAATGATCCTTTCTCCTTCTCTCCCTGGTGCAGAGACCCCCAGTGCCCAGCTGGAGGAGGAGGAGGAAGGGGACTTGTCCCCTGAACAAGACATCATGAGGGTCATCCAGGGGCATCTCCAGGGCCGAGCTGAGGTACAAAAATCCCCCAGCTGCGCTGCCCCCGAGTCTGTCCTGCCCCTTGTTCCATCCCCACCCATGCAGGGGGCTCTTGTCCCAGAGAATCCCTCACCCCCAATGGGGGGCACTTCTCCCCTGTTACCTGGCACCCCAAAGTGGGGGCATTTGTCTCACGCAGGCCAAGGTGTCCGCTCCCCGCAGACATTGTCCCAGTTACAACCCCAGTCTGTGCAGGGCGACACTGGGTTCGGGAAGCGGGGCGGCTTTCCCTGTCCAACCCCATGGGGTTCCTGAGGCCTGGAGCTGCTCTAGGTGGTGTGGGGAGGTCCCTACCTAACCGTCTCTCTCTCTCCCCCACCCCACTCCTAGTTGCTGGAGGACAGGGCCAAACAGCTCTGCTTCCTCCATGCTATCCCACGTCTGTGCTTCTTGGCACAGCAGCAGGGACGGGACACCCTGGAGCCGCACATCTCAAAAGCGGCCCTCGTGGAGAGCATTGCGGTGAGTGGGACCCCGTGCCCGGCCCCTGGGGTGAGGGACCCAGATATGGGAGGAAGAGTTAGTGGGGCTGGAATGAGGAGCAGACGACAGTGGTTCCTGGGGCTGAGGGCTGGGGAGCAGGGAAGGGGGAAATTCTGACACCGATTGGGAGCTGGGAGTGGGGGAATTGTAAGGCCGGAGGGGAGGGGACGGAGGAATTGGGTGGGAGAGGGGGAAGGAAGTTTGACGGATGGGCGGAATAAGGGGCCCAGCTGGTTGGGGGTGGGGGGGTGACACTGGCTGTTTCTGCAGAGCACTTTGGTCTCCTCCCTGGGAAGCGCCTGTGGGTCTGTGGGGCCTGAGTCTCACATGCGATTTTATCTTCTTGGGGTCTCTCAGGAACTGATTGAAAATCTGCCCCTGGTGCCAGAGCCGACCTCCGTCATCTCCAGCTCCATGGCCGCGGTTTGCAGCCTCAGGTACCAGGACCTTCCCATCCAGCTGCCCTAACCCTGGTGCTGATTGGGTCCAGAGCCGGGAGTCCCAGATCCTCTCTGGCCTAGATTACCCCGAGCTGTGGCTGTTTGCATCCCCCAGCAGAGGAGGTGGGAACTTCCCCTCTTTCCTGGCTGGGGGGTGATTTCACTCCCATAACGTTAGAGTGGCCGTAGGGAGGGGATCACTGCGGGGGAGGGGGGTCATGTCCCTGTCAGTGCTAGCGCCACTCCGGTGCTGCCAAGTATAACACGGGCTCCTCTCTCCTGCCAGCAAACTGAAGCCGCCACTTGCCCTGGAGCTGGAGTCACGCCTCCTGCGGGCTGTTCTTTATAGCGTATTTGCCATGGGCTCTGGGCAGGATGGCATCCACGTCCAGGTAGGTCATGATCCTACTTCTCCGTCCCAGGAGCAGGAGTCACCTCTGGTCCCTGCTCCCTCGGTTTGATGGAGCTGCTGAGAATAGGGGAGGGGTGAGCAGAGCTGGGAACAGGCCCAGGCAGGGCGGAGGGGGGACAACACAAACTCTCAGGGAGGGCCCTTCCCTCCAGGGGGGATTGTGTTACCCCTCTGTGGCTGAACCCAGCCTTCCCTCTCCTCATTCTCTGCTCTGCTGCCTGGACTCTCCCGGGGATCCTACCTCCCACCATAGTCTGCTGGGTACCAGGCCCTGCGCAGAGAACTGTTAAGAGCAAGGATTGAAGAGGCAGCAGGCATCCGGCCATGAACTCTTGCTAAGTGTCCCTGGAGTGATGGGAATGGCAGAGGCCAGGATGTGCCTTTTGGGTCTGGCCAGGCCTCCCCCGAGACCCCCCCTGGTCCCGTGACTGGTGTAGCCCCATGTCCCATGACTGACGGGTGCTCCCTCTTCTTGCAGGCTCTGTGCAACACCTATTTACAGGGCCTGGACACCATGCTCGGGTGCCTGCTCACCGAGACCCCCACCACAGACAAGCTGCAGCACCTCTTGGAGGTGAGTAGGATGGGAGGGTCTGGGGCGGAATTTCCCCTGAACCCCGTGGGAGGGCTGCAAAGGAGAGACTAGAAGAGTCACGTTTCCATTGTGTCCTCCCAGCTTGGACCCAAGCGGCCACACGTTCCCAGAGCTGTCAGTGCAGTGCCATGTTGGGACCCTTATGCCTCACGGGGCGGGGGAGCAGGGGAAGGAGCTGGGAGTGTCAGCCAGAGCTCTGCATGGCAGCATTACGCACTAACAGTGAGCACCAGGCCTGGCTGGGGACTAAGAGACTGAAACCCCTGTGAGATGCAGGACATGGGCCTCTGAGAAAAGTCTCTGGCTCCTTTCTAGGGAGACCCTGAGATACAGGAGGAGCCTCAGGGAATCAGCTCTTCTGTCCTAGGGACACTGCAGTTCCCAGAGGCATTGTCCTCACGGCCGCTCCATCCATCCTACCAAGGCCTTTGCAGCTGGGGTCTGGGGTCCAGGGCATGTGCCTTGATCCTGACGTGCTGTTCATGGATCAGGAGTTCAGAGCAAATAGACCAGCCCCAAGACCGAACATTGTCCCAGCCTGGAGAGACAATGAGCTTGTGCCCAGCAAGACGTGGGCAGTGTCATGAACCCCCACATGAGGAGTCAACTATTCCCCCCTGAGCACAAGGTCTCAGCCCCATGGGAGGGAGAGAGGCTCGTTTGTAGAGCATGTACGCCTGTCCGCTGAACCCTCCCCTGCCTCCTTCTCCCGCAGCACGTCCATTTCTGGCTCCAGTCCGAAAACACGCAGGAGAGAGCTAGAGCCATATGGTGCAGCGCTGCCCTGCTCCAATTCGCCACCTCCCTGCCCGGATTTGACGTAAGTGACCTTTGACCCCAGCATCCTGCAGAGTCAGGGCTTGAGTCAAGTTCCTCATCCCCTGGCTAATTGGTCCGCCCTGGGTCCATGAGGGACTGCGTTCCACAGGCCACGGGCTGGCAGGGTCGTGCCTGGCCTCAGGGCCCTTGTTATTCTGGAGCAGCCTGGCAGCGAGTGCTCATAGAGGGCCCTTGCCCTGGTCCCTTTGCTTCAAGCTTCTTTGGGATCAGAGAGAAAGAGGGCTCTAGTTCCTCTCCCTCAGCGCCTCCTACAGATGGATGGGAGCAGAGCTCTGGCCCAGAGGAGCTGGGGAGCTGAAAGGAGAATGTTGATGGATTCCGCTCTTCTCCTCCCACCAGACCTCCTCCGATTTCCCTAAGGCAGGCAACTTTGTGCTGCAGCTGGGTCTGTACATCTCGGACCCAGCCAACGACATCAGCCAGCAAGCCAGGAGCGGGCTACCTTGGCTGCAGAGGCCCCTGCTGCAGAGGAGGGGTAAGAAACCCAGCTGGGCAATGGGGCCCCATAGAAGTGAGTCCCTTGGCGACTAGCTCCAGCTGCCCATTGGGACGCCAATAGAACTAAGGTCTCTTCTGTTAGACCAACTGCAGCAGGGCAGAGGGACCTCAATGGAAACAAGGCCCCTGTTTCGGGCCCCCCACTTGCTGGCCAAAAGACCCTACAGAAAGAAGCCCCCTCCTCTGAGACCGACCCCAGCTTAGATGATGTCTCACACTCATCTCCCTAATTCAGGGAGAGAGGAAGGGGACGAACGTGCCAGGGAAATTGGCAGCTTTACCTCAGAGCCTGGCTCCGTCCCCCAGCCCAGGGAAATCAGCCCACCCAGGGGACAGCCAGCTGGTGAGGGGACAGGAACGGAGCTATTGAGACACGTGGAGGGAAAGAGCCCACCATGAGGGCAGGGGCAGGGACACAGGAGAAGGACACAAAGCTTGTAGGATGTCACCAGTTGGGTAGCTAGGGCCAGATCCTGACTTCAGTGGTGTGGGTTCTCAGTATTAGACACCACTGTTAACAGGCGCCCACTCCCAGAGCACCATGGCCATAAGGGTCCATGATTGCTGTGATGAATGAGACAAATCCCCCTTCGGCTACTTAGCCGCCTGGTCCATTGGGTGCCCCAAGGACCCCGGCCAGTGTTCACCCAGCAAAGGGAACAGAAGGAAACAGGCACTAAAACCGGATGCCAACCCTCCCCAATGGGTGTGTCTTTCTTCCCCAGGGTTGAACATCCAAGAGGCGAGCGATCTGTGGTCCCGGGACGGGCTCCAGGACACCGAGCACCTGGCCTACAGCAATATGGCCAGGGTGGGGGAGGTAAGGACTCTCCGCTGGTGCATTGCAGCAGCTCAGGTGTGGAGCTGTCTCCCCCTGCAGTTAGTGTGTTATGGAGAGGGAGGGATAGCTCAGTGGTTTGAGCATTGGCCTGCTAAACCCAGGATTATGAGTTCAATCCTTGAGGGGGCCATTTAGGGATCTGGGGCAAAAATCTGTTGGATGATTTAGTTGGTGTTGGCCCTGCTTTGAGCAGGGGGTTGGACTACATGAGGTCCTTTCCAACCCTGATATTCTATGATACTTATTTCCAGCTGACAGTGTCTGGCTGCAAGAGGCCGAGGACTCTGGGTTGGAGCGTTGCTAACGGTCCAGGCTTGTGCGTGTTCCAGGGATGTATGTCTACGTGGCATACAAGGGATCCCCTGGGGGGTTGAGTTAATGGAGGATTGTATCTCCAGGGATCCGGCTCCGCTAACTCTCCCTGGCTGACACCCTGGTGTCTGAGAGGAGAGCCCCTGGGTCAGAGAGTTGGGAAGCTCACACCAGCTATTGCCGAACCAGATCCTTGTTGGAGTCCCTGCACCCTGTGGAAGCACAGGCTGGGTGTGGGGTTTGCCCAGCACCATGGCGAGTCAGGGAGCAGAACCTGCCCCTGCGTTGGGGTGAGGGACACCGAGCCCCTTTCTTGGGCTGAGTCACTGCACCATGACGCTCATGGGAATGTCAGTGGGGTGAGGAGCGGGAATGGAAGCAGATCTAAAAGGTCCTTTCCTCTAGCGGGTGAGCTTCAGGAGATATCGCTGCTGGGAGCAGTAGGGATCCTTTGTTGTCTGTGTGAGCTGGTTCCAGAGTGCGCAGACACATTCCCAGCATGTCATGGCACCTGCGGTGAATCCTGCTCCAGAAAGAGCTGTTCCTCAGTGCCTGCAACCTCTTACTGACGGGGGTTCCTTGGTCCATGGGACCCCAAAGGTTGGCTGCCCCAGGACTCTTATTCACCTTGTGAGATACTAGAGGGATTTGGAGCCTGGTTCTGGGCAACTGACAAGGGCTGTGGTGCTGTTGGTTTTAGGTCTTTGGACAGATCTTTTCAGAAGGCCAGAGAAGATCTTTCCTCCAGGCGGCGCTTCTGGCCATACATGACCCCCAGATCTGTATCAGCCAGGCTGGGCTGGTGCTAACGTACTCCATCCTGGGGGAAGCTGGCCAGCTGATAGGGGATGAGGTAACCAAAGAAGGATCACTTGGGGAGGGAGCCCCAGGGCCTTTCACCTCCAGGCCATTGAAAGTCATTCCCATCCCATCCCCATGCGCTGACCTAGGAGCAAGGAGAGGATGAACCCAGGCAGGTGCCATTGGTCGGTGCCAACTTGTCCCCTGAGCAGCTCAAAGCAAGGCAGACCCAGCCATCCAGCAAGGCTATTTCCTAACATTCATCACATCAACACGACACACTGCCATTGCTCATACTGGGGGCTGCCAATTCCCCATGCGACCTCTGTGAGCCTTTCCCACCCCTCAGGGCCTCAAGCCGGTTCCTAGGGCTCTGGGATCGTGTTACCCCAGCCACCCCCTGCTCTGGGAGAACTGGAGGAGTCAGGCAGCAGAGTCTGCTCAAGTGCCCCATTCCCCAGAGCCACTCTCCATGGTGTCACCTTAACAACAGGGGCGTCCCTTGGGGAAAGGTGTCCACGTCCTCTCACCCCCCGGCACTACTGCCCAGAGCCTCCCAGCCCCTCAGGTGAGGGGGAGAGGGCGGCTGAGGGGATTCTGGGGAGCGGAGCTGAATCCCCAGCTGGGTTGGGAGGTAGAACAGCTCTCCCGGGGGGACTGAGAGGAATGGGGGCAGGAGTTCATTCCACAATGGTGGGAGTGGGTTTGGAGGTCACTAGAGAGGAGACAAGATTTTGTCTCGGGGGTTGGGTGCGGGAATCCGTCCCTCAGTCGTGGAGAGGGGTGGGGTGGAAATTCTGCCGATTCCCGTTGCCGTTAATGCCCTTTGTTGCCGTGGGTGTCTAGTCTCCGACTGATTCTTGTTCCCTTTCAGCAGGAGGATGTTAGCGCAACAATCATGGCGCACCTGTTCTACATCCGGTGCTTGCGCCAGGTGCCCAAAGCACTGCAGGGGCTGTGCGCAGTGGGACACCTTTGAAGTCCCCTCTCCCCCCTCGCATGACCAGAAGCTCCCACTCCCTGCCCCAGGTACTGCTCTGTCTCACTGGGCCTGGGGGAGAAGGGCTGGGGAGAGTGGACATAAACCCCACAGCACTGAGAGAAACCCAGGCTGAGCACCTTGCTCTCACCGCCATGCCCCTCCCCGAGCCCTGGAGCTGGGGCCAGGCCAGTTACGGTCCCTGCCCTCATGCCCAGAGGCCAGTTTCGGAAGCATCAGGCTGTCAGGGCCGTGGGGCTGGCCCAGAAATGAGAGCATCCGCAGAGCCAGGAGTTATCCTCAGGAACCATTGCAGTCTGGGAGGGGTGGCCCGACGTGGAGCTCCTCCCCTGCCGTCATTGCTCAGAGCTTCCCCTGGCCCGTGTCACCCCATCGCGGTGAATGTCTGACCATCCCCCACCTGGGGCCCAAGCCACCCAGCCGGTATCTGAACCCTTCCCAGCCAGGAATGAAACTCCCCCCTAGCACCTTGGGGCAAGGAAATCTCCTCCCCATCTGGCAGGAGGGGTCTGAGACACAGAGGAAGGGCTGTGCTCCTGGTCACACACTCCTGGGGATAGATCTGGGAACTGGACTGGGTCCCAGGCTGGTCCCTTTCCCCCAGGGGCACCTTCGCTTTCTGCCCTTTATTCTGCCCTCCTGCTAGGGGGTCTCTGAGTGTGAAAGGAACCAGGAGGGTGATGGGGTCCTGGCACTATGCCGGAGTGGGAGCTCCCCTTGGCTTGGACCCCAGGGTCAGAGACATCTTTGTCATCTTGCTCTCTTTCTTTTATTCCTAGGAAGGGAGTCCCCCAATGTGGGGTCTCTAGAGCTCCAGCTGGGCAGTGCCTAGGAGAACCTGTAAATCATCCTGGTTCCCGCCTGCATGCACCACCCTGCCCTGCCCTGCCCTCCGGTTCCTCGCTATTGAGTGTGGCTTGACCCTTGGCTCCGGTCTCTGGTTATGACTTCGGCGTGACCCTTCTTGGCTCCAGATGTTGGCTACCCACCCTGGTTCCGTATTCTCCTTGCCTTTCTCTAGTCCTGCTCCAGGCACCACACCGACCCGCTCCAGCATTGCCTTCTCCTCCTGATCTTCCCCAAGCACTCGGATTTTGACTACCCGGCTTTGACCCTCGGCCTGTATCTGGACTCTGGCTTGACATTGACTTGGCTGATCTTTGGTCTCTGACTACCCGGCTACGACCTCTGGCATGGACTTAGGCACTGTCTCTGCTTCGTCGATGGACTCGGATCTCTGTTTTGACCCTGGTGTGTTCCTGGACCTTGATTCTAGCACCACTCTTAGCCTAGGCACAATCCTGCACCTCCCTGCGACCTACGCTCCAACCACTGGGCCTAATTATCAGACGCAGCACGTGACATTAGGTGGTGCAACTTTTTGCAGAAAAGCAGGCTCTCCACAAGTAAGTGGCCCATAGGCAACAGGGAAACACCGCACCAGGTGTGAACAATGACCTCACTACATGAGCCTGGCCCGATGCTGCCCCTACTGGAATTGTGCAATGGAAATGACTGAAAATGTTGGAGTTCCTTTAACCAGCTTCCACCCCTGGACCTACTCCACCATTCTTGACTCAGACACCCGGCATTCCTGATAAATGCCCGGATGACATGGGTACCTGTGAAAGAAATGGGGACTCATTACCTCTGCACCGGGACTATGACTGCCCTATTGACCTACAGCCTTGGTTGAAAGTTGCCTTCCCCAGTATTTACACATCGTTGGAACCAGAATTAGTGGCTCTCCCTGCGTACAGTCCTGAAAACCGGTCCTAAGAGTTTATGAGCAAATATGCGTTTCCCACGGGTGCCCAGGCCCTTTTTGGGAAGAAGAAATGTGGGACTCTACTACACCTCTCTTTAGACAATCAGCCCCTGAAAAAAGTGATTGTTTGGAACCATTACCCCCTGCTGTGAATCCCACAATTGTTGGCTCACAGGAAATCTGCAAAGTTGTTCATCAAACTTCATCTGCGAGGATTTCCAATCTAACACTCATTTGGGCAGGGGACAAATGGAAACCAGATTTCAACGCACACTATGGACATTTTAACTGTCTGATTGGCCATTGGAGTGAACTAACGGTCCCCTGGCCTTGCAACACGTCATCAGTGATGTATTTGGGGACATTGTGGAGCCACATAGTGCCATCTATTCAGGTGACAGACTTCTCTTTCTGGAGAACCCAGAGCAGCACGCGCACCACACCCGAACCTGGAGAGGTTTCGGCAGCATGGTCTCAACACGGAATTGGAAAAGCGTACCTCCAGCCAACTCCCCACAGAGGTTTTGGGGTACATCCTCTCCCCAGAAGGTGTTACGATTGATCCAAATAAAGTGGAAGCCATTCCTAGATGGGACGAAGTTTGAAGTCCTCAAGAAGAGCAGCGCTCCCTAGACTTCACCCGCTTTACTGCTGCTTCCGCCCAGGGTTCTCAGAGCCAGTAACCCCCACAAGAGCTCTCCTCCACATAATGGCCACATTCGTTTGGTCTCCCAAGTTCCAACAAGCCCGCAAACAGCTCAGAATTGCCTTCCTCACTGCACCTATTCGGAGGCTCAGCATTCATCATGGAAGTAGACGCATCTACTATGACCACCAGGGCCTGCTTCATTTGGTGGTGCCAGATGTGCGCTGAAATTCAGGCTTAGCTTGACTCACGTGACTTCTGCGCTTTCACCAAGGCACCATGCACCAAACTTCTTGGCATCTCAGGCCTCTGGAGACCCTGCCCTGGCCATGGGCAACCATTGCCAGGAATTTCACTGATTCAAATGGCCACAGGATGGAACTGACTCTCATAGATCACCTGACCACGATGGCGCGCTTCATCCCCTTGTGAACGTGTAGCGTCGATTGAGAGGACAGATCAGTTCCAAGTTTGCAAAGGCCAATGACACCTTTCTTTTGGTCAATGTAGCTTTCCCACTGATTTCATGCCATGCTACGAACGGCCTCTCCGAACTTCCCAGCTATCGACCTGGGTCACTGTCAAGAAGAACGAAGGGAGCCCCTCGAGGACACTAGGAAGGAGTTCAGATAGTGTCCGGACTGCTGATGACAAGAGGGAAGCCATTTGCTGACGGGAGGTACAAAGTCCCTGGCAATCACTGAATCCCTAAGTCCCATCTGTTGCAGCAGTTCCTGACTCATCCCCCTTGGCTGACCTTCTGATCCCATCCTCCTCCCCTGGGTCTAGGGAGCAAACTCTGGGTCTCTTCCTGCACTCTGCACAATCTAGGCCCATAGTGTCCGAGCCCCTCACAGACAATGGGACTCTCCTCCCTTCTCCTCCTTGTGCGGGGCTAGTACCCCCATTTTACAGATAGAGAATGAAGGTGATGAAGTGACCTCTCCAAGGTCACACCTAGCAATGTGGGGGAGAGCTGGGAACTGGAGTGGGTTCTACAGGAGTGCCCTCTCCACAAGGGCAGCTTCACTTTCTGCCCTTCATCCTCTCCTCCCCTCTTGGCCCATCTTTGAAGGGGACTCTGAAAGGGAAATGAGCAGGGGCTTCCTCCCCCCTCTGTCTTCCAGGTTCTGGGATCTGTCCATGTCGCCTACAGCAATGCAGCCTGCAGCTGGCCCGGCTTGGGGAGCCATAACCTCATCCTGTGAAATCGAGAAGTACTGGCTCTCACTGATGTGTAGATGGAAAACCACACACCCCACCCGGAGGTAGAAGCCACCCATTGCCAGGTTGTCCCGAGGAGCCATGATTCCTCCAGGAGCTGGGGAAGGGCACAGTGATCAGTTTGTGAGAGGTAGGGGAAGATCGTGTAAGGTGAAGGGCTAGGAGAGGAGGAGCGTGAGCTAGGCTCTGTATTTGGGCTTGGCAGGGATCAAGAGAAGGGACAGGGGCTGTTCGAGGGCGATGGTGAGGTACAAGGGGTGTCGGAGGTGGGGGCAAGGCCTGAAAAGTTCAGCTACATTAGATCAATTGTGCCAGAGAATCACTGGTTGAGGTGACTGAAAGCTCTGAACTAGGGCTGGCCAAAATCCTCCTCCTCAGATGGGACCATCCCAAAAGTCTGCAGAAGCTCAGCCTCTGAGGGGAACGTTGTGGCCCAAACCTCTCTCTGCTCTGTACCTCACAGGATTCCCACCGGCTGTTCCAATCCAGGAGGGAAACTATGCCACCGAAGTCTCACAGCTCCGGTGCAGCGAAGTGCCACTTAAACCCGCTGTGATGCGCAGACCTTGTCCTGGCTGTCTGCACAGGGCTGAACTTCACCCCTTCAGAGTGTAAGGAAATAATTGGCTGAAGGGCTTTTTCTGGTCGGATGTGGTTCTAGTGGGAAAGAACCAGGGGCATTGTTAACCTGTATTGCGCCCAGGACTGGTGCTTCAATGATGCCGAGAAATGCTGATGCATTGGATTTTTTGGATTTTTTCCCCACTTTTTATCTACTCTCTTCCTCTCTTTTAACAGGTATTCTCAGGGCACCCTGTGCTTCATGTGGGCATTCTTGGGGGGGCAGATTGCATCAGACCTGCACCGGAATAAAGAACAGTGAATGAAATATGCAGACACTAAAGTTCTGCAGCCAAATTCTCAGAAACTTTCCTCTTCACTGTAGAATCAGGATTTTGTTATTAATTGATTCTTTTCAGGTGCTAAGCAGATGCTACCCTGTCATAAGAGGAAACAGAAGCAAAAACGGAAAGAATGTTACTTAAACCAATGATCAGATGCAGAGAGTGGAAACACGGCAAAGCGAACAAATGAATACTGTGAGTAAATAACCTGAAAGCAAATGGGGAAGAAAACCTCATCTGGATAACTCTGGCTCTTGGGACAAAAATCAGGTTCCTAGTACGTAGCCTGGCTGAGATCATCCCGTTTCCCTGGATCCCAGACCTGGGATTCAGATGTCATTCTCTGTGTGGTGTCCTGATTTTATTCCTAGGAAAAGGATCCCCAAAGGAGATGTAAGGATCCTGGACTCTAGTGCCTGCAAGAAGCTTCAGCCACCTTCACAGGTAGAAGTCACTGTCTTTTGTACAATGCCACTAGTGCCCTTTCTGCTCTCGAGGTCTGCTCCCTGCAGCAGGACAGAGACACCCCTTAACTCCCTGAGTCCTGGTTTCCTGCCATTCAAGGGGCTGGGGGCTTCCATTGCCCCCATCCCCGCCATCAGAGACTTTTCCTAGGGGAATCTCCCTAGAGCAGGGAAGAAATCTGTTCTTCCCTTAGAACCAGTCTGCTCAGTAAATCCACCCACACTGACCTCATCTTGGCTGCTTTGTTTATCCAAGATTAGTGGTATCTTTGGAAAACCCTTAGCGTGCGGGGGAGTGAGGTGGAACAGGGGATAGAGGAGCTCCAGCAGATTCCCCTGAAGAACACCACCCTGTCTTTCTCTGGTCAGGCTCAGACTCGCCGTCCATTAGGAGGTGAAGACTGGATGGGAGCTGCTGGATCGACCTTGATATGCCATGTCCTTGTGTGGACGAAGGACCTACATCTCAGGGATGGCCAGCAGCAGATGTAAGAATGTGTCCAAGAATAGTCTGAACAACCTACACTGATAGGTAAGTAAAGTCATGGCCACATGTAGACACCACAGGAATTGGGGGGGATTGAACCAGGGTCCTTCAGCACAAGCTCTGCTCACTCATTGTCAACCAATCCAGCTCCACCCACTAGACCAGGAGCCCGGATTCTCAGACCCGGGCCTCACATCACAAGGCCAAACCTCCTTCCATTATGGGAACATCCCAAAAGTCTGCAGAAGCTCAGCCTCTGAGGTGAACGTTGTGGCCCAAACCTCTCTCTGCTCTGTACCTCACAGGATTCCCACGGGCTGTTCCAATCCAGGAGGGAAACTATGCCACCGAAGTCTCACAGCACCGGTGCAGTGAAGTGCCACTTAAACCCGCTGTGATGCGCAGACCTTGTCCTGGCTGTCTGCACAGGGCTGAACTTCACCCCTTCCATTATGGGCGCTGTAGAAGGGATCATTGGCAAAAACCCCTCCTCATTTCCCCGTCAGAGACTGCAGCCACAGGTGACCAGTGAAAGAGCAGAGATCTCCGCTGTGGGAACCCGAGGGGCTGCGCATTTGGGGTTTCACAGGGAAGGCCTCTGGCAGCCACTGACAGAGTGTTCCTGGGAGGAGATTTTCCGTCTCTAACAAAGGGTTTCTGTTCCCCCAGATCTCAGCCACTCAGCAGAATGCAGGAGAGCCGAGTACTGATGGGCTAAAGGGGTCACAGGAGTCACCATGCGGCTGTGCAGCAGGTGCAGTGTCTGCAGTCACCAGGGGCCAAACCCTGCGCTCCAGACAACCCAGGCTAAGGCTCCCTGGATTGCCAAGGGGACTTTGGCTTGGGGAATCGGTTGCTGGTGCCTGTGTCCACAACTGGGATGTTGTCATGAGGCTACTCAATGGTCCATGAAGCGCCATGCGAGCACGGGGAGAATGGGCATTGAAGAGCGAGGCTGGGACCTGTGCGGAGCTGCTGCAGTCGAGCATCCACGGCCAGAAGAGAGACGATGGGAAACTCGCTTCGATGGCTGGCTACAGCCGCAGCAGCTATCTCATCAAGCTCTGCTCACGCTCCAGCCAACAGAGGCAGGACAAAGAGCCACCCAGGGAGAGCCTGCGTTGCAATTCGCAATACGCGGTTTTTCAGTGGATTCTGCTGCCCTGACTGTCTATTTCCTGTAATGTGCACATCCAGCCTCCCTGGCTGACCTCAATGGGAGTCAGGTTCTCCGGGCCCACAGGACAGGCCTGGCCTTACCGTGAGGCAAACTGAGGCAGCCGCCTCAGGTGCCAGGCTGTGGGGGGGCCACTAGAACCCAGAGTGTAGAAAATTGTGTCTGCTGTGGGTGCCTATGTATTCTCTCTGATCGAGATGCACAGAGATGGTGGAGTGCTGTGCTGGAGGAAGGAGGGCACAAGAGACATAACAGGCAGGAGAAAAGGAGAGAGGGAATAACAGAAAGCAGCAGGAGCTGCAGGGAGGGAGAGAGAGGAGGAGCCGCCTCTTATGTACCTCTCCAGCACCCTGGACTGATTCACACCAGCTTCTCAGGGAGCTTCCTGTTTCCTGCTGCTTCCCTGAACCCACTTGAGGAGAACAGGCAGTCAACTGAAGTAGTAGAAGCCAATTAGGACCTTAAGACGCTGATATCGTCCCTCACTCAGACTCTGCTACCAGCCTGCTTATTTGTCCCCTTCAACTGAGTGTTGAGAGCCACTGTAGCTGAGTGAAAGAAGAAAACGCCCCTCTGGGGCAGCATTCAGAAAAAGAAAGAAAGCAAAGGAAGCTTTTCTATCTAAGCAGGAAGGAGCTCTCCTGAGATACATAGACACAAATGTTCACGCTGAGCCTTCCAGCCCCAGTTAGGATGTGAATGGTGAGGAGGAGTTGGTCAGAGTGCAGGTGACCTGGCAGCTACTGCAGCATCCATATCTCCAGCTCAAATGGGTGTAACCAGACACATTCCTGAAGAAAAGTGTAGATCAGAGAAGAGTGTGGTGGAGGTGCAAGAAACAGCTGCTGCTGAGTTTAGTTCCTTAAGTCTAGATGATCCAGGACTGTGGACCCACTTGAGCAGTAGCCTGAGGGACTTCCTTGTACTGCCTGGGCCACAGCAAGTGAAAAACTTAATGTTCCTCAAAGACAATGAAAATAGTAACTTCCATCCAACACATTACTGGTGTGAAATCCCCAATGGTGACAAAGTGGAGAGGCCATGGCTTATGTACTCAAAAACCTAGAATGCTGCATCCTGTTTTTGTTGCAAACCCTTCCAGTCTAATGTTCCAGCCACATTGGGTTCTACAGGAACAAAGGACTGGAAAAATCTGGCTAGAAATCTGGCATGCCATGAGAAGGGAGCAAATCACCAGAGAGCATTCCATAGGTGGAAAGAGCTTGAGATGAGAATAAGGTTAAAGACCACCGTAGATGATCAGCATCAAGAGAAGATTGCATCAGTCTCTTCACTGGCAAAATGTTCTGAAAAGGCTCGTTGCCATTGTGAGAATGCTTGCTACCCAAAACCTAGCACTGTGTGGCACTTCAGATCAGCTGCATGTGCCAATCAATGGAAACGTCCTTAAAATTGTGGAGCTGATGGCTGAGTTTGACGCTGTACTCCAGGAGCATCTAAGAAGAATCACCACCCAAGAAATGGACACATCCCACGACCTCGGAAAAACAATTAAAAATGACATCATACTGTTACTGGCAACAAAAGTCAAACAGAAGATTGTGGTAGATCTGAAGTCAGCAAGACATTACTCTGTTATTCTGGACTGCACACCTGACATCAGCCATATGGATCAAACGACTTTAATGGTGCATGTTGTAACGACAACAGAACCTAGTGAAAATGTCCCTGCAATGGTGACCGTCAGAGAGCATTTTCTAGAATTTATTGACAGGTTTCAGAGTAGCAGCCGTGTTAGTCTGTATCCGCAAAAAGAAGAACAGGAGTACTTGTGGCACCTTAGAGACTAACACATTTATTTGAGCATAAGCTTTCATGGGCTACAGCCCACTTCTTCGGATGCATAGAATGGAACACACAGAAAGAAGATATTTATACATACAGACAGGGCCAGCTCTAGGTTTTTTGCTGCCACAAGCAAAAAAATTTTTGGCTGCCCCCCACCCCAGCCCTGAGCTCTCCCCCTCCCCCCCAACTGCACCCTCCTGCTGCCCCAGCCCTGGGTCACTGGTAACTCGCTCCCAAGACAGGTCATTCAGCAGGAATTTTGGATGTGCACAGAACACAGACAGGATTGGTTCCCATATGGTTACAGAACTGCAGTAAAGAGGAACAATTTTCAGCTTGTGTGATTGGAGGATGTCTGGATGCCTATTATAAGACTGTCCTACATAAATGAGGAAAAGTTGAGGTGCCTTTATTATTCTTTTGCTCCACTCTGTTTCTATGGGGAACGCACTGTCACAGTCTTCCATTTAAACAAATAAAACTAAAACTTAAAAAAAAAAAAAAAGCAATGGCTGTTGAAAATAGCAATTCCAGTCCTAATAACCACTGGGAAGCATTTCTTGCTCAGTTTTATCCTACTTTTTCTACAGCAAGTTCCAGTGGATCAGTAGATTTGATTTGGGAGAAATGAAGTAACAGCTGCCCAAATGGAGCTTGAGCCCTCCTGAATTTTGAGGTGTTCACATCTGGAAGGCAGGTGCTAGATTCCCTTTCTGAATATTAGCTATATCTGGAAAGGAAAAGTCAATTTCTGCTTCCATGGCTCAGAAGTAGAAATCCTCCTAATGCCTGGTACTGTATCTAAAGCTGCCCAGGTCCAGAGCCTCCCCTCCCTTCCTTTTCATTTTAAATTCTAGTGGGATCCACATACCTCCCTTGCTAGGCTTCAGATAGAGAGGTGCACTGTCCATTTAGTCCCCCCAATTCCTTATTTTGGGGAGAGCCCAGGACTGGGGCAGCAGTAGGTGCGGGTGGGGGGAGAGCCCTGGGCTGGAGAAGCAGGGGAGTGCAGGTGGGGGCCAGAGCTGGGGTCGCAGGAGGTGCGGGTGGGGGGAGAGCCCAGAGCTGGGGCAGCTGGGGATGCAGGGGGGGAGAAGGGTAAGAGCCCAGGGCTGGGGCAGCAGGGGGTGTGGGCAGGGGAGAGGCCAGGGCTGGGGTGGCAGGAGGGTGCAGGTGGGGGCCAGAGCTGGGGTGGTGTGACAATGCGGTTCTGGTGGAACCCAACTGAGAGTGCCAACTCAGGACAAATTGCTCAAACAGGGCAGTTACAGCCCAAGGCTGGGGTTTTTTCCACCTCTAAGGCAAACCAAACCAGCCAGACTAAGAGGACTTCGATCTCACCCCACCGGCTAACCGCAAGTCTCACAAGCAATCTCCTTAGACACTTCAGTTTCCCAGTATTACCACCAGTGCCACTCGTTATGGGGACAAATGGTTATGAAAACCAATACCCAAATAAAAGAAAAAAGGTTCTCCTGATCCCAAAGGACCAAGCCCCAGACCCAGGTCAATATACAAATCAGATCTTACCCACAAATCACGCTGTTGCCAATCCTTTAGAATCTAAAATCTAAAGGTTTATTCATAAAAGGAAAAAGATAGAGATGAGAGTTAGAATTGGTTAAATGGAATCAATTACATACAGTAATGGCAAAGTTCTTGGTTCAGGCTTGTAGCAGTGATGGAATAAACTGCAGGCTCAAATCAAGTCTCTGGAACATCCCCAGCTGGGATGGGTCCTCAGTCCTTTGTTTAGAGCTTCAGTTTGTAGCAAAGTTCCTCCAGAGGTATGAAGCAGGATTGAAGACCCAATGGAGATGAGGCATCAGCCTTATATAGTCCTTTCCAGGTGTAAGAACACCTCTTTGTTCTTACTGTGGAAAATTACAGCAAAATGGAGCCTGGAGTCACATGGGCCAGTCCCTGCATACTTTGCTGAGTCTGAAGGCATATTTGCCTTCTCTCAATGGGTCCATTGTATAGCTGATGGTCCTTAATGGGCCATCGAGCAGGCTAGGCAGAGCTAATCTCAGCTTGTCTGGGATGTCACCCAGAAGCATAGCATAAGTTTGCCATACAGACAGTATAGAGCCAATATTCATAACTTCAACTACAAAACTGATACACACATGTAGACAGCATAATCATAACCAGTAAACCATAACCTTGTCTTAGACGCCCAATTTGACCCCCTTTATACAAGATTTGGGTGCCACTACAGGACCTTGGTTGCAAAAATGATCTATATGGTCCCAGTTTATGTCTATAACGTCACAGGTGGCAGGGGGTGTGGGCGGGGGAGAGCCCAGGGCTGGGGCAGCAGGAGGGGGCCAGAGATGGGGTGGCAGGGGGTGTGGGCGGGGGAGAGCCCAGGGCTGGGGTGGCAGGAGGTGCGGATGGGGGCCAGAGCTGGGGTGGCTGGGGATGCGGAGGGGAAGCGGCAGGAGGTGCGGGTGAGGGGAGAGCCCAGGGCTGGGGTGGGGGGCGGAAAAAACCTAGAGCTGGCTCTGTTCCTACCATTCACAGCAAGCTGCAGGTTTCAGTTCCATGCTCCTTCCCCCTCCCTTTCCTGTTGCTAGTGGCCAAGGGAATGCTGGGAAATGTGGTTCTTTCCCTGCTCCAGGGCTGGCTCTATGGGCAGGGAGCTAACCAAGGAACTACAGCTCCCAGGGCCCCCTGTTGGTTCTCAGCTCCCAGGCTGGATTCTTGCGCCCCTTGCAAATCTGCTGCCCCAAGCAACTGCTTTCTTTGCTGGTGCCTAGAGCCGGCCCTGGGAACAAGGCACTTGCTCCGCAGGGACAGCCCCACGCCCACCCTGTAAACCAAAAACCCTGAGTCTGGAGCATCCAGCCCCCCAGAGGAGCTGGCCTGGAGCTCTCCTCCCTCCTTAGCAGGTGGTACTCTGCCAGCCCCCCTTGCCTGGGAATGCTGCCTCTCGCCGGGCTGGGTCTCTACCCAGTCAACCCTCTGTGGGTTGGGTCTGCTCAGTCTGTCCCTGAGCCTGAGGCACTGGGCCCGTATGTGATCTCTCTGGCCACAGTGATAGCAGCCCATGTCTCCTGGGTCCCCTCGAGCGGGTCAGACGGACCTGACGCTGGAGGTTCCCCTTTGGTGGGGGTTTTCCGTATTTCCCCACTGGGAGGTCCCATGGTGACTCTCTCTCTGCGTTGTGGCGGGCCTGCTCCTTTGGGATTCCTCCCTGTTATCCCCTGCCCGACTGTTCACAAACTCGTCGGCCAGCTGGCCTGCGTGCTGCGGGTTCTCTGGTTTTTGGTCCATCAACCATCACCTCAGGTCGGATGGGCACTGCTCATACACGTGCTCCAGTACGAATAGGTCAAGCTGGTCTTCTTTAGTTTGGGCCCCAGCTGTCCACTTGCGGGCATACCCCTGCGCCCGGTTGGCCAGTTGTAGGTATGTGACCTCACGGGTTTTACGTTGACTCCGGAACCTTCTCCGGTACATCTCAGGAGTCAGCTCAAACTCGCTGAGCAGGGCCTTTTTGAACAGTTTGTAATCCCCTGTCTCCACCCCTTTCAGTCGGCTGTACATCTCCACGGCTGTGGAGTCCAGTGGAGCCTGTCTGCGGGTCAACCTGGTGCAGCTCGCAGGCATTCTCAAAGGCCGTCAGGAAGGTATCCATGTCCTCCCCCTCCTTACGCTGGGCCAGGAAGCACTTATCAAACTCTTTGCAGTCCTGGGTCCCCCCTCACTCACCGCAGCCGGGGCCCCACTGCTCCTCAGCCTGGCCATCTCCAGCTCATGCTGACGCTGTTTCTCCTCATGCTGACGTTGTTTCTACTTCTCCTCCCGCTGTTTTTCCCGTTCTTCCTTCTCCTGCTGAAGTTCTTGCTTCCTTAACTCAAGCTCTTCCCGTCTCATCTCCCATTCATATTCCAGCCGCATCCATTCCAGGGACGGGGAGCTCCGCCGGGACGATCCCCTGCTGGCCGCCGGGGTCAGGGTGCCCTCGGTATTCGCTGGGCTTCCCCCAACCCCTCCCCTAGGTCTGACGTGCAATTTCTGAACATTGGGGGCTGGTATCCTGCTCCCAGCACCTGGCATCCCCACACTGCAGCTGTCACAGGCTGGTAACAGGATAGGTAGCGACACATGGGATGGGGTCTCCAGCGTAGGCCCAGCACCCCCAAGGCCGGGCCCTGTAAGCTGGTTCCCAGGATGGGTGAGGAGCCACCGGCTTTGGGGCAGTCATGGTTCAGCCCGTCCTACCCACTGACTCCTTCCCACAAGGCAGTGCTCTGCACAAGACCCTGCTCCCAGTGATGGTGCTGGGCTCTCAGGGATTGGAGTGAGTCCAGCGGAGGGCAATGGACATAATTAGGGGGCTGGGGCACATGACTTACGAGGAGAGGCTGAGGGAACTGGGGTTATTTAGTCTGCAGAAGCGAAGAGTGAGGGGCGATTTGATAGCAGCCTTCAACTACCTGAAGGGGGGTTCCAAAGAGGATGGATCTAGACTGTTCTCAGTGGTGGCAGATGACAGAACAAGGAGCAATGGTCTCAAGTTGAAGTGGGGGAGGTCTAGGCTGGATATTAGGAAAAACTATTTCACTAGGAGGGTGGTGAAACACTGGAATGTGTTACCTAGGGAGGTGGTGGAGTCTCCTTCCTTGGAGGTTTTTAAGGCCCGGCTTGACAAAGCCCTGGCTGGGATGATTTAGCTGAGAATTGGTCCTGCTTTGAGCAGGGGGTTGGACTAGATGACCTCTTGAGGTCCCTTCCAACTCTGATATTCTATGATTCTATGATTCTATGACCTCCCAATGCGCAGCCCCCTCTGCCTGCACAGCTCCACCAGGTCGCTCTTAAGGTGTTTAGCATACATCCTCCTGCTGGCCACTCGCCGGCCTGTGCTCTCTGCTTTCCACTGTTCCAGGGGGACCTCTAGTGTGCCAGCCCTTCTTCAGGTCACCACCTCTCTGCCAGGGTCGAGCTGCAGACTCCTCCGCCCCTGGGACTGCTCGCTGCGATCCCCCGGGGGACCCTGTTACTGCAAAAGTCCTTCTCGCTGGTCCCACACTCCCAGGGGTTAATTGCCCCCTGAACCGTCTCTCTCTGACTCTTCAGCCCGCCTGGTCCCTGTCAATCCCCCTTCGCCTTACTGCTCCCCAGTCACTTACTGCAGGAAGCGCTGTCCACAGGATGCAGTACATCCCACCTCTGCCACCAGTTGTCACGGAGTGTGGGGGGACACAAGGCCCTGTACCCCCACCTTCCTGTGATTCACCATGACTCTCAGCCAGCCAGTAAAGCAGAAGGTTTATTTAGATGACAGGAACACAGTCCAAGACAGGTCTTGCATGTACAGACAACAGGACCCTCCTCAGTTAGGTCCATCTTGGGGTCCCAGGGGCACCACAGGCCCATTGGGGTGGGGGCAGAGCCCCGTCTGTGCTCCGTCCATTACCAGCCAGCCCCTGAAAAACCTCTCTCTCCCCCAGCGTCTCCTCCCTCAGCCTTTGTTCAGTTTCCTGTGCAAAGGTGTCACCTGGCCTCTAACCCTTTCCTGGGTTCTCACGTTACATGCTCAGGTATTCTCCCTCAAGGCCAGTCTCCCATCCCCGCATGCAGACCATCCTAGCCACACTCCCCTGCCTTCCCAGCCAACACTCCCCACTCAGCATTCAAAGGCCACATTAAGAACAGTCCCAGTTTGTCACACTAGGAGGGTGGTGAAGCACTGGAATGGATCACCTAGGGAGGTGGTGGAATCTCCTTCCTTGGAGGTTTTTAAGGTCAGGCTTGACAAAGCCCTGGTTGGGATGATTTAGTTGGGAATTGGTCTTGCTTTGAGCAGGGGGTTGGACTAGATACCTCCTGAGGTCCCTTCCAACCCTGATATTCTATGATTCTATGAAAACTATCCCAACACCCAACCCAGAGACAGGACAACTCCTGAATCATGGGCATTGATGTCCAGCAGTCAGAGATCACAGTGTCACTCAGGCCGTGGCTACACTGGAAACTTCAAAGAGCTGCAGGTACTCCACCTCCACGAGGGGATTACTGGGGCACTGTTTACACTGGTGCTTTACAGCGCTGTAACTTGCTGTACTCAGGGGGGTGTTTTTTCACTCCCCCGAGCGAGAAAGTTGCAGCTCTGTAAAGCGCCAGTGTAGCCATAGCCTCAGTGTGCGCATTCATGAAATGTGAATTGTTGCTCTTGGAAGAGTTACAGATTCATGTATGTAAATCAGCCAATGTTTGGCCCTGGGGCCAGGGCAGTGCCTCTTTTTCCCATAGCTGCAAAATCCCTTTCCTGAGTACCCCAGGGTGCGGCATGAGGGACTGAGATTGTTTTCTCTCTCTCTTCCTTCTAGGATGTCAGACGTACCTTGAGCAGGTACGTGGCTCTCCCTCCCTCCCCCTTGTGCTTCACAGTGCTGGGAAAGGGCTTGGAGACCATGTTAACACCACAGCTCCCCAAGGCTCTCCAGCAAAATGTGTGTGGCAGGGTCACATTTTGGATACAAGTCTCTGCGATGAACTTAATCCTGAGGTTCTACCCTTCTATACAAGACTCTGGAATTATCTAGTCAGTGGGAAAGACTGACCTAAAAGATTTCCTAGATATGTTCCTTCCCTGGGGACTGGCTGCCTCAGGATTCTGGGGGTGGAATATGGGCCTTTCATCTCTAGGGTACAGGGTACAATCATGCCCTGGTCTGCAAGAATCAAGATTCTTTCGCACCCAAGGACCGTTTGGAGTTCTGTGTGGAATGAACTGATTTCCGTGGAGCTGAGGTCTCAGTCTACAGCGTGAAAAAAAGATCCCATAACACTCAGTGCAAGAAATATGGGAACGTACCAGTATTAGTGCATGGAGGCCAAGGAGAGAATTGGCCCTGGAGACTCGAGTCCTCTTTTATCCTCAGATCTTCTCTCTGCAGGCCAGAGTTGAAGAATATTAATGGGGCCTTTAGAGGAAGGTTGCACTGCCGTGACCTCTGCTGCCCCTGCTCTGAGGCTGGAAGAAGCAGAGGAATTCTAACTCCAGGTCCTTTGGAGCAGCAACTCCCACTAGAAAGGAATGATAACGAATCCATAAATGCAATAGAATAATGTGAAATTTTCTTTCCAGGTGTGAGATGGGGAAGTTCTAGCAGCCGGTGGAGCTTTCAGCTGAGCTGGAAAAGAGATTCAGCGATTTCTCCCAGAAAAATCTTGCGCTACCAGAGACTATGAAGAAGTTCAAAGTACCAAGAACGAATCTAGGAGGATAAATCAGAGTGTGTCTCTGGGACTGTGGGTGGAGTTAGCCAGTTGGTTTGTAATTACAGTGTCTATCTATTTAATAAAAAACAGAAAGTAGAGAAACTGAACGTATGTAGTAGGGAGCCAGGGAACAGGATGGCTCGCTTTGATTCACTCGGTGAGCTTTGGTAAAATCATTCAGATGAAAATATAGCAAAATCTGGGGTGCCTCAGTTTTTCTCTCCCAGCTACAGGGCGAGTGAATCACTCCAGGACAGGAGCCTCTCATGCTCAAGGAGTGTTTCTTCCTGGGTGGGTGGGAACAGAGTGGGGTTGTTGCGGGCAGGGTGGAGCAGGGATAGAGGGGTGTGACCAGGGGAAACCTGTGCCTCTGATACTCTGCTCCCTGGCAATGCCACACAGCAGCCACTGAAACAGGGATGCCACTCAGGCCGGACCACAAGCCTTCCCTAGCCTGTGCCAAAGTCTGCACCAGCCCCTGCAGCCACTGAATAGGGGAACCCCCATCACTTTACCAACCCAGGGGTGAATCAGGCCCATTGAACCAACCCCCTCCCTCCCTCGGTTTCCACAGCTATAAAATAATTTCATTATTATTCATTTTTACATCTAAGGAGGACGAGGGCCGCACTGTGCTGAGCTCTGTATGGATACTGAGTAAATCGACCCAAAGAGCTTGCAATTCAAGGCCCTAAGCCTGCAAAATCCCATTAATGTCCAATGAGCCAAAGAGCGTAAAATTGCCTTCATAGAATCATAGAATATCAGGGTTGGAAGGGACCTTAGGAGGTCATCTAATCCAACCCCCTGCTCAAAGCAGGATCAATCCCTAACTAAATCATCCCAGCCAGGGCTTTGTCAAGCCTGACCTTAAAAACCTCTAAGGAAGGAGATTCCACCACTTCCCTAGGTAACCCATTCCAGTGCTTCACCACCCTCCTAGTGAAATAGTGTTTCCTCATATCCAACCTAGATCTCCCCCACTGCAACTTGAGACCATTGCTCCTTGTTCTGTCATGCTAAACTCTTTGCAGGATCTGGGCCTAGCTTATGACAACATGCAAAAGGAGAATGAGACAACCCCACTGGGGTTTGGAGGATGAGGGAACAGGAAGTCTGTCTTCCACATAATATATCTTTGGGTGTTTGTGAGGCTTAATGGACACTGGTTCAGATGATGTGAGATGCCTGAATGAAAGAGAAAACAGAATGTTTCAGATTAGACTTCATTAAAGATCTGGGAGTGTCTCTGTCTCTCCAAATTTTTCTCTCATGTAATTAAAACATAGTTATGTCAGCTAAGAATGGGGAAGTCACTATAAATAGAACAGCATGAAATCTCATCTCTTTTATCCTTTCCCCCTCCAGACATGCTGCCCTTAAACTGGAAGTAAAAAGAGGGAAATCCCTAAGATCAGACAGACCAGGTGAGATTTCCCGTGGAGATTACCTTTAAATGAAGAGGAAAATCCCATGAAAACATTTTCAGGGACTTGTAGCTCAAGTTCCCAATGAAACCAACCCTGACCATGACACTCCCCTTAAAAATAAAAACGCAAACATGAAATACTGAGGCGATCCCACGCAAATGTCAAACAAACGATCCTGACACCAGCCTTGGTGCTGAGTTCATGCCCGTGCCGATGAGGAGAAATACTCTCTCACCTACACACAAAGGTCCTTAACACTGACCCTGGCGTTTCCAGGCACATCCACGTGCCACATTCCTCTCCTTTCCCCTGAGTGAGGGTCTCTCTCCCATTGCTCCTCACTAACATCCTACCTTTCTTTTCAGCAGGGCTGGGCTGAGCTCTCCCCTTTGAACTGCTCACTTCTCCCTCTGATGCTGGCACCTCTCTCGCTGGGGAAGGAGCTACCCCTCCCAAGGCCACCTCCTCTTCACCATCTCTGGCCTTGAGAGGTTCTTCTCTACTATGCCTTCCCTTCACTTCTCCCAGACTAGCGAGAAGAACTGCCAGGATGGGCTCGGCGTGCGCGTCCCCCTGGGGTTTATATCCGTCGCCTTCCTCCTCTTACTCCCCTCCCTGCAACTTCAGGTTTTGACCTTCCTCTAATCCTGAGAGAGGAGCAGGACAGAGAGGCAGCTTCCCAGGATGGCGTTACAGTTCAGAGACCAGGCACCCTAATCTCTTCGACCCTTTTCCCCTCCAGACTCTGCCATCTGCGCTAAAGCAGGGAAGGGGGGGATTTCTGGGCGCTCAGCCAAAGGGTAAACTCTGGTGGAGACTTTCCTTCGATTAACAGAAAATGCCCATGAAAACAACTCTTCCACACACCAATAACCAGACTCGCTCTCATTGGCCATCACCTGAATCTCCTTAATTGTGACCTGGTCATTTGTACTGACATTGACGTGTCTGTCTAATATTACATTCAGGGCGATCAGTAGAGAGATCTCTCTCCTCATGGCTGTCGCATCCTTGCCCTTTTCACCTGGGGGAGAGACTCACCCCATGGCTCTTCTCCAGCATCCCACCTTTCCTTTGGGCAGGACTTGGCTCTCTCATTGAAGCTGCTTTGTAGATTGGGGAGATGCTGTCTGTCTAATGCTACCAGTCCCAGGCCTCTCTTCTCTCTGGGCAGGGAAAGGGGCTGCCCTACCTAATGCCACTTCCTGCTCACTGGCCTTGATTGATTGGCTCCCTTCCCAGTGTTGCAGGTTTGTCTTTGCTCCCTGGCCTGGGAGTGGAGGATGCTCTGAGGTTCCAAGTTGGTACCTGCCTTCTCTGGACCCCCCTAATTAAAAGCTGCAGCCTCTATAACTGAAGTAGAAGGTACAGAAGTGGTTTCCATTATACAGGCTGAGGAACGGCAGTGACATCTCTGCTCAGTCTCAGGTCCCCAGGGCAGAGGCAGCTTCCAGGGATCCTGGAATGTCCCAGCCAGACCAGGTCTGCTGGGGACTGTAAGACATGGTCCCAGACTCTTCCAGGGCTGAGCTCTGCTTCTAACGCTCTGATTCTCTATCTCCCCAGCGAATGTGACTCTGGATCCAGACACGGCTCATCCCGAACTCGTCCTGTCTGAGGATCGGAAAAGTGTGAGATGGGGAGACACATGGCAGGATCTGCCCAACAACCCTGAGAGATTTGACGCTGATCCCTGTGTGCTGGGCTATGAGGGATTCAGCTCAGGGATACATTCATGGGAGGTGGAGGTGGGGGATGGATTGTTCTGGGCTGTGGAGGTGGCTAGAGAGTCTGTGAAGAGGAAGGAAGGGGTCAGTTATAACCCTGAGGGCGGGATCTGGGCAGTGGAGCGGTGCTGGTGGGGTCAGTACCAGGCTCTTACCTCCCCTGTGACCCCGCTGCCCCTGAGCTGGGTCCCCAGGAGGATCTGGGTTTCACTGGACTATGAATGGGGGCAGGTGACATTTTTCGATGCTGATAACGAGAGCCTGATCTTTACTTTCCCACCAGCATCTTTCAATGGGGAGAGACTCCGTCCCTGGTTCTCAGTGGGGTTGGAAACCCAGTTCAGACTGTGTCCCTGAGACACAGGGGAACTATTCCACTGTGTATACTGAAATCAGCCACTCTAGCCTCACACATACTAGTCTCCATGACCCTGGAGGACACCAGTCTTCCTGCAGGCTCCTGGGGACTCAGGTCGGGACTGTCAAACTACAGAGATCAGGGAGTGATTGAGAGAGAGAAATCAATCTCATTGCCCCATGGATGGTACTGCCTATTTGTCACTGTCCTCTGTGGTCCAGGAGGACTCTGGGGATCCTGGGTGACATTGTGTCACTGAGATATCAGGGGAGTAGCCCTCTGGGAATTAAAAAAAAAAAGGGGGGGGCTTCTCTAGCCACCATCATTCCAGTATCTATGACCCTGGAGGACTCTCGACAATCTAGCTTCCTGACTCATCTTTATGACCCTGGAGGAGTCCTGTCTACCCAATTCCCCCCCCCCATCTCTGTGACACCTGGGAACTCCTCCCCTCCCTCCCTGCAGCCCCAGGGATGGGAAGAGGGAGAGGTGAAGAACCCCTGGAGCTGCAGGAGGAGCAGATGGGCCCTGATGGGCACATGTGGGGGTGGCAGGGTCAGAACGGATGGAGGGACAGGAGGCAGAAGTGATGAGGGGGCTGGGGGCTGAATTAATAGCTGGGCAGGGGCCAGGAAGCTGTGGAGGTGGCAGGGACACAGAGTTGATTAATGAATTAGGGTTTGGGTCCTTGGGGAAAAGATGGAGGCTGCACATCAGCAGGGAGCCTGGGAGAAGGAGACCCAGTGACTGACGCGTGTGAGCTCCTGCCCTCAAGGAAAGGGATTCTGTGGTGGGAAAGGGGGTTCTGGAAGAGAAAAGAAAAATAAAGGAAATAAACAGAGATGCACAGGTGAGGTGGAGGGAGGCTGAAGTGCAGAGTGAAAGCAAAGCGATCGTGAGACGGGTAAAGCTCATGGGGCAGCAAGAGGTGAGAAGATAAACTCAGGGGAGAGAACTGGCAACGTGAGCTGGAGAGATCTGTGATCAGGAACAGAGGAGATGGAGCAGAACGCAGGGAAATAAACAGGGATGGAAAACAAGGGCCAGAGAAAATGGTGTGTAAAACTGAATGAAATGAAAGGAAAGGGAGAAGAAAAGAGAATGCAAGAGGGGAGAGGGAGTTTTTTAAAATGTTACTGGCGGTGAGACTGGTTATGGACATTCCCTCTCAGCTCCTTTTCAGCCTGACTTTTACTTATTGTAAATGAAGCACATTTATTCCTTGTTTATTTCCTTTTAATTTCCTAGCTGTCATTTTTGAAGGCAGTCATGGGCTTCCCCCTGGCCTTTTCCCCAATTGGGTGTAGTCACTCCCTCTAGCCTCACACACCCCAGTCACTATGACCCTGGAGGACTATTGTCATCCTGCAGACTTTCTACTGTGCCGTCTCTGTGACTTTAAATGCTACAATCTTTGTACTGTCAAACCATAGAGAACAGGGCATGATTGAGATAGAAAAGGCAATTTCCTTGCCCTATGGCTTGTGTAGCCTGTTTTTCACGCCCCTCTATGATCAAGGAGGACTCTAGCAGCCGCTAGGGTCAGACCCTGATAAGATAGGGACCCAGGCATGATGGAATGAAGGCGAAGGGAACAGAAAATGACAGACGTTTAGGAGAGTGACCGTGAGCTTAATAAATGCAGTTGAAAGTGACAGTGTCATTCATGTGATGCAGTAGTTCATCAATAGTGGAGCCATTTAAAAGTCTTTACAAATAACACTTGGCACAAATTGGGTCCCTTGTTCCTTTTCTGATTATTAAATAATCAGTCCAAGGTAGACGATGTCCTCACGTTTATAGTAAACAAACAATGTTCAATAAATGGAAAGTTATTTTCTGCTTGGTGTTCTTCTCATTTTGATGTGCTGTTATTGTCTTGTTGAGACCTGCTTGGGGCATTTGATTCCTCGCTGACCAAAACACTTCCAGAAAAAAGCCTGAACGTTCATACAATGGGAGTGTGGGCATTACTAGGGGGTGTATTTTTTCTACTCTCTAGGGCTTGTGCTGTCCTTAAAGAAAAAGCTTTGCTAAGGTTGTGACCACACACAATACTGCCAAGCCACTGTGCCCTTCCTGAACACGATAGTTTAACTACCCAAAACTCAAAGGTTGGAAAAATGATGTTAAATTCCCTCTCCCATATTCCAAACGGCTATAGCAAGAGGTGCTGATGTCTAGGGGAGAGTCACTGATGTATAAGCACTCCCCATGAGACTACCCCAATGCAGAGTTCCAGTCACTCCATGCAGGAGCTGCACTGACAGTCATTCAGGGGACTGTGTATTAAACTTAAAGCAGGCTGTGTGTGGTAAAGCTTCCTTTCTCCCCCTGAGCAATCAAATCTTTTCTGAATTTTCTTTCTGTTGCAGAGCAGCAGCACAGAAAGGTGGGTAATGAGCAGGCCATCTTTCGAGTTCATGGCTCCAAGGTGAGCAGCGTTGCATTGAAAGTTCCTTAAGTTAAAAAGTCCAGAGTCTGACGCAAGAAAAGAAAACAGTATTTTAAGTAGAGTCCAAGAGAGACCCATTTCCTGGTGCTTTAGCCAAGGCCTCTTCAAGAGGGACTTGCCCATGGGCAATTTGGCCTAGATCCACAAAGGTACATAGGTCAGGTCTCTGCTAGGAAATCAGGTCGGTATAACTGTCGTTCGGGGGTGTGATCAGCTCTGTTCTAGGAAACAGGACTCAGGAACTTTCTGTAAATCAGTAAATTACACTAAAATAACCTGAAATCTCTGCTGACCTTGGAGCTGAGAAAGGGGGTTAAGTGGGTTTCTTGCAAACTGCTGTCCTGATTCTGTCCCTGTTTAGGATTGGTCCATATTTGTCCCACTATGGGTAGTAATTGGAAAAGCTTGGAGGTTCCTGGCAGTGGGGGCTTCCTTGGGTGACATATTTCTGGGTTTGGTTCTCACAATGGACTATAAATTAACAGCTAAACATGAGCATTCTTGTTCTTTTCTTTAAAGGATCCCGTGTCCCTTGTCTTTGAGCTCAGTGTGTGTTATCCCTTTTGTTATTAAAGTTTCTTTGTCATTTTGGTTCATTATTTCTATGAATCCCTGAGGGTTTGGAAGAATTTACTCCATAGCTGAAGCGGTAGCTAGTCCATTGTTAACTAAAAAATCTGCTAAAGAACTTTGACCAGAAAGAGGGTAACCAAATATCCCCCAACACTGCCACCTTTTATGTAAATGCTGTTACTATAAGCTCTGAAGACGGTAACCCCATAAATTGTGCCAATGCTATGTATGGGGGTTGGAATAGAAAATTCCTAGAGTGTAAAAATCAATGTTAAAAGGTGTTTAGGGCAAGTTACAGCTTCTAACATCACTCTAGTTAAAGCAGAGCTTGTCAGCGAGGAAGATTATTTACCAGATAAGCGTGTGAATGTTGTAATCCTCTCTGAGTTTACTGTGAGTGTGCCTTTAGCCAGAATCCACCTTGAACGGAATGGTGTGACAAAGTGGGGAGTTCCCCTCGTTATGTTGTATGTGACGGTTATTGTTGAGCCGATGTGAGTTTTACTGTTTTGCATGACTACTGTGTGTGCCTCAGTTTCCCTGTGTGCTGCACCAATACCTCAGTGGTGGGAATAGGGGTGTGTGACTGGCTGAGACCTCTGGGGCAGGTGATGCTGCTCCAGTTGCCTGCACATACGCTATGACCTGTGCCCTTCCTAACCTGAGACCAGGAGGGGGGATGCAACCAGGTGACGACCAGGTGACTCTTTGCCTGAGACAAAGAAAAGGAGGAGGAGCAACGGGGGGGGGGGGGGTATCTGAGGTTGGGTCGCTCGAAGCTGGAAGTCTGCTTGGGGGACTGGAAGATGGGGATGGGGATCCAGGGCTTCTGACCCAGGACTCCCCAAGATGGATTTGGCTGAAAGTCACTGATTTCGGTGCTAACAAGCTCTGTTCTACGCTATGTTCCTGTCGACTAATAAACCTGTTTTACCGGCTGGCTAAGAGTCACGTCTGACTGCGGAGTTGGGGTGCAGGGCCCTCTGGCTTCCCCAGGAGCCACACCCGGACAGACTCGCCGTGGGAAGCGCACGGTGTGGAAGGAGATGCTGAATGCTCCGAGGTCAGACCCAGGAAGGTGGAAGCTGTGGAAGCTTCTTGCCCTGGAGACAGTCTGCTCCGAGAGAGGAGGCTCCCCCAGAGTCCTGGCTGGCTTCGTAAGGAGTAATTCCAGAGCATCGCCTGGTGACTTTGTGGCAAATGGTATTAAACATGAAGTTATAGCTCACTGGTTCTCAAACTTTGGTGCTGGTGACCCCTTTCACACAGCCAGCCTCTGAGTGCGACCCCCCCTTATACATTAAAAACACCTTTTTATATATTTAACGCCATTATAAATGCTGGAGGCGAAGCGGGGTTTGGGGGTGGAGGCTGACAGCTCGCGACCCCCCATATCATAGCCTCGAGACCCCCTGAGGGGTCCTGACCCCCAGTTTGAGAACCCCTGTCATAGCTGGTGTAAGGACGTTATTGCCTACAGATCTTTGTATTGGGAATGATATTAAAGCTATGTTCCGTCTAGTTATGAATGGGAACTGGCTATGTTCTCTGTAACTACCAGGGAGATTTGTGAACGGGTGTGTGTCCCCGGCTCTAAGCACTTGTCTGTGTTTAACCAGGTTAAAGCCCTAACGGAGGAAGGAAAGGGTAGATTTTTGGTGGGTGATGAACTGTTGGCAAGTGACATTTGTGAAAATGAGCCTGACCAAAGTAGAAGTGTTTTGCTTAAAGTAACTCAGTACGAGGAGCCACTGTTTGTGGAAAACAAACCCCAAGGAAGAAGTGCTCCTAAGCGTGTTTGTGGTGCCCCGCAGACTGCCAGTGAGGGAAGCCGCAGAGGGAAAGAGCGAGCCTCCAACCCTTTAACCACGGAGGTTAGCAGCTTGCCAGAAAGGGGATTATGTGAAAGTCTTAATGGCCCAGAGATGATTCTGGGTGGAAGTGAAACTCCGAAGGCGTTTGTCGCGGCTGCACAGAGCAATGCTTCTGGAGAGCAGAGAGAAGATGGGATGTTGCTTACAGGGCCGGTGCTACCATTAAGGCGAACTAGGCGCTTGCCTAGGGCGCCAAGATTTGGGAGCGCCAAAAAGCGGTGCCCCCAATTTTTTTTTTACAGCGTTCCTCCCCGAGCGCGCGGTCGCCGCTCCACTTCTCCCGCCTCCCAGGCTTGCAGCGGCAATCAACTGTTTGGTGCCGCAAGCCTGGGAGGAGAATTAGAGCGGGGACGGCGTGCTCGGGGAGGAGGCGGAGCAGAGGTGAGCTGGGGTGGGGAGCTGCCGCGGAATGGGGGTGTGCAAGGTGGAAGTTTCACCTAGGGCGCGAAACTTCCTTGCACCGGCCCTGGTTGCTTAGAAAGATTCCTGAAGAGAAAAATCTTCATGGTCGTTTCTGCAAGCAAGTTTCTGACTGTGTGAGTCTTTCAGAGGCGTCTGACCTTGCGTTAGAAAGATCCAGTGGTGGGGGCGGGAGGCTAGAGAAGGTCTCAGATGGAGTGAAAACTGCTAGGGGAGTTGAACAGCCCTAGAACCAAGTGGCTGGGCTTGGCCAGCCTGTTAGCCCTGGGCCCCCCATCCCCCAGTGCCCCGCATGCCCCAGTGCCCCTCAATCCTGACTCGCACCCCCTGCTAGCCCAGCCCTGGGATCCCCATCCCCCAATGCCCCCCATGCCTCAGTGCCCTTCAGTCCCGACCCGCAGCCCCCTGCTAGCCCAGCCCTGGGCCCCCCATCCCCCAGTGCCCCCCATCCTCCAGTGCCCCTCAATCCTGACTCGCACCCCCTGCTAGCCCAGCCCTGGGATCCCCATCCCCCAATGCCCCCCATCCCCGGGGCCCCTCAGTCCCGACCCGCAGCCCCCTGCTAGCCCAGCCCTGGGCCCCCCATCCCCCAGCTCTGCCGGTGCCCCTCACTCCTGACCCGCAGCCCCCCCCTTGCCGTTGAGGTCACTGCTATTTGCGTATCACTGAGCAACTGGAGGTTCCAGAACCTGGCTCGGAACCGACACTCCAGGTCCTGGTCCCGGGTGTGAGCGGCTGAGCCATGGACCAGGGGGCGCTCTGCCTGCTGCTGAGTGTGCAGTGGTGGGGTCTATGGGGCGGGACCTATGGGCAGCGTCCCGCGTGGTACCAAGTGGGGATGGAGCCAGCCCCAGCGGAGACCCCTGTGCAATCCCAGCCACCCCTGGGGATCACAGCAGGGGCCCTGGGCTGGCCTGGGCTGGCCTATTGGCCCCTGGCCCTCACCCTGGTACTGGGTGCACTGACCATCAGAATCCTGCTCCCCCGGTGGGGCCACTCTCCAGAGACGGTAAGTCAGGTACCGAGTTTGTTAGTCTCTAAGGTGCCACAAGTACTCCTGTTCTTTTCGAGTTTAACTGGGTGAGCCCATGGGACTCCCCGCCACTGGATTGTTAGTAGGGTGTATCCTGTGGGATTCCCCACCACTGGATTGTTAGTGGAGTGTACCCTGTGGGATTCCCTGCCACTGGACTGTTAGTGAATGTACCCTGTGGGACTCCCCGCCACTGGATTGTTAGTAGGGTGTATTCTGTGGGATTCCCCACCACTGGATTGTTAGTGGAGTGTACCCTGTGGGATTCCCTGCCACTGGACTGTTAGTGAATGTACCCTGTGGGACTCCCCGCCACTGGATTGTTAGAGGAGTGTACCCTGTGGGATTCCCTGCCACTGGACTGTTAGTGGAGTGTACCCTGTGGGATTCCCTGCCACTGGACTGTTAGTGAATGTACCCTGTGGGACTCCCCGCCACTGGATTGTTAGTAGGGTGTATCCTGTGGGATTCCCCACCACTGGATTGTTAGTGGAGTGTACCCTGTGGGATTCCCTGCCACTGGACTGTTAGTGAATGTACCCTGTGGGACTCCCCGCCACTGGATTGTTAGAGGAGTGTACCCTGTGGGATTCCCTGCCACTGGACTGTTAGTGAATGTACCCTGTGGGACTCCCCGCCACTGGATTGGTAGGGGAGTGTACCCTGTGGGACTCCCTGCCATTTGATTATTAGTGGCGGTCTTCTCTGTGGGACTCCCTGCCACTGGATTATTAGTAGGATTAACCTACAAGACTCCCTGCCAGTGGTCTGATAGTACTAGGTTAACCTGTGGGGCTTCCTGTCACTGGCCTCCTGTAGGGGTTCTCCTGCTGGACTCCCTGCCACCTGGTGTCAGCATTCTGACAAGGGCAGCAGGGTCCAACTTGAGGCTGGGAGTAGCAGCGGAGTCATAGGCAGGTTCCAGGCTGGGTCGATCCCAAGGGTCAGAGTTCGAGTCAGGTTTTAGGGTCTGGGTCAGGAAACAAGGTCAAAACCAGTTCAGGAGGAGGGATGGTGGTGGTGGCTACAGCAGACCCACACTGTTCCCTTCACCCTTTCTGGAACCCCCCTTGGGTTTATATAGGACGGGGAGCCAATCAGGAGCCACAAAGCTGCTGCCTGTCAGACCCCTTGAGGCGGGACTTCCCATGGTCTGTGTCTGTAACAGGTCATGGGCAGTGGAGCACGACCTGGTTACAGCTGCCATTGGGTGGCAGCATGGAGGTGCATGGAGACCTGCCGGGCCTTAAACTTGGTCATTAGTGGGGTTAACCTGTGGAACTCCCTGCCAGTCAGTTATTAGAGGGTTAATCTGTGGGACTCCCTGCCATTAGAGGGTTTCTCCTACACCACTGCCTACCACTTGGTAATTAGTGGGGTTAACCTGTGGGACTACCTGGCAGATGGTTAGTGGTGTCATTAACCTGTGAAACTCCCTGCCACTAGGCTATTAGTATGGCTAAATGGAAGTCCTGGCTGGGGGATATATTTAGGGACACTCTGCAACTTGCTTATAAAAGGAATTCACACAGGGAATTCCTTGTTGCAAGCCAGGAGTACATGCCCTTGGCCTGTTGAGAAGTGGGGGAGTTTAGTGCCCATGGGGAGGGGGAATGGTGTGACAGTGGTGCCACAATAATACAAACTTCCTGCTACACCTCTACCCCGATATAACGCGACCCGATATAACACAAATTCGGATATAACGCGGTAAAGCAGCGGCTCCGGGCGGGCGGGGCTGCGCACTCCGGCGGATCAAAGCAAGTTCGATATAACATGATTTCACCTATAACGCAGTAAGATTTTTTGGCTCCCGAGGACAGCGTTATATCGGTGTAGAAGTGTATTAGTTTATTACTGGGGTTAGCCCGTGGGACTACCCACCACATGATAGTACTGGGATTGGACAGGGCTCAGCCTGTTTGCTAGTGGGGTTAAGCTGTCCATCTGCCCTCCACATAGAGTCCCAGGGATCGGGAGGCTGCAGGGCTAATCCACAGCCCCCTTCCCCCGGTTTTTGTCTCCTCCCCAGCCCCAGGTCACACCCAGGGCAGATGGACATGGACACGGCCCCCCGGGCTGTGGTGATGCTGCGCTGGTTGATGTGCTGCACCTTCTGGACGCCGTGATGGAGAAGTTGGGGAGGAGGCTACAGTGCCAGGAGGGGTGGCAACCTGCCCAGTGTTGACAAGAACCCCTGAGCCAGCCAGGACCACGAGCTGGGCGCTGGCTGGATGGGACCCCCCTTCTGGACTGACTGCAATAAAGAGCTTTGGGAGGTGGAGCCCTGTCCCTGAGTCCTTGTAGTTGGGGAGGGGGGATTCACCCTCATGCTCCAGGACCCACCTCAGGGGTCAGGAAGAAAATGTTGAATTCCCCTCACCCCCAGCATTGAGGATTGTGACACTTCAGGGCGGCAGGGAGGGGAGGCTGCTAACTGGGCTAGATCCTCTGAGCCTCCCGAGCCAGCCAGTTCCCCACCCTGGGACCAGATCGGAACTGGATTTAAAGACATAGCACATTGTTTTCTAACCCACAACCTGGGTTTTCCATCCCTCTGGGACTCTAATTTATTAACATTAAAGAAACGGAACGGAAAAAGTTACAAATAACTCCACACATGCCAACACTGTTCCACAGCAAAGAGGCTCAAAATTGTCCCTTTACATCGTCAAACCTGGCTCTTCCACACATGGCCAAATGACACCCAGCGGGTGTGTTACTGAGGTCAACCTGTAGAACTACCTGCTGCAGGGTAACAACGGCATGGGCCTGTTGAAAAAGCCCTTTGCCAGGTTGTCAGCTGGGTTTACCTGTGGAATTCCCTGCCACAGGATGTTGCACATGGTATGGTGAACCAGCAGGACTCCCTGCTTTAGGATGGTAGCAGAGTTAAACTGACGTACCCAAAGATATTATGTCAGGGATTTAATTCCTGAGACAGGCAATCAAGGGGTAACCTGTGGAACTCCCTGCCAAAGGATGTATGACTGGGATTGACCCACAGAAAACTCCCAAAAGCAGGCTGATGGTCTGAGAGACTTCCTGCCACATGGTCTTGGGAGTCTAAACTTGGGAAGTTCCTGCTACATGATATTTGACTGGTCTGTAAACCTTGGACAGACCATTGGGCAGGCAAATAGGCAGGATAACCTGCTGAATTCCCTGCCACAGGATAGCAGGCTGCATTTTAGCCTGTGGAAAACTCGCTGAGGAGGCAACTAGGACTTAGCCAGTGGAACTCCCTGCCACATGATGTGGCTCGGGTTTAACTTACGTAAAAAACCCTGAGGTAGGTCATTAGGGGGAGGGACGGCCTTCGGGACTCCCCACCGCGTTCCTGGCAGCCCTGACCTTTGGAACTGCCCATCACTGGAGAAAGGGGGCGTGAGAATTAAAGTGGTGCTGCCCCTACAGCCCCATGGGGGAAGAAGGCCCCTAGCATGACGGACCCAAGGCCATGGGGAAGCGCTGGGGGTTCAGTGCCCCCCAGGTGCTCCCCCAGTGTGTCTGGGGAGCTGTGCAGGCTGAGCAGGGCATTAGCGGCCTCCTGGGTTACCACCCGGCCATACTCCGGTTCCACGGCTGACAGGAGGAGCTGGGTTCCGGGCGAGCTCTCCCCGGGGCTGCAGGCCGGCTCCTCATATGGCAGCTCCAGTAAGGCACTGACCGCATTGTATTCTGCCTGCGAGAGCCATTTCATGCCCCTGGGAGGCAGGAAGGGGGGCAGCGGGCAGGGAGGAGGAGAGGCCTCACGGACCGACATGATGGGGTCTGGGGTGCTGAGACGGAGACTCTGACAGACCTGGAGGGAACAGACAAGAGGGAGGTTATTTACCTGGGTGAGGGGGGAAGTTACCTGCAGAACTCCCTGCCACATGATATTGTGGGGAGGGTTAACTACCGACACCCTTGAGGCACTCTAGCAGAAGCTATTAGTAGGGTTAACCTGTGGAACTCCCTGCCACATTACTAGTAATGGAATTTAGCCCATGGGAGCCACTTGAACAGTCTACTATTGCGGTTAAGCTGCAGAAGTGCCTGACCTGTGGAACTCATTGCAGCAGGGGACATCCCAGCCACCTGCAGTTATTGGGATTTAACCCTGAGTAACCCCTGGGGCAGGATAATATATAGGGTTAACCTGCAGAACTGCCTGCCACATGATATTATGGGGTCTTAAGACATCCAAGCCACCGTTTTTGGCCAACGCTAGGGAGCAGGGACCCACCTGCTGTGCCCTGCCGCCCCCCGGGGACACCGTACCTGCTGGGAGGGTTGGGAAAGGTAGTTGTAGACCCGGTGCCCTGGGGGCATCAGGGGATCTGTGTAGAAGAATTCACTGGAACTAATGGGAAGCAGGAGACCTGGAGCAGAGAGAGGGGGAAGGTGAGATCGTGGGCGGGGGGGAGGGTAGATCCCTGCCCTTCCCCATAGGGCCCAGGGCTGAACCAGCCACAGAAAGGGAGATTCCCCTCCCCCCACATACCCCACTTGGCCGCCTACCTGATCCAGTGGCTGGGCCCCCCTGCAGGCCAGAGCCCTGGGGCCGGTCCCCGTGGGGCACTGGATGGGTCCCTGGTGCGGAGCAAGACAAAGCCGCGTAGTAGGGGTAGAAGGAGGGATGGGAGAGCGTCCGGGTGGAGAGCGAGTGACCCTGCAGAGGGGAGAGCAGAGAGCTCAGGACAAATAGCGCCCCCAGCTCTGCCAATGCCCCTCACTCCCGACCCGCAGCCCGGGCTAGCACAGCCTTGGGTTCCCCCCAGCTTTGCCAATGCCCCTCACTCCCAACCCAGAGCCCCTGCTGTTCCAGTCCTGGGCTCCCCCCCAGCTCTGCCGGTGCCCCTCACTCCCGACCCGCAGCCCGGGCTCGAACAGCCCTGGGCTCCCCCCAGCTTTGCCAACGCCCCTCACTCCCAACCCAGAGCCCCTGCTGTTCCAGTCCTGGGCTCCCCCCCAGCTCTGCCGGTGCCCCTCACTCCCGACCCGCAGCCCGGGGCTAGCACAGCTCTGGGCTCCCCCCCCAGCTCTGCCGGTGCCCCTCACTCCCGACCCGCAGCCCGGGGCTAGCACAGCCCTGGGCTCCCCCCAGCCCTGCCGGTGCCCCTCACTCCCGACCCGCAGCCCGGGGCTAGCACAGCTCTGGGCTCCCCCCAGCTTTGCCAACGCCCCTCACTCCCAACCCAGAGCCCCTGCTGTCCCAAACCTAGGCTCCCCCCCAGCTCTGCCGGTGCCCCTCACTCCTGACCCGCAGCCCGGGGCTAGCACAGCCCTGGGCTCCCAGCTCTGCCGGTGCCCCTCACTCCCGACCCGCAGCCCCTGCTGGGCCCAGGAGGCTGCAGAGCTCTGTTTCTGACTCTCCCTTAGTCACAGATCTCCTGTTACCGTCCCAGGCTCCCAGGGGCTCTCGTAGGCAGCCGGGTTCGCAGACGCTGTCGGGTTTGGTGCCAGCCCAGCTGGGTGAGGCCCGAGATCGGTGCCTGTCGGCTCACGGTTCAGCCCAGCTCCAGAAAGGTGCCCTTGAAATAGGGGGGATTCCCCATGAGCGCCGGTGGAAGCTCAGGAACCTGATAAATACCCGTTGGTACAGATCACTTCCCTGGCCTGGCAGTTCTAGCCCAGCGCTGGGATGCGGCTGCCTCTGGGGTGGAGGCCAGCAACCGTTTATACAGGGGTCTCTCACCTAACCCTGGAGTCAATGATGGGTCTGCGGGGAGAGCCCCCCACCCTACTGCATAGCTCCCTCTACTGCTGCACTGGGGCCAGCACTGACTGCGAGGGGAGAGCGCCCCCTACCGAGCCCCCCACCCTGCTCCCCGCAGCACCATGACCACTACTGAGGCCCCCACCCCGCAGCACCATGACCCCTACTGTGCCCCCCACTCCACTCCCCACAGCACCGTGACCATTACTTAGCCCCCCACCCCGCTCCCCCCAGCACAGACTGGATGAAACGAGCCCCACATGCCTGGTATCTATCAACCCCAACACCCCCTGCTGCCAGCCTACCTGCCCAGCAGGGGAGCGAGCCCTGGCTCGGGGCAGGGTCGTGGGGCCAGGGCCTGCACGGGGAGAAGAGCTGCCGGCGACATGGCCGAGGCCTCGTAGACTTGTTACACGGATGGAGGAGGCTGTGACCCACCCTGGGCTCCTCCTGCAGCCTGTGGGTGGGAGAAGAGACCTGCTCAGCTTGATGGACCATCTGTCCCACCCACCCCCCAGCTCCCATCCCACTGCCCCCAGCTCCCTCATCCCACTGCCCCCCAGCCCCATTCCACTGCCCCCCAGTCCTCCACCCATCTCCTCCAGACCCAGCTCTCACCAGCCCCTGTCCTCTGCCCAGTCCGACCCCAAGGCCTCTTCCTCCTCCGACTCGCCGCTCTCGCCGTCCTCATCCCACAGGCCGTGCCGGGGGTCGAGCTCCTCAAACAGCATCCTGCGCCCGCGGGACGAGACCCCCACACTCCTGAGTCCTGGCAGCGCCTCCAGAGGCCTCGCTCCGCCCAGCCCCCAGCCGGCTCTGCAAGGGGGAAACGGCTGAACAAGGCCCAGTAGCGGGGATGGCGTGGGGCAGAGCCAGGGAATGCAACCCTGCTCAGCCGATTCCCCACTCCTGACCCACAGTCCCCTACTTGTCCGGCCCTGGCCCCAACCCCCCAGCTCTGCCAATGCCCCTCACTCCCAACCCGTAGCCTCTGCTAGCCCAGCCCTGCCCCCCAGTCCTGACCCACAGCCCCCTGCAGCCCAGGCCTGGATTTGCCCAGTGTCTAAAGGGCCGGCTCAGCTCTCCCACTGTGGGGTGCTGATCTCTTTCCCGTCCAGCTCACACTCCCTAGGCCCCAGTCTGGAGACCCCCGAGGCTCTGGGGCTGGATCTGCAGCGACCCTCAAACAGGCCGGGAAGCTTCACGGGTTTCCAGCCCCCACCCCCTTTGCAAACAGCCAGCACCTGGCTGCAGCCCCTCACCGGTGGGTCCTGTGGCCCCTGGACTGGGACCTGGCTGAGTTGGGGCAGAGCCTACGGCCAGCGGGAGCTGCTCTGGGGCTGGCTGCAGACAGAGCAGAGGGGCCATGAACCCTCTGGACAATGGCAGGGCCCAGCCCCTCCCGCCTGTCCAGCCCCATGGGGTGTGGATCACAGCCCAGTTGACACCTGGTTAGCACCATTGGGCGGCTCCTTCCCCTGGGCTAAAGGGCCTTGGGTGGGGCCCTCCAGCAGCAGGGCTGAACGCCACTGGAAAGCTTCCCAACTTGGGCCACAATGTCTCAGCCCCACCCCCGTCCGGCTCCCCCAATCTAGAGACACCCCCAGCTCTGCTGGTGCCCCTCAATCCCGACCCACAGCCCCTGCTAGCCCAGCCCTGGGTTGCCCCCACCCCCAGCTCTGCTGGTGCCCCTCAATCCCAACCCGCAGCCCCCACTGCTCCAGTCAGCCGCTCTGGCTTCTGGGCTTCTGAGATGGTGGGGCCCTCAGGATCAGCACCACTTCATTCACCCAGCTGATCAATTCCCAACTTCAGCCACAAGTCTCAGCCCTGCCCCGCCCCCATCCCCAGTGGGGCCAACACCCTACCCACCAGCCCCCCACAAACAGCCCCCGTCGATGCCAACCCCCCACAAACTCCCAGGCAGGCCAACCCCCAACCACACAGACCCCCCCCATCCAGGCCAACCCCCCCAACAGACCTCGGCCCATGCCAACACCCTACCCCCACCCCCCACAAACAGCCCCCTGTCCATGCCAACTCCCCACAGACCCCCCCGCCCATGCCAACACCCTACCCCCACCCCCCACAAACAGCCCCCTGTCCATGCCAACCCCCCACAGACCCTCCGCCCATGTCAACACCCTACTCACCAACCCCCCACAAACAGCCTCCTGTCCAGATCCCCAGCCAGGCCAACCCCCGCCCCACAGACCCCCCCCCGCCCATGTCAACCACCCCCAACCCCTCCAACAGACCATGGCCCATGCCAACACCCTGCCCACCAACACACAGACCCCACCACCCATATCAAACTCCTCACCCTCCCACAAACACCCCCCCGTCCAAGCCAACCCCCCCCCACAGAACCCGGCCCATGCCAACACCCTAACCACTAACACACAGACCCCCAGCCTGCATCAACACCCCCACCTCTCACACAAACCCACCCCACCCGTGTCAACCCCCCCCCCCCCCACCACCACACAGACCCAACTACATGGAAGAGTTGGGGGGGGGAAGGTTGTATTTCCTGGCACCCAGGTTTGAGTCCAGCTCTGCCACCCCAGCCTCTGGGCCCTTGGCAGGGACCCCAGGGCTGGACCAGGATTCCTCCCCCGCCGCACCATCCCCTCAGCTGGGCTGCTCCGCCTGCCCCACCCAGCCCGCTGCCCCCCAGCCCTGTGCCCCACAGACAGGGGGGTCTGCTGGGGCCCCACAGGCTGAGGGGCTGGGCAGAGGATGCAGGAGTAGGGCAGAGGCTGGCATGGGGGGAGCAGGGACATGTTTTGAAGGGGGCAGGTGTGGGGGTTTGGGGGGTCAGAGCTGAAACCCCAAAACTCCCCAGCATTCCCCAGCCCAGCTCTGACCCCCCCCCCTCCTTTGCACCCCACACTCCTGTGCTGCACTGAGTTCCCCGTCCCTATGGAGCAGCTGTGGGGCAGGAAGCCCCCTCCCCACAGGTGGGGGAAACTGGGGGGGGGCAGGGGAGTTCTGGGCTCTGTCCCCTGGAGGGGGAGCACTGGGAAAGGGTAACCCCAGAGCCCCCCTTGTTCTGGAGGAGCAGCTGGGGAGATAGCAGGGGGGGTCATGAGAGGGGTCAGGTCCCAGACAGTGTCACTCACCTTCCCCCCCAGGAGTGTCACTGTGGGGGAGGGGCCCAGCCCCCTGGGCTCTGCTCTGGGGTCACTGCCAGCCAGGGGTCCAGGAGACAGCCAGTCTGGGCAGAGCTTCACTCACCAGGCCGGACCCTGCAAAACATGGACCCCCCACAGTGCTCCCCCCAATCTCCTCTAGCCCCCCACTGCTCTGACCCCCCAAATCTCCTCCAGCCCCCCACTGCTCTGACCCCCCAAATCTCCAGCCCCCCACTGCTCTGAGCCCCCCTCCTCTGCCCCCCACCCCTCCAGCCTCACACTGCTCTGAGCCCCCAAATCTCCTCCAGCCCCCCACTGCTCTGACCCCCCCACGTCCCCTCCATGCCCCCACTCATCTGATCTCCCACATGTCCCCACCTCTTTGTTGCTCCACCCCCAGGTGAGCTGGGAGGGTCCGCGCGGTGGGTGCGGGGGGGCTGGGCCGTGAGCAGGGCGTGTCCCAGCTGGAGGCAGGCAGGGGAAGGAGGCTGGAAGCGCAGAGGCCGGGCCCCAGATCGGGCGGGGGGGGGGGGAGAGGAGGCAGCAGGGGGCTCAGAGGGGGGCGGGGTCCGTCCGCTGCCAGGGAATGGGCCAAGCTGAACGAGGAACCTCGGGGAGGAAACAGCCTGAAAAAACTCCACTGAGGGGTTGAGCTGCCCCATTGATCCCAGGGGAGAGCTGACCCCCGGCCCACTCTGCCACAGCGCTGGGGTGTCTGGTCTCTGCACCGTGTGTCTGTGCCGTGCCCCGAGCGTGTCTGGTCTGTACTGTATGTCTGTGCTATGAACCCAGCGTCTCTGGTGTCTGCACGGTGTGTCTGTACTGTGCCCCGAGCATGTCTGGTCTCTGCCCCATGTGTCTGTGCCGTGCACCGAGCGTGTCTGGTCTCTGCACCGTGTATTTGTGCCATGTCCTGAGTGTGTCTGTGTATTTGTGCCGTGCCCCAAGTGTGTCTGGTCTCTGCACGGTGTGTCTGTGCCATGTCCCGAGCATGTCTGGTCTCTGCCCGTGTGTTTGTGCCGTGCATCAACCATGTCTGGTCTCTGCACCGTGTGTCTGTGCCGTGCCCCAAGCATATCTGGTCTCTGCCCCTGTGTCTGTGCCATGCATCAACCATGTCTGGTCTCTGCACCGTGTGTCTGTGCCGTGCCCCAAGCATATCTGGTCTCTGCCCCTGTGTCTGTGCCATGCATCAACCATGTCTGGTCTCTGCCCCGTGTGTCTGTGCCATGCATCAACTATGTCTGGACTCTGCACCGTGTGTCTGTGCCGTGCCCCGAGCATGTCTGGTCTCTGCACCGTGTGTCTGTGCCGTGCCCCGAGCATGTCTGGTCTCTGCCCCATGTGTCTGTGCCATGCATCAACTATGTCTGGTCTCTGCACCGTGTGTCTGTGCCGTGCCCCGAGCATGTCTGGTCTCTGCCCCGTGTGTCTGTGCCATGCATCAACCATGTCTGGTCACTGCACCACGTGTCTCTGCTGTGCCCTGAGTGTGTCTGGTGTCTTCACTATGTCTGTGCCATGCACTGAGCACGTCTGGTCTGTACTGTATGTCCATGCCGTGCCCTGAGTGTGTCTGGTTTCTCCACTGTGTATTTGCGCCATGCCCTGAGCATGTCTGTTCTGCACTCTGTGTCTATGCCATGCCCCGAGCGTGTCTGGTCTCTGCACTGTGTCTGTGGCATGGATCAAGCATGTCTGCTCTGTCCTGTGTGTGTCTGTGCCATGCACCAGCATGTCAGGTCCGTGTACTGTGTGTCTGTGCCGTGCACCGAGCGTGTCTGGTCTGTCCTGTATGTCTGTGCTATGAACCCAGCGTCTCTGGTCTTTGCAATGGGGGGGAAGAGGACGAGCAGGGGGTGGGGCCAGAGTTCCAGCCACTCCTGCGGGACCCCCAAATGGGCCGGGGACCCTGGGCACGGGCCCCATCGGCTGTGCGGGAATGCAGGGGACTGGACTAGATGAGCTCTCGACAGGGCCGGCTCCAGCTTTTCTGCTGCCCCAAGCAACAAAAAAAAAAGACGAGCGGCGGCACTTCGGCGGCAGCTCAATCGCGCCGCTTCTTCGGCGGCAGTTTAGCGGCGGGTCCTCCCTCTCTTCCTCTTCGGCGGCACTTCGGCGGCAGCTCAAAGAGGAAGAGAGGGACTGAGGGACCCGCCGCCGAATTTCCGCCGCAGACCCGGACGTGCCGGCCCGATACCGGACGGAGTGCCGCCCCTTTGAATTGGCCGCCCCAAACACCTGCTTGCTAGGCTGGTGCCTGGAGCCGGCCCTGCCTCTCAAGATCCCTTCCAGTCCTAGGATTCTAGGATTGTCCCCTGGTGCACGCTGCTGAGCTCCTGGCGCGGGCTGGCTGCAGCGCTGGGGCACCGAGCGGGTCTGTTTCTAGCAGCCCTCGGGCCGATTCCCCAGCCTGGGCATTTGCTTTCTGCCTTGGGAGCTCTGCAGCCTGGCTCCAGCTCCGCCCGCAACCCCGGAGGAGCAGCAGCCCGGAGAGGAGAGCGTGCTGCAACAGCACCTCCTGGTGGCCACGTTGCTCCTTCCTTCCAGACAGTCCCACTAGTGATTTCTGTCCTGTGTGTCTGTCACCCCCTCCCCAAGTGCGTCTGGGCCTGGGTCCAGGCCTGTGGTGCTAGAGCCCAGGTACCCCAAGAGCTCTTTAGGGTCTGTCTACACAGCCAGCGGCAGCTGTGTCCACACTGCAGCTCAGGGCCTGAACTTGCACGTCCCTCCCCAGGCCTCAGCGCCCAAATGTCTACACGGCTTTGGCTAGCCTGAGTCTGTCAGCTGGGGCACCGCGCTGCTGTGGACTGTGTGGACGCCGGATCCTTAGCTGTCCTGGGGTCTCACAGAAACAGCCAGTCCTGTGCTAGACCTGAGAGCAAACAGCTCGTCCCCTGAGGAGGAACTGGGGGGGAAATCGGATGTTTTAAAAAGTTTTCGAAAACAACCAACTTTTCAGTTTTAAAATTGTGTCGCTAATTTTTTTTTTTATTGAAAATTTATTTTTTGTTGTTTTTCCCTCTCGGCCGCCTCCCCCTTGCTTCCCTTTTGCTGCTGAAAAGAGGAAAAAGCCGGAAAAGGGGGAGAAAAAGAAAAACTGGAAAATAAAAAAACAAAAATCATTTTTGTCAGAAGAAACCCAGAACATTTTGAAAAACCAATTTGTCCGTGTGAAATTTTCATTTTCAAATAAACTATTTTTAATGGGAAAAAATATTTGACAAATTTCAACCAGGTCTCAGTATAAATTGGACTCAACTCATTTCAAAGGCTTGGGTTTCCTTTCCCCTCCCAGTAGATTCCTGTCCCCTTCCCCTCAGGAACCAGTTAGTGTCAGGTGTGTGGGGGAAGTTTTGAAAATGTTACTTTCTAAAAATGACGCACTCTGACTTTTTAACGCTCTCTTGAAGTGCAAGGAACTAGTGCCCCCTTCTGGCCTATGTATGAATCTATTTCGCTTAAGAAAAGGATGGTGAAGGGTAAGTACCTGCCTGGAGAACAAATATTTAATGATGGGCTCTGCAGTCGAGCAGAGAAAGGCCGAACACGATCCGATGGCAGGACGTTGAAGCTAGACAAATTCAGACTGGAAATAAGATGGAAATTTTTAGCAGAGCGAGTAATGAACCATTGAAACAATTTACCCAGGGTGCGGGTGGATTCCCCATCACTGGCAATTTTTAAATCCGGACTGGATGTTTTTCTACAAGATCTGCTCTAGTTCAAACAGGAGGCATTAACTCAGGGCAGGTCTGTGGCCAGTGTCATACAGGGGTCAGGCTAGATGATCACAGGTGTCTTTTCTGGTTTTGGAATCTAGGAAAGAAAAAACAAACACAGACATTGTTCCAGTGAAAGAAAGAAAAAAAGAAGAAGAAAAAGTGTGATTGCGTGTCGGGGCGCGGAGAGGGGGGGTCACACTTTCTTTTACTTTTTAACCCCCCCTTTTTTTTTCTTTTGGAAAAAGGGGGAGCGGTAAAATTGAGTTTGTTTTCCCTCTATTTGTCTCACTTTTTTACAAACATCCTGTGACATTCTATACCTTAGGGGAGCGCCCTGTAGCCCCCAGATTCCTCACTTGTACATAATTGTGATCTTGCATATAAAGCTGGCCATGTGAGGTATCAGGGGAAAGGTTGTGAACTGCTGATACCCACTGTTCCATCTAAATATGTGTATCTTTAGTGCATGTGAAGTTGTGAGAATTGTGTAGTATGGTTGTCACTAAACCACACTGTAAATTGGGGAATCAGGCAGAAATTAGCTCCCCAGAAACAATAGCCAGGAAAGTAACCAACACCCGGGTGGGTGTCAAACAACCCATCAACAGCCATTGTCCAGCAAGGGAGCTACAATGCAATGACTCACCCGCATAAGGCCCCACCAGGGGGATTGCTCAGCCTTGCCTGGTGACTCAGCCGTGCCCCCCAGACATGCCTGGATTTATGTTCTCCAAGCACATGGACTGAGGGTATAAAACAGAACACGGGGGCTCCATGCTGGGCCTTTCTCCTGTCCCCACCTACACTGCAAGCAACATGGACGCTCAGAAGACTGAAGACTCCAACAGAGGAGATAGGCCCAGGTTTAAGGGACAAACCTGTATATTAAGAACTGCAATATCCAGTGTGGTGAGAAAAACTGCTTCATCTAGATTTTGCCCAGTCTAATAGAGTTGAGAGTTTAGACCGCGTGCTTACATTTTCTTTTCTTTTGGTAACCACTCTTTTTGCTTATCACTTATAATCACTTAAAATCTATCTTTTGTAATCAATAAACATGTTTTACTGTTTATCTTTACCAGTGAGTTTGCCTGAAGTGTTTGGTGAATCTGGTCAGGTATACAAAGGCTGGTGTGTATCCACGTTCCACTGTGGAAGTGGTGAACCAATTAATACATTTTCACTGCTCGTCTTGAGCAGTACAAGACGGTCTATTCCTGAGGTACAGTGCTGGGAGCTGGGGGTTTTGGCTGTTGGCTTTCTCTGTGTGATTCATGAGTGGCTCTGGGAACATTCATAAGAACGGCCAGACTGGGTCAGACCAAAGGTCCATCTAGCCCAGTATCCTGTCTTCCGACAGTGGCCAATGCCAGGTGCCCCAGAGGGAATGAACAGAACAGGGAATCATCAAGTGATCCATCCCCTGTCGCCCATTCCCGGCTTCATGCAATCTAGCTGGGTGTGGGGCTCCACATGTGATTGTGCTGAGTGATCACAGCTCCTGGAGGGGTTTGCTGCTGGTCACTAGCAAGGCATTGTGAGAGACAGCCCAGGCTGGAGAGTTAAGGGGGCACAGCGATCCCACAGTCACAGGTTGCACCCTAGGTCTAGTTGTCAGAGTGAGGAGGTAAGTTAATGCTGAGGAAAGACAAGCTACCGAGGAAGGAGAGACAAGCCAGTAGTGTGGGATTCTGAGTCTGAAATGGCCACTCCAGCCCCTGTGAGATTGAACTGGTGACCCCTGTGTTTCACAGACCACTGTGCTAACCCCCAATCTACTGAGCACCAGGTCCCCTTGGCAGCTCATAACCTTTCCCCGATACCTCACGTGGCATGCTTTACATGCAAGATCACAATTATATATAAATGAGGAATATGGGGGTTACAGGGCTTTTCCCCCAAGATACAGAATGTCCCAGCTTGGCTCCCTAGTTCTGAGGCTCAGGTCAGGTCAGTGCTTCTGGAATGCAGGAGTCATGGTTCAAATCTTGCGGGGGCCCTGGGTAGCGATCTCAGACTCGATCTCTCCTGACTGCCGGTTCATCTGTCCTCAGCATTAACCAACCTTCTCCATCTGCCAAGGGAAGCTAGGACCCTCCTCTGTAGGTTAGCGCGGTGGTCTCAGACTGCAGGGGTTGCCCTTTCAAATCTCACGGTGCCCTGGGTCGCGGTTTCAGACTTGCACACTCCTCTTTAGTGACTCATCTCTCCTCCCTTAGCAGCCTGTCTCTCCTCAGTGTTAACCTGTCTCCTCCCTCTGCCGAAAGGATGCATGGCCCAGCTCCAGTGGTTCAGGCAGTGATTGTGGAATGCAGGGGTCACCAGTACACGTCTCCCAAGGGCCTGGGAAGCGTTCTCATACCCAGAACCTTCCCTTGGGTGGCTCATCTCTACATGCTCAGTAACTCATCTCTCCTCAGCGTTAACCTACCTCCTCCCTCTGCCGAGGGGGCCTGGTGCCTGGCTCCATAGTCCGGGGGATAGCGCAGTGGTCTCAGAGCACAGGGGTTGCCAGTACAAGTCTGGTGGGGGTCTGGGAGCGGTCTTGGACTTGGAATCTCCTCACTGGTGATTCATTTCTCCATCCTTGGTAGCTTGTCTCTCCTGAGTATTAACCTCCCTCTGCTGAGGGGACTTGTGGCCCTGCTCCATAGCTCAGGGGGTTAGAGCCGGGGTCACAGGTTCAAATGTCGCAGGGCCCTGGGTAGCCAACTCACAGTTGGAATCTCCTCAGTGGTGTCCCATTTCTCCTCAGCCTTACCCTCCCTCCATAGCTCGGGGAGTTAGAGAAGTGTTCTTGGAACGCAGGGATCAGCAGTTCAATTCTCACAGGGAACTGGCGAGCAGTCTTGGACTCAGAACTTCCTCACTGATGGTTCATGTCTCTTCCTGGGTGACTCATCTCTCCTCAGGGTTAACTTCCCTCTTGTGAGGGTACGCTGGGCCCAGCACCCTACCTCAGGGGTTTTGAGCAGTGCTCTTGGAAGGCAGGGATTGGTTGCTGGCTCAAATGTTGAGGGGCCTTGGGTAGCCAACTCGGACTCTCCTCAGAATTAACCTCTCTCTGCAAAGGGGCCCCGTGGCCTGGCTCCATAGCTCAGGGGGGTAGAGCTGTGGTCTCAGAATGCAGCAACACAGTTAAAGTGACCTTGCCCTCCAGAATCGATGGCCCTAATCAGTGGGAGAATTGGCCCATTACTTCACTACCAGCTCTCCGGGAGGAGGAGGAGCTCTGCCAACCGGAGAAGCCTTCCAGTTAGCATACATAGCATCTTCACTGAAGAACATCACTGTCACATTTTCAGCATAGACTTGCCCTGGGACAGGTAGCATGACACCACACACCCCTCATATACACACAGGTACGTCTCTTAGCCTGCCCTGAGAGCAAACTTAACCCTTCCCTCCACCCCCACTGGGCAGCCGTGCAAAGTATAGGGGAAACTGAGGCACACACAGGCTTCATAACAACATTACAGAAAATTCCCACTTTGTCGCACCACATCCTCCTTCTCTGGCCAGATGTTGACCCAACAGGTGGCCACTGAGCATGCCTCCCATCGGGTCCTGGATGCAGGACAGATGTTTGCCCGCCTACCTTCCCTGCTTCGTGAGGTGTTCTGGGGCTTAGGCAGGAGACAGGCATCCAGATGCCTGGAGCAAGGCAGCACTATGGGCACCTAGGGGCCCATTACCCGGCGAATGCAGGCGCTGAGTTTTGGGGCCTAATGGGTTTGACAGTTTTGGGAATTGCCGTGGAGCCTAAAGCTGGGATTTAGGCACCTAAACCTTTGTGAGTCCAGCCCTAAGCCTCTATCACATGGCCATAATATGTAGTGTGGGCGCCCGGCTTCTTCAGCCCCTGGTACCAACGTTGGCATCGTCCTTCTCCGAACCCTTCTCAGCACTGTCAGCAAAGCCGGCCCTCCCCGCAGCCATGCGCCTGCTCAGTAGGGTTGCCAGGCAACTGAACTGCCCAGTCGAAAAGGGACCCTGGTGACTCCGGTTGGCACGGCGGCGCAGCGGGGACCTGGGGCTATGGCAGGCTGTCTGCCTGCCTGGCTCCACGTGGCTCCCGGAAGCGGTTGCTCCCACCCTAAGTGCCGGCTCTGCAGCTCCAATTGGCCAGGGACCACGGCCAATGGGAGCTGCAGGGGCGGGGCCTGCAGGCTCAAAGGTAGCACGCGGAGCCTCCTTGTGCCTAGGGGTTGCAGTAAGTGCCGCTGGGACCCCGAACCTCCACCCGCAGCCCAACCCCCTGCCTGCACCTTGCACCGCCCCCTGCACCCCAACCTCCTGCCCGAGCCCGGAGCCCCCTCCTGCACCCTAAACACCGCATCCCCGGCCCCACCTCAGAGCCCGCACCTGCAGCCAGACCCCCTGCCTGCACCTCGCACCACCCCCTGCACCCCAACCTTCTGCCCGAGCCCGGAGCCCCCTCCTGCACCCTAAACACCGCATCCCCGGCCCCACTTCAGAGCCCGCACCCGCAGCCAGACCCCTCACCCCCCTCCCACACCCCAACCCCAGCCTGGTGAAAGTGAGTGAGGGTGGGGGAGAGCGAGCGATGGAGGGACGGGGGATGGAGCTAGCGGGGAGCGGGGCCTTGGAGAAGGGGTGGGTCATAGGCAGGGCCTCGGGGCAGGACAGGGGTGTTCGGTTTTGTGCGATTAGAAAGTTGGCAACCCTACTGATCCGAACCCTTCTCGGTGCTGTCAGCAAAGTGGTCTCTCCCACAGCCACACACCTGCTCTTGCACGGATCAGCTGCAGGTGCCACAGAGCCGGCGTCAGGGGCTGGGCTGACAGCTCAGTTTGGCAGGATTCAATTTTTATTTTTATTAATTTAATTTATTTTCTTTGTTACTGTGTAACTGTTGTTCCAGGTGCTGGAACTGAAGCGGGCTGGGGGCAGCCTTGGGGCTAGGGCTGCACCGAGGGCACAGCTGCTGGGGGGCCCTGCATGGCTGCAAAGCGCAGGACATAAGGTGCAGGGGAGGCTGTGATGCTGGAGGGCAGCACAGAGACCTCCAGGCAGGGCTGCGAGGAGCAGGAGGAGAATGAGCCCCCCCGTTGCGGAGAGACCACCCCAGGCAGGAGCCAGTCAGTACCGGGGTGGCATCCTGCCCGCAGTGGGGCTGCAGAGGGCCCTGCTCTGCGGTGATGGCCCATCCCTGCCAGTGCGACAGGGGAGACCCCACTCGGGTGATGGAAACTTTTTAGTCAATTTCAGTGTCAGCTGCAATTGACATTTACTGACCTCTATTGATTTATACCCAATCCTGCTAACCCTACTGATAACACTTGACCCCTGAGTTCTAATTGGCTCAGCCCTCTGATGAGACAACAGGGTGCGACCCGCCAGACGGCCCCCTCCAATGAAAACACCCCACACCGCTTCAGAAATCAATACGGAGCCTAGCGAGTAACAGCTGCGCCCTGTTTCTGGGCCAGGTGATCAGCCTGCGCTCTGTACCTGCGCCGAGACACAACAGCGCAATGTGTTAAGCAAGCTGAAAACCCGTCTGACGGGGTCCTCACACCCCTGTGGATATCGCACGGCTGGACCCGTTACTAGTACCATCCTCATGTCAGGACGGTGTAGGAGACAATGCTGTGTTCGGAAGTTCCCTTTCCCTAGGGGCACGTAGAAAGAGGGAAAGTTTTACATCACGGTTAGTGAAGAGGTAGCGGCTGAGCTCAGAGAAGAATCTTCACAGTTAAAAAGATCAAAATTTGGCTCAATTGATTAATTCTAATAGGACAAGCATTCCACCGGGTTATGTACATGGTTTATAGAGGGGATCCCTGTTCAACTAGGCCAATATCCTCTGAGTGCACAGCACGATCTACCGTGCCATTCAGGCCTTCATTCTCCGGCTCAGGAAAGATGTCCTGACCTGCCCAGGACAGACAAGGAGTGAGAACACCTTCAATTTTTAACTGTAACCGTTCACTGACCCGGTCAGGCCAAAATTGATACCTGTGAGTTATTGCCCAGGCTTTTCTACAGAGGGCAGTTCCGAGGAGGGCCCCGCTGCTTCGCTCCTTCTCACTGGACTTCAAACGTCACATGTGGGTCACACCTGGACTGTGCTAAACTCTAAAGATGTTCCAGGCAGGTCAAAGGCCTGAGGACTAACAGCGTTTGGGGGAGGGATGCCTGACACCTTCAACGTTTGCCCTGATGCCCTTCGTTTTGGCAATGGCAATTTTACTTCTGAACGAGCGCGTCCACACAGGGGCTTTGGGGGCTGTGACTTACGTGCATGGACATCACACCTTTAGTGCCACGGCATGATGACAAACCCTTAATAAGGGATGGGAATAAAGGAAATGGGGGGTCTGCATTGACGCCTTTGTTTAAAATGTTTTAACTGGTTTCGTTCTGTAAAGGGGGCACAGCAGTCCTACTGTCCCACACTGCACCCTGCCACTTGGTTATCAGTGGGGTTAACCAGTGGGACTCCCTGCCACTTGGTTATCAGTGGGGTTAACCAGTGGGACTCCCTCACACTTGGTTATCAGTGGGGTTAACTGGTGGGACACCCCTCTAAATCCATGACTCAGACACACCATTTATGATTCTTTCTTCTGACTTTCCCCCACATGCCGAGTGCTGGACAGACCCAGTCCTGGCCCTGAAGAGCCATGAGAGGCCGAGGGGAGGATCTGGTAACCATGGTGAGATGCTGAGATGGGGGCCCAGCCTTTCAGCTATGATGCTCACCCGAACGCAGAGCAAGTTCCAGGAGGAGCTGCATTCCTCGTGCCCGTCATGAGCAGGCCCTGCTCTCCCCGCAGAGGCTCTGCCTCGGGCTCACAGGGTAGTGGTGGGATCCGTATCCACCATGCACGAGGTCGCCGTGCTGCAGACAATGTGCCATGGCCGTCTTCAGACAGCAGTAGCAGAATGGCATGCAGTACTCCAGGCATGCCACCAGGGGGCAGCCTAGCCTGGTGTGGCACACCACGGTGTGGTGTGGGGGGCAGCCATGGACAGACGATCCCGGTGTCATACAGCACGGGGGCCTGTAGCGAGAACTGGAGGTCGGAGCAGGATTTGCTCTGGGGTGGGGAGCGTCCAGTCAGCCCCAGCAGCACTACAGCCCCCCGGCCCATTGGGGGCAGGGCAGGCAGGAGGCGCACAGGGGTCTGGGGTCTAGGACCTGGACAAGGTACTGGCAGCACGGGCACGGGGGGGGAGATGTGGGAGGCATTGACCACTGGGTACGATAGTCTATTGCCCCGAGCTCTGAGCTCTCCATATCCCATTGCTGCGGCTCCCTGCCCAGCCAGTCGGAGACGCCCCAAAAAACACTATAATCAGGGACTTAATTGCAGCCAGTGTCAGAAGAATATTGGCTGGGAATTGCCTTCGTTTTTGTTTTAATTTAGTATCTGTCTATCCATCCCAATACACAATCATCTATCCATCCATCCACCCCCATGCACACATCCATCCATCCCCATACACACCCATCCGTCCATCCCTCCCTCCCTCCATCCATCCCCATGCACACCCATCCATCCATCCCTCCCTCCATCCCCATGCACACATCCATCCATCCCCATGCACACCCATCCATCTGTCCCTCCATCCATCCATCCCCATACACACCCATCCATCCCTCCCTCCATCCCCATGCACACCCATTCATCCATCCCCATGCACACATACATCCATCCCTATGCACACCCATCCATCCATCCCTCCCTCCATCCCCATGCACACCCATTCATCCACCCCTCCCTTCCTCCATCCATCCCCATGCACATCCATCCATCCGTCCCTCCATCCATCCATCCCCATGCACACCCATCCATCCATCCCTCCCCATACACAACCATCCATCCCTCCCTCCATCCCCATGCACACCCATCCATCCATCCCCATGCACACATCCATCTATCCCCATACACACCCATCCATCCGTCCCTCCATCCATCCATCCCCATGCACACCCATCCATCTGTCCCTCCATCCATCCATCCCCATACACACCCATCCATCCCTCCCTCCCTCCCTCCATCCCCATGCACACATCCATCCATCCCCATACACACCCATCCATCCATCCCTCCCTCCCTCCCTCCCCATGCACACATCCATCCATCCCCATACACACCCATCCATCCATCCCTCCCTCCCTCCATCCATCCCCAGGCACACCCATCCATCCGTCCCTCCATCCATCCATCCCCATGCACACCCATCTATCCATCCATCCCCATGCACACCCATTCTCACATACCCACATCTCTCTCTGTGTCATACATTTCAATGACTGATACTTTAACCATTATACAATAACACCAAAGATTTTAGCTTTGGAATTTCCTTCCTTTAATAGTAATGTTAGAAGAGATTTAAGGCCCCTCGTTCTCCCCCCGTCCATTCATTGCCGATCTGATTCACTCATTCAGACACACAATTACCTTACACAATTCCATTATACTGTGGTGGCACCTAAATGCCCCAGCCATGCCAGGGACCTCACTGTGCCAGTGCTGCACTGATAAAGGGAGAGGAAGCCCCTGCCCCCGATGCCTGGAGTCCTGACAGCCCTGGGAGGGGAGTCAAAGCAGCGCCCCCTTGTCTCAGATCCACCCTCCCCAAAGCCCCAGGATCAAGCCCATGATCCCGGGCACTCCAGGGCTGCCCCTGGAAGTTAGGGTTACCGCATCCCCACTCCCGCAGACCAGCTGCGGGTCAGCGATGGGGCAGGAACGCAGGTGTCCCCCCGACAGACCCAGGCAGCGGTAGCAGAACCAACACCCGCATTCAGGGCAGACCACCATGGGGCAGCCTTGCGTGGTGTGGCTTAGGAGGGCGTGGCAATGGGGACAGGCCCGCAGCGAGGGGCAGCTGTGGACGGACGATCTTGGGGCGTGGATCTTGGGGGCGTCATGCAGCGCGGCCTGTAGGGGGCATCGCGAGTCAGCATGGGATGAGGGGTCCCTCCATTCCGTGCGGCAGCCCCAGCAGAAGCAGTACAGGGCCCCGGCCCGCTGGGAGCAGGGCAGGCAGGGGGTGCGCAGGGTCCCGGGATCCAGGCGCTGGACAAGGTGCTGGCAGCGTGGGCACTGCAGGGCAGAATGAGGGCGTGTTAGCTACTGAGACCCCACCCCACATCCCAACCTGAGCCAGATCTGGGAGAGAGGGGATCAGGTCCCCCTTACCTCCCCCAGGACTCACCTGACGGTAACTGCCCCTAGCCCCATCCTGCGCCAGGATTTGGGCCTCCAGCGTGGCCCGGTCCTCGTCTGAGAAGAGCCCGAGTTTGCACAGCTCCTGCCAGAGCCAAGGGGTGTCAGGGCAGCGTGGGCAGCAGAATGAGGTGACGCCCTGGACGGGAATGAGGGGACCCCGATCAGCCACCAGCTCTCCCCTGCGGCCCTTGGCCACCCACCTACCCCACCCCCACCCCTCCCCAACTGCCCTCCCCCTTCAGCCCCCTGAACTCCCCTCCCCTTCCCCTGTCACTCTGCATCCAACCCCCCTTGAATCCCCTGAAACCCCTCCCCTTCCCCAGCACCCCAACTGACCCCTCCCCCTTGAGCCCCTTCCCCTGTCACTCTGCATCCAATCCCCCTAGCATCCCTTAATCCCGCCCCTATCACCCCAACTGACCCTTCCCCCCTGAACCCCCTCCCCTGGCACCCCCACAGCAAACCCCCCCTCCCCACCCCTCCCCAACTGCCCTCCCCCTTCAGCCCCCTGAACTCCCCTCCCCTTCCCCTGTCACTCTGCATCCAACCCCCCTTGAATCCCCTGAAACCCCTCCCCTTCTCCATCACCCAGCTGACCCCTCCCCCTTGAACCCCTTCCCCTGTGACTCTACATCCAATCCCCCTAGCATCCCCTAACCCCTCCCCTTCCCCATCACCCCAACTGACCCTTCCCCCCTGAACCCACTCCCCTTCCCTTCCCCTGGCACCCCCCAGCAAACCCCCCTCCCCAGCACTCCCTCAACTGGCCCCAAAATCTGCTCTGAAGCTCCAGCCCCGCCCCACAATCCCCTCGATACCTCCCCCCGGAGGGCCCCGCCCCGCGCCCACCTGCCCATAGCGCGCGGGGGGGGGGGTGTTACCTGGTCCAGCAGCGCCCGCACCCAGCCCCGCAGCCCAGCCGCGCTCACCCAGTGCCCACAGGTCATCTTCCGTCCCAGCGCCCCGGGGGACCCCGCACCTGCAGGGAGAGAGGGGGCGGGGTGAGACAAGGGCCGACCCCCCGGAGCTCGGCTGATCCCGCCCTTCCCCAGGGGTCACCCCAAAGGGCCCCACCGGCGGGGGTAGGGGAGGGGCCGGGGTCTCACCTGGGGCCCCCCCGGGGGGGCAGATCACCTGGAACTGCTCGGCCAGCGCCCGCCACTGCCCCGACGGCATCGCAGGCTGCCGGGATCATGTGTCCTGGGCTGGGAAACCCCGCGGGAATCCACCCGCTTTCCCTTTCGCTTTCACCCTCCCCGCGGTGCCCAGCCCCCCAGCTCTGCCGGGGCCCTCACTCCGGACCGGCAGCCCCTGTTAGCCCAGCCCTGGGCTCCCCCCTCCCCAGCTCTGCCGGGGCCCCTCACTCCGGACCCACAGCCCACCGCCAGCCCAGCCCTGGGCTCCCCACCCCCCAGCTCTGACGGGCACCGGCAGAGCTGGGGGTTGGGGGAGCCCAGGGCTGGGCTAGTGGGGCTGCGGGTCGGGAGTGAGGGGCCCCGGCAGAGTTGGGGGGTGGGGAGCCCAGGGCTGCTCTAGCAGGGGCTGCGGGTCGGGAGTGAGGGGCCCCGGCAGAGCTGGGGGGTGGGGAGCCCAGGGCTGGGCTAGCAGGGGCTGCGGGTCGGGAGTGAGGGGCCCCGGCAGAGTTGGGGGGTGGGGAGCCCAGGGCTGCTCTAGCAGGGGCTGCGGGTCGGGAGTGAGGGGCACGGGCAGAGCTGGGAGTTGGGGGAGCCTGGCTAGCAGGGGGCTGCGGGTCGGGAGTGACGGGCACCGGCAGAGCTGGAGGTGGGGGGAGCCCAGGGCTGGGCTAGCAGGGGCTGCAGGACGGGACTGAGGGGCACCGGCAGAGCTAGAGTGGGGGGAGCAGGGCCGGCCTTAGAGAAAAAGGCACCCTGGTCGAACATGTATTTTGGCAACCCTGGCTCCCATGGGTGCGGCACCCCCGCCCCCCCATTGCCCCTGGCCCCTGTGGGCTCCCCACCCTTCCTTTTCCCCTAACCCCTGCCCCATGTGGGGAAACTGACCTGGCTGCATGGAGGAGCTGGCATTGCTGATCTCCCTCCCCCCCCAAACGCGGTTCCTCTGTGCACCCCAGGGGCTGTGGGGGGCGAGGAGCGACATCAGGGCTCCCTGCAGGGGGAGGGGCAGAAGGCAGGAGCTCTGAGCAAGGGCAGCAGGCAGCTGAACCAGGAGCTGCTTGGAGCAGACGCCGTGTAAACGCCCAGATTGGGGCTGAAACCATGAAACGGGCCCACCAGGGCGAGCTGCCAGCGCACGGCCTGGGTGGGGGGCAGAGAGTCGGTGTGAGTCCAGCCAAGCGGGGGAGGGGGTCTGCATGCTGTGGGGGGGAGGGAGGGTGTGTACCCCACTGCAGGACCTGCGCTGGGCTTGGCCTGGGTTAGGCTCGTGCAGTGCTATTGTTACAGGGTGCTGGAGCCAGGCTTCATGCTGCCCCCAGAGGAGGGAGGGCTGAGTTTGTGCAGAGGTGGGGGGCCTCTGAGCTATCCCTCCCCCCTTAAAGGGCTGTTCTTGGTGGGCCCTGCAGCCGTTTCCCTGGCTGGGCCCCCGCAGGTGGCATGAGTGGACACATCCCTGGTGATCTCGCTGCTCTCAAGCAGGGCATCCATCGGCAACTGCAGGACCGGGGAGGCCTCTGCTGCCTCCAGCCGCTCAGGGAGGCTGGCGTTCAACAGCAGCACGGCCACCACGGGGCCACCCACGCTGCCGAAGATCCCCATGGTGGCCTGGTGGAAGTCCCAGACGATGGCCCCCTTCTCCTGCAGCGAGGTGTGAGGGGAGGCCATGCGGGCGTACAGGTCCCGGCTGGCGTTCTTCCACACGTGTCTGTCCATCTGCTCTGCCGCGGCGTGTATCTCCTGCGCTATCCACACCAGGCGCTCCAGGTTCTCTCCCACACCGACGCTGCCCCCCACCAGTTTGAGAGGCACGCTGGTGTCAAGGTGCTGGTTGAGGATGCGGAGCAGAGCGTGGGTGGCCGAGATGTATCCTGGCAGGGAGTTGTGCAGGGACTGGCTGGCGCGCACGAGCCTCTGCCTTTCGCTCTCTGTGCCGGAGAACAGGGACAGCATCACACGGCTGGGAAACAAAGCGGAGAGCGCAGGTGAGGGGGTGAAAGCAGTTCCCCACCTGGATCCCCAGCGCAAGGCCAAGGGGGCGTGCAATGGAACTGAGAGGCAGCCCCTTTCAAATGGAGAAGAGGGAATGTTGCTTCATTTAATCCCAGAATTTGTCTGTGGAACTCACTACCACATGATCTCACTGAAGCCGAGAGCCCAGCAAGATCCAGAAAAGGGATGTGACATATGGCTAATGAGGAGAGACAGAATGACATTAGAGAAGAATTGTTTTTAAGTTTGGAAAGATTAAACACTCTCATGCTCCAGGGCATGAACCTGCCTCTAACTAATGGCTGCGTAAGCAGAGTCCGGATGAGCTCTACCCTGACATCTGGTGGGGAATTATGGCGAGTGTGGGAAAGAACTCCAGGGGCTGATCTTGTTTGCATAGGCACACCCACCCACCTGGCATGAAACAACAGCAACTCAAAGTGGTTACTTTGGCTGGTGTGGGATCCCCAGTTTCTCTGTTATTGGGGCAGGAGGAATAAAGGGTACGTCTACACTTATCGGAGGGTCCGGCGGCAGGCAATTGATGATCTGGGATCGATCCTGGAAGTGCTCGCCGTCGACGCCGGTACTCCAGCTCGGCGAGAGGAGTATGCGACATTGACGGGGGAGCCTGCCTGCCGCGTCTGGACCCGCGGTAAGTTCGGACTAAGGTACTTCGAATTCAGCTACGTTATTAACGTAGCTGAATTTGCGTACCTTAGTCCGAAGTGGGGGGTTAGTGGGGACCAGGCCAAAGTGTTGTTACCCTGATTATGTGAATCAAGGCCAGTGGAACTGTTGTATGACAGAGGGTCTCACCATTACCTAAGTAGCACTCGCTAGATGAGGGACATGGGTTCCAAAACCAAGTGACTTGAGAGAGGTTGTGGACAGAAATTTGTACTTTGTGGTATGGGCCCCTTTTGAGGGCTTGAAACATCAATTTTACCATTTTCTTCTGTTGAATAGCAGAACTAATTTTGATTCTATTAAGAGTTTAGTTACAGACTGTTATGCTGAATTCACTTTGGACCAATGGTGTACTAGCACTAGGGCTTATCTCCTATGAGCTGAAATCACTGAGTCCTGTGTTAATTAGTGGGGGAGCCTGAAGATTTATTGCTAAACAGCTGGCAGAGTAGGGCAGTTTGTGAGATAGCTGGAGGGACTCACAGGACAGCTGGAGGAGTGGAGTGGCTTGTGGTGAAGGCTGTTTGTGGTGAAGGCTGCTGCAGAACCCCATGGAGAGGCGGGGCAGTTGGCCTCAGACCATGTAAGGTGCCTCTTAATACCCCGTGTGCCCCTTTCTCCCCCCCCCCCATTTCCAACCAGGCTGGGGGAGGGGGAGTAGGACTCTGCAGATAAACTTTTGAACTCTGGGGCTGCACTGACCAGGGACAGAGACTTTTGGTTGATTCTTGGGTTGCTGGACTCAAGAGACTTTTGGGGTGTTGGACTTTTGGAACTTTGGGGGTGGGTTTTTGCTCATGGTTTGTGTTATGAATCCTGTTTGTGGTGTTTTCCCAATTTAATGCTGATGTCATTTACCTCCTGTTATTAAATATTTTCTGCTACACTCAGACTCCGTGCTTGCGAGAGGGGAAGTATTGCCTCTTAGAGGCGCCCGGGGGATGGTATGTAATTGTCCCAGGTCACTGGGTGGGGGCTGAAGCCGGTTTTGCATTGCGTTATTGAAATGGAACCCCTAGATACAGAACCGGCCCTTGTTGCTGCCAACTCAGATGGGCAGAAGGGTTACAACTGTCAGGAAGGAACTGTCCCTGAGTCAGAATCTCCCTAACCTGCTACTGTGGGGTTCTCTGAACCATCTGGTACTGTCACTATCGGAGACGGGACACAGCGCAAAGGGCCTCTGGGCTGAGCCTGTCTGGCCAGTCCGATGGTCCTAGTTATTAAAAAAAAAAAAAGTTTTCCCGCTGCTCTTCCTGTTTTCAATGCACTGAAAGCGCCCAGACAAAGGCAGGAAGGTCCCAGGCTTCATAAGAAAGCCGGCAGCTTTTGTATCTCCAGCTCGGGCATGTTTTGAGGACGTATCAGTGCAGAGAGAGGAAAGAATAAAACACCACAAACTTGCCACAGCGAGTTCTTTTCTGCTGCTCGAAAGCGCTGGGGGGCGATTCCCAAAGCACCCACCAGCATTGTCTTTGCTACTGAAAGACGGGCCCCGACCTTCAGAGGTATTTCAGCCCCCCCTGACATTCCAAAGACAAAACCTTTTTCATCAGAAAACATTTGGCCAGCTCGAACTGTTCCCTGATAAACTGGATTTAGGTCCTTTTAACCCAAATTATCTCATCCTGTAGCACTGCCTGAACTGAACTCTAACAGTTTAAATTCACGCCTTGGGTTAAATTAGTGACACTGTCTGCAGAGTGCCACTCGGCAAGCTGGGTTTTGGTCTCGTCAACCCAAAGTGTTAAAAAAAACAGCATGAATCAGGCCTTTAAAAAGCATGAGTACAAATCTAAGCGATGCCGGACTCTGTTTTTTTTTTTTTTTTAGTTCAGATCTTTGTGGGTTCCCCCCATACACACTTTTCTCCCTTTTTTACTTTTTCTGCAGGGAAAACTGTTCATCTTCTGACCCATTTATGCCTCTGATGTTTGCTGTTTATGAAAATTTGAATCTCACGGGCTCCCTCCCACATCCCCCCCCCATGCTCCCTTCGCCACTGGTCCCCATGCCCCTCCATGGCTTTATCTTCCAGCCGCCGCCGCGGGCGTGGAGAGGCTGGTCTGGAGTCACCCCTGTGTGGCCCACTCCCAGCCCTGGCAGGCTGCCCTCTACACCCCCCAGGGCTACAGCTGCAGGGGGACCCTGATCAGCCCAGAGTGGGTGCTCACTGCGGTGCACTGCCACACCGGGTAGGTCTAGGAATGAACCTGGGACCTCCGGATCTGACCGCAGGAGGCCATACGGCATGAGCTAAAAGAACTGCATGCATTAGGTAGAGCTGTAACAGGCTCATCAAGTCATGTATGTGGCTATCCAGAGGTTAGAGCACGGGGGGCTGGGAGCCAGGACTCCTGAATTCTATCCCCAGCTCTGGGAGGGGAGTGGAATCTAGTGGCTAGAACAGCGGGGCTGGGATTCAGGGTGACGGCCTGCAAGGATCCCTGAGACCTGCTCTTTTGCCCCCAGCCTGATCCAGGTGCACCGAGGGGCTCATGACCTGCGGTGACCCGCCCTGGGCTAGCAGCTCGGGGGCCGTGCGTGCTATCCGCAACCCCCATTACAATTTGCGCACCAAAGACAGTGACCTCCTGCTGCTCAAGCTAGCGCCCCCTGCTGCCATCAACGAGTATGTGTGGCCCCTGCCGCTGGCCCCGCGCTGTGTCCCTCCCGGCCGGCGCTGCCTGGTGTTGGGGCGGGGAACGACCTCCAGCCCCCCAGGTACGGGGCTAGCGCTGCGGGGTGGGTGGGTGGGGGGATCGTTATCAGCTATCCAGGATCAATTATTGATAATTAATGACACACGAACAGTTGTTCACGATTGAGGCTTGGATCGAGTGGGATTCTAAGTGATGATTAGCTATTCATTATCAATCTTCCAGTCCATTGCTCATTAATTACTGGTTATTAATTGCCAGCTGCCCACTGCCCACTGCCTATGATAATGATCATTATTATGTATGTAAAGTGATCAGTTATTATATATCAGAGGGGTAGCCGTGTTAGTCTGGATTTGTAAAAGCAGCAAAGAGTCTTGTGGCACCTTATAGACTAACAGACGTATAGGAGCACGAGCTTTCGTGGGTGAATATCCACTTCATCGGATGCATCTGAAGAAGTGGGTATTCACCTACGAAAGCTCGTGCTCCAATACATCTGTTAGTCTATAAGGTGCCACAGGACTCTTTGCTGCTTTTACAGTTATTATATGTCAGTCATCCACTGTTACTGCATCCGGTCAGTATTAAGGAGAAACTGTTAGTTACTGAATGTCACCCACACCGTGTCAATTACAGTGATCACTGTTAGAAAGGATCACTATTAATTATGGCTGTTAACATACATATTAGTTACAGGCTATCAATTATCCATTATATTGATCATATGAATTAGAAACAATGTGCTCGTAGGTAAAGCCATTGAAATTACCCATTAATAAATGTTAATTGGTTATCCACATATTGATTATTCTCAATTAGAAACAATTTGCTTTTAATTATGGTTGTTAATATTGCCTATTAGTTATCAACTAGCTATTATATTGATCACTATTAATTAGACACTATTTTACATTAATTATGGTTGTTAAGATTTCCCCAAATTATCAAGTATCCATTTTATTGATCCCTATTAATTAGAAAATGTTTTCTATTAATTATAGCAATTAATATGAGCTATTATGGATTATTGATTATCCATTACATTCTATTAATTAGAAACTATTTGTTATTAAGTATGACTTAATATTTCCCATTAGCTATTGGTTATTGGTTATCTATTATATTGATCACTATTAATTAGAAATTATTTGTTATTAATTATGGATGTTAATATTGCCAATTACTTATTGAAGAGCAATTATCCATTACATTGATCACTCTTAATTAGAAGTAATTAGTTAATAATGACCGTCAATCAATTATTTAAAAAGTTATTGATAATTATTAATTTAGAAACTATTTGCTATTAATCATGGCTAATGTGCCCATTAAGTATTGGTTATTAATCATCCGCTATGTTGATAATTGTTAATTAGAAATAATTAATTATGACCAATTACTATAAATTACACTGATCGCTATTAATTTCAAAATTATAAGCTACTAATGACATCTATTAATTAATGCCTATTAATTATGCATTATATTGATAAATAGAGAGTAGAACATTGTAGTTTGTATTTATTGATCGGCAATTGTCCATCACCAATTGACAATTAACCCTTTCTTCTCTGCTTCCTCCCCCCAGCGACATTCTCCAACGTCCTACATTGCACAGACATGAACATGATCTCAGCAGCAGTGTCAGGTGGCGTACCCTGCGGGCATGAGTGACAACATGTTGTGTGCGGGGGTGAAATAAGGAGGTGGGGACTCCTGCCAGGTGAGGTGTGTGTGGGGGGGGTTCCCCAGGGGTATCACTGAGGAGGGAGGGCTGCTGGGATGTGGGGGGAGTTCAAAACATTGAAAAAAATACATAATTTCAGGTCAGCCCAAACACAGAGATTTTCAAAATTCTCAGATCCTTGAAAAGTCAAAATAAAATCATTTTGGGTCAATTCGGAGCATTTTTACACTTTTCTGAAATTTTTCATTCAACAGCATGGAAGGGAATTTTGAAGGAATTTTGGTTCTTTGCACCGAACAGTTGGCCTGTTCCATTTGAAAAATGTCAAAAGAAAACATTTGGATTGTTTTGGCAATTGTTTCCTCCCCCCAGAAATGAACAATCCCGTGAAACCAGCACAGATTCACCAAATATTTTGGTGTCACAGAATCTGTATTTTTTGCCAAAAAAAAGTTTTGGTTGAAAAATCTTACCCAGCTCTAACATTGACTCAGTAGGTGAGGAAGACACACCACAGACTACATGTGAAATTCTCTGGCCTGTCTTATACAGGAAGTCAGTCCAGATGATCACAATGGTCCCTTTTGGTCTCGGAAAAATCTCTGAAGGGGGAGGAGTTAAGGTGAAACACACAGGGGGGGAGGAGTTAAGGTGAAACACACAAGGGGATGGAGTAAGGGATTAAAATGAGATTAAAGTTATTTTAGATCACCATTGAGTAGGAGTAGGCCATTAGAATGATTGTAGCTCACACTTCAAGGTTGGGGGCTGTATTTAAGGCCTTGGTTACACTTGGGGATTCATAGCGCTGGCGCGAAAGCACCGCCGCGGCAGCAGTGTGAAGCACGAGTGTAGTCGTGCCGCCAGCGCTGTGAGAGCTCTCTCGCAGCACTGCAAGTGCTCCACCTCTCCGAGGGGAATAGCTTGCAGCACTGCGAGCGAGCGTGCAGCGCTGCAGGCGCTGATTACACTGGTGCTTTACAGCGCTGCACTCGCTGCGCTGGGGGGGGTGTGCGTTTTCACACCCCTGAGCGCAGCAAGTTGCAGCGCTCTACAGCGCCAGTGTAGCCAAGGCCCTAGAAAGTAGCGACTCTGGAAAGGACCCAGGGCCCACGAGCTTCCTGGGTGATGTTGCAAAAAGAACAGGAGTACTTGTGGCACCTTAGAGACTAACAAATTTATTAGAGCATAAGCTTTCGTGGGCTACTGCCCACTTCTTCGGATGCATATAGAATGGAACATATTTTGAGGAGATATATATACACACATTGTGGCTAAGAGGGCGAGCACAACCCTAGGCTGAAGACACAGGGGAATAGCAAGTAGGAGCTGGGAAGTGGGGTCCCCTCTGGATATGGCATTGGGGACACCATGACTGGAGACTGCGCCCAGCTCTGGTGGGGCCAAATGTCAAACAGGAAGTTGGGGAGGGATCAGAGAAACGTGACAGGAACAATCCGAGGGCTGGAAAACCTGCCTGAGAGCTGGAGACTGAAGGAGCTCGATCGGTGGAGATTCTCTCACAGAAGTTTCAGAGGGGACTTGATCTCGGTCTGTCAGCGTATCCCTGGGGAGCAGATTTCGGAGAGCAGAGGGCACGTTAACCCAGCTGACAAGGGCAGAACAAGAGCCGATAGCTGGGGGGGGGGGAAGTGAGACAAATCCAGACTAGAAACAAGGGGAGTCTTCCCATTGAGATCGGGCGTCTCTCTCTAAAAGCTCCAATCTAGCTCAACCACCAGATATGGGCTTGAAATCTACAAAGGGGAAGAGATAAGGGCACACATGCACAGGGGCAGAGTTAAGGGTGTGCTAGCTCAATCCCCAGATCTGGGCTGCAGGCAGGGATCCCTGGGGGAGGTTCTCCAGCCTGGGGTAGGCAAGAGGGCAGGCTGCGTGGTGCAATGGTCAACCCTGGCCCTAACATCTCTGCTTCCTGCTGGGTTGTGTCTCTACAGGGTGACTCCGGGGGCCCTCTGGTCTGCGACAGAGAGCTCCAGGGCATCATTTCCTGGGGACAGGTAGAGTGCAGCCTGCCCAACAAGCCTGGGGTCTACACCAGGGTCTGCAAATTCCTGGGCTGGATCCGCAGGACCATGTGGGAGAACTGACGCTGGGACAGGGACCCCGTCACAATAAACCCGGGGCAGCAGCCCACTGGGTCTCTGCGTCTTCTTCCCTAGCAGTGGCATGGGGCTGCTGGGCTGGCAGCTGGGGAATCAACCTGCTCTGCGCACATCAGAGAGAGAGAGACGTATGGGGACGGATGGCGAGATGGATGGATAGATAGATAGATGAATGGGGTGTATGGGGAGGGAGAGATGGATGGATAGAAGGGGTGTATGGGGATGGATGGAGGGATGGATAGGATAGAGGGGTGCGGATAGGGGTGGGTTTCGTGGAATTTCCATCACTGGAAATTGGAGATGAGAAACATTCTTGTTCCAGCCCAGCTACTGGAAATCACCCTAGGCCGTTCTCTTGAGTCAGACTGGATGGTCACAATGAGCCCTTCTGGCCTTAAATGGTATGAATCCATGGAGGGGGCAGAGTTAAGGGTAGACACGCAACGGGGTGGAGTTAAGGGCAGACACGCCGGGGCGGAGTTATTGAGGGGATCAGCGAGAGGCAGACCCTGGGGTTCTCGGGCTACGTCATTACCCCTACCCCGGCAGGTGGCTGACACCTCCAAGAACTTTAGCGGGGCTCAGGTGTGCTCAGCACACGCCGGGCCTGCAGAGGTTTGAAGGCTATGAAGTGAAGGTGGCCAGGTGCTTCCCGACAGAGCGTTTTTCCACCAGCAGTAAATTTCGATGAAATGGCATTTGGGGCTGGGCTGGAGTGGGGTGTAGAAAGGAAAAACAAAGAGCCTTTTGCTAAGAGGTAGGACGGCCCAGTGGTTAGTGCAACAGCCTGGGCCTTAGCAAGCCTGGATTCAATTCCCTGCTCTGTCACACACTCCCTGGATGACCTTAGGCCCAACTCCATGCCTCAGTTTCCCCATCTGTACCGAGGGGACAAGAGCCCTGTCCTTCCTCCTGGGGAGGTTGTTAAAGAGCGTGAGGGGCTCGGCTGCTATGGGAACGGAGGGGGGGGGGCAGAGAAGCCCCTATGCTACACCAACTGACCCTTGGCTCAGGCACTGGCTGAAAGGCGCTGCCCCATGGAATTCCTGCCGGGGAGAGAGGTGGCGGGATGTATGACTAGGAGGAGGGAGGAGAGATTTCCCCTCTGTTTGGGCAGACACAGCCTGATCCGGCAGGGGAGGGGGATGAGAAAAGGAGATGGGACTCTTCTAAGCACCACCCACTAAATAAGCTCCTCCCACCCGAGACATAATAGTGTCCTACTGTTCAAATGACCATGGGGCAGCTCTGGAGTCTGGGGTTGGCCTGGGCTATGTGGGGGCTTGGGGAACTTGCCCCTCTCCCAGCGAGGGGCTCAGGCTCTCTGCAGACTCAGGCAGCACCGCTGGGTTGGTCACACTGGGGGCAGTTGCCCCCTTAGGACTGCGTAGCGGCTTCGCCTCCCCTCTGCCCCCAGGTATGCCCCCCTGCAGGGGGATCTCAGCCCGGCTGCCCTGCCCCGCCCAGCTGGGATGCAGTGGGAATTTTCTGTACTATTGTTCCTGGCCTCGGGATTGCTCCCCGGCGGGGGCGGGCGGATGAAATCCGCGCGGGGGGGCCAGGCTGCCAGGGGCGGAACCCCCCCGAGAACCCCCCCGGCCTTGGCCATCGACACCTAGCGGGGTGGGGGGGATCTGGGGCAGGCAGGCCCCCGATGGGCCGAGGGGTGCCAGGCAGGCTGGGCAATGCAGCTGGCCGGGGGGAGGGGCAGACATGGGTCCCCCGGAGCCGGGGGGGGGCAGAGCTACTTGGGGGGGCGAGCAGGACCCCGCGAAGGGGTGGGGGGGGGGCTGCCCCACTGCAGTGGGACCCTCCCAGGGCGCCGCACCCAGCAGCCGGGGGCTCCGGCCCTGCAAGGAGGGGTATGCAAATGAGCTCATTAGCTCAGCTAGAGGCCGGGGGGGTGGGGGCCTGACGTGGAGGGGCGGGTGGAGGTTGGTGAGGTCAGCGCGCGCGTGCATCCGGGGCATGGAGCGCGTGAGCCAGGTAGGCGCTGCGCCCCCCCCCCCCCGCTCCCGTCCTTTGCGAGCTTCCCCGCCCCTCCCCCCAGGAGTTCCTCTGCCCCCCCCTTTGCAAACACCCCTCCCCCCCAGGGAACCCGCCTGTCCCCCTCCCATTGCAGCCTCTCCCCTCCTCCCCCACCCCACCCATTGCAAACTCCCGCCCGGGACCCCCCGCCCCCCAGGAACCCGCCTGCCCCCCTCCCATTGCAACCTCTCCCCCCCCCGCCCCCACCCATTGCAAACTCGCTCCCGGGAACCCCCCAGGAACCCGCCTGCCCGCCCCCTTCCCATTGCAACCTCTCCCCCCGTCCCCACCCATTGTAAACTGCCGCCAGGGTCCCCCCCCGACCCCCAGGAACCCGCCTGCCCCCCTCCCATTGCAACCTCTCCCCCCCCCGCCCCCACCCATTGCAAACTCGCTCCCGGGAACCCCCGCCCCCCAGGAACCCGCCTGCCCTCTTCCCATTGCAACCTCTTCCCCCCGCCCCCACCCATTGCAAACTCGCTCCCGGGAACCCCCGCCCCCCAGGAACCCGCCTGCCCCCCTCCCATTGCAACCTCTCCCCCCCCCCCGAGCCCCTCCCATTGCAAACTTCCGCTCACCCCCCCCCCCCCGCCCTCTCTCTCCTGACGCCTCCTCTGGCCTCTCCCCAGAAAATGTCCGGCCTCCAGTTCAACCTGGGCCCTCTGAAGGAGCCGCTGGGGTTCATCAAGGTCCTGGAGTGGGTGAGTGTGTGTGTGTGTGGGGGGAACAATGGGCTGGGTGCTGGCAGGGACGGGGTGTATGGGGAGGGGTGGGGGTGCTAGTGGGTGGGGGAAGGGCTGGAGGTGAGGAGGCCTGGCAGGGGGGTTGGAGTGGGGGGCCGAGGGCCAGGTGTGTGGGGGGGCTGGGTGGAGCAGTTGGGGTACATGGGTGGGACAAGGGAATGGGGAAGGCAAGGGGCTGGGGGGTATCCGGGGGGTGGTGGTGAGAAGTGGGGGAAACGGCTGCTGATCTGGACTGGTCCCACCCCCCGCCCAGTACCCCGGTGCCCCCTGACTCCAAGGGGGCTCTGGCCTGTGGACGCCAGTGGATCGGGCCCCAGGGCTAATGGCTCATGAGGGCGTTTCCTGATCTGGCCAGTGACAGATCTTTCTATGAGCCGATTTCTGGTGCATCCTGGTTTTGGGGTATAAACCCCTGCGTAGCCCAGGGCACATCGCTGTGAGATGAGATTAGGGCCCCGTTGTGCCGGGCGCTGCCCAGACACACAGCGAGAGACAGGCCCTGCCCCAGCTGAGATCAGGACCCTGTTGTGCCAGGCGCTGCACAGACACACAGCCAGAAACAGTCCCTGCCCCAAAGAATTTCCACTGTGAATAGACAAAGAGTGGGAGGGGAAACTGAGGCACAGCAAGAAAAAGGGAGTGGCAGAGCAAGGGATAGAACCCAGGAGTTCCGTCTCCCAGTCCCCCTCCTCTAACCATTAGACCCCACTCCCCTCCCAGAGCTGGGGAAAGAACCCATGAGCCCAGGCACCCAGCTCCACCCGTCCCCACCCACTAGCCCATATTTTGACCCCCTAGGTGATCTCTCTCAGCACCCCCAGGTTGTTCGGCTGACTCCCCCATGCACTGACACTTACACAAGCACTGGCCGTGCGCAGACCTGATGTGAGGGGGATGGACTTTCTTCCCTGAGCTGGGCAGAGAACCCAGCCATCCTGCCTCCCACTCCAGCTCCTTGTCTGCTGGCCATGCCACCCTATCCTGGTGCACTTCCACCAGTGTCACCCTGGGAGGGGACCACAGAGAGGAGGCCCTGACGCTGTAGGGGAAGTTGCGTCCGTTTGTGGGTTTCCGGTGGTTTGGTAATATTGGATGTTAATGAAACAGAGTTCTCCAAGGGGATGGCCGGGGGCTTGGTGGGAAGGGCAGCGCCAGGGCTGGTGGCAGGGAGCAGCTGGGCCCTTCCACCACTGCGGTCATTTGCCTGGCAGCCTGGATCTGGAGGTCTAGCTCGACCCCCAGATAAGGACTGGGAGCCTGGACTCTTGGGTTCTGGTCCCAGCTCTTGAGAATGTGTGGAGAGGGCCGTTATTCAATCTTCCCTCCTCCGTTTGCCTAATCCTGAGTGTTTAAAAAAAAAAAAAAAAAAAAAAAAAATGCCTTGGGAGGTTGCGCGATTGTGACCAAATCCGGTTGATTTGCCTGTTGGCCTCCGAGCCCTTTCCTGGGCCCCCAGTTGTTGTTCCCCATGCCGCGAGGGTGAGAATTGAAACCCATTCTCCTGGTGACCCACGATGGCTCCCGGCGCTGGGCATTGAGAGAGAACGGCAGACAATGGAGGCTACCTGCGACCGTGCCAGCCTCAGGGCTGCTACGATCGGCTAATTGCAACACTGCGCCCTGGGCCTGCTAGATTTGGACCCAGACAGAAGTTAGCAAAACCCAGACCAAGCTGGTAGGTTCCCCAAGCCGAGATCAAATCCCTGTTGCGCTAGGTGCTGTACAGACCTGGAACACAAAGACACTTGTCCCCCCAGAGCCCATGTCTAGCCTGAGCCTGCACGTGTACACTGCAGTTTTATAGCCCCGATCTCGAATCAGCTGATGCCAGCCACCCCTGGGAGTTTTATCTATACTCCCACATCCGCCAGCTCTGGGACTTGTAGATGATTAAAGTGTAGCCTCTGTTGTAGTTTTCATCGCTGTTTCTCCGGGGTTATTTTCCGCCCTCGTGCCATCAGAGGGAAAGTTGGCTTTAGTTTCGCTTTCTTTCTCCTGCAGCATTGGCAAAACTGCTGTTGCTGGACAGCCAGGAGGAACGGGAAAAGATTTTCTCCTGTCTGGTGTTGAAAAGTTGAATCGAAGGCATGCTCCTGTCACCCCTGGGCGGTGGCCTTTAAAAGGACCTGGGGAAGGGGGAAAAAAGCCAGGGCTCGCCGAGCAGCGCCAGCTGTGTCCGATCCCAAGTCAGCCCCGCCAAAATCCCAAGGGTGGGGTAAAAAAATCACGAGATTTAAAAAGAAACAACAACGCTTGTGTTTTGTAGTTGGGGAGGCTGAATCCTTGCCACCCGTTTCTGACCTGGAGTGGCCACGTTCGCCAGTTTAGCTCCCCAAAGCTGGAAGCCTGAGTTTCAAGGCGAAAGCTGGGATTGTGTCCTGACTCCGGGAGCTGGAGATTTACGAAAAGCCCCCCGGGAGCAAGAGGTTTGCGAGAATGTTGCCAGAGACAGCAGAGTTGTCATTTTGCTGATTGAAAAACATAAGCAGCCCCCTCCCCCCAATCTGTGCAGCACCTGGCCTGATGGGGGCCCTGATCTCGGTCGGGGGGGTCCGTGCAGTCCCTGGCAGGACGGTGCCACGATGCCTGCCTGGTGCAAGGAGGCACGCTTCATCGACGGGCAGGGCCATGGTGCCATCCGGCTGAATAAAACCACTGTATGGAAAGCAGCAGCCGTGCTGGCAGAAGGCAATGCCCCACGTTGCTAGCTCCAGCCCGCACGGTGCCCTCGGTGCCTCCTGCTCTGCCCAGCCGGCTGGAAACAAGAGCCAGCAACACCCAGTAACCATTGTGCCCTTTCTTCTTTGCACCCACCCCACCTGCGTACCCATCACTGGGCACGTGGCCACTCCCTCTGCCTGGGCCCAGCCACTTGTAGCAGAGCGGCGCAGTGGGATGTGCGGAGATCGTGGGTCAAATCCTGGCTCTCTCTCCCCCGCCCCCCCCCCCCTGGCCTGGGGCAAATAGTTTCATCTGTCCCGTGCCTCAGTTTCCCCAGCTGCGAAGTAGGGTTATGAGCTGTACTGCGGTTGTGGTGCTAGGCGCTGTACAAACGCAGAGAAGGGAGACCCGTCCCTGTCCTTGGGGGGATTTTTGACAATTAGACAAAAGCCAGATCAATACCTAGATTGATACCTCACCCGGCTAATTGGTGCTAGCTGCTGAGGGTACGGCGTGCTGGCATCTCTGGGCACAGTTCAAAACCATGCCCACAGAAAGTCTATGCCATGTCATCCCCCCACCCCCCATCCGCGTTCTATCTCTGAGCCACTCTGATGGATGTAAACTGCAATCGCGGTATTTATAGCCTCTAACGTGATCCATGGCGGAATCTGGTCAAAAAACTCCCCCCCCCCCCCTCCCCCCCCCATGGAAAATTTGGGGGAAGGGGGTCACAGGAAAGGGCATTTTTTGCATGCAGGCTGTTTGCAATCCTCAAACATTTGATATCCACCCCCGCCCCCAAGTTTTACTGTTTTCATCCCAATTTGTATAAATCAGAAAATCTGCAAATTTTACTGTTTTAGCCCAGTTTTTATTCATTGGAAAATCTGCCGTTTTGACTGTTTTCATCCCCTTTTTCCCAATGGAAGATTTGCAAATTTGGCCATCTCATCTTAATCCTCAGAGTGGGGCATTGGCCGTGAGCGCGTCTCCGTTAGCCTGCGGCCGGGGCGGACGCGGCGTTGCGTTTCCATCCTTTGCCGCGTGGGGCAGGACCAGTGGCCCGGTGGGGATGTGATCTGGGTTTGCAGTGCCGACGCAGGCAGCCGGCTTCTTGTGGCTGCTTCCTCAACGCTGCTGGGGGCGTGGCGGGGCTGGTCTGTCTGGGAGGAGTGGGGGAAGAGATTGTGGGTCCGCTGGGCTCTCCCCCCCTCCACCTTCCCAGCCCTAACGTGATGAGAATGCACTAGCCTTGTGCTTTACCTCATTCTGAGCCCCCTGTGATGCCCACCTGCCGTGCCCAGCGCAGCCTCTCTCCCTTCCAGACTGGCGACTTGTTCCAATGGGTAATTACTCTCACTGCTGTGGAAAAGGGCAAGTTATTTTGATCACAGATCAGAAAAACATTGATAACTTCCCCCATAAAAGTGTGTCACACAAATGGTCAGTTGTAGGCTACAAAATTTTTTTCCCAGTAAAAACATTATGGTTTGGTTTAAAAGTTAACTTCAGGTTTTCTAAAATCAAATTTTTGAATTGAAATCCATTCTCAGTAAACATTGTTAGTTAAAAAACCCCACACTTTTACGTTAAAATTTGCAGTTTGGGGTGAAGACTTCAGTTTGCACTAAAAATGCTCTGGTTTTGTTTTTAAAAATTGAGTTTTAGTTTTCAAAACCATTTTTTATCAAAAACTGCTCTCAGGAAAACATTTTTTGGTTTAGCTGAAAATTTGCACTCTGAGCTTTAACTTCTCATTTTTTCAGTTCACAAAACGTTTGAGGATTGGGGAAATCAGATTTGTTTGTTAATTCCAGTTGGAGTTGAATTGAGGTTGGAGTCTTTGAAAAACCGATCTCAGGAACATTTTCAATAACACCGTTTTTTGAAAACGCAAACCCTCCGTGTTTATTTAGTTGGATTTTTAACAAAATACGAACATGTTACCACAACCCGTGCTCCACAATGGAACCGTTTGGAGCTGAAAAAACAGCCAGATTCTCCCGTGAAATTTTGAAGATTTAAAAAAAAGAAAACACCCTAGGAAAAATTTGCAAACTTTCCCCAGGAAAACCTTTTTTGGCCATTCCACCCCCTGCTTGTACAGCTGGCAGACACTCCGTAGTGGCAGAATAACGCAATACAAGTGAACGAATTGTCAGCCAGGGGATCTGGCTCCAGGCCTTGAAGGTCACGGCCAGGTTTAGCAACTAGAGGAGCGGCAGATTCCAAATCTGGGCTGCGTGAGCACAGGGGAGTTTCGGACATTGTCCCGCTCGGAGTGATTCCTCCTTAAGAAACCTTGCAGAACTGGAGCTGCTGGCACCATGTGCCGATGGTGCCCAGGGTGGGGGGGAACTAAGCTGGCCAGGACCCCACCGACGCCGGGCCTGACTGGGAGCAAGGGAAGCTGAGTGCAGTGACTACAGAGAGACGTGCCTGTTCTGTGGAATTCACTGCAAGGCTCAGAGATCTGAGGCCCGGCTGGAGGCTTTAAGCGAGAATTATTATTTCGATGCCAGCAGCTAGGTTGTCCCCCAGTGTACTCAGTGCCACAGCGATCCTGACCAGCGATCCCTTCCCCCTGGGTGCCACACAGACACACACCCCCTCGACTGAGATCAGGGATAATATCACGCTGGGTGCCACACGGATTTTCTGCCCTCCAACCGAGATCCTAGAATATCAGGGTTGGAAGGGACCTCAGGAGGTCATCTAGTCCAACCCCCTGCTCAAAGCAGGATCAATCCCCAGACAGATTTTTGCCCCAGATCCCTAAATGGCCCCCTCAAGGATTGAACACACAACCCTGGGTTTAGCAGGCCAATGCTCAAACCACTGAGCTATCCCTCTCCGAGACGCGGCACAGACTGTCCCTGACTGAAATCGGGCACCCCCTCATACCAGGTGCCACACAGATTCCCTGCCCCCATCCCACCCCTGACCAAGATCAGGGCCCCTGTCGTGCCAGGCGCTGCACAGCTCCCTCCGCCCCCCCATATGACCGAGATCACGGATCTCTCTGCACCTTGCTTTAGGAGGGATGGTCCAGTCTGGAAGGGAGAGAGGTTTTTCTAAAAGCTCTGCTCTAGGAATTATCGTGGGGCAGCTCTCTGACCTGTGTTACACAGGAGGTCACACAAGATGATCACAATGGTCTCTTCCGTCCTTGGAATCTGTGAATCATTAAAATTTCCTTCTTAGTAGAAATGTCATTTTCCATGGGGAGGAAAAATGCGTTGATGAAAATATTCCAGTCAGTGTAAGTCCCTTGGGAAACAAGAGTGACAGAAGTGGAACTCAAGCTGTGTGTTAACTTCAACCTCTTGTTTGTGTTTAGCTTGTGAATGGGCACAGGGAATGGGCAATAGCTCCGGACGTTAGCAGCTGTTAAAGAGGAGGGGGGCTGTCCCAGCTGTGGTCTGCTGAGTGACCTGCAAGTCACGGTGACATTCTGTGCCTCAGTTTCCCCATTGGTGATAACGTTGTGCATGTTCCTTGCCACAACCATTTGAGATCTGTGCATGGAGAGCACATGAAGGCGAGGGATTATTCCCAGACTCTGGCAAGGTCTGCGGAAGCCGGGAGGGGTGTTGAGAGAGGTGTTTCGTCTCCAGTTAGCTGTGCCAACAGAAAGTGGTGTGGTCCTTGGCCCAGACTGCCAATGGAGCCAGATCCCCATTGGAGTCAGTTTACCCTAGCTCACGATCTGGCCTCTTCTGCTTTCAATTTTCATTAGAACCGTTTTTAATGGGCCAGGTGGCAGCAGAAAATTGACCCTGTTACGATCAGAATCGTGTTGAGAGTGAGTGGCACATGCCAACCCAGCTGCTGTTCTGCTGGGCGAATGCCAGCGGAGAGTGCTGGGATCAGCTGATGCGAATTGTGTGCACCGCTGGCGTTCCTTAACGGGACCCTTCTGACACTGGCTGGAGTGCATGTGCTGAGCTTGAAATGGAGTTGGGGCGTCGAAAAGATCGGGGTTAGCTCAACCCCCAGATAGGGGCTGGACGCTGGAATCCCTGGGGGCGGTTCTCTGGCCTGGGCTCTGCAGGAGGGCAGGTTGGATGGGCACAAATTCCAGACTTGAAATCTACGACTCTAATGCTGTGTCTCTCCGTGTCTCTAGATTTTTTCCATCTTTGCTTTCGCCACCTGTGGAGGGTACAGTGGCCATACCTCCATTAAAGTCAGCTGTTGGAATGCTAAAAATGAGACCCTTGAAGCGGCTTTTGGCTATCCGTTCCGGTGAGTGTAGCCCTGGGTGGACAATTGGCTGAATCTGTGCTCGTGACGGGATGCGGTGGCCAGCGGGGCTAACGCGATCCCGAGACGCGGAGCAGAGAGGTTGTTATACCTGCAACCACTGCTGCAATCCCATGGTCCAGTCCTGGTGGCTGCAGTTCCGGGAGGACGGTGTTCACAGGAATTAATTCAGGGACATTCTCTGGCTAGTGTGACGTAGAAGGGCTGGCTGGCTGATCACGGTGGGCCCTTCTAACCTTAGAATCAATGAATCATTCCCACATGACCCTTGCTTCCTCCTCCTCCTCCTCTGCATTCTCCCAGCCCCTGGGAACAAAACACCCTGGGACTGGCTTAAACATCACAGGTTGTTTTTAAACAAGCAACCAGCGTCAGGCTAGGTCTGTTCCCCTCCGTTTTTTTAGCTTCTAGGGGGCTCGTTTCCCATCCCCCTTCCCCAACTCTGAAGATAAGTCATTTTAATAGAGATTCTCCCAGAAATGCCGTGACTCCGGGAGCTGGAGATGGAAGGAAAGGAAAAGCCCCAACTATCACAAGATGCACAGTGTCCGGTTGGATCTAAAGGGTGGTGTTAGTGGTGGGGGGGTGAAGTCCCAGTACGGCATTGGAGAGACAATGACTTGAGACTGCGTCCAGCTCTAGGGGGCCGCCTGTCAAACAGGACATTGGGAAATCAGGGAGGGGTCAGAGAAGAGCGACGGGAACAAGCTGAGGGCTGGAAAACCTGACTGAGAGCTAGACATTAAAGGAGCTGGATCTAGTGAGTTTCTCCCAGAGAAGATTCAGAGGGGACTTGAAACCGGTCTGTCAGTACCTCCCTGGGGAGGAGATTTTGGGGAGCAGAGGGCTCTTTAATCCATCTGACAAAGGCAGAGCGAGAACTGACGCATGGGGGATGAAGCCAGACTGGAAATAAGGAGGCAAATTCTTAACGAGGAGAATTGACCCTTGGAACGACTGCCCCAGGGATGGAGCCGATTCTAAATCCCTTGGAGTCTTTCCATCGAGATCTGACATCTCTTTAAAAGCTGCCCTATCAGATAGGGACTTGAAATCTATGAAAGGGCAGAATTGAGGGGATGCATGCAAGGGGTGGAGTTAAGGGCATTCAACTCCCAGATCTGGACTAGAACCAGGGATCCCTGGAGGAGTTTCTACGGCCTGGGCTATGCAGGAGGGCAGAGCGGGTGGGTAGATGTGGATCTTTCGCCCCAGAGGTCCAGCACTTCGTCTTGCTGGTGTCAAAGTGAACGCTTCAAACTTCTCTTGTCTCCGCTGGCAGGCTGAACACTGTGTTATTCAAAGACCTGGATTCAAAAAAATGTAACAACACATGGCACCCGACCCACCTCGTGGGCGACTTCTCCTCCTCGGCCCAGTTCTTCGTCACCTTCGCCGTCTTTGTCTTCCTCTACTGCATGGCGGCGCTGGTGCTGTACGTGGGGTATCTGCACCTTTACCGTGGCGCTGGCAAGCTGCCCATGATCGTAAGTGACATGTAACCTTTTGCTCTTAATGGGGGCTGGGAGGGAAATTGGGAGCAGTGGGGCGGAGGGGGAATCTCCTGTGGAGAATTTAGACAAAAATTGAAATCTTTATTCGTTTTCGTGGTGGGAAAAAATTGACATTTCACTGAAACCTGGAATGTTTGGATTCAAAATGACATTGCGGTGCCTCATGAGAGCTGTAGTCCTGATTGCCTCGGGTTCCCATTCTCCCCTATGGGTTGGGCTCTTTAGCTGGACTACATCTCCCATGATGCACCACTCCACCTCTCTTGCTGAGTTACTGTGGTGCATTATGGGAGTTGTAGTCCTGGGTGCTTCGTGTTCAGTTCTCCTTGGGCCAGGATGCACCCTTCCTCTCATGTTCAGGAGAGGGGTTGTGTCATGGGTGTCTGTGGCTGCAATGCCTCATGAGAGTAGTTGTCCTGGGTGCCCCGTGCTCTCATTCTTCTCTATGGTCCAGGCTCTCAGGCTCCCATGATGTACCATGTCCAGAGATTCCTATGACACAACCCGCCCAAAGGGAGAAGAGTGGCACATTGTAGGAGATGTAGTCCAGCCAGAGAGTCCAGGCAAGAGAAGAGAATAAAAATGAGATACCTGAACTACAACTCCCATCATGCACCATAATAGATCAGCAAGAGGCGAGGAAGTGGTGCATCATGGGAAATATGGTCCAACCAGAAAGCCCAGCCCATAGAGAAAAATTGGCTCACGGGGTATTCAGAACTACAGTTGCCATGGTGTACCACTATGTCATTTTGAATCGAAACATTTCAGTTTTCGGACAAACAATTTTCACTGAAAAGTTGAAATTCTCCGTGAGAAGAAGACGTATGTTACAAATATTTTGGTTGAAACAACAATTTTCTGTCAAAAAGCAGCTATAACAAAGAATTTTCAGTGAGCTCTACTCTTAAGCCAGGAGTGTCCTGTAACCTAGATCTCCAAGCGCTCCACAGATCTGCTCAGAATCTTGGCATTGCCAGGTTTTTTGGGACCACAAAAAGATTAACAAACTCTTTTTATTGGCCAGTGTGGAAACTTTCATGGGAAAATCTTTGATCAAAATTTTCTTGCTGTTCAGCTAAATTTTTTTTTTTAAGTGGGGAAAACCTCCCATTTTAGATTCATAGACTATCAGGGTTGGAAGGGACCTCAGGAGGTCATCTAGTCCAACCCCCTGCTCAAAGCAGGACCAACACCAATTCCCCCCCAATCCCCCCCTTAAGGATTGAACTCACAACCCTGGGTTTAGCAGGCCAATGCTCAAACCACTGAGCTATCTCTCCTCTTTTTAAAACCATTTTTCCCCTTAAAAAGAGGAAAAACAACAGGCTAATTGCAATGAAAAGGGTTTTGTGCAATACACATCTTGGCTTTCTGAGGTCGAGTTACAGCACAAGAACGTTTTTTGCTTCGTTGGAGAAAATCTGCCTTTGGTTTTTCCCTTTTGCCTTGGCCTTTTAAAACGTTCTGCTTGACGGGTTTTGTTTTCTGATGACACTTTTCAGCAATTTTTGTTTTCCCAAAACACCAAGCTTCCGTCAATGGGCCGTAGCTCCATTGGAGTCAATGGGGCCAGATCCCAGCTGGGGGTCAATCGGCCATCACTCCATTTAGTCCAGTGGATCTGTGGCGATTCACACCAGCGAAGGCTCTGCCCAGTTGTTCTTACGGTGATCTGTGTAATTCCTGGCTCACCCGCTGGCTGGATCCTGGCTCTAATTAAGAGCCGTGAGACCCAATCTTTGGCACAGTGCCCTGGCTCCGTGCTGGCGTGTGAATCAAAGCCCCTGGCTCTGAACAGCAGAGGGGTCGCGAGCGGGAGAGGATTATTGTAACTTGATAAACAGTTGCCCCTTTTCTCTTCTCTCCCTGCTGCGCCGGCTCCCCGGAGGGCTGGGAAATGCGGTAAGTGCCCGGGCATCTCCTGCTGGTCCCACATTGGCGCTGATCTGCTTGCCCGGATACGTTATTCAAGAGTAATTGGCAAACCCCAGCTTCCAAGCGTGGGGTGAGGGGGTTGTGGGAGGAGGAGGGCGGAGGGAAAATCCTGATTGTATCAGAGCTCTGGGGATGTGTCCCCAGAATGGGGAGGGCGCAACAAGATCTATGGGGCACTGTCCCCCTTTCCCCCCCAGCATTCTCTAATGCAGCTAAAGTTGCAGCGAAATCAGGGTTTGCCAGGAACAGCTTCCCTTAGCGAGGAGGGGTGAGCTAGCAGTTAGATCCAACTGGAAGGCAGGAGACCTGGGTTCAAGAACCTTGGACAGGGCTTGGGTGAGTCCGTGCCTCAGTTTCCCCATCTGTAACATGGAGATAGTGATCATTCCATTGTCTGTGTACGTTGTAAGTTCTCTGGGGCAGAGACTCTCTCTCGCTGTGTGTCTGGGCAGCACCTGGCACAACAGGGCCCTGATTTCAGCTGGGTCCGTTGGATGCTACCAGAATAACACTAATGGGTTGTGCTCACCACTGTGGCGCTTCCTGGTGGTTGCTCCAGGAATTAGCTCTGTCCCTCAGCAGGGCGCCCTCCCCTTGTGGTGTCTCACTCACTGTCGCTGCTTCTCCACCGTCTCCGCTGTCTGTGGGGACCCACGTCGCTCCCAAACTGCGGCGTCCTCTTCAGGGCACGGCCCTGCGGCTTTGCCCCAACTCCGTTGTCTCCCCCCTTCCGGGGGAACCGGCAGTCCTTGGCCTGGCCTGTCGCTGCAGTGGCCAACTGCAGCCCCTAGTCCAGCCCCTCGCTCGGGCAAACTGCAGTCCTTCAGCAGCCAGTGGGGCAAAGGGGAGGGGGGGGGCAGGCCCGCCTGCTACTCTGGGCCCTGACCTAGGGACCTTATAGCTGGCAGCCACTCACTGCCTCTCCTTCCCCTCTGCCGCTACGTGCTTTCCCTGGGCCGTTTTCCCTGGGCCACCTCCCCAGCACCTATTCGGCCCCTGTATCAAGGCCACAGTTGGAGCCAGCCAGGCTGGAGCTCCGCTTGTTCCCCTGACCCTGCCCAGCACTGTTCTGTCCCAGATACTTCTCTCTACAAGCAGCCAGTCCTTCTCCCTCAAGCTCCAGGGAGCGACTGACTCCTCTCTGGCCTGCAGCCCTTCTTATAGGGCCCATGCTGGCCCTGATTGGTTGCTTCTAAGCCTTCCTCTGATTGGCTGGGTTCTGCGCAGCCGCTCCAAGGGCTGCTATTAACTCTTTGCTAGCCAGTGAGGGGCAGCTGCTCCATCACAAACACCTAAGGAATAGTACTGCAGAGAAGAGAAGTGATGAAATTAATCCTGAACTTTTGTGAGCGGATGAAGCGTTTGCAATGAGTGGCATTTTTGGCCAGGCCTAGAGCCTAGTGGCTTGATTGCCGGGGGAATTTAGCGCCTTGTGCGATCCTTTGGGAATCCAAGCCTAAAGCCAGAGTCTAGACCCGGGGCTGCATGTTGTAGCTCGGGGGGTCCACCTCCCGTGTAACAGAGGAAGGTCCAGCTTCTCTACTGGGCTGCTTGTGAGAATGCTGTGGGCTCTGCACTGCGCAATCCAAAGAGCCGGCTGGATTGTTTTGGGTGCCCGACTCATGACACGGTAAAAGGAGACGGGATTTCAGAGAACGCCAAGTGCCCGTCAAAACCAGACTCGCCGCCTGGCATCTCCAGTTGGGCACCCGCAATCCGGAGTCTCTTGAAAGCAGTTGGGGGGCACGCGCCAGGCGTTTCACAGACCCCCCCCCACCACCACCACCCTCCCCCATGACTGAGACTGGGGGCCCCCAACCGGGCTGTTCAGTGCCCACATCTCCGCTGAGCGGCCCCAAGCCCCGAGGTGGAATCGACACTTATGTGAGTTCAGTGGCTGTGCGAGGGTGTGGCCTTGTGTGTCCATCACCTGGTATAATAACGCTTCCATCATTAAAGCCAGTGGGGCTAGACCCAAAGCTGGGGTCAATGGGCCGTAGCTCCGTTGGAGGGTTGGCCTCAGCGTGTCCATTGTAGGTGCCTGGGAATCTGTCCCCTCCATTGTGTGTTTCTCTCCTGGTGGCCTTCGGCTTGTAACTCCCTGACCCACCATCTCCCCCTCCTGCAGGACTTTGTGATCACCATGGTGGTCACGCTTCTCTGGCTGATCAGCACTTCGGCTTGGGCCAAAGCCCTGACTGACATCAAAGTATCCACCGGGCCTGCGATGATGTCGGATATACTTTTCTGCCATTCGGCCCCAGATTCTTGCCTGTTCGGTGCAGTGAGCAGCATGGGCTCCCTCAACGTGTCCGTGGTACGTATGGCCGGCGCCCTCCCCTCCCCTGTGCCGCTGAGACACGGGGCGGGCCTCCCTTGAAACTCAGGGGCGTGTGCTTGACACCGATCCCGTGGTCGGAGATCTTGTCTACATGGGGACGCGAAGGGAAGTGAATCCAAATTAAGAGTTTAAATTAGGGCCGTCAAAAAATTTAAAAAATTAATCGCAGTTTTAATCGCATTGTTAAACAATAATAAAATACCATTTATTTAAATATTTTTGGATGTTTTCTACATTTTCAAATATATTGATTTCAATTATGACACAGAATACAATGTTTACAGTGCTCACTATATTATTTTTGATTACAGATATTTGCACTGTAAAAAAGATAAAGAAAGGAAATAGTATTTTTCAGTTCCTCATACAATCTCTTTATCGTGAAAGTGCAACTTACAAATGTAGAATTTTTTTTTTACATAACTATTTTATTTTTGAGTGCAATGTAAAACTTTAGAGCCTACGAGTCCACTCAGTCCTACTTCTTGTTCAGCCAATCGCAAAAACAAACAAGTTTGTTGAAATTTATGGACGGTAATGCTGCCCACTTCTTATTTACGATGTCACCTGAAAGTGAGAGCAGGCGTTCGCATGGCACTGTTGTAGCTGGCATTGCAAGGTATTTACATGCCAGATGTGCTAAAGGTTCATATGCCCCTTCAAGCTTTGACCACTGTTCCAAGGGCCATGCGTCCATGCTGATGACGGGCTCGGCTCGATAACAATCCAAAGCAGTGCAGACCGACGCATGTTCATTTTCATTATCTGAGTCAGATGCCACCAGTAGAAGGTTGATTTTTGGTGATTCAGGTCCTGTGGTTTCCAAATCAGCGCGTTGCTCTTTGAAGACTTCCAACAGCATGTTCTGTACCTCGTCCCTCAGACTTTGGAAGGCACTTCAGATTCGTAAACCTTGGGTCGAGTGCTGTAGCTATCTTTAGAAATCTCACAATGGTATCTTCTTTGCGTTTTCTCAAATCTGCAATGAGTGTTCTTAAATCGAACAACATGTGCTGGGTCGTCACCTGAGACTGCTATAGCATGAAATATATGGCAGAAAGCAGTTAAAACCACAGAACAGGAGACATACAATTTCCCCCTCAAAGAGTTCAGTCACAAATTAAATTGACGCATTTTTTTTAACAAGCGTCATCAGCATGGAAGCGTGTCCTCTGGAATGGTGGCCGAAGCATGAAGGGGCATACGAATGTTTAGCATTTCTGGCACATAAATACCTTGCAACGCTGCCTACAACAGTGCCATGTGATCAGTGACATTGTAAATAAGTGGGCAGCATTACATAAACAGAAACAAACCTGTTTGTCTGAGCGATTGGCTGAACAAGAAGTAGGACTGAGTGGACTTGTAGGCTCTAAACTTGTACATAGTTTTGTTTTTGAGTGCAGTTATGAAGCAAAAAAAAAATCTACATTTGTAAGTTGCACTTATAAAGAGATCTCACTACAGTACTTGTATGAGATGAATTGAAAAATACTATTTCTTTTATCTTTTTTACAGTGCAAATATTTGTAATTAAAAAAAATATAAAGTGAGCAGTGTACACTTTGTATTCTGTGTTGTAATTGAAATCAGTGTATTTGAAAATGTAGAAAACATCCAAAAATATTTATAATAAATTTCAATTGTTATTCTTATTGTTTAACAGTGCGATTAAAACTGCAATTAATTGCAATACATTTTTTTAGACAAGTTAATTTGCTTTGCTGGCATCACTGAAGTTAAGTGCAATTTAATTGACAGCTCTAGTTTGAAATGGATTGGTTCCTGTAGGGTGTTCGTAGAGGGTTCAGAGCCGGAGAAGAGAAGTTATTTTACCTCTGCGTTTGGCACTGGTGCGACCATTGCTGGAATCCTGTGGCTGGATCTGGTGTCCATCATTCGAGAAGGATGTTGATCAGTTACAGAGGGGTCAGGGAATAGCCACAAGAATGATTAAAGGATTGGAAAACCTCCCTTATAGTGATAGACTCAAGGAGCTCAATTGATTTCTCTTAACAAAGAGAAGGTTTCAGTGTTGACTTGATCCTCATCTTTAAGTTCCTACATGGGAACAAATACTTGATCATGGCTCTTCAGTCTAGCAGAGGAAGGTCTAACTAGATCCAATGGCTGGAAGTTGAAGCTAGTCACAGACTGGAAATAAGGTGTAAATTTTTAACAGTCACAGTAATTCACCCTTGGACCAATTTACCAGGGAGTGTGGTGGATTCTCCCTCACTGGCACTTTTAAAATGAAGGCTGGATGGTTTCCTAACTGATCTGCTCTCGTTCAAACAGAAATTAATTCAGGGAAGTTCTCTAGCCTCTGTTAGACAGGAGGCCAGACTAGCTGATCACAGGAGTTTGTTCTGGCCTTAGAATCTATGAATCTCGGAGAGTGGGTCTGAGACCAGATTGTGGATTTGATGGAAACTCGGAACTGGTTAAAATATGAATGTTCTTATTCTGAATTAAAGTCACCTTCATTCTTAAGTCATAGTGATTTAAACTAAACTCAATTAGGACCACTCTAATTCAGAATGAGAGCATCCACGATGCGGTTTAACTAATTCACTTTAAATTCACACCAGTGAGGACTTGTCTACACTTGAAATTTAATTTGGATTAAGGCTGGGTGTGAATTTAAAGCCTTGGTTATTCCTGATTAACTCCATGCGTGGATGCTGTTGTTCTGGAGTACGAATGCCTTGTCCTGATTTGGCTGAATCCACACCGGTAGCCACCGGGGAAACCATTCAGGAGTAGCAGTGGGTGAAATTTTCCAGATGAAACGTCTTTTGGCAGAAAAAGCAGATTCAGTTTCCAAACATCCGTCCCCCAATAAAAGAGTTTCTAAAGCGAAGTGAGTTTGCCCGACACCATTTTTTTTTCGACTTTTCGGTTTCACCAGCAATTTTGAAAAACGTTAGTAGTTTTTTCTCCTTTTTTGAATTACTGGTGAACTGAAAAAAATCTCATTAGGTGCTGCTATTCTGAAGTAACTCTGTGTGTGGACAAGCCCTCAATTAATTCAGATTAACTTTCCTGACTGTCCCTATGTAACCAAACCCATAGACTGGCGGCGTCTGGGGCAGAGACTGTTTTGTTTGGTTTGTACAGCACCTGGCGCAAGGAGTCTTAGCCATGCCTGGGGGTCCCATATGCTACGATAGTACAGCTAATAAATGATCTAATAAACACTTGTTAAATGAAGGAGCTTGATCTATTTAGTTTCTCCCAGAGAATGTTCAGAGGGGATTTAATCCCGGTCTGACAGCACCTCCGTGGGGAGGAGATTTTGGGGAGCAGAGGACTCATTAATCCAGCCAACAAAGGCAGAGTGGGAGCCGACAGCTGGGGAATGAAGCCAGACAGATCCAGACTGGAAAGAAGTGAATTTTAGTCACACAGAGGAATTGACCCATAGCTCAACCACCGGATCTGGGTTTGAAATCTACAAAGGGGGCAGAGTAAAGGTCATGCATGCAAGGGGGCGGAGTTAAGGCACTCTGGCTCGACCATCTGATCTGGGCTGCAGGCAGGATTCCCTGGGGAAGGTTCTCTGGCCTGGGGCTATGCAGCTGGTCAAGCTGGGTGGGCAGAAATGCTCCATGTAGAGCTGGAGGGGGCGTCTCCCAGCTGAACCAGAAGCTGACCCTGGAAGCTAGATACTGCAGCTAACCCCCTCCTTTGGACCCCTTAGGTTATCGGCTTCCTGAACCTCATTCTGTGGGCAGGCAACGCTTGGTTCGTGTATAAGGAAACCAACTTGCACAATCCCCCAGAAGCTCCGGCCCCAGGCGCCACTCCGGCTCCCGCGGGAATGTAAACGGCCCCGCTGGGACGCACCAGCGCCACGCACGACCTCTCGGCCTCAACTTGGCATCAGCGCGGTTCATCTGTCCTAAGTGTAGTCACCATTTCAACCGGCTGGGGGCGGGTGGGAATTGCAGAGACAGCTCGGCTTTCAATTGCGAGCAGGTGCCTTTGAGTTTTGACGGCAGCGGTGCTTTCACAGGGTGTGGCGGTGGTGGGTTGGTTTTGTTTTGGGTTTTTTTCTGCTTTATTCTACTGAAATATTACCCTGGTTGTCGGCAAGGGAGAGGGGCAGCTTCTTCGCGAGAACAGTGGCCCGGCAAAATATCTGTAGTGTCAAGGGCAGTAGTTCTCAAACTTTTGTATTGATGACCCCTTTCCCGCTGAGTGCGATTTCCCCGGCCCCCCCCTTATAAATTCAAAACACTTTTGTATATATTTAACACCAGTATAAACGCTGGAGGCGAGCAGGGTTTGGGGTGGAGGCTGACAGCTCGCAACCCCCCATGTAATAACCTCGTGACCCCCTGAGGAGCCGTGACCCCCAGTTTGAGAACCCTGGTCTGGGGTTCTAGCCCTTGGCTGGCGTGACCCAGCAGCGCTCCGGTGAACCGAATAGCGCCGTTGGCAGCAGATTGGCATGGAACTATTGATTGCAGATAGGGCTGGTGCGTGCAGACTGGTGCAGCGAGTGACCGATCGCAGAGAGAGCAGTTGAGTTGCAGACGGGCACAGAGAGCGATCTGTTGGCCAGCTGTAATCAGTAGATCTGTGCTAATTGGGACAGATCTAGAGCACGTGCATGTCAGTATCAAGGTGTTCATTGCAGCAGACTGCTGCTGATTTCTCTCAGCTGAGTGGCTGGCCCTGCATTTCAAGAAGTGCCTTTTGTCTTTTACACCCCTCTGATGGGGGACGGTTTGTATCTGGGGCACATGGCAGGGAGGGAAGCTGCATTTGAAATACACTATTCTCACTTTGTACATGACACACACAACTTCTCTTGGTTTGAAAACCTGCGTTAGCACCAGGCTTCCTCTGTCATCGACCCGAACCGATTCTTCATTACAAAGACGAACTTCAGAATCTCAGCGTTGGCTCGCTCAGGGCAGAGCCGGTCGGGAGTTTTTTGGACTAACCGTTTTTTCCCCACTGCAAAATGCAGACTCATCGAAACGGAAACTTTTTCAAGTTGGGAGATTTGTCCAAACCAAGCCAGGTACGCCACACTCTGGGTTTGGAAGAATCTCCTGACGCAGAAAATGTATCGGAGGGCAGAAAGTTTAGAAATCGTCCACACCTTCAGCATGAAAAGGTTTGGGGGTTTTGAGTCGTCACTTTTGGTTTGAAATTTTAGTAAAAGTGGGCTTCAAAAGAGCTGACCTCAAAACAACACTTTTTAAAATCATGGAAATGAAATGTTTTGACCCCAACTGAAATTTTTTCTGTATTTTTCAACTTGCCAAAATTGTCGAGATCTGGGTTTTTCATCCCAAATCAGGACAGGAAAACTTCTTGATCTCAAAAATTCTCTCCTCGCTCTATGAATCTAAACAGAGGTTTGGAGAGCGCTACTGCATTTTTAGTTTTGGTTCAGTCACTCTTGTATATTTCCCCTCCCACTATTAGCTTCTAGGCTTCCCGTCCAGGGTTGACTTTTAGCAGACGCTTTCCCTAGAGTTTGAACATCACACCTGGCTGATTTGAAAGGGAGCTCCTGGCCCCGCTTCTCTCTGCCTGCAAGTAAAATCTCTTTTGCATTTCTCTCTGTTTTATGCTACGTGGCTGCTTCCAAGATGTACGCCCTGTAGAGCAAAAGCCTTCTCTGCATTCTTCTCAGCAGGAGACAAGAAATCCATCTCTGAAGTTAATTGTGTTTGAGTCTGATTGGTAGACAAGGAAAACCTATAGAAGGAAGCTAAACTTGGCAGATCCTCAAGCGGTGTAGATTAACTCCACAGTGAGTGCCAGTTTAGACCTGTGGGAATCTCACTTTGCTAGCTACCCTTTCCCATTAGGACAGGTTTCAGAGTAGCAGCCGTGTTAGTCTGTATCCTCAAAAAGAACAGGAGTACTTGTGGCACCTTAGAGACTAACAAATTTATTAGAGCATAAGCTTGAAGTGGGTTGTAGCCCACGAAAGCTTATGCTCTAATAAATTTGTTAGTCTCTAAGGTGCCACAAGTACTCCTGTTCTTTCCCATTAGCTTGGTGTCACATATTTGCAGAAATTTGTGGACAGAGTTAAGGGGGCTCTAGTTCGACCCCCAGATCTGGGCTGGCCATTCTCCAGCATCCGCTATGCAGGAGGTCAGACTGGATGACCATCTGAATTAAGAGCCGGTTGGAAAATTTTCTGCTAAATGGTTTTCAGTGGGAAAATGCGGTTTGCCCCAAACGGAATTTTTTTGCGAAATTGTAGCAATTTTGGGCACAACGTTTAGATTAAAAAAACACCAAGGGCAGTTTTGCAAACGTCAAAATCTCCGGTTTGGTCATGTTTTTCATTATTCGTTTTGAAAATTTTCATTGGTCGTTTTGAAGAAACATATTCTTTCGAAACACGTGTGAGAGATTGGACAAAACCCCAAGGTCAGAATCGTTTGGCGCGAGTTCAAATGAGTGTTGCGCCCAGAAATTCATTGGTTGAAGAATTTGGAAATCTTGGCTGTTGGATGGAGGGCAGGGAATTGAAAGTTTGAAAATTTATGCCGGAGGGAAAAATCTCTCCCAACCAGCTCTTATGGCTGTGATCCAATATTTCACTTTGCCTGTGGGCTCGGTTGTGATGCAGATGCGCGTGGGACTCTCACCCTGCTCTTGTCGCTGGTTTGTATTTGCCTGTGATCGAGGTTCGAAGCTCGGCTTTAAGGTCATGACAGGTGGAAGCTGGACCTGGCTTTTAATTTTTTTATTTACCCTTTTTCTTACGAATTGTTCAAGAACTATGTATGTCCTGTATGCCACCGACTTGATAATAAAAACCAATTATCTCAGCGGAATTCTCTGAGCTGCCACCCTAACCCTCGGGGCCGGAGCTAGCTAGGGGCGGGGTGAGGTTAAATGCATTAAAGAGGTGATGGGAGCCAGGTAAGGACTTAGCTAGAGAAGTCTTTGTTGGAAAAAAAGCTTTGGAGGGATAATTTTCCCACTAGCTGTAGTTCCTGCAAACCTGGAAGGGGTGTTTACACATATAACAGCTGGTGTAGCGGGGGGCTGCGGGTCGGGAGTGAGGGGCACTGGCAGAGCTGGGGGGGGGGGGGAATCCCGGGGCTGCGATAGCAGGGGGCTGCGGGTCGGGAGTGAGGGGCACCGGCAGCGCTGGTGGGGATCCCGGGGCTGGGATAGCAGGGGACTGCGGGTCGGGAGTGAGGGGCACCAGCTGCTTGCAGATCCAAGGGGGAGACACTTCCCTGCTATGTCAGTGTTTTAGGCACTGGTTGGGGCCCAAAGGGCAGTGCTCACGTGCCTGGTTGAAAGGTGGGAAGAAACAGGAGCTGTTGGCCAGGTTCTGTGTGGTGGAAACTGGGTCCAACCATTCCCAGGGACCCAGGAGATGAGACACCAAGACACAGACTGCTGCTCGGGCTTTATTATGGATTCTGCTCCCCCGGCACCATCCTCAATTCATCTGGATGGCTCTGCGGATCCATGCTACGTAGTTGCAGACCTTGGTGTAGACACCAGGCCTGTTGGGCTGGGCGCAGGTTTGCAGCCCCCAGGACACGATGCCCTGGAGCTGCCCAGCGCAGATCAGGGGCCCACCGGAGTCACCCTGTGGAGAGAACCATCTTGCATCATAATGGCCCCCCTTGACTGGACTGGGGGAGCCCAGGGCTGGGCTAGTGGGGGCTGTGTGTTTGGAGTGAGGGGGAAGGATTGGGGGGAGCTGTGGGTTGGGAATGAGGGGCATTGGCAGAGCTGGAGGGTTTGGGGGGAGCCCAGGGCTGGGCTAGCAGGCGGTTGGGAGTGAGGGGCACCGGTAGACCCAGTCCATGGTCCCCTGCCCAGAGGGGAGCTAGCGTGATCTGTGGGGCTCCAATCCCCTCTGCAAACCCAGCCCCCCCCAGCTCCTCCCCTTCCCCACTGGGTCCCCACCCCCATCCTGCCTTTTGCCATGACAAGTGGCAAACCATGGCTCTGAATCGGGGCCGCCTCTGCCCCCACACTGTGGGGCAGGCCACCCCTCCCCCAGTGTGTGCCCCCTGTCCCTTCCCCCCCATTGGGTAGAGCCAGACCTTCCCCCAACAGATGCTGCCCATGCGCCCCGAGTCCATACTCCCCTCCACCTCCATGGGGCAGTGCCCGCCCCTCCCCCCAACTATCCCCCATCCCCTTCCAGATCCCCACTCTGACCCTGAGACCTCCCTTCCCAGGGTCATGGCAGAGACCCAGGGGAGTGGGCTAAGTCCCCCCACCCCCAAGGTTCCCTGGCCCTGCCCCCTCACCTGGCAGGAGTCGATGCCTCCACCCATGATGCCCGCGCACACCATGTTGTTGGTGACCCGGCCAGGGTACGAAGCCCGACAGCTCTGGGGCGAGACGATCCGGACGTTTCCGCACTGCAGGAGGTTGGGGAACGTGGCTGGGGAAAATACCGTGACAGTGGGGTCACTCCTGAGTGACACCGGATTGAATCAGTCCCAGAGACCTGCACAGGGTCACTCCTGATTGAATCACCCTGGTGTCAGCCCCAAAGACATATAGGGAGTCACTCCCGATTGATGGTCCCGGTCCCTCCCCGGCCAGGCCCCGGCCCTACCTTGGGGAGTGGTGACCGTGCCCCAGCCCGAGATAAGGCAGGTGGTCCTGGTGGCCGCGCAAGCCCTGGGCAGCGTGACTGGGCGGGCGGTCGGGCCGATGTTGATCGGTTGCGCCAGCTTCAGCAGCATGAGGTCGTTGTCCAGGGTGAAGCGGTTGAAGCCGGGATGCAGGATGGCGCCGGACACGATTCGGTCCTGCTCTGGCCCCTCCTGCACCGCCAGGTTGTACTCCCCGAGCCGCACCCGCAGGCCGCTAGCCGCCAGGGACAAGAGGGAGCTGTGTCAGAGGATTGGCCCCACGGGCCCCCCACCCCCACTGCTGCCGCCCTCCTGGGAATGGGGGAGAGACTGGACAGAGCAGGGCCCATCCCCTCCAGCAGGGGGCGGCAGGGACACACACACAGAGCAGGGCCTATCCCCTCCAGCAGGGGGCAGCAGGGACACACACACAGAGCAGGGCCTATCCCCTGCAGCAGGGACACACACACACACACACACACACACACACACACACACACACACACACACACACACACACACACACACACACACACACACACACACACACACACACACACACACACACACACACACAGAGAGAGAGAGAGAGAGAGAGAGAGAGAGAGAGAGAGAGCAGGGCCCATCCCCTCCAGCAGGGGGCAACAGGGACACACACACACAGCAGGCCCATCCCCTCCAGCAGGGGGCAGCAGGGATACACACACACACAGAGCAGGGCCTGTCCCCTCCAGCAGGGGGTGGCAGGGACACACACACAGAACAGGGCCTATCCCCTCCAAAAGGGGGCGGCAGGGACACACCCACACAACACGCAATGCGAGGCTCAGCCCCTCCAGCAGGGGGTGGCAGGGACACACCCACACAGCACGCAGTGCAGAGCTCAGCCCCTCCAGCAGGGGGCGACAGGGACACACACACGCACACACACTTACGGTCTGTAGCAGTGGGCGGCAGAGAGCACCCAACTCCTGTCGACCAGGATGCCTCCACACTGCAGCGGGCCATAGACGAAGGCCTGCCAGGGCTGGGAGTAGCGGGGACATGTGTACCCGCCGATGATCCGGCCCCCGTCGTCCTGGGCGGACACTGCAGCACCTGTCGGCAAACTCCACGTCAGCGCGAGGGGCCCGGAGCGGGGGGGAGATTGGAGCAGGGCCACCAGGAAGGTACTGGGGTCACAGGCAGAGCTGCTGCAATGGGCCGGGGGGCCGGTTCCAGCGATTGCAGGGCAAGGGGCACCGTGTTTTGTCTGGGTCTTAAATCCCCAGCTGCTGGAGTAATGGGAGAGGATCCATTGATTGATCCATCTATCAATCAATCCCCAAACAGCCCACTATCCAGCCCCACAATCCCCTCCCCACTATCTATCTAGCCATCCCCCCACCCCCCACCCCTTTATCTATCCATCCCAACGCCCCCAGGAGTGCTGGAACAATTTGTATAGTGGGGGGCTGAGAGCCATTGGACCAAAATGTAAATCCTGGATAACATGGAAACCACTTCAAGATGGGGGGTGCAGCAGCACCCCTAGAGCCCCTAGTTCCAGCATCTATGACACCCCCTCTATATGTCTAGCCAGCCCCACACCTCCTTCTATCTATCGATCCCCCCCACTAGCCATCCCCACACTGCCAATATTCATCTATCCAGCCTCACCACGCCACTACTATCTATCTATCTATCTATCTATCTATCTATCTGTCCCCACACACCCCCTCTATCTATCTATCCCCTTCCACCCCCTCTATCTATCTATCTATCTATCTATCCCCACACACACCCTCTATCTATCTATCTATCTATCTATCTATCTATCTATCTATCTGTCCCCACACACCCCCTCTATCTATCTATCCCCTTCCACCCCCTCTATCTATCTATCTATCTATCTATCCCCACACACACCCTCTATCTAGCTATCTAAAGTGGTTCATGCATTAAGATGGGTCAGTCCTGTTCAGTCCCCACTGCCGACGACCGCCCTCCCACTGCCGGCGAGGGTCAGGGCCAGTCACCCTCAGAAATTACAGCTGTGCACAACCCTCCCCTGCAACTCCCTCCCTGCCCCCACACCTCCCCTTCCCCGCAACCCCCTCCCTGCCCCCCACACCTTCCCATCCCCCTGCAACTCCCTCCCTGCTCCCACACCTTCCCATCCCCCCACAACCCTCTCCCTGCCCCCCACCCCATCCCCCCACACCTACTCATCCTCCCACAATCCCCATCCCTGGCCCCCACACCTTCCCATCCTCCCACAATTCCCATCCCTGCCCCACACACATCCCCATCCCCCTGCAACCCCCCTCCCTGCCCCCCATATCTTCCCATCCCCCTGCGGCCCCCTCCCTGCCCCTCACCCCCATCCCCCCACAACCCTCTCCCTGCCCCCCACCCCATCCCCCCACACCTACTCATCCTCCCACAATCCCCATCCCTGGCCCCCACACCTTCCCATCCTCCCACAATTCCCATCCCTGCCCCACACACATCCACATCCCCCTGCAACTCCCTCCCTGCCCCCCACATCTTCCCATCCCCCTGCGGCCCCCTCCCTGCCCCTCACCCCCATCCCCCCACAACCCTCTCCCTGCCCCCCACCCCATCCCCCCACACCTACTCATCCTCCCACAATCCCCATCCCTGGCCCCCACACCTTCCCATCCCCCCACAATCCCCATCCCTGACCCCACACATCCCCATCCCCCTGCAACCCCCTCCCTGCCCCCACACCTTCTCATCCCCCCACAACCCTCTCCCTGCCCCCCACCCCATCCCCCCACACCTACTCATCCTCCCACAATCCCCCTCCCTGCCCCCCACACCTCCCCTTCCCACTCCACATACACAATCCTTCCCTGCACACATGCACCCCCCTAACATGGGCCCTCTGTCCCTGTCTGCGCACACAGCCCCCCATGTGCACACAACCCCCTCCTCCCTGCACACCTTCTTCCCCTCCCACAGCCCCCCACTCCTATATACCCCCCTCACCTGCAGTCACCAGTAGCAGCGCGATAGCCATCAGCTCCATGGGGCTCAGGCACGGTAATGCACAGGGCTAGCGGCAGCTGGCTCGGTGGTGGTGGGAGAAGGAAAAGGGAAAATTAACAAATAACTCGCCCCCTCAAAACAGACTCCGCCCACCAACATCCACCACCTGCTCTGGGTTAGATGCCGCTTCATCCCCAAACATGTCCGTCCACCCATCCTTCCATCCACGCATCTCTCCATCCCCAAATATGTCCACCCACTCACCCCTCCATCCCCAAACACATCCATCCACCCATCCCTCCATCCCCATACACGTCCATCCACCCACCCACCCCTCCAACCCCAAACACGTCCATCCATCCACCCCTTCATCCCCATACATCTGTCCACCCATCCCTCCATCCCCAAACACGTCCATCCATCCACCCATCCCTCCATCCCCATACACGTCCGTCCACCCATCCCTCCATCCCCATACACGTCCGTCCACCCATCCTTCCATCCCCAAACACGTCCATCCATCCACCCACCCCTCCATCCCCAAACACGTCCATCCATCCACCCACCCACCCCTCCATCCCCAAACACGTCCATCCACGCATCTCTCCATCCCCAAACACGTCCATCCACCCATCCCTCCATCCCCATACACGTCCATCCACCCACCCACCCCTCCATCCCCATACACGTCCGTCCACCCATCCTTCCATCCCCAAACACGTCGATCCATCCACCCACCCCTCCATCCCCAAACACGTCCATCCATCCACCCACCCCTCCATCCCCAAACACGTCCATCCACGCATCCCTCCATCCCCATACACGTCCATCCACCCATCCCTCCATCCCCATACACGTCCATCCACCCACCCACCCCTCCATCCCCATACATGTCCGTCCACCCATCCTTCCATCCCCAAACACGTCCATCCATCCACCCACCCCTCCATCCCCAAACACGTCCATCCATCCACCCACCCCTCCATCCCCAAACACGTCCATCCACGCATCTCTCCATCCCCAAACACGTCCATCCACCCATCCCTCCATCCCCATACACGTCCATCCACCCACCCACCCACCCCTCCATCCCCATACACGTCCGTCCACCCACCCTTCCATCCCCAAACACGTCCATCCATCCACCCACCCCTCCATCCCCAAACACGTCCATCCATCCACCCACCCCTCCATCCCCAAACACGTCCATCCACGCATCTCTCCATCCCCAAACACGTCCATCCACCCATCCCTCCATCCCCATACACGTCCATCCACCCACCCACCCCTCCATCCCCATACACGTCCATCCACCCATCCTTCCATCCCCAAACACGTCCATCCACCCACCCCTCCATCTCCAAACACGTCCATCCACCCATCCCTCCATCCCCATACATGTCCATCCATCCATCCATCCCTCCATCCCCAAATATGTCCACCCACCCACCGTCCCCCTACACGTCCATCCCTCCATCCCCATATATGTCCATCCATCCACCCACCTCTCCATCCCCAAACATATCCGTCCACCCACCCCTCCATCCCCATACACGTCCATCCACCCACCCCTTCATCCCCATACATCTGTCCACCCATCCCTCCATCCCCAAACACTTCCATCCACCCATCCACCCATCCCCATACATGTCTGTCCATCCATCCACCCTTCCATCCCCAAATACGTCCACCCACCCACCATCCCCATACACATCCATCCATCCACCCATCCCTCCATCCACCCACCCTTCCATCCCCAAACACCATCCATATACATGTCCATCCCCCTCCATCCCCATACTTACACATTATCTATCTATCTATCTATCTATCTATCTGTCCCCATCCACCCCCTCTATCTATCTATCCCCCTCCACCCCCTCTATCTATCTATCTATCTATCTATCTAATCTGTCTCAGTGTTCAGAGCTCTCTAGGGGAGTTAGGTACACATCTTGGAGAATTAGGTACCCCTAACAGGATGAACCCATCTAACCTCCCTAGGAAGCTCTGAAAGTCTCCGCCAAAGATTTCACTCTGTGTCCAGCCCCCAGGACTGAAGCAGAAGAGGGAGCAACGTCTCGCTCTTCCACGCCCTCCCAGTTGGATGGTTCCTGGAAAGCCAAGCCAGAGGAATGGTTGTTGCGTCTGGTTCTGGGTGGCAGGGCCTGCCATGACTAGCTCATGCCCAAATGAAGGTCAGGTCTGGCCCAGGGTGTGGGGATCTCCCGAGCCCATGACTCAGATGGGCAGTGTAGAAACGGAAGGACCTGCCTCGCTGGTCTGATGTCTGCCAGACCAACCCGTCGGGCCTCCAGAAATCCCCAGATGGGGCTCCCAAAGCACGGGAGCTGTGGGGTTTTTTTTTTAACTGATGGGCAGTGTCACTGGGTGTCGGGCTCCTGCGCCTTCGGGGGCTCGCCTGCCCCAGCCTAGCTCCCCAAAACCCAAGGAAGAGAGAAACCATGTCTCTCCGGCAGAGAACCCCGGCCAGTGCAGCAGCCCCATCTGGGCAAAAAACTGACCCGTGTTGCTGGAGGGTGCGTGTGCTTCGGTGCTTGTGTCCCCCTGAGTTCTCACTGCGCTCACCAGGGGCATCACAGCCCCCCACGCACATGGGGCCACCTCCCATCTCCTGCTACAACCTCTCCATGCTTTCTTCCATGCCAGGGGCTCTGTGTGCCCCATTCCCCTCCCCCCATGCTAGGGACTCTGTGTGCCCCATTCCCCCTCTCCTCATGCCAGGGACTCTTTGTGCCCCATTCCCCCTCCCCCATGCCAGGGGCTCTGTGTGCCCCCATTCCCCCTCTCCTCATGCCAGGGATTCTTTGTGCCCCATTCCCCCTCCCCCATGCCAGGGGCTCTGTGTGCCCCCATTCTCCTCCCCCCAGGCCTGGGGCTCTGTGTGCCCCATTCCTCCTCCCCCCATGCCAGGGGTTCTGTGTGCCCCTATTTCCCTTCCCCCCCATGCCAGGGGCTCTGTGTGCCCCCATTCCCCTCCCCCCATGCCAGGGGCTCTGTGTGCCCCATTCCCCTCCCTCATGCCAGGGACTCTGTGTGCCCCATTCCCTCTCCCCCCATGCCAGGGGCTCTGTGTGCCCCCATTCCCACTCTACAAACATGGCCCCAATGAAGACTCACTGCCCTCACAGTAAAATCTAGGAGTTCTCCCTTCATGCCATGCCTCCAGGAGCTGGAGATTTAGGAAATCTCTAAGTATTACAAGGCTTGTGATAAAAGAGCAACAGTTGGCGACACTGAGCTAGATTCTTCCCAACCCTTCGCTTGCCACCAGATGGGTGTGGAATAGAAGTGAAAAGCTACTTATGAAAGACTTTGGAGCAAACAACGTCGAAGCAGCTTTAGCTGTTCCCCTGTTCCCTGTTCAACAGGCTGCTGACAATTAGTCTGACCACTGGAGATAGTTAAAAAAAATAAAAAATCAGAAATTTTGGGGGAAATGTCAAGAATTTTGGAAAATAAAAGTCAAGAGTTTTGAGAGGGAAAAGTTCAGGAATTTGGGGGGAAATAGCAAGAACCTGGGAGAAAATTTCAGAAAAGTTGGGCAGAATTTCTAGAATTTGTGGGAATTGTTGAAGAATTAGCAGGAAATGTCAAGAAATGTGCAGGAAATGTTTCAAAACATTGTGGTGGGAAATTTTCAAAAACGATTGGAGACCATTTCAAGAATTTGTAGGAATATATCAAACACGGGGGAAATTTCAAGATTTTTTAGAAAACATTTTGAGACTTAGAATTTCAAATATTGGGAAAAATTCAAATATTTTGGGGACAATTTCAAGGATTTTGGAGAAAATTTCAAGAAACTACACAAAACGTTTAAAAAGGAAAAAAATCAGGAATTTTGGGGAAATTGCAAAACGTTTGGTGAAAATTCCAAGAATTTAGATGACATTTTCAAAATTTTTGAAGAAAATGTCAAGAATTGAGAAAATTTTGCAAATTTTGAGGGGAAATGTTCAAGAATTTGTGGGACATTTTAAATATTTCACCGGGGGGATGCAAGACATTGGGTAAGTTTTGAAAACTTGTAAACAGTTTTCATATAGTTTTTTTTTTCAAACTGGAACAGTTTTGCCCCATTTGAAACGTTCCATGACAATTTTTAACTGCAATTTAGTACCATTTTTTTTCCATTTTGAAACATTTCTTGACTTCTATTTCCAAGATAAGCAATTTTCAGAACTGATTTTTTTGGGTGTCTATCAATTAAGCAGCAATTTCAAAACCACATTAAAAAAATAACAATTTCAGAAACTTTCAAAACGGGAAAATGTTAAAACCAAACCATTTTCAACTCTAAAAGGCTTTTTGCATGTTATTTAAACAGTTCCTTTGTTTGCTTTCAAAGCAGAGTGATTTTTTTTCATGCTCCCATTTTGTACAACAGGATTTCATTTGCCTGGATTATTATTGGTGTTAAATCTCATGATTTTTCATGCCAATCTCGCGATTTTCCTAGCTTCACTGATTATAAAGCCAGATGGGAACCTCTGTGATCATCTGAGCTAATCCTTCATATTGTTAACCGAGCACCAAACACAAATCCACAACCACTCCCTTGCCCTTCATCAAAGGGCTGTTGATGGCTTCTCCATCAGTGGCAAGTTTGCAATCACGATGTGCCATTTTCGCCAGATGCTCTGTTCTGGTTCCACCAGAAATTAAGTGAGGGAAGTTCTCCGGCCTGGGTCATACATGGGGTCCGGCTAGATGATCACAGTGGTCCCTTCTAGCCTTGGAGTCTACGAATCCGATAACAGAGCAGGGTCTGCCCTGGAGCACTTGGCCCAGAGTTCCATCAAGCGGAGGCCACGGGAATCATCCATCGTGTGGTTCCCCTCCTGAGTGAACCGAGATGAAGCAGCGGCAGCGTTACCCTTCACCAATCTGTACCAGCCACCGATCCGTCCTGGCATCCCTCTCCACTGCGGGCCCCCAAACTGGCTCAGCCCAGAGATCAACAAGAAATCTGCCCTCACCGGAGCTGGGTAATCCGTGCACTGGGTGGAGGAACTTCCCCTGGCACCTTGGCTTCCCCAGCAAGCGGCGACGTGTTGGCTGGTGCCCACAGCCTCCTCTCTGCTGGATCCTCCGTGTGCTTGGCTTATAACCTGCCTTCGGCTCTGGAACCAGCTGCCCCGAGGGAGCGTGCAGGGCAGGGCTGGCCCACGCCTCTCAGCCTGTCATTAACCCTCTCTCACCCTGCCTTGACGTCAAATAAAGCCTGGGTGTCACCGGCAAAAGGGATAAGGGGTGTTGTCACCTTGTGGGGCCCACGCAAGCTGGGGATTAGGGGCGGCTCACATGGTCCAGATGAAGGGGAGGGAAGCCAGAGCTGTCATGTTTTCGGGGTTGCACCAGGCGAAGCAGGGATGATTTGTGTAGGTTTCCCTGAAATTAGAGGGCACGCCAGACTGGCGCTAATGGAGCCACTGGCTAGTTGCGTCGTAGCAGGAAGTTAGAGAATCGAGCAGGGCACATGCTGTTGGGCGAGTGTGATTGTGTGTTTGTGTGTCGGAGAAGGCACTGTCCCTCGCTGTGTGTCTGGGCAGTGACAGGGCCCCAATCTCAGCTGGGGCAGGGACTGTCTCTGGCTGCGTGTCTGGGCAGCACCTGGCACACTGGGGTGCTGATCTCAGCTGGGGAAGGTTGGCTGTGTCTGGGCAGTGCCCAGCACAATGGGGCCCTGATCCCAGCTGGGGCAGGGACTGTCTCTCGCTGTGTGTCTGTGAAGCGCCCGGCACAACGGGGCCCTGATCTCAGCTGGGGCAGGGACTGTCTCTCGCTGTGTGTCTGTGAAGCGCCCGGCACAACGGGGCCCTGATCTCAGCTGGGGCAGGGACTGTCTCTCAGCTGGGGCGGCTACCGTAATGCACATAAGAGACGCTGCTCATGCTGGGGCAGGCCAGCTTGATGCTGTCTCTGATTCCTCGCCTCGGTCCTGAGACTCAGTCAGGGCCGCCCAGAGGATTCAGGGGGCCTGGGGTCTTCGGCGGTGGGGGTCCTTCTGCTCCAGGTCTTCGGGGCACTTCAGCAGCGCGTCCCGGAGCGAGTGAAGGACCCACCACCGAAGACCCGGAGCGGAAGAAGCTCTGGGTGTGTTCGACGGCACTGAAGGACCTGCCGCCGAAGACCCACCGAAAACTCTCGTGGGGGCCCCTGCAGGGTCCGGGCCTATTGCTCCACTTGCCCCCTCCCCCCCGGGGCGGCCCTGGGCTCAGTGGCATTTTGGTCCCTGGCCTATAGGCACTGCACTGCGCGAGACTTGGGCCCTGATTCCACCCCTCACCTCGCTCATGTTTCCCCTCCCCTTCCCGTATGCCCCGTAGGGCAGTGCTTTTATCTCCCCTTACAGAGAGGGAAACTGAAGCACAGAGGGGGAAACTGAGGCACGGTGAGGCTAAGTGACTTCCTCAAGGTGGCACAGGGAGGCCAGCAGAGCAGGGCCTTGACTGTGACTGCTCGGCTAATGCTTTAACCACCAGGGCCGCCCAGGCAGGGGGCAATTGGGGCAATTTGCCCCAGGATCCGGGCCCTGCAGGGGGTCCTTCACTCGCTCCGGGAGCTCCGGAAAACTCTCGCAGGGCCCGGGCCCCCGGAGCTTCTTCTGCTCCAGGTCTTTGGTGGCAATTCGGTGGCAGGGGGTCCTTCCGCCCCGGGACCCGCTGCTGAAGTGCCCCAAAGACCCGCAGCGGGGGGTCCTTCCGCCCTGGGACCCGCCGCTGATGACCCCAGACCCCCTGAATCCTCGGGGCGGTCCTACTAACTGCTGCCCCGCCCTCCCTCTCCGCAGGCCCAGGAGTGCAACCTTCTGGCTGGGTTGGTGTTGCTTGGTTTTGGCCAGCTGCATGGAGGGAGCTGCCCCTTCAGGCTGGGGAACGGTGTCGACTTGCCAGCGCATCCCTGGGTGGGGATTGAACCACAGTCCTCCAAGCAGGTGCCTTCCCAGCCGGAACTAAGGGCCTGCTGGGTTAGCCAAGCCCATCACAGGCTCTGGGGCCCAGTAGGGGGAGCCAGCGCTCCACCCCAGCGCGTGCAGGGCGCACACTAGGCTGTGGAGCGAGATGCCAGGGTGTGGTGTGTGTGTGTGTGGGGGGGGAGTTGTTCTTGGCTCTTGACCCCCCTGAGCTCTCGGGGGGCTCCATAGTGGGGACCACCAATACCCAGGAGGCTGCAGGGCCGGGAGCTGGGCCAATTGGTGTGGGTAGAAGACAGTGGATGGAGGGTAGGGCTGGGAGTCAGGACTCCTAGGTTCTACCCTGTCTCTGGGAGAGGAGTGAGGTCTAGTGGTTAGAGCATGGGGGCTGGGAGCCAGGACTCCTGGGTTCTCACCTGGCTCTCGGAGAAGAGTGGGGTCTAATGGGTTACAGCGGGGACGCTGGAAGCCAGGACTCCTGAGTTCTGTTCCTAGCTCGGTGAGGGAGTGGGGTCTAGTGGTTAGAGCAGTAGGTCTGGGACTTATGATTCCTGGGATCTATCCCCCAGTCTGCCATGGACCCACATTGCCACCTCCCCTTTCTTTGCCTTTGTTTACGCTCCCGGCCTTTGTCTGCCCCAGGTAATTACACTATGAATTCTCCAGGGTGCGGAGCTCTCCCACGGGGCTCAGCACAACGGAGCCTTGGGGCATTGTTGCAATAGAAATAATAGTTTCTGCACAGCCGATGTTTTGTTGTGAAACCATCTGGGTTACACACATGCAGCACATGTGCCTCGTCCACCACACGGAGAGGACCTGGAAAGTGAAGTTACCTAACAGTACAGCTCTAGCTCGCATCTTCCCACAATGAGGTATTCAACCTTAACTCTGCCTCCACAAACTTAACTTTCCCCCTCAACCTTAACTCTGTCCCCTCAACCTTATGTCTACTCCCTCAACTTTAACTACTTTGCCTCAAAGGTAACACTGCCCCTTAACCTTAACTCCACCCCTTAAACCTTAATGCTGCCCACTCAATCTTCCCTTTACACACCCTTAACTCTGCCCCCCATAGCATGGGGTGGTAGTGGGGCATGTACCAAGTGGGGTCCATAGCAGGGGAGAGGGTAGTAGGAGGACATACCAAGTGGGGTCCATGGCAGAGGGAGCAGTGGGGGATGTACCAAATGGAATCCATAGTGGAGGGGCACTGGGGGAAGTATCAAGTGGGGTCCATAGAGGGGATGGGTAATGGAGGACATACCAAATGGGGTTCATGGCAGAGGGGGGCAGTGAGGAATGTACCAAATGGGATCCTGTGACAAGTGAGGTTTTTCACCTTGTTATGTTGCATGTAAGTCCTTCTGTCCTGTACTAATACTGTGTGTGCCTCAGTTTCCCTGTGTGCTGCAGTTTCCCTTTGTGGTGGGAATTGGGTACATGACTTTTGCTGAGGCTCTCAGGGAAGGTGAGGCTGCCCAGCTGCCGGCAAGTAAGGTATGTCTGATGCCCTTCGTAACCTGAGTCCGAGGAGGGGGAGGCGACCAGGTGACACTTTGCTTGGGATGCAGGACAAAGACCAGAGGAGGAGAATGGGTGTGTTGGAGGCCAGGCAGCGGGGACCAGGGCAGTCTGCTGTGGGGGACTGGAAGAGGGGGAGTCCAGGGCGTCTGGCCTGGGTTCCCCCAAGATGGACTTGGCTGAAAGTCACTGATTTCTGTGCTAACAAGCTCTGTTCTACGCTATGTACCTGTCGACTAATAAACCTTCTGTGTTACATGCTGGCTGAGAGTCACGGCTGGCCACGGAGTTGGGGTGCAGGGCTCTTTGGCTTCCCCAGGGGTCCCGCCCAGGTGGACTCACTGTGGGAAGCACATGGTGAGAACAGGGATGCTGAATGCGCCAACGGTGTGCTCAGAGAGAGGCTCGACCCATCCTTCTTGGGGTCCAACACCACGGGAGAGGCTCAAGGGCTGGAGAACGGCTGAATCTCCCCTAAAGCCAGCATGACTTTGACCTCTCTCTCCAGGACTTAGGCAATTTTCCCTGTGACTCTGAATGGGGAACACCTGATGGGAGGGTTGGCTCCCGTCTCCACCCGGTGGACGGGCAGGTTAGTGAGCCCAGGCCGGTTGGAAAACAGCTGCTGGTCCGAACTAGCACCTCTTTGACCTCTGCCTGCTGGCAGGGCCTGCTCCTTGGAAGTGGCACCTTGGAAGGGGCGGCCAATCTTGGGGTGGCGGGGGGCGCTTGGAGTTTTTTGTTTTTTTGGTTCGGTGGGGCGGCGCTCGAGGTTGTTTGTTTGTTTTTGTTTCAGTGACGCGGCACTGGGGGGGCAGGGGCTTCGGCGGTGCGGCGCTGGGGCGAGGGTTGGCGCAGCGCGGCACTTGGGGGTTTGGGCGGTCCGGTGCGATGCTCGGGAGGGGAGGGGAGGGGATTTGGGCGGCCCAGCGCGGCCCAGTGCTCGGGGGGAGGGGTGGAGGGGGTTTCAGCAGCCCGCCGCGTCTCTGGGGGGGAGGTGGGGGTTTTGGTGGCGCCGCGCGGCACTCGGGAGGGGGTGGGGGTTTGGGCGGCCTGGCGCGTCGCTGGGGGGAGGGCGGGGGTTTCAGGAGCACAGCGTGGCACTCGGGGGGAAGGGGGGGCGGGGGTTTCAGCGGCGCAGCGCGTCGCTGCGGGGGGGGCAGGGGTTTCGGCAGCACGACGTGTTGCTCGGGGGGGGTGTTACGGCGGGCGGCGCTCTTTTTTTTTGCCTGTTACTGCAAAAAAGTTAGAGCCGGCCCTGCCTGCTGGCCAGGGTTAGCTGTGCAGAGAGGGAGATTGGTTCCAGTGAGGGGCCGGCTCCTGTCTCAGGGAAGAGATCTGCCAAGGGATCATCTCTCTGCTTCTCCCACAACCAGTATCAGCCTCTCCCTTTCACAGTACAGCTCCATCATGTTGACGTGGTGCACCCGGTGGCTGTGAGCCCAGTTAGACAGTTTCACCACGTAGTTCACCTCATTTACCTGCCTGGTGACATTGAAGGGCCCGTCCCAGGCAGCTGGCAGCTTGTTCTTCCTCACGGGGATGAGAAGCATCACCTGGTCCCCGATGGCACAGGAGCACACACGTGCTGAGCGGTCGTACCAGACCTTCTGTTTCCCTTGGGCCCTGCTAGGTTTCCCCTGGCCAAGCCCATGAGCTCAGCGAGCTTTTCCTGGAAAGTCAGTATGTATTCCACCACCGATCCTCCATCAGGAGAGGCCTTCCCCTCCCATTCGTCCCTCACCAAGCCATGGGGTCCCCTCACTCTCCTCCCGTACAGCAACTTGAATGGGGAAAACCCTGTGGATTCCTGGGGCACTTCCCTGTATGCGAATAGCAGGGTGGGGTAAATACTTGTCCCAGTCCGGCGGGTGCTGGTTCATAAAGGTTTTCAGCATCATCTTTAGAGTCCCATTGAACCTCTCCACCAGCCCGTTGGACTGAGGGGGATACGCCGAGGTCCAGGTGTGCTGGACACCACAATGGAGCAAGGTTAACATGAAGTTGAACCCCTGGTCTGTAAGGATCTGCTTGGGGAACTCCACTCTGCTGAAGATGGTCAGCAGTGCGTCTGCCAGTGTCTGCCTCGAGAGAGGACAGAGCCACTGCCTCAGGGTAGCGAGTAGCTAAATCTACCCCCACCAGAATGTATTTCTTCTCTGTCCCAGTTGGGCCTCACTATGTCCATGGCCACCTTCTGAAAAGGCTCCTCTATGACAGGCAGGGGCCTGAAGGCTGCTTTACCCTTATCCTGGACCTTCCCCACCCTCTGGTAGGAGTCACAGGACCTGGAGTACTGTTGGACGGAGTCAAAGACCCCAGGCCAGTAGAAGTTCTGCCTGATGAACTGGATTTCCTAGTGTCTCGAGAGCGGGACATTGCGGGCCAGGTACAGTAGCCTGCGTTGGTACTTCTGGGGGACCACCAGCTGTCTCCTGATCCCCCATGGGTCCACTTCCCCTGGGGGAGCCCATTCCCAGTACAGGAATCCCTTCTCCCACAGGAATCTTTCCCGGCAGCCTTCCCCCAGGGGCTTTGCGGCGCTGGGGCCAGCAAGTTCCCTCAGCTTCTCTAAAGAGGGATCCTTCTGCAGCTCGGCCTGGAATTCAGCAGCTGAAGAGGGGAGTGAAACCAGTTGCCTCTTGCTGCCTGCGGTCACAGCCCTCCAGACTGGATCACTGGGACTCGGTCTCTTCTGGTGGAGAGCCGAGAGCCACCATCTTGAGCTTGGCCACCCTCTGACCAGGCGTCTCTGTCACCCTTTTAGCTGCTTCCTCCGGTCCTGGGGCCTCTTCACCTCTGGACAAGGCAGCCCTGGTTGGCAGCTGACCCACCCTGGCTGCAGTTCCCCACACTCAGCTGGGGTCTCCGATCCCCCTGGGCTCAGTTTTGCCCCTGCTGTCCCAGTAGGGGTAGGCAGCGAGCCCGCTGCTTTGCTCACAGCATCAGAGCCAGCGTGAGCCACCTGCCCCGTGTGCAGGGGGGTGAGAAGTATCTCTCTGCCCCACTCAGCTCCAGGGCTCTGGTTACAGACAGGCAGGTATCCTGAGCCTAGCAGCTCCTCCTCCCTGCCAGCCAGATCATTTGCATTTTCACTCATCACTTCAGTCTCAGACAATTGTTTCCCTGGATTCAAATTTGAATCCTTGGCCATTATGGGAGCAGGGCCTGGATCCTGTCCCAAAGAGACACAGTCATCCCCCAACAGGACGTCACAGCCGATACCTTGGAGAACCCCAACTACCAGCCAGCCCGACCCCTCCTGTGTCTGCACAGGTATCCAGGCCATAGGCAGGGTGAGGGGCTTCATCCCTGGGACCTTCACCAGGTCACACAGCCTCTCAGCATCTGCGGCTGCACCACCCGGGGCCTGACAACAGTTCTCTCTGTCCCAGGGTCTCACCATCCCAGGAATGTCTCCCCATTGACCACCACCTTCCGCTCCCATTGGGGGTCTGAGGGGCCTGAGCCCAGGAGAGTCTGCGCAGACATATATGCTGGGGCCAGGTGTGAGAGCCAGTCTGCCCCCCACCCATCTGGCTAAACAGCTCTATGGCCTTGGGACCCAGGAAGGGGGCTAGACACCAGAGCCTTTCTGTAGGGCCAGCCTGGTTCCAATTGCCAACCTCCCAAAGACTGCGAGACGGGCATCTTTACCTCACCTCTCCTTAACCTGGGGCAGCAATTTAGTGTCAAGGTTCCCTGCGGAATTGGCACCTTGGGGTCCATCCCCCCTCATCCCTGGACGGGTCCTTCTGCCTTTCAGCTCAGCCATCGCCAGTTCCTGCTGCCTCTGTCTTTCCTGCTGTTCTGCCTCATGCCTTCCCTTTTCTCTCATGGTCCTCTGACTCCTTCGATCTCAGCTCCAATTCCACCGATGAGGAACCCGGTGGAGACCCCTGCTGGTCGGGGACATGGGTCTCCGGGTCACCCAGCTGTTCCCAGCCTCCCTCACGGCCCCAGCTGGGTCTGGAACCGGTGTGGGCCCTGGGGCTGTTTGGCTGCTCCCAGCCTCTCTCGGGGCCGCAGCTGGGTCAGGACCTGGCTCCTTAGAGCGATTCTTCTCTTCCAACTGAGCAATTAGCTGTGCCTTGGTGAGCTTTCCAATGCGCAGCCCTCTCTCTGCACAGCTCTACAAGGTCCTTCTTAAGGAGATGCTTATAGGCCATCTCCACGCTGTTCCCAAGTGGTCACGGACTCACAGCTCCCCATGATCCCTGGGAGGAACCCCTTCAGTGCGACAGCCCTTCTCGAGGGTCCACTCTCTCTCGGAGTTAAGCCGTAGGCTCCTCCACGTCCTGGAACCGCACCTCTCTGAGCCTTCAGCATGCCCACCTCTCACTAATCCCCCTTCGTTTTACTGCTTCCCAGTCACTTACTGCAGGATGCTCTGTCCACGGGATGCAGTTCATCCCACTACTGCCACCAGTTGTTACGGAGTCACAGGACCAATGCTCTGGAACTGCTCCATAAGAAGTCAGACAGGACTCTGGTTACTCGAAGGGATGAAGAATTTTGCCCTGGCGTATATTCATGATATCTGTGTTTTTAGCCAGCTCTGGGAGGACCATGTTTCCCAGGTTAAACAAATGCTGGACCAGCTCCGGGATGCAGGACTGACTATAAAAGCTGAGAAGTGCAAGGTGGGGATGGCAGAGGTGTCATACCTGAGTGACTGGCCCAATCCCCAGTCTAAGAAACAGGTCCAGACCTTTATTGGGATGGCGGGGCACTACCGGAGGTTCGTGCCCCACTTTCGCTCCATAGCCACCCCTATCACTGAGCTATGTAAGAAAGATGAGCCAGGCAAGGTGGTCTGGACTGAGCAGTGCCAGAGGGCTCGCTGTGCTCTGAAGGAGGCGCTGGTCAGGGATCCAGTGCTGGGAAACCCAGACTTTGACAAGCCCTTCATGGTGTTCACTGACGCCTCAGACACAGGGCTGGGCGCGGTGCTGATGCAGGTTAATGAGAAGGAGGAGAGACATCCCATCGTGTACCTGAGCAAGAAGCTGCTTCCCCGGGAGCAGAACTATGCGGCCATAGAGAAGCAATGCCTGGCCATGGGCCCTTAAAAAGCTGCAGCCGTATGTATTTGGGCAGCGCTTCACTGTGTGCACTGACCACTCTCCTCTGACGTGGTTACACCTGAAGAAAGGGGCCAATGCCAAGCTCCTGACATGGAGTCTCCAGCTTCAGGATTATGACATGGAGATGGTCCATGTGAAGGGGAGTGCCAACATTATAGCAGATGCTTTGTCCTGGGCCGGAACTTCCCCAGGCTACTGGCTAAAGTGGCCCCGCTCAGTTCAGTCTCGGAGAGGGGAGACAGAGAGATGTGACACAGTGGGGTTTTATTCACCTTGTTATGTTGCATGTAAGTGTTAATGTCCTATACCAATACCGTGTGTGCCTCAGTTTCCCTGTGTGTTGCACCAATGCCTAGGTGGTGGGAATTGGGTGTGTGACTTTTGCTGTGGCCCTCAGGGCAAGGGGCACGTACCAAGTGGGGTCCATAGCGGAGGGGGGCAATGGGGGATGTAGCATATGGGGTCAATAGCAGGGTGGGGAATAGTGGGGCATGTACCAAGTGAGGCCCATAGAGGGGGAGGGTAGTGAGGGGACATACCAAGTGGGGTCCATGGCAGAGGGAGACAGTGGGGGCATGTACCAAGTGGGGGCCATAGTGGAGGAGGGCAATCAAGAGCTGTTCAATAATTGGGGGGGAGGCATCTTCTGTGCCTAGCTGAGGAGGCAGGAGTTGCTGGGCAGAGGCTCATGGGAAGGATTCTAGTGGGGTGGGGGCACGTAGAGGCCAGAATTTTAGCATCTGGTACTTCACAGCCCCACGTGGCCCCAAACCCAGCGAGAAACGCCGCCGGCTGGGGGGCGAGGGAGGGTCCAACGCACACGATGGATACCAGATCCCGGTGGTTGGGCACGTGACATTCCCCTCCTGGCCCAACCAAGAGCCCAACCTGTTGGAAAACGAAAGGCCAAGACCCAGTGCGCCCAGGCGGGCAATGCAAAGGGCCTGGAGCATAGCCCTGCAGGGCATTTCACCCCTGTGACGAACTGGGACTGTTCTTACTGTGGTATGTGAATGCTGACAGGGGAGTGTGGCTAGGATAGTCTGCATTGGGGGATGGGAGACTGACCGATGGAGAATACCTGAGCGTGTAACATGAGAACTCAGGAAGGGGTTAGAGGCCAGGTGACACCTTTTCCCGGGAAACTGAACAAAGGCTGTGGGAGGGGTCGCTGAAGGGAGAGTGAGAGGAGCTGGCTGGTGGAATGGCTGGGAGGCAGACGGGGCTCTGACCTCCCAAGGGGGCTGTGGCGCCCTGAGACCCCAAGATGGACCCAACTGAGGGGGGTCCTGTTGTCTGTGCCTGCAAGACCTGTCTTGGACTGTATTCCTGTGGTCTAAATAAACCTTCTGCTTTACTGGCTGGCTGAGAGTCATGGTGAATCGCAGGAAGCCGGGGGTGCAGGACCCTGAGTCCCCCATACTCCATGACAACCCCGGAAGCCCTCCCACTTGTGGGGGTCAAACAGGGGCCGGGCCCCCATTTTAAGCAATGTTTTGAAGGTGGCCCTCTGACTGTGGGGATGGGGCCGGATCGGAACCGGCACCTCCTAGAGGGAAAAGGCCCCAGGTCCCATTCCCCACCCCATGAGCCAGCCAGGCAGCCAGCCCCCGTCCCTAGGGCTGGATCAGAGCCGGCGCCCCCTAGAGGGAAAAGGCCCCGTGCCCCATTCCCCGCCCCCCTGAGCCAGCCAGTACCTGCCTGGGGCCAGAGACTATAAACGCTGCCCTATTCAAGCGGGCTTTGCAGAGCAGCCAGGCAGGAGAAGTGAGTTCCAGATGATTTATTGCGTCTCGGTTGCTCCTGAACCCGGCTCCAGGCTGGGGTCGGTAATTACCCCCTTTGCCCCACCTGGCCCCAGTCCCAGCCCCCGGGGCCATCACTTCCCCGCGATGGTCTCCTGGATCCAGGCTAGGTATTTGCAGATGTTGGTGTAGACCCCAGGCTTGTTGGGCTGGGCGCAGGGGTGATCTCCCCAGGAAACCAGGCCCTGCAGCTTCCCGTTACAGACCAGGGGCCCGCCGGAGTCACCCTGCGGAGATGTCACAGAAAAGTCACAGGTCAGCCACGGTATGCGGGGCCACAGAGACAGCCAGGCCACACCACGGAGACCCAGCCAGGCCACGCAGAGCCACGGAGACGCAGCCACACCACGCTATGGAGATGTAGCCATGCCACGCCATGTAGAGCCACAGAGACGCAGCCACGCCCTCGAGAGCCAGGAGATGCAGCCAAAGCGTGCCACGCGGCACTGTGGAAAGGCAGCCACGCCCCACGGGGCCACGGAGCAGCAGCTGCCCCACACAGAGCCACGGAGATGCAGCCACACCATGCTATGGAGACAGCCCCACCGTGCCATGCAGAGCCACAGAGACACAGCCACATGGAGCCACGGCACACCATGGAGCCACTGCCATGCCAGTGTCCCCAAACCTCATTCTCCATCTGCCCATGGGCTGGTCCCAGGAGAAGCCCCCCTCACCTGGCAGGAGTCTTTGCCCCCCTCCAGCACCCCAGCACAGAGCATGTTCTCAGTCACTTTCTCAGGGTACGCATCCTGGCAGATGGTATTGGAGAAAATATCGACGTCCAAGCACTGGGGAACATCAGGGTACGTCTCTGGAAGGGAAGGGGTGACAGTTTCCCACGAGGGCTGGCCAAGGCCGTGAGGGAGGGAGGGTAGCATGCCCCTCAATCCCGACCCATAGCCCCCTGCTATCCCAGCCCTGCCACCCCCCAGCTCTGCTGGTGCCCCTCACTCCCAACCCGCAGCCCCTGCTAGCCCAGCCCTGGGCTCCCCCCAGCCAGCTCTGCCAGTGCCCCTCCCTCCTGACCCACAGCCCCTGCTATCCCACAGCAGGACTGGGGTCTGCTACCATCGGGGCTGGTGGTGGTGCCCCATCCCATCACGGTGCAGTGGGTCCCTTCTGGGGGGCAGCTGTCAGTCAGTGCCAGGGGCTGCACGTAGTCAGTGTAGACGGCCGGGGGTGACAGACGGAGCAGCATGATGTCATTCTCGTAGTCCCGGCTGCCGGCGCTGGGGGCGCGGAATCCGGGGTGGGGGATGATTTCCTGGGCGGCGGCGAACTGCTTGTTCCCCGAGCTCGTTCCACGGCTGTGCTCCCCTAGGCGCACCTGGATGTGACTAAGGACAGAGGACAGAGAGTCCCGGGCTGCCGGCCAGGCCCAGCCCAAGCACCTCTCAGGCCTCAGAGTCCTCCCCAGCCCCCCAGCCTTCCAACCCCCAGGCTCCCCAGCCCCCCAAAACCCCAGGCCCCGCAGCCCCCACAACTCCCAAACCCTAGAGTCCTCCCCAGCCCCCACAACACCCAGCCCCCACAGTCCCCAGAGTCCTCCCCAGCCCCTGCAACCCCCAGGTTCCCCAGCACCCCAACATCCAGGCCCCAGAGTCCTCTTCAGCCCCCACAACACCCAGCCCCCGCAGCTCCCAGAGTCCTCCCCAGCCCCCACAACACCCAGCTCCCCCAGACCCTAGGGTGACCAGGTGTCCGGTTTTCGACTGGAACACCCAGTCGAAAAGGGACCCTGGTGGCTCTGGTCAACACTGCGGACTGGGCCGTTAAAAGTCCGGTCAGCGGTGCTGCGGGGCTAAGGCAGGCAAGTCCCTGCCTGTCCTGGCTCCGCGCTGCAGGTCCGGCTCCTAGGCGGAGGGGCCACGGGGCTCCGCATGCTACTCCCACCCCAAGCACCAGCTCCACACTCCCATTGGTTGCAGTTCCCAGCCAATGGGAGCTGGGAGGGCGGTGCCTGCGGGGGGAGAGCCGCCTGCCGTGTCTCCACCTACGAGTCGGACTTGCTGGCAGCTGCTGAGGCCCCCCCAAACCCAGAGCCCCCTCCTGCACTCCAAAACCCTCATCCCCAGCCCCACCCCAGAGCCTGCACCCCCAGACAGAGCCCTCGCCCCCTCCCACACCCCAACCTCCTGCCCCAGCCCAGTGAAAGTGAGTGAGGGTGGGGAGAGCGAGCCACCGAGGGAGGGGGCTTGTAGTGAGCGCAGGGCAGGGCCTCAGGGAAGGGGCGGGGCTAGGATGTTTGGTTTTGTGCGATTAGAAAGTTAGCAACCCAACCAGGTCCCTCAGCCCCTCCCAGCCCCCCAAAACCCCCATGCCTCAGAGTCCACCCCAGCCCCTGCAACAACGAGGCCCACAGCCCCCCCAGACCTCACAGCCCCCCCAGGCTCCCCTCAGACCCTGCAGCCCCCGGAACTCTGCAGACCCCACAGCTCCCGAGACCCTGAAGCTCCCTCAGGCCTTACAGGTCCCCAAACCCTGCAGCTTCTCTCCAGCTCTGACTCAGCCCCCCCACTGACCCCAGAGATCCCCCCCAAGCTCCACAACTCCCCCTCCAGCTCTCTCTCAGCTCTCCCACTGACCCCACTGATCCCCCATCCCCCTCCCCCCCAGCTCCACAACTCCCCCTCTGACTCCGCCCCCCCACTGACCCCACTGATCCCCCCCTCCCCCCGGCTCCAAAACTCCCCCTCCAGCTCTCACTCAGCCCTCCCACTGACCCCACTGATCCCCCCTCCCCCCAGCTCCAAAACTCCCCTTCCAGCTCTCGCTCAGCCCTCCCACTGACCCCACTGATCCCCCCTCCCCCCAGCTCCACAACTCCCCCTCTGACTCAGCCCCCCCCACTGACCCCACTGATCCCCCCCACCCCCCTGGCTCCAAAACTCCCCCTCCAGCTCTCGCTCAGCTCTCCCACTGACCCCACTGATCCCCCCTCCCCCCCGGCTCAAAAACTCCCCCTCCAGCTCTCGTTCAGCCCTCCCCACCAGCTCCACAACTCCCCCTCTGACTCAGCCTCCCCACTGACCCCACTGATCCCCCCTCCCCCCTGGCTCCAAAACTCCCCCTCCAGCTCTCGTTCAGCTCTCCCACTGACCCCACTGATCGCCCCCCGCCCCGGCTCCAAAACTCCCCCACCTACCTCCCTAGCAACCTAACTTCCGAGTGACCCACGTACCAACCTCCCTCCCTCCCTAACAACCTACCTTCCCACTGACCCACATACCAACCTACTTCCCTACCCACCTATCTCCCTACCCTCTTACCTCACTACCAAGCTATCTTCCAACTGACCCACCTACGTGCCCACTTACCTTCTATCTATCTAAATATCTCCATACACCCCCTCTATCTATCTATCTATCTATCCCCATCCACCCCCTCTATCTATCTATCTATCCCCATCCACCCCCTCTATCTATCTATCTATCCCTGTACACACCTGAAAATCTATGTATCATCTCTCCATCCCCATACATACTGTGTAGGGGCTGGTAGAGGGATGCTGGGTGTCTATGGGGCTGGCAGAGGGGTGATGGGTGTCTATGGGGCTGGCTGTGTAGGGACTGGCAGAGGGATGCTGGGTGTCTATGGGGCTGGCTGTGTAGGGGCTGGCAGAGGGATGATGGGTGTCTATGGGGCTGGCAGAGGGGTGATGGGTGTCTATGGGGCTGGCTGTGTAGGGACTGGCAGAGGGATGCTGGGTGTCTATGGGGCTGGCTGTGTAGGGGCTGGCAGAGGGGTGATGGGTGTCTATGGGGCTGGCTGTGTAAGGGCTGGCAGAGGGATGATGGGTGTCTATGGGGCTGGCTGTGTAGGGGCTGGCAGAGGGGTGATGGGTGTCTATGGGGCTGGCTGTGTAGGGACTGGCAGAGGGATGATGGGTGTCTATGGGGCTGGCTGTGTAGGGGCTGGCAGAGGGATGATGGGTGTCTATGGGGCTGGCTGTGTAAGGGCTGGTAGAGGGATGATGGGTGTCTATGGGGCTGGCTGTGTAAGGGCTGGCAGAGGGGTGATGGGTGTCTATGGGGCTGGCTGTGTAGGGACTGGCAGAGGGGTGCTGGGTGTCTATGGGGCTGGCTGTATAGGGGCTGGCAGAGGGGTGATGGGTGTCTATGGGGCTGGCTGTGTAGGGGCTGGTAGAGGGGTGATGGGTGTCTATGGGGCTGGCTGTGTAGGGGCTGGTAGAGGGGTGATGGGTGTCTATGGGGCTGGCTGTGTAGGGGCTGGCAGAGGGGTGATGGGTGTCTATGGGGCTGGCTGTGTAAGGACTGGCAGAGGGGTGATGGGTGTCTATGGGGCTGGCTGTGTAGGGACTGGCAGAGGGATGCTGGGTGTCTATGGGGCTGGCTGTGTAGGGGCTGGCAGAGGGGTGATGGGTGTCTATGGGGCTGGCTGTGTAGGGGCTGGCAGAGGGATGGTGGGTGTCTATGGGGCTGGCTGTGTAGGGGCTGGTAGAGGGATGATGGGTGTCTATGGGGCTGGCTGTGTAGGGGCTGGCAGAGGGATGATGGGTGTCTATGGGGCTGGCTGTGTAGGACTGGCAGAGGGATGCTGGGTGTCTATGGGGCTGGCTGTGTAAGGGCTGGTAGAGGGATGCTGGGTGTCTATGGGGCTGGCTGTGTAGGGGCTGGCAGAGGGGTGATGGGTGTCTATGGGGCTGGCAGAGGGGTGATGGGTGTCTATGGGGCTGGCTGTGTAAGGGCTGGCAGAGGGATGCTGGGTGTCTATGGGGCTGGCTGTGTAGGGAGTGGCAGAGGGATGATGGGTGTCTATGGGGCTGGCTGTGTAGGGGCTGGCAGAGGGGTGATGGGTGTCTATGGGGCTGGCTGTGTAAGGACTGGCAGAGGGGTGATGGGTGTCTATGGGGCTGGCTGTGTAAGGGCTGGCAGAGGGATGCTGGGTGTCTATGGGGCTGGCTGTGTACGGGCTGGCAGAGGGATGCTGGGTGTCTATGGGGCTGGCTGTGTAGGGGCTGGCAGAGGGATGCTGGGTGTCTATGGGGCTGGCTGTGTATGGGCTGGCAGAGGGGTGATGGGTGTCTATGGGGCTGGCTGTGTAGGGGCTGGCAGAGGGATGCTGGGTGTCTATGGGGCTGGCTGTGTAGGGGCTGGCAGAGGGATGCTGGGTGTCTATGGGGCTGGCTGTGTAGGGGCTGGCAGAGGGGTGATGGGTGTCTATGGGGCTGGCTGTGTATGGGCTGGCAGAGGGGTGATGGGTGTCTATGGGGCTGGCTGTGTAGGGGCTGGCAGAGGGATGCTGGGTGTCTATGGGGCTGGCTGTGTAGGGGCTGGCAGAGGGATGCTGGGTGTCTATGGGGCTGGCTGTGTAGGGGCTGGCAGAGGGGTGATGGGTGTCTATGGGGCTGGCTCTGTAGGGGCTGGCAGAGGGGTGATGGGTGTCTATGGGGCTGGCTGTGTATGGGCTGGCAGAGGGGTGATGGGTGTCTATGGGGCTGGCTGTGTAGGGACTGGCAGAGGGGTGATGGGTGTCTATGGGGCTGGCTGTGTAGGGACTGGCAGAGGGGTGATGGGTGTCTATGGGGCTGGCTGTGTATGGGCTGGTAGAGGGATGCTGGGTGTCTATGGGGCTGGCTGTGTAAGGGACTGACAGAGGGATGGTGGGTGTCTATGGGGCTGGCTGTGTAAGGGCTGGCAGAGGGGTGATGGGTGTCTATGGGGCTGGCTGTGTAGGGGCTGGCAGAGGGATGGTGGGTGTCTATGGGGCTGGCTGTGTAGGGGTTGGTAGAGGGGTGATGGGTGTCTATGGGGCTGGCTGTGTAGGGGCTGGCAGAGGGATGCTGGGTGTCTATGGGGCTGGCTGTGTAAGGGACTGGCAGAGGGGTGATGGGTGTCTATGGGGCTGGCTGTGTAGGGGCTGGCAGAGGGATGCTGGGTGTCTATGGGGCTGGCTGTGTAAGGGGCTGGTAGAGGGATGCTGGGTGTCTATGGGGCTGGCTGTGTAAGGGGCTGGCAGAGGGATGCTGGGTGTCTATGGGGCTGGCTGTGTAGGGGCTGGCAGAGGGATGCTGGGTGTCTATGGGGCTGGCTGTGTAGGGGCTGGCAGAGGGATGCTGGGTGTCTATGGGGCTGGCTGTGTAGGGGCTGGCAGAGGGATGCTGGGTGTCTATGGGGCTGGCTGTGTAGGGGCTGGCAGAGGGGTGATGGGTGTCTATGGGGCTGGCTATGTAGGGACTGGCAGAGGGATGCTGGGTGTCTATGGGGCTGGCTGTGTAGGGGCTGGCAGAGGGATGCTGGGTGTCTATGGGGCTGGCTGTGTAGGGACTGGCAGAGGGGTGATGGGTGTCTATGGGGCTGACAGAGGGGTGATGGGTGTCTATGGGGCTGGCTGTGTAGGGGCTGGCAGAGGGATGATGGGTGTCTATGGGGCTGGCTGTGTAGGGACTGGCAGAGGGATGCTGGGTGTCTATGGGGCTGGCTGTGTAGGGGCTGGCAGAGGGATGATGGGTGTCTATGGGGCTGGCTGTGTAGGGACTGGCAGAGGGATGCTGGGTGTCTATGGGGCTGGCTGTGTAGGGGCTGGCAGAGGGGTGATGGGTGTCTATGGGGCTGGCTGTGTAAGGGCTGGCACAGGGATGATGGGTGTCTATGGGGCTGGCTGTGTAAGGGCTGGTAGAGGGATGCTGGGTGTCTATGGGGCTGGCTGTGTAGGGGCTGGCAGAGGGATGCTGGGTGTCTATGGGGCTGGCTGTGTATGGACTGGCAGAGGGGTGATGGGTGTCTATGGGGCTGGCTGTGTAGGGGCTGGCAGAGGGATGCTGGGTGTCTATGGGGCTGGCTGTGTAGGGGCTGGCAGAGGGATGCTGGGTGTCTATGGGGCTGGCTGTGTAGGGGCTGGCAGAGGGGTGATGGGTGTCTATGGGGCTGGCTGTGTAGGGACTGGTAGAGGGATGATGGGTGTCTATGGGGCTGGCTGTGTAAGGGCTGGCAGAGGGGTGATGGGTGTCTATGGGGCTGGCTGTGTAGGGACTGGCAGAGGGGTGATGGGTGTCTATGGGGCTGGCTGTATAGGGGCTGGCAGAGGGATGCTGGGTGTCTATGGGGCTGGCTGTGTAGGGACTGGCAGAGGGATGCTGGGTGTCTATGGGGCTGGCTGTGTAGGGGCTGGTAGAGGGGTGATGGGTGTCTATGGGGCTGGCTGTGTAGGGGCTGGTAGAGGGATGGTGGGTGTCTATGGGGCTGGCTGTGTAGGGGCTGGCAGAGGGATGATGGGTGTCTATGGGGCTGGCTGTGTAGGGGCTGGCAGAGGGATGCTGGGTGTCTATGGGGCTGGCTGTGTAGGACTGGCAGAGGGATGCTGGGTGTCTATGGGGCTGGCTGTGTAAGGGCTGGTAGAGGGATGCTGGGTGTCTATGGGGCTGGCTGTGTAGGGGCTGGCAGAGGGGTGATGGGTGTCTATGGGGCTGGCAGAGGGGTGATGGGTGTCTATGGGGCTGGCTGTGTAAGGGCTGGCAGAGGGATGCTGGGTGTCTATGGGGCTGGCTGTGTAGGGAGTGGCAGAGGGATGATGGGTGTCTATGGGGCTGGCTGTGTAGGGGCTGGCAGAGGGATGCTGGGTGTCTATGGGGCTGGCTGTGTAGGGGCTGGCAGAGGGATGCTGGGTGTCTATGGGGCTGGCTGTGTAGGGGCTGGCAGAGGGATGCTGGGTGTCTATGGGGCTGGCTGTGTAGGGGCTGGCAGAGGGGTGATGGGTGTCTATGGGGCTGGCTGTGTATGGGCTGGCAGAGGGGTGATGGGTGTCTATGGGGCTGGCTCTGTAGGGGCTGGCAGAGGGGTGATGGGTGTCTATGGGGCTGGCTGTGTATGGGCTGGCAGAGGGGTGATGGGTGTCTATGGGGCTGGCTGTGTAGGGACTGGCAGAGGGGTGATGGGTGTCTATGGGGCTGGCTGTGTAGGGACTGGCAGAGGGGTGATGGGTGTCTATGGGGCTGGCTGTGTAGGGACTGGCAGAGGGGTGATGGGTGTCTATGGGGCTGGCTGTGTATGGGCTGGTAGAGGGATGCTGGGTGTCTATGGGGCTGGCTGTGTAGGGGCTGGCAGAGGGATGCTGGGTGTCTATGGGGCTGGCTGTGTAGGGACTGGCAGAGGGATGATGGGTGTCTATGGGGCTGGCTGTGTAGGGACTGGCAGAGGGATGATGGGTGTCTATGGGGCTGGCTGTGTAGGGGCTGGCAGAGGGATGATGGGAGTCTATGGGGCTGGCAGAGGGGTGATGGGTGTCTATGGGGCTGGCTGTGTAGGGACTGGCAGAGGGATGCTGGGTGTCTATGGGGCTGGCTGTGTACGGGCTGGCAGAGGGATGCTGGGTGTCTATGGGGCTGGCTGTGTAAGGGCTGGCAGAGGGGTGATGGGTGTCTATGGGGCTGGCTGTGTAAGGGCTGGCAGAGGGATGCTGGGTGTCTATGGGGCTGGCTGTGTAGGGGCTGGCAGAGGGATGATGGGTGTCTATGGGGCTGGCTGTGTAGGGGCTGGTAGAGGGGTGATGGGTGTCTATGGGGCTGGCTGTGTAAGGGCTGGCAGAGGGATGATGGGTGTCTATGGGGCTGGCTGTGTAGGGGCTGGCAGAGGGGTGATGGGTGTCTATGGGGCTGGCTGTGTAGGGACTGGCAGAGGGGTGATGGGTGTCTATGGGGTTGGCTGTGTAGGGGCTGGCAGAGGGATGATGGGTGTCTATGGGGCTGGCTGTGTAGGGACTGGTAGAGGGATGATGGGTGTCTATGGGGCTGGCTGTGTAAGGGCTGGCAGAGGGGTGATGGGTGTCTATGGGGCTGGCTGTGTAGGGACTGGCAGAGGGGTGATGGGTGTCTATGGGGCTGGCTGTGTAGGGACTGGCAGAGGGATGCTGGGTGTCTATGGGGCTGGCTGTGTAGGGGCTGGCAGAGGGATGCTGGGTGTCTATGGGGCTGGCTGTGTAGGGGCTGGTAGAGGGGTGATGGGTGTCTATGGGGCTGGCTGTGTAGGGGTGGCAGAGGGATGCTGGGTGTCTATGGGGCTGGCTGTGTAAGGGCTGGCAGAGGGGTGATGGGTGTCTATGGGGCTGGCTGTGTAGGGACTGGCAGAGGGGTGATGGGTGTCTATGGGGCTGGCTGTATAGGGGCTGGCAGAGGGATGCTGGGTGTCTATGGGGCTGGCTGTGTAGGGACTGGCAGAGGGATGCTGGGTGTCTATGGGGCTGGCTGTGTAGGGACTGGCAGAGGGGTGATGGGTGTCTATGGGGCTGGCTGTGTAGGGGCTGGCAGAGGGATGCTGGGTGTCTATGGGGCTGGCTGTGTAAGGGCTGGTAGAGGGATGCTGGGTGTCTATGGGGCTGGCTGTGTAGGGGCTGGCAGAGGGGTGATGGGTGTCTATGGGGCTGGCAGAGGGGTGATGGGTGTCTATGGGGCTGGCTGTGTAAGGGCTGGCAGAGGGATGCTGGGTGTCTATGGGGCTGGCTGTGTAGGGAGTGGCAGAGGGATGATGGGTGTCTATGGGGCTGGCTGTGTAGGGGCTGGCAGAGGGGTGATGGGTGTCTATGGGGCTGGCTGTGTAAGGACTGGCAGAGGGGTGATGGGTGTCTATGGGGCTGGCTGTGTAGGGACTGGCAGAGGGATGCTGGGTGTCTATGGGGCTGGCTGTGTAGGGGCTGGCAGAGGGATGCTGGGTGTCTATGGGGCTGGCTGTGTAGGGGCTGGCAGAGGGGTGATGGGTGTCTATGGGGCTGGCTGTGTAGGGGCTGGCAGAGGGGTGATGGGTGTCTATGGGGCTGGCTGTGTAGGGGCTGGCAGAGGGATGCTGGGTGTCTATGGGGCTGGCTGTGTAAGGACTGGCAGAGGGATGCTGGGTGTCTATGGGGCTGGCTGTGTAGGGGCTGGCAGAGGGGTGATGGGTGTCTATGGGGCTGGCTGTGTAGGGGCTGGCAGAGGGGTGATGGGTGTCTATGGGGCTGGCTGTGTAGGGGCTGGCAGAGGGATGCTGGGTGTCTATGGGGCTGGCTGTGTAGGGGCTGGCAGAGGGATGCTGGGTGTCTATGGGGCTGGCTGTGTAGGGGCTGGCAGAGGGGTGATGGGTGTCTATGGGGCTGGCTGTGTATGGGCTGGCAGAGGGGTGATGGGTGTCTATGGGGCTGGCTCTGTAGGGGCTGGCAGAGGGGTGATGGGTGTCTATGGGGCTGGCTGTGTATGGGCTGGCAGAGGGGTGATGGGTGTCTATGGGGCTGGCTGTGTAGGGACTGGCAGAGGGGTGATGGGTGTCTATGGGGCTGGCTGTGTATGGGCTGGTAGAGGGGTGATGGGTGTCTATGGGGCTGGCTGTGTAGGGGCTGGTAGAGGGGTGATGGGTGTCTATGGGGCTGGCTGTGTAGGGGCTGGTAGAGGGGTGATGGGTGTCTATGGGGCTGGCTGTGTAAGGGCTGGCAGAGGGGTGATGGGTGTCTATGGGGCTGGCTGTGTATGGGCTGGCAGAGGGGTGATGGGTGTCTATGGGGCTGGCTGTGTAGGGACTGGCAGAGGGGTGATGGGTGTCTATGGGGCTGGCTGTGTAGGGACTGGCAGAGGGGTGATGGGTGTCTATGGGGCTGGCTGTGTAGGGGCTGGCAGAGGGATGCTGGGTGTCTATGGGGCTGGCTGTGTAGGGACTGGCAGAGGGGTGATGGGTGTCTATGGGGCTGGCTGTGTATGGGCTGGTAGAGGGATGCTGGGTGTCTATGGGGCTGGCTGTGTAGGGGCTGGCAGAGGGATGCTGGGTGTCTATGGGGCTGGCTGTGTAGGGACTGGCAGAGGGATGATGGGTGTCTATGGGGCTGGCTGTGTAGGGGCTGGCAGAGGGATGATGGGTGTCTATGGGGCTGGCAGAGGGGTGATGGGTGTCTATGGGGCTGGCTGTGTAGGGACTGGCAGAGGGATGCTGGGTGTCTATGGGGCTGGCTGTGTAGGGGCTGGCAGAGGGATGATGGGTGTCTATGGGGCTGGCTGTGTAGGGACTCGTAGAGGGATGGTGGGTGTCTATGGGGCTGGCTGTGTAGGGACTCGTAGAGGGATGGTGGGTGTCTATGGGGCTGGCTGTGTATGGGCTGGTAGAGGGGTGATGGGTGTCTATGGGGCTGGCTGTGTATGGGCTGGCAGAGGGATGCTGGGTGTCTATGGGGCTGGCTGTGTATGGGCTGGCAGAGGGGTGATGGGTGTCTATGGGGCTGGCTGTGTAGGGACTGGCAGAGGGATGCTGGGTGTCTATGGGGCTGGCTGTGTAGGGGCTGGCACAGGGGTGATGGGTGTCTATGGGGCTGGCTGTGTAGGGGCTGGCAGAGGGATGATGGGTGTCTATGGGGCTGGCTGTGTATGGGGCTGGCAGAGGGATGATGGGTGTCTATGGGGCTGGCTGTGTAAGGACTGGCAGAGGGATGCTGGGTGTCTATGGGGCTGGCTGTGTAGGGACTGGCAGAGGGGTGATGGGTGTCTATGGGGCTGGCTGTGTAGGGGCTGGCAGAGGGATGATGGGTGTCTATGGGGCTGGCTGTGTAGGGACTGGCAGAGAGATGCTGGGTGTCTATGGGGCTGGCTGTGTAAGGGCTGGCAGAGGGGTGATGGGTGTCTATGGGGCTGGCTGTGTAGGGACTGGCAGAGGGATGGTGGGTGTCTATGGGGCTGGCTGTGTAGGGGCTGGTAGAGGGATGCTGGGTGTCTATGGGGCTGGCTGTGTAGGGGCTGGCAGAGGGGTGATGGGTGTCTATGGGGCTGGCTGTGTAGGCGCTGGCAGAGGGATGGTGGGTGTCTATGGGGCTGGCTGTGTAGGGGCTGGTAGAGGGATGATGGGTGTCTATGGGGCTGGCTGTGTAGGGGCTGGCAGAGGGATGATGGGTGTCTATGGGGCTGGCTGTGTAGGACTGGCAGAGGGATGCTGGGTGTCTATGGGGCTGGCTGTGTAAGGGCTGGTAGAGGGATGCTGGGTGTCTATGGGGCTGGCTGTGTAGGGGCTGGCAGAGGGGTGATGGGTGTCTATGGGGCTGGCAGAGGGGTGATGGGTGTCTATGGGGCTGGCAGAGGGGTGATGGGTGTCTATGGGGCTGGCTGTGTAAGGGCTGGCAGAGGGATGATGGGTGTCTATGGGGCTGGCTGTGTAGGGGCTGGCAGAGGGATGCTGGGTGTCTATGGGGCTGGCTGTGTATGGGCTGGCAGAGGGGTGATGGGTGTCTATGGGGCTGGCTGTGTAGGGGCTGGCAGAGGGATGCTGGGTGTCTATGGGGCTGGCTGTGTAGGGGCTGGCAGAGGGATGCTGGGTGTCTATGGGGCTGGCTGTGTAGGGGCTGGCAGAGGGGTGATGGGTGTCTATGGGGCTGGCTGTGTAGGGGCTGGCAGAGGGGTGATGGGTGTCTATGGGGCTGGCTGTGTAGGGGCTGGCAGAGGGATGATGGGTGTCTATGGGGCTGGCTGTGTAGGGACTGGCAGAGGGATGCTGGGTGTCTATGGGGCTGGCTGTGTAGGGGCTGGCAGAGGGGTGATGGGTGTCTATGGGGCTGGCTGTGTATGGGCTGGCAGAGGGGTGATGGGTGTCTATGGGGCTGGCTCTGTAGGGGCTGGCAGAGGGATGCTGGGTGTCTATGGGGCTGGCTGTCTAAGGGCTGGCAGAGGGGTGATGGGTGTCTATGGGGCTGGCTGTGTAGGGACTGGCAGAGGGGTGATGGGTGTCTATGGGGCTGGCTGTGTAAGGGCTGGTAGAGGGGTGATGGGTGTCTATGGGGCTGGCTGTGTAAGGGCTGGCAGAGGGATGGTGGGTGTCTATGGGGCTGGCTGTGTAGGGGCTGGCAGAGGGATGCTGGGTGTCTATGGGGCTGGCTGTGTAAGGGGCTGGTAGAGGGATGCTGGGTGTCTATGGGGCTGGCTGTGTAAGGGACTGGCAGAGGGGTGATGGGTGTCTATGGGGCTGGCTGTGTAAGGGACTGGCAGAGGGGTGATGGGTGTCTATGGGGCTGGCTGTGTAGGGGCTGGCAGAGGGATGCTGGGTGTCTATGGGGCTGGCTGTGTAAGGGGCTGGTAGAGGGATGCTGGGTGTCTATGGGGCTGGCTGTGTAAGGGGCTGGCAGAGGGATGCTGGGTGTCTATGGGGCTGGCTGTGTAAGGGCTGGCAGAGGGATGCTGGGTGTCTATGGGGCTGGCTGTGTAGGGACTGGCAGAGGGATGCTGGGTGTCTATGGGGCTGGCTGTGTAGGGGCTGGCAGAGGGATGCTGGGTGTCTATGGGGCTGGCTGTGTAGGGGCTGGCAGAGGGGTGATGGGTGTCTATGGGGCTGGCTATGTAGGGACTGGCAGAGGGATGCTGGGTGTCTATGGGGCTGGCTGTGTAGGGGCTGGCAGAGGGATGCTGGGTGTCTATGGGGCTGGCTGTGTAGGGACTGGCAGAGGGATGCTGGGTGTCTATGGGGCTGGCTGTGTAGGGACTGGCAGAGGGATGCTGGGTGTCTATGGGGCTGGCTGTGTAGGGGCTGGCAGAGGGATGATGGGTGTCTATGGGGCTGGCTGTGTAGGGGCTGGCAGAGGGATGATGGGTGTCTATGGGGCTGGCAGAGGGGTGATGGGTGTCTATGGGGCTGGCTGTGTAAGGGCTGGCAGAGGGGTGATGGGTGTCTATGGGGCTGGCTGTGTAAGGGCTGGCAGAGGGGTGATGGGTGTCTATGGGGCTGGCTGTGTACGGGCTGGCAGAGGGATGCTGGGTGTCTATGGGGCTGGCTGTGTAAGGGCTGGCAGAGGGATGATGGGTGTCTATGGGGCTGGCTGTGTAGGGACTGGTAGAGGGATGATGGGTGTCTATGGGGCTGGCTGTGTAAGGGCTGGCAGAGGGGTGATGGGTGTCTATGGGGCTGGCTGTGTAGGGACTGGCAGAGGGGTGATGGGTGTCTATGGGGCTGGCTGTATAGGGGCTGGCAGAGGGATGCTGGGTGTCTATGGGGCTGGCTGTGTAGGGACTGGCAGAGGGATGCTGGGTGTCTATGGGGCTGGCTGTGTAGGGGCTGGTAGAGGGGTGATGGGTGTCTATGGGGCTGGCTGTGTAAGGGCTGGCAGAGGGATGATGGGTGTCTATGGGGCTGGCTGTGTAGGGGCTGGCAGAGGGGTGATGGGTGTCTATGGGGCTGGCTGTGTAAGGGCTGGCAGAGGGATGCTGGGTGTCTATGGGGCTGGCTGTGTAGGGACTGGCAGAGGGATGCTGGGTGTCTATGGGGCTGGCTGTGTAGGGGCTGGCAGAGGGATGGTGGGTGTCTATGGGGCTGGCTGTGTAGGGGCTGGCAGAGGGATGATGGGTGTCTATGGGGCTGGCTGTGTAAGGGCTGGCAGAGGGGTGATGGGTGTCTATGGGGCTGGCTGTGTAGGGGCTGGCAGAGGGGTGATGGGTGTCTATGGGGCTGGCAGAGGGGTGATGGGTGTCTATGGGGCTGGCTGTGTAAGGGCTGGCAGAGGGATGATGGGTGTCTATGGGGCTGGCTGTGTAGGGACTGGCAGAGGGGTGATGGGTGTCTATGGGGCTGGCTGTGTAGGGGCTGGCAGAGGGATGATGGGTGTCTATGGGGCTGGCTGTGTAGGGGCTGGCAGAGGGATGATGGGTGTCTATGGGGCTGGCTGTGTATGGGCTGGTAGAGGGATGCTGGGTGTCTATGGGGCTGGCTGTGTAGGGGCTGGCAGAGGGATGCTGGGTGTCTATGGGGCTGGCTGTGTAGGGACTGGCAGAGGGATGATGGGTGTCTATGGGGCTGGCTGTGTAGGGACTGGCAGAGGGATGATGGGTGTCTATGGGGCTGGCTGTGTAGGGGCTGGCAGAGGGATGATGGGAGTCTATGGGGCTGGCAGAGGGGTGATGGGAGTCTATGGGGCTGGCTGTGTAGGGACTGGCAGAGGGATGCTGGGTGTCTATGGGGCTGGCTGTGTACGGGCTGGCAGAGGGATGCTGGGTGTCTATGGGGCTGGCTGTGTAAGGGCTGGCAGAGGGGTGATGGGTGTCTATGGGGCTGGCTGTGTAAGGGCTGGCAGAGGGATGCTGGGTGTCTATGGGGCTGGCTGTGTAGGGGCTGGCAGAGGGATGATGGGTGTCTATGGGGCTGGCTGTGTAGGGGCTGGTAGAGGGGTGATGGGTGTCTATGGGGCTGGCTGTGTAAGGGCTGGCAGAGGGATGATGGGTGTCTATGGGGCTGGCTGTGTAGGGGCTGGCAGAGGGGTGATGGGTGTCTATGGGGCTGGCTGTGTAGGGACTGGCAGAGGGGTGATGGGTGTCTATGGGGTTGGCTGTGTAGGGGCTGGCAGAGGGATGATGGGTGTCTATGGGGCTGGCTGTGTAGGGGCTGGCAGAGGGGTGATGGGTGTCTATGGGGCTGGCTGTGTAGGGGCTGGCAGAGGGGTGATGGGTGTCTATGGGGCTGGCTGTGTAGGGACTGGCAGAGGGGTGATGGGTGTCTATGGGGCTGGCTGTGTAGGGGCTGGCAGAGGGATGCTGGGTGTCTATGGGGCTGGCTGTGTAGGGGCTGGTAGAGGGGTGATGGGTGTCTATGGGGCTGGCTGTGTAAGGGCTGGCAGAGGGATGATGGGTGTCTATGGGGCTGGCTGTGTAGGGGCTGGCAGAGGGGTGATGGGTGTCTATGGGGCTGGCTGTGTAAGGGCTGGCAGAGGGATGCTGGGTGTCTATGGGGCTGGCTGTGTAAGGGCTGGCAGAGGGGTGATGGGTGTCTATGGGGCTGGCTGTGTAGGGACTGGCAGAGGGGTGATGGGTGTCTATGGGGCTGGCTGTATAGGGGCTGGCAGAGGGATGCTGGGTGTCTATGGGGCTGGCTGTGTAGGGACTGGCAGAGGGATGCTGGGTGTCTATGGGGCTGGCTGTGTAGGGGCTGGTAGAGGGGTGATGGGTGTCTATGGGGCTGGCTGTGTAGGGGCTGGTAGAGGGATGCTGGGTGTCTATGGGGCTGGCTGTGTAGGGACTGGCAGAGGGATGCTGGGTGTCTATGGGGCTGGCTGTGTAGGGGCTGGTAGAGGGGTGATGGGTGTCTATGGGGCTGGCTGTGTAAGGGCTGGCAGAGGGATGCTGGGTGTCTATGGGGCTGGCTGTGTAGGGGCTGGCAGAGGGGTGATGGGTGTCTATGGGGCTGGCTGTGTAGGGGCTGGCAGAGGGATGCTGGGTGTCTATGGGGCTGGCTGTGTAAGGGCTGGTAGAGGGATGCTGGGTGTCTATGGGGCTGGCTGTGTAGGGGCTGGCAGAGGGGTGATGGGTGTCTATGGGGCTGGCAGAGGGGTGATGGGTGTCTATGGGGCTGGCTGTGTAAGGGCTGGCAGAGGGATGCTGGGTGTCTATGGGGCTGGCTGTGTAGGGAGTGGCAGAGGGATGATGGGTGTCTATGGGGCTGGCTGTGTAGGGGCTGGCAGAGGGGTGATGGGTGTCTATGGGGCTGGCTGTGTAAGGACTGGCAGAGGGGTGATGGGTGTCTATGGGGCTGGCTGTGTAGGGACTGGCAGAGGGATGCTGGGTGTCTATGGGGCTGGCTGTGTAGGGGCTGGCAGAGGGATGCTGGGTGTCTATGGGGCTGGCTGTGTAGGGGCTGGCAGAGGGGTGATGTGTGTCTATGGGGCTGGCTGTGTAGGGGCTGGCAGAGGGGTGATGGGTGTCTATGGGGCTGGCTGTGTAGGGGCTGGCAGAGGGATGCTGGGTGTCTATGGGGCTGGCTGTGTAGGGGCTGGCAGAGGGATGCTGGGTGTCTATGGGGCTGGCTGTGTAGGGGCTGGCAGAGGGATGATGGGTGTCTATGGGGCTGGCTGTGTAGGGGCTGGCAGAGGGATGCTGGGTGTCTATGGGGCTGGCTGTGTAGGGACTGGCAGAGGGGTGATGGGTGTCTATGGGGCTGGCTGTGTATGGGCTGGCAGAGGGGTGATGGGTGTCTATGGGGCTGGCTCTGTAGGGGCTGGCAGAGGGGTGATGGGTGTCTATGGGGCTGGCTGTGTATGGGCTGGCAGAGGGGTGATGGGTGTCTATGGGGCTGGCTGTGTATGGGCTGGCAGAGGGGTGATGGGTGTCTATGGGGCTGGCTGTGTATGGGCTGGTAGAGGGATGCTGGGTGTCTATGGGGCTGGCTGTGTAGGGGCTGGCAGAGGGATGCTGGGTGTCTATGGGGCTGGCTGTGTAGGGACTGGCAGAGGGATGCTGGGTGTCTATGGGGCTGGCTGTGTAGGGGCTGGCAGAGGGGTGATGGGTGTCTATGGGGCTGGCTGTGTAAGGGGCTGGCAGAGGGATGCTGGGTGTCTATGGGGCTGGCTGTGTAGGGGCTGGCAGAGGGATGCTGGGTGTCTATGGGGCTGGCTGTGTAAGGGCTGGCAGAGGGATGCTGGGTGTCTATGGGGCTGGCTGTGTAGGGGCTGGCAGAGGGGTGATGGGTGTCTATGGGGCTGGCTGTGTAGGGACTGGCAGAGGGGTGATGGGTGTCTATGGGGCTGGCTGTGTATGGGCTGGCAGAGGGGTGATGGGTGTCTATGGGGCTGGCTGTGTATGGGCTGGTAGAGGGATGCTGGGTGTCTATGGGGCTGGCTGTGTAGGGGCTGGCAGAGGGATGCTGGGTGTCTATGGGGCTGGCTGTGTAGGGACTGGCAGAGGGATGATGGGTGTCTATGGGGCTGGCTGTGTAGGGGCTGGCAGAGGGATGATGGGTGTCTATGGGGCTGGCAGAGGGGTGATGGGTGTCTATGGGGCTGGCTGTGTAGGGACTGGCAGAGGGATGCTGGGTGTCTATGGGGCTGGCTGTGTAGGGGCTGGCAGAGGGATGATGGGTGTCTATGGGGCTGGCTGTGTAGGGACTCGTAGAGGGATGGTGGGTGTCTATGGGGCTGGCTGTGTAGGGACTCGTAGAGGGATGGTGGGTGTCTATGGGGCTGGCTGTGTATGGGCTGGTAGAGGGGTGATGGGTGTCTATGGGGCTGGCTGTGTATGGGCTGGCAGAGGGATGCTGGGTGTCTATGGGGCTGGCTGTGTATGGGCTGGCAGAGGGGTGATGGGTGTCTATGGGGCTGGCTGTGTAGGGACTGGCAGAGGGATGCTGGGTGTCTATGGGGCTGGCTGTGTAGGGGCTGGCACAGGGGTGATGGGTGTCTATGGGGCTGGCTGTGTAGGGGCTGGCAGAGGGATGATGGGTGTCTATGGGGCTGGCTGTGTAAGGGCTGGCAGAGGGGTGATGGGTGTCTATGGGGCTGGCTGTGTAGGGGCTGGCAGAGGGATGATGGGTGTCTATGGGGCTGGCTGTGTAGGGACTGGCAGAGAGATGCTGGGTGTCTATGGGGCTGGCTGTGTAAGGGCTGGCAGAGGGGTGATGGGTGTCTATGGGGCTGGCTGTGTAGGGACTGGCAGAGGGATGGTGGGTGTCTATGGGGCTGGCTGTGTAGGGGCTGGTAGAGGGATGCTGGGTGTCTATGGGGCTGGCTGTGTAGGGGCTGGCAGAGGGGTGATGGGTGTCTATGGGGCTGGCTGTGTAGGCGCTGGCAGAGGGATGGTGGGTGTCTATGGGGCTGGCTGTGTAGGGGCTGGTAGAGGGATGATGGGTGTCTATGGGGCTGGCTGTGTAGGGGCTGGCAGAGGGATGATGGGTGTCTATGGGGCTGGCTGTGTAGGACTGGCAGAGGGATGCTGGGTGTCTATGGGGCTGGCTGTGTAAGGGCTGGTAGAGGGATGCTGGGTGTCTATGGGGCTGGCTGTGTAGGGGCTGGCAGAGGGGTGATGGGTGTCTATGGGGCTGGCAGAGGGGTGATGGGTGTCTATGGGGCTGGCAGAGGGGTGATGGGTGTCTATGGGGCTGGCTGTGTAAGGGCTGGCAGAGGGATGATGGGTGTCTATGGGGCTGGCTGTGTAGGGGCTGGCAGAGGGATGCTGGGTGTCTATGGGGCTGGCTGTGTATGGGCTGGCAGAGGGTTTATGGGTGTCTATGGGGCTGGCTGTGTAGGGGCTGGCAGAGGGATGCTGGGTGTCTATGGGGCTGGCTGTGTAGGGGCTGGCAGAGGGATGCTGGGTGTCTATGGGGCTGGCTGTGTAGGGGCTGGCAGAGGGGTGATGGGTGTCTATGGGGCTGGCTGTGTATGGGCTGGCAGAGGGGTGATGGGTGTCTATGGGGCTGGCTCTGTAGGGGCTGGCAGAGGGATGCTGGGTGTCTATGGGGCTGGCTGTCTAAGGGCTGGCAGAGGGGTGATGGGTGTCTATGGGGCTGGCTGTGTAGGGACTGGCAGACGGGTGATGGGTGTCTATGGGGCTGGCTGTGTAGGGACTGGCAGAGGGGTGATGGGTGTCTATGGGGCTGGCTGTGTAAGGGCTGGTAGAGGGGTGATGGGTGTCTATGGGGCTGGCTGTGTAAGGGCTGGCAGAGGGATGGTGGGTGTCTATGGGGCTGGCTGTGTAGGGGCTGGCAGAGGGATGCTGGGTGTCTATGGGGCTGGCTGTGTAAGGGACTGGCAGAGGGGTGATGGGTGTCTATGGGGCTGGCTGTGTAGGGGCTGGCAGAGGGATGCTGGGTGTCTATGGGGCTGGCTGTGTAAGGGGCTGGTAGAGGGATGCTGGGTGTCTATGGGGCTGGCTGTGTAAGGGGCTGGCAGAGGGATGCTGGGTGTCTATGGGGCTGGCTGTGTAAGGGCTGGCAGAGGGATGCTGGGTGTCTATGGGGCTGGCTGTGTAGGGACTGGCAGAGGGATGCTGGGTGTCTATGGGGCTGGCTGTGTAGGGGCTGGCAGAGGGATGCTGGGTGTCTATGGGGCTGGCTGTGTAGGGGCTGGCAGAGGGGTGATGGGTGTCTATGGGGCTGGCTATGTAGGGACTGGCAGAGGGATGCTGGGTGTCTATGGGGCTGGCTGTGTAGGGGCTGGCAGAGGGGTGATGGGTGTCTATGGGGCTGGCTGTGTAGGGGCTGGCAGAGGGATGCTGGGTGTCTATGGGGCTGGCTGTCTAAGGGCTGGCAGAGGGATGATGGGTGTCTATGGGGCTGGCTGTGTAAGGACTGGCAGAGGGGTGATGGGTGTCTATGGGGCTGGCTGTGTAAGGGCTGGCAGAGGGATGCTGGGTGTCTATGGGGCTGGCTGTGTAGGGACTGGCAGAGGGATGCTGGGTGTCTATGGGGCTGGCTGTGTAGGGACTGGCAGAGGGATGATGGGTGTCTATGGGGCTGGCTGTGTAGGGGCTGGCAGAGGGATGATGGGTGTCTATGGGGCTGGCTGTGTAGGGGCTGGCAGAGGGATGATGGGTGTCTATGGGGCTGGCAGAGGGGTGATGGGTGTCTATGGGGCTGGCTGTGTAAGGGCTGGCAGAGGGGTGATGGGTGTCTATGGGGCTGGCTGTGTAAGGGCTGGCAGAGGGGTGATGGGTGTCTATGGGGCTGGCTGTGTACGGGCTGGCAGAGGGATGCTGGGTGTCTATGGGGCTGGCTGTGTAAGGGCTGGCAGAGGGGTGATGGGTGTCTATGGGGCTGGCTGTGTAGGGGCTGGCAGAGGGATGATGGGTGTCTATGGGGCTGGCTGTGTAGGGACTGGTAGAGGGATGATGGGTGTCTATGGGGCTGGCTGTGTAAGGGCTGGCAGAGGGGTGATGGGTGTCTATGGGGCTGGCTGTGTAGGGACTGGCAGAGGGGTGATGGGTGTCTATGGGGCTGGCTGTATAGGGGCTGGCAGAGGGATGCTGGGTGTCTATGGGGCTGGCTGTGTAGGGACTGGCAGAGGGATGCTGGGTGTCTATGGGGCTGGCTGTGTAGGGGCTGGTAGAGGGGTGATGGGTGTCTATGGGGCTGGCTGTGTAAGGGCTGGCAGAGGGATGATGGGTGTCTATGGGGCTGGCTGTGTAGGGGCTGGCAGAGGGGTGATGGGTGTCTATGGGGCTGGCTGTGTAAGGGCTGGCAGAGGGATGCTGGGTGTCTATGGGGCTGGCTGTGTAGGGACTGGCAGAGGGATGCTGGGTGTCTATGGGGCTGGCTGTGTAGGGGCTGGCAGAGGGATGGTGGGTGTCTATGGGGCTGGCTGTGTAGGGGCTGGCAGAGGGATGATGGGTGTCTATGGGGCTGGCTGTGTAAGGGCTGGCAGAGGGGTGATGGGTGTCTATGGGGCTGGCTGTGTAGGGGCTGGCAGAGGGGTGATGGGTGTCTATGGGGCTGGCAGAGGGGTGATGGGTGTCTATGGGGCTGGCTGTGTAAGGGCTGGCAGAGGGATGATGGGTGTCTATGGGGCTGGCTGTGTAGGGACTGGCAGAGGGGTGATGGGTGTCTATGGGGCTGGCAGAGGGATGCTGGGTGTCTATGGGGCTGGCTGTGTAGGGACTGGCAGAGGGGTGATGGGTGTTTATGGGGCTGGCTGTGTAGGGACTGGCAGAGGGGTGCTGGGTGTCTATGGGGCTGGCTGTGTAGGGGCTGGCAGAGGGATGATGGGTGTCTATGGGGCTGGCTGTGTAAGGGCTGGCAGAGGGATGCTGGGTGTCTATGGGGCTGGCTGTGTAGGGGCTGGCAGAGGGATGCTGGGTGTCTATGGGGCTGGCTGTGTAGGGGCTGGCAGAGGGATGCTGGGTGTCTATGGGGCTGGCTGTGTATGGGCTGGCAGAGGGATGCTGGGTGTCTATGGGGCTGGCTGTGTAGGGACTGGCAGAGGGATGATGGGTGTCTATGGGGCTGGCTGTGTAGGGGCTGGCAGAGGGGTGATGGGTGTCTATGGGGCTGGCTGTGTAGGGGCTGGCAGAGGGATGCTGGGTGTCTATGGGGCTGGCTGTGTAGGGGCTGGCAGAGGGATGCTGGGTGTCTATGGGGCTGGCTGTCTAGGGGCTGGCAGAGGGGTGATGGGTGTCTATGGGGCTGGCTGTGTAGGGGCTGGCAGAGGGGTGATGGGTGTCTATGGGGCTGGCTGTGTAGGGGCTGGCAGAGGGATGCTGGGTGTCTATGGGGCTGGCTGTGTAGGGGCTGGCAGAGGGGTGATGGGTGTCTATGGGGCTGGCTGTGTAAGGGGCTGGCAGAGGGATGCTGGGTGTCTATGGGGCTGGCTGTGTAGGGGCTGGCAGAGGGATGATGGGTGTCTATGGGGCTGGCTGTGTAGGGACTGGCAGAGGGATGCTGGGTGTCTATGGGGCTGGCTGTGTAGGGGCTGGCAGAGGGGTGATGGGTGTCTATGGGGCTGGCTGTGTATGGGCTGGCAGAGGGGTGATGGGTGTCTATGGGGCTGGCTCTGTAGGGGCTGGCAGAGGGGTGATGGGTGTCTATGGGGCTGGCTGTGTATGGGCTGGCAGAGGGGTGATGGGTGTCTATGGGGCTGGCTGTGTAGGGACTGGCAGAGGGGTGATGGGTGTCTATGGGGCTGGCTGTGTAGGGACTGGCAGAGGGGTGATGGGTGTCTATGGGGCTGGCTGTGTAGGGACTGGCAGAGGGGTGATGGGTGTCTATGGGGCTGGCTGTGTAGGGGCTGGCAGAGGGATGCTGGGTGTCTATGGGGCTGGCTGTGTAGGGACTGGCAGAGGGATGCTGGGTGTCTATGGGGCTGGCTGTGTAGGGGCTGGCAGAGGGATGATGGGTGTCTATGGGGCTGGCAGAGGGGTGATGGGTGTCTATGGGGCTGGCTGTGTAGGGCCTGGTAGAGGGATGCTGGGTGTCTATGGGGCTGGCTGTGTAGGGGCTGGCAGAGGGATGATGGGTGTCTATGGGGCTGGCTGTGTAAGGGCTGGCAGAGGGGTGATGGGTGTCTATGGGGCTGGCTGTGTAGGGACTGGCAGAGGGATGATGGGTGTCTATGGGGCTGGCTGTGTAGGGGCTGGCAGAGGGGTGATGGGTGTCTATGGGGCTGGCTGTGTATGGGCTGGCAGAGGGGTGATGGGTGTCTATGGGGCTGGCTCTGTAGGGGCTGGCAGAGGGGTGATGGGTGTCTATGGGGCTGGCTGTGTATGGGCTGGCAGAGGGGTGATGGGTGTCTATGGGGCTGGCTGTGTAGGGACTGGCAGAGGGGTGATGGGTGTCTATGGGGCTGGCTGTGTAGGGACTGGCAGAGGGGTGATGGGTGTCTATGGGGCTGGCTGTGTAGGGACTGGCAGAGGGGTGATGGGTGTCTATGGGGCTGGCTGTGTATGGGCTGGTAGAGGGATGCTGGGTGTCTATGGGGCTGGCTGTGTAGGGGCTGGCAGAGGGATGCTGGGTGTCTATGGGGCTGGCTGTGTAGGGACTGGCAGAGGGATGCTGGGTGTCTATGGGGCTGGCTGTGTAGGGGCTGGCAGAGGGATGATGGGTGTCTATGGGGCTGGCTGTGTAGGGGCTGGTAGAGGGGTGATGGGTGTCTATGGGGCTGGCTGTGTAAGGGCTGGCAGAGGGATGATGGGTGTCTATGGGGCTGGCTGTGTAGGGGCTGGCAGAGGGATGATGGGTGTCTATGGGGCTGGCTGTGTAAGGGCTGGCAGAGGGGTGATGGGTGTCTATGGGGCTGGCTGTGTAGGGACTGGCAGAGGGGTGATGGGTGTCTATGGGGCTGGCTGTGTAGGGGCTGGCAGAGGGATGCTGGGTGTCTATGGGGCTGGCTGTGTAGGGGCTGGCAGAGGGATGCTGGGTGTCTATGGGGCTGGCTGTGTAGGGACTGGCAGAGGGATGCTGGGTGTCTATGGGGCTGGCTGTGTAGGGGCTGGCAGAGGGGTGATGGGTGTCTATGGGGCTGGCTGTGTATGGGCTGGCAGAGGGGTGATGGGTGTCTATGGGGCTGGCTGTGTAGGGACTGGCAGAGGGGTGATGGGTGTCTATGGGGCTGGCTGTGTAGGGGCTGGTAGAGGGATGATGGGTGTCTATGGGGCTGGCTGTGTAGGGACTGGCAGAGGGGTGATGGGTGTCTATGGGGCTGGCTGTGTAGGGACTGGCAGAGGGGTGATGGGTGTCTATGGGGCTGGCTGTGTATGGGCTGGTAGAGGGATGCTGGGTGTCTATGGGGCTGGCTGTGTAGGGACTGGCAGAGGGATGATGGGTGTCTATGGGGCTGGCTGTGTAGGGGCTGGCAGAGGGATGATGGGTGTCTATGGGGCTGGCAGAGGGGTGATGGGTGTCTATGGGGCTGGCTGTGTAGGGACTGGCAGAGGGATGCTGGGTGTCTATGGGGCTGGCTGTGTAGGGGCTGGCAGAGGGATGATGGGTGTCTATGGGGCTGGCTGTGTATGGGCTGGCAGAGGGATGCTGGGTGTCTATGGGGCTGGCTGTGTAGGGGCTGGTAGAGGGGTGATGGGTGTCTATGGGGCTGGCTGTGTAAGGGCTGGTAGAGGGGTGATGGGTGTCTATGGGGCTGGCTGTGTAGGGGCTGGTAGAGGGATGATGGGTGTCTATGGGGCTGGCTGTGTAGGGACTGGCAGAGGGGTGATGGGTGTCTATGGGGCTGGCTGTGTAGGGACTGGCAGAGGGGTGATGGGTGTCTATGGGGCTGGCTGTGTATGGGCTGGTAGAGGGATGCTGGGTGTCTATGGGGCTGGCTGTGTAGGGACTGGCAGAGGGATGATGGGTGTCTATGGGGCTGGCTGTGTAGGGGCTGGCAGAGGGATGATGGGTGTCTATGGGGCTGGCAGAGGGGTGATGGGTGTCTATGGGGCTGGCTGTGTAGGGACTGGCAGAGGGATGCTTGGTGTCTATGGGGCTGGCTGTGTAGGGGCTGGCAGAGGGATGATGGGTGTCTATGGGGCTGGCTGTGTATGGGCTGGCAGAGGGATGCTGGGTGTCTATGGGGCTGGCTGTGTAGGGGCTGGTAGAGGGGTGATGGGTGTCTATGGGTCTGGCTGTGTAAGGGCTGGTAGAGGGGTGATGGGTGTCTATGGGGCTGGCTGTGTAAGGGCTGGTAGAGGGGTGATGGGTGTCTATGGGGCTGGCTGTGTAAGGGCTGGCAGAGGGGTGATGGGTGTCTATGGGGCTGGCTGTGTAGGGGCTGGCAGAGGGATGCTGGGTGTCTATGGGGCTGGCTGTGTAGGGACTGGCAGAGGGATGCTGGGTGTCTATGGGGCTGGCTGTGTAGGGGCTGGCAGAGGGATGCTGGGTGTCTATGGGGCTGGCTGTGTAAGGGCTGGTAGAGGGATGCTGGGTGTCTATGGGGCTGGCTGTGTAGGGACTGGCAGAGGGGTGATGGGTGTCTATGGGGCTGGCTGTGTAAGGGCTGGCAGAGGGATGCTGGGTGTCTATGGGGCTGGCTGTGTAAGGGCTGGCAGAGGGATGCTGGGTGTCTATGGGGCTGGCTGTGTAGGGGCTGGCAGAGGGGTGATGGGTGTCTATGGGGCTGGCTGTGTAGGGGCTGGCAGAGGGATGATGGGTGTCTATGGGGCTGGCTGTGTAAGGACTGGCAGAGGGGTGATGGGTGTCTATGGGGCTGGCTGTGTAAGGGCTGGCAGAGGGGTGATGGGTGTCTATGGGGCTGGCTGTGTAAGGGCTGGCAGAGGGATGCTGGGTGTCTATGGGGCTGGCTGTGTAGGGACTGGCAGAGGGGTGATGGGTGTCTATGGGGCTGGCTGTGTAGGGGCTGGCAGAGGGGTGATGGGTGTCTATGGGGCTGGCTGTGTAGGGGCTGGCAGAGGGATGCTGGGTGTCTATGGGGCTGGCTGTGTAGGGACTGGCAGAGGGGTGATGGGTGTCTATGGGGCTGGCTGTGTAGGGACTGGCAGAGGGATGCTGGGTGTCTATGGGGCTGGCTGTGTAGGGGCTGGCAGAGGGATGCTGGGTGTCTATGGGGCTGGCTGTGTAGGGGCTGGCAGAGGGATGGTGGGTGTCTATGGGGCTGGCTGTGTATGGGCTGGCAGAGGGGTGATGGGTGTCTATGGGGCTGGCTGTGTATGGGCTGGCAGAGGGATGCTGGGTGTCTATGGGGCTGGCTGTGTATGGGCTGGCAGAGGGATGCTGGGTGTCTATGGGGCTGGCTGTGTAAGGACTGGCAGAGGGATGCTGGGTGTCTATGGGGCTGGCTGTGTAAGGACTGGCAGAGGGATGCTGGGTGTCTATGGGGCTGGCTGTGTAGGGACTGGCAGAGGGATGATGGGTGTCTATGGGGCTGGCTGTGTAGGGACTGGCAGAGGGATGCTGGGTGTTTATGGGGCTGGCTGTGTAAGGGCTGGCAGAGGGATGATGGGTGTCTATGGGGCTGGCTGTGTAGGGGCTGGCAGAGGGATGCTGGGTGTCTATGGGGCTGGCTGTGTAAGGGCTGGCAGAGGGATGATGGGTGTCTATGGGGCTGGCTGTGTAGGGGCTGGCAGAGGGATGGTGGGTGTCTATGGGGCTGGCTGTGTATGGGCTGGTAGAGGGATGATGGGTGTCTATGGGGCTGGCTGTGTAGGGACTGGCAGAGGGATGCTGGGTGTCTATGGGGCTGGCTGTGTAGGGACTGGCAGAGGGATGCTGGGTGTCTATGGGGCTGGCTGTGTAAGGGCTGGCAGAGGGATGATGGGTGTCTATGGGGCTGGCTGTGTAGGGGCTGGCAGAGGGATGGTGGGTGTCTATGGGGCTGGCTGTGTATGGGCTGGTAGAGGGATGATGGGTGTCTATGGGGCTGGCTGTGTAGGGGCTGGCAGAGGGGTGATGGGTGTCTATGGGGCTGGCTGTGTATGGGCTGGCAGAGGGATGCTGGGTGTCTATGGGGCTGGCTGTGTAAGGACTGGCAGAGGGATGATGGGTGTCTATGGGGCTGGCTGTGTAGGGACTGGCAGAGGGATGATGGGTGTCTATGGGGCTGGCTGTGTAGGGACTGGCAGAGGGATGATGGGTGTCTATGGGGCTGGCTGTGTAGGGACTGGCAGAGGGGTGATGGGTGTCTATGGGGCTGGCTGTGTAGGGACTGGCAGAGGGATGCTGGGTGTCTATGGGGCTGGCTGTGTAGGGACTGGCAGAGGGATGCTGGGTGTCTATGGGGCTGGCTGTGTAGGGGCTGGCAGAGGGATGCTGGGTGTCTATGGGGCTGGCTGTGTAGGGACTGGCAGAGGGGTGATGGGTGTCTATGGGGCTGGCTGTGGAGGGGCTGGCAGAGGGGTGATGGGTGTCTATGGGGCTGGCTGTGTAGGGACTGGCAGAGGGATGCTGGGTGTCTATGGGGCTGGCTGTGTAGGGACTGGCAGAGGGATGCTGGGTGTCTATGGGGCTGGCTGTGGAGGGGCTGGCAGAGGGGTGATGGGTGTCTATGGGGCTGGCTGTGTAGGGACTGGCAGAGGGATGCTGGGTGTCTATGGGGCTGGCTGTGTAGGGGCTGGCAGAGGGGTGATGGGTGTCTATGGGGCTGGCTGTGTAAGGGCTGGCAGAGGGATGCTGGGTGTCTATGGGGCTGGCTGTGTAAGGGCTGGCAGAGGGATGCTGGGTGTCTATGGGGCTGGCAGAGGGATGCTGGGTGTCTATGGGGCTGGCTGTGTAGGGACTGGCAGAGGGATGATGGGTGTCTATGGGGCTGGCTGTGTAAGGGCTGGCAGAGGGGTGATGGGTGTCTATGGGGCTGGCTGTGTAGGGGCTGGCAGAGGGATGCTGGGTGTCTATGGGGCTGGCTGTGTAGGGGCTGGCAGAGGGGTGATGGGTGTCTATGGGGCTGGCAGAGGGATGCTGGGTGTCTATGGGGCTGGCTGTGTAGGGACTGGCAGAGGGATGATGGGTGTCTATGGGGCTGGCTGTGTAAGGGCTGGCAGAGGGGTGATGGGTGTCTATGGGGCTGGCTGTGTAGGGGCTGGCAGAGGGATGCTGGGTGTCTATGGGGCTGGCTGTGTAGGGGCTGGCAGAGGGGTGATGGGTGTCTATGGGGCTGGCTGTGTAAGGGCTGGCAGAGGGATGATGGGTGTCTATGGGGCTGGCTGTGTATGGGCTGGCAGAGGGATGATGGGTGTCTATGGGGCTGGCTGTGTAAGGGCTGGCAGAGGGGTGATGGGTGTCTATGGGGCTGGCTGTGTAGGGACTGGCAGAGGGGTGATGGGTGTCTATGGGGCTGGCTGTGTAGGGGCTGGTAGAGGGATGATGGGTGTCTATGGGGCTGGCTGTGTAAGGACTGGCAGAGGGGTGATGGGTGTCTATGGGGCTGGCTGTGTAAGGGCTGGCAGAGGGATGCTGGGTGTCTATGGGGCTGGCTGTGTCAGGGCTGGCAGAGGGATGCTGGGTGTCTATGGGGCTGGCTGTGTAGGGGCTGGTAGAGGGATGATGGGTGTCTATGGGACTGGTAGAGGAGTGATGGGTGTCTATGGGGCTGGCTGTGTAGGGGCTGGCAGAGGGGTGATGGGTGTCTATGGGGCTGGCAGAGGGGTGATGGGTGTCTATGGGGCTGGCTGTGTAGGGGCTGGCAGAGGGATGCTGGGTGTCTATGGGGCTGGCTGTGTAAGGACTGGCAGAGGGGTGATGGGTGTCTATGGGGCTGGCTGTGTAGGGACTGGCAGAGGGGTGATGGGTGTTTATGGGGCTGGCTGTGTAGGGGCTGGTGGAGGGATGCTGGGTGTCTATGGGGCTGGCTGTGTAGGGACTGGCAGAGGGATGATGGGTGTCTATGGGGCTGGCTGTGTAGGGGCTGGCAGAGGGGTGATGGGTGTCTATGGGGCTGGCAGAGGGGTGATGGGTGTCTATGGGGCTGGCTGTGTAGGGGCTGGCAGAGGGATGCTGGGTGTCTATGGGGCTGGCTGTGTAAGGACTGGCAGAGGGGTGATGGGTGTCTATGGGGCTGGCTGTGTAGGGACCTTCAGAGGGGTGATGGGTGTCTATGGGGCTGGCTGTGTACGGGCTGGCAGAGGGGTGATGGGTGTCTATGGGGCTGGCTGTGTAGGGGCTGGCAGAGGGATGCTGGGTGTCTATGGGGCTGGCTGTGTAGGGGCTGGCAGAGGGGTGATGGGTGTCTATGGGGCTGGCTGTGTAGGGACTGGCAGAGGGGTGATGGGTGTCTATGGGGCTGGCTGTGTAAGGGCTGGCAGAGGGATGCTGGGTGTCTATGGGGCTGGCTGTGTAGGGACTGGCAGAGGGATGATGGGTGTCTATGGGGCTGGCTGTGTACGGGCTGGCAGAGGGATGCTGGGTGTCTATGGGGCTGGCTGTGTAGGGGCTGGCAGAGGGATGCTGGGGGTCTATGGGGCTGGCTGTGTAAGGGCTGGCAGAGGGATGATGGGTGTCTATGGGGCTGGCTGTGTAGGGACTGGCAGAGGGATGCTGGGTGTCTATGGGACTGGCTGTGTAGGGGCTGGCAGAGGGGTGATGGGTGTCTATGGGGCTGGCTGTGTAGGGGCTGGTAGAGGGATGATGGTTGTCTATGGGGCTGGCTGTGTAAGGACTGGCAGAGGGGTGATGGGTGTCTATGGGGCTGGCTGTGTAAGGGCTGGCAGAGGGATGCTGGGTGTCTATGGGGCTGGCTGTGTATGGGCTGGCAGAGGGGTGATGGGTGTCTATGGGGCTGGCTGTGTAGGGACTGGCAGAGGGATGCTGGGTGTCTATGGGGCTGGCTGTGTAGGGGCTGGCAGAGGGATGATGGGTGTCTATGGGACTGGTAGAGGAGTGATGGGTGTCTATGGGGCTGGCTGTGTAGGGGCTGGCAGAGGGGTGATGGGTGTCTATGGGGCTGGCTGTGTACGGACTGGCAGAGGGATGCTGGGTGTCTATGGGGCTGGCTGTGTAGGGACTGGCAGAGGGGTGATGGGTGTCTATGGGGTTGGCTGTGTAAGGGCTGGCAGAGGGATGCTGGGTGTCTATGGGGCTGGCTGTGTAGGGACTGGCAGAGGGGTGATGGGTGTCTATGGGGCTGGCTGTGTAGGGGCTGGCAGAGGGGTGATGGGTGTCTATGGGGCTGGCTGTGTAGGGGCTGACAGAGGGATGCTGGGTGTCTATGGGGCTGGCTGTGTAGGGGCTGGCAGAGGGGTGATGGGTGTCTATGGGGCTGGCTGTGTAGGGGCTGGCAGAGGGGTGATGGGTGTCTATGGGGCTGGCTGTGTAGGGGCTGGCAGAGGGATGCTGGGTGTCTATGGGGCTGGCTGTGTAGGGGCTGGCAGAGGGGTGATGGGTGTCTATGGGGCTGGCTGTGTATGGGGCTGGCAGAGGGATGCTGGGTGTCTATGGGGCTGGCTGTGTAAGGGCTGGCAGAGGGGTGATGGGTGTCTATGGGGCTGGCTGTGTAGGGGCTGGCAGAGGGGTGATGGGTGTCTATGGGGCTGGCTGTGTAAGGACTGGCAGAGGGGTGATGGGTGTCTATGGGGCTGGCTGTGTAGGGGCTGGCAGAGGGGTGATGGGTGTCTATGGGGCTGGCTGTGTAAGGGCTGGCAGAGGGGTGATGGGTGTCTATGGGGCTGGCTGTGTAAGGGCTGGTAGAGGGATGATGGGTGTCTATGGGGCTGGCTGTGTAGGGACTGGCAGAGGGATGCTGGGTGTCTATGGGGCTGGCTGTGTATGGGCTGGCAGAGGGATGCTGGGTGTCTATGGGGCTGGCTGTGTATGGGCTGGCAGAGGGGTGATGGGTGTCTATGGGGCTGGCTGTGTAGGGACTGGCAGAGGGGTGATGGGTGTCTATGGGGCTGGCTGTGTAGGGGCTGGCAGAGGGGTGATGGGTGTCTATGGGGCTGGCTGTGTAGGGGCTGGCAGAGGGGTGATGGGTGTCTATGGGGCTGGCTGTGTATGGGCTGGCAGAGGGATGATGGGTGTCTATGGGGCTGGCTGTGTAGGGACTGGCAGAGGGATGATGGGTGTCTATGGGGCTGGCTGTGTAGGGGCTGGCAGAGGGGTGATGGGTGTCTATGGGGCTGGCTGTGTAGGGGCTGGCAGAGGGATGATGGGTGTCTATGGGGCTGGCTGTGTAGGGGCTGGCAGAGGGATGATGGGTGTCTATGGGGCTGGCTGTGTAGGGACTGGCAGAGGGATGATGGGTGTCTATGGGTCTGGCTGTGTAGGGACTGGCAGAGGGATGATGGGTGTCTATGGGGCTGGCAGAGGGATGCTGGGTGTCTATGGGGCTGGCTGTGTAGGGGCTGGCAGAGGGATGCTGGGTGTCTATGGGGCTGGCTGTGTAAGGACTGGCAGAGGGGTGATGGGTGTCTATGGGGCTGGCTGTGTAGGGGCTGGCAGAGGGGTGATGGGTGTCTATGGGGCTGGCTGTGTAGGGGCTGGCAGAGGGGTGATGCGTGTCTATGGGGCTGGCTGTGTAGGGACTGGGAGAGGGGTGATGGGTGTCTATGGGGCTGGCTGTGTAGGGACTGGCAGAGGGATGATGGGTGTCTATGGGGCTGGCTGTGTAGGGACTGGCAGAGGGATGATGGGTGTCTATGGGGCTGGCTGTGTAGGGACTGGCAGAGGGGTGATGGGTGTCTATGGGGCTGGCTGTGTATGGGCTGGCAGAGGGGTGATGGGTGTCTATGGGGCTGGCTGTGTAGGGGCTGGCAGAGGGATGATGGGTGTCTATGGGGCTGGCTGTGTAGGGGCTGGCAGAGGGATGATGGGTGTCTATGGGGCTGGCTGTGTAGGGGCTGGCAGAGGGGTGATGGGTGTCTATGGGGCTGGCTGTGTAGGGGCTGGCAGAGGGATGCTGGGTGTCTATGGGGCTGGCTGTGTAGGGACTGGCAGAGGGATGCTGGGTGTCTATGGGGCTGGCTGTGTAGGGACTGGCAGAGGGATGATGGGTGTCTATGGGGCTGGCTGTGTATGGGGCTGGTAGAGGGGTGATGGGTGTCTATGGGGTTGGCTGTGTAGGGGCTGGCAGAGGGATGCTGGGTGTCTATGGGGCTGGCTGTGTAAGGACTGGCAGAGGGATGATGGGTGTCTATGGGGCTGGCTGTGTAGGGGCTGGCAGAGGGGTGATGGGTGTCTATGGGGCTGGCAGAGGGGTGATGGGTGTCTATGGGGCTGGCTATGTAGGGGCCGGCAGAGGGATGCTGGGTGTCTATGGGGCTGGCTGTGTAGGGACCTGCAGAGGGGTGATGGGTGTCTATGGGGCTGGCTGTGTACGGGCTGGCAGAGGGGTGATGGGTGTCTATGGGGCTGGCTGTGTAGGGGCTGGTAGAGGGGTGATGGGTGTCTATGGGGCTGGCTGTGTAGGGGCTGGCAGAGGGATGATGGGTGTCTATGGGGCTGGCTGTGTAGGGGCTGGCAGAGGGGTGATGGGTGTCTATGGGGCTGGCTGTGTAGGGGCTGGTAGAGGGATGATGGGTGTCTATGGGGCTGGCTGTGTAGGGGCTGGCAGAGGGGTGATGGGTGTCTATGGGGCTGGCTGTGTAGGGGCTGGCAGAGGGATGCTGGGTGTCTATGGGGCTGGCTGTGTAGGGGCTGGCAGAGGGATGCTGGGTGTCTATGGGGCTGGCTGTGTAAGGGCTGGTAGAGGGGTGATGGGTGTCTATGGGGCTGGCTGTGTATGGGCTGGTAGAGGGATGATGGGTGTCTATGGGGCTGGCTGTGTAGGGACTGGCAGAGGGGTGATGGGTGTCTATGGGGCTGGCTGTGTAGGGGCTGGCAGAGGGATAATGGGTGTCTATGGGGCTGGCTGTGCAAGGGCTGGCAGAGGGATGATGGGTGTCTATGGGGCTGGCTGTGTAGGGACTGGCAGAGGGATGATGGGTGTCTATGGGGCTGGCAGAGGGGTGATGGCTGTCTATGGGGCTGGCTGTGTAGGGGCTGGCAGAGGGATGATGGGTGTCTATGGGGCTGGCTGTGTAAGCTGCTGGTAGAGGGGTGATGGGTGTCTATGGGGCTGGCTGTGTAAGGACTGGCAGAGGGGTGATGGGTGTCTATGGGGCTGGCTGTGTAGGGGCTGGCAGAGGGATGCTGGGTGTCTATGGGGCTGGCTGTGTAAGGGGCTGGTAGAGGGATGCTGGGTGTCTATGGGGCTGGCTGTGTAGGGACTGGCAGAGGGATGCTGGGTGTCTATGGGGCTGGCTGTGTAGGGGCTGGCTGAGGGGTGATGGGTGTCTATGGGGCTGGCTGTGTAAGGGCTGGCAGAGGGATGCTGGGTGTCTATGGGGCTGGCTGTGTAAGGACTGGCAGAGGGGTGATGGGTGTCTATGGGGCTGGCTGTGTAGGGGCTGGCAGAGGGATGATGGGTGTCTATGGGGCTGGCTGTGTAGGGGCTGGCAGAGGGGTGATGGGTGTCTATGGGGCTGGCTGTGTAGGGGCTGGTAGAGGGATGATGGGTGTCTATGGGGCTGGCTGTGTAGGGGCTGGCAGAGGGGTGATGGGTGTCTATGGGGCTGGCTGTGTAGGGACTGGCAGAGGGATGCTGGGTGTCTATGGGGCTGGCTGTGTAGGGGCTGGCAGAGGGATGCTGGGTGTCTATGGGGCTGGCTGTGTAAGGGCTGGTAGAGGGGTGATGGGTGTCTATGGGGCTGGCTGTGTATGGGCTGGTAGAGGGATGATGGGTGTCTATGGGGCTGGCTGTGTAGGGACTGGCAGAGGGGTGATGGGTGTCTATGGGGCTGGCTGTGTAGGGGCTGGCAGAGGGATAATGGGTGTCTATGGGGCTGGCTGTGCAAGGGCTGGCAGAGGGATGATGGGTGTCTATGGGGCTGGCTGTGTAGGGACTGGCAGAGGGATGATGGGTGTCTATGGGGCTGGCAGAGGGGTGATGGCTGTCTATGGGGCTGGCTGTGTAGGGGCTGGCAGAGGGATGATGGGTGTCTATGGGGCTGGCTGTGTAAGCTGCTGGTAGAGGGGTGATGGGTGTCTATGGGGCTGGCTGTGTAGGGGCTGGCTGAGGGGTGATGGGTGTCTATGGGGCTGGCTGTGTAAGGGCTGGCAGAGGGATGCTGGGTGTCTATGGGGCTGGCTGTGTAAGGACTGGCAGAGGGGTGATGGGTGTCTATGGGGCTGGCTGTGTAGGGACTGGCAGAGGGGTGATGGGTGTCTATGGGGCTGGCTGTGTAGGGGCTGGCAGAGGGATGATGGGTGTCTATGGGGCTGGCTGTGTAGGGGCTGGCAGAGGGGTGATGGGTGTCTATGGGGCTGGCAGAGGGGTGATGGGTGTCTATGGGGCTGGCTGTGTAGGGGCTGGCAGAGGGATGCTGGGTGTCTATGCGGCTGGCTGTGTATGGGCTGGCAGAGGGGTGATGGGTGTCTATGGGGCTGGCTGTGTAGGGACTGGGAGAGGGGTGATGGGTGTCTATGGGGCTGGCTGTGTAGGGACTGGCAGAGGGGTGATGGGTGTCTATGGGGCTGGCTGTGTAGGGACTGGCAGAGGGATGATGGGTGTCTATGGGGCTGGCTGTGTAGGGACTGGCAGAGGGGTGATGGGTGTCTATGGGGCTGGCTGTGTAGGGGCTGGCAGAGGGATGCTGGGTGTCTATGGGGCTGGCTGTGTAAGGACTGGCAGAGGGGTGATGGGTGTCTATGGGGCTGGCTGTGTAGGGGCTGGCAGAGGGGTGATGGGTGTCTATGGGGCTGGCTGTGTAGGGACTGGGAGAGGGGTGATGGGTGTCTATGGGGCTGGCTGTGTAGGGACTGGCAGAGGGATGATGGGTGTCTATGGGGCTGGCTGTGTAGGGACTGGCAGAGGGATGATGGGTGTCTATGGGGCTGGCTGTGTAGGGACTGGCAGAGGGGTGATGGGTGTCTATGGGGCTGGCTGTGTACGGGCTGGTAGAGGGGTGATGGGTGTCTATGGGGCTGGCTGTGTAGGGACTGGCAGAGGGGTGATGGGTGTCTATGGGGCTGGCTGTGTAGGGGCTGGCAGAGGGATGATGGGTGTCTATGGGGCTGGCTGTGTAGGGGCTGGCAGAGGGGTGATGGGTGTCTATGGGGCTGGCAGAGGGGTGATGGGTGTCTATGGGGCTGGCTGTGTAGGGGCTGGCAGAGGGATGCTGGGTGTCTATGGGGCTGGCTGTGTAAGGACTGGCAGAGGGGTGATGGGTGTCTATGGGGCTGGCTGTGTAGGGACTGGCAGAGGGGTGATGGGTGTTTATGGGGCTGGCTGTGTAGGGGCTGGCAGAGGGATGCTGGGTGTCTATGGGGCTGGCTGTGTAGGGACCTGCAGAGGGGTGATGGGTGTCTATGGGGCTGGCTGTGTAGGGACTGGCAGAGGGGTGATGGGTGTCTATGGGGCTGGCTGTGTAGGGGCTGGCAGAGGGGTGATGGGTGTCTATGGGGCTGGCTGTGTAGGGGCTGGCAGAGGGATGCTGGGTGTCTATGGGGCTGGCTGTGTAGGGACTGGCAGAGGGATGCTGGGTGTCTATGGGGCTGGCTGTGTAGGGGCTGGCAGAGGGATGCTGGGTGTCTATGGGGCTGGCTGTGTAGGGGCTGGCAGAGGGGTGATGGGTGTCTATGGGGCTGGCTGTGTAAGGGCTGGTAGAGGGGTGATGGGTGTCTATGGGGCTGGCTGTGTAGGGACTGGCAGAGGGGTGATGGGTGTCTATGGGGCTGGCTGTGTAGGGGCTGGCAGAGGGATAATGGGTGTCTATGGGGCTGGCAGAGGGATGATGGGTGTCTATGGGGCTGGCTGTGTAGGGGCTGGCAGAGGGATGCTGGGTGTCTATGGGGCTGGCTGTGTATGGACTGGCAGAGGGATGCTGGGTGTCTATGGGGCTGGCTGTGTAGGGACTGGCAGAGGGGTGATGGGTGTCTATGGGGCTGGCTGTGTAGGGGCTGGTAGAGGGATGATGGGTGTCTATGGGGCTGGCAGAGGGATGATGGGTGTCTATGGGGCTGGCTGTGTAGGGGCTGGCAGAGGGATGCTGGGTGTCTATGGGGCTGGCTGTGTATGGACTGGCAGAGGGATGATGGGTGTCTATGGGGCTGGCTGTGTAGGGGCTGGCAGAGGGGTGATGGGTGTCTATGGGGCTGGCTGTGTAGGGGCTGGCAGAGGGATGATGGGTGTCTATGGGGCTGGCTGTGTATGGGGCTGGCAGAGGGGTGATGGGTGTCTATGGGGCTGGCTGTGTAAGGGCTGGCAGAGGGATGATGGGTGTCTATGGGGCTGGCTGTGTAGGGGCTGGCAGAGGGATGCTGGGTGTCTATGGGGCTGGCTGTGTATGGGGCTGGCAGAGGGATGCTGGGTGTCTATGGGGCTGGCTGTGTATGGGGCTGGCAGAGGGATGCTGGGTGTCTATGGGGCTGGCATAGGGGTGATTGGTGTCTATGGGGCTGGCTGTGTAAGGGCTGGCAGAGGGATGATGGGTGTCTATGGGGCTGGCTGTGTAAGGGCTGGCAGAGGGATGATGGGTGTCTATGGGGCTGGCTGTGTAAGGGCTGGCAGAGGGGTGATGGGTGTCTATGGGGCTGGCTGTGTAAGGGCTGGCAGAGGGATGATGGGTGTCTATGGGGCTGGCTGTGTAGGGGCTGGCAGAGGGATGCTGGGTGTCTATGGGGCTGGCTGTGTAAGGGCTGGCAGAGGGATGATGGGTGTCTATGGGGCTGGCTGTGTAGGGGCTGGCAGAGGGGTGATGGGTGTCTATGGGGCTGGCTGTGTATGGACTGGCAGAGGGGTGATGGGTGTCTATGGGGCTGGCTGTGTAAGGGCTGGTAGAGGGATGATGGGTGTCTATGGGGCTGGCTGTGTAAGGACTGGCAGAGGGATGCTGGGTGTCTATGGGGCTGGCTGTGTAGGGGCTGGTAGAGGGATGCTGGGTGTCTATGGGGCTGGCTGTGTAGGGACCTGCAGAGGGGTGATGGGTGTCTATGGGGCTGGCTGTGTACGGACCGGCAGAGGGGTGATGGGTGTCTATGGGGCTGGCTGTGTAGGGGTGGCAGAGGGATGATGGGTGTCTATGGGGCTGGCTGTGTAAGGGCTGGCAGAGGGGTGATGGGTGTCTATGGGGCTGGCTGTGTATGGACTGGCAGAGGGATGCTGGGTGTCTATGGGGCTGGCTGTGTAGGGGCTGGCAGAGGGGTGATGGGTGTCTATGGGGCTGGCTGTGTAGGGGCTGGCAGAGGGGTGATGGGTGTCTATGGGGCTGGCTGTGTAGGGGCTGGCAGAGGGGTGATGGGTGTCTATGGGGCTGGCTGTGTAGGGGCTGGCAGAGGGGTGATGGGTGTCTATGGGGCTGGTAGAGGGATGATGGGTGTCTATGGGGCTGGCTGTGTAAGGGCTGGCAGAGGGGTGATGGGTGTCTATGGGGCTGGTAGAGGGATGATGGGTGTCTATGGGGCTGGCTGTGTAAGGGCTGGTAGAGGGGTGATGGGTGTCTATGGGGCTGGCTGTGTAGGGGCTGGCAGAGGGGTGATGGGTGTCTATGGGGTTGGCTGTGTATGGGGCTGGTAGAGGGGTGATGGGTGTCTATGGGGCTGTCTGTGTAAGGACTGGCAGAGGGATGATGGGTGTCTATGGGGCTGGCTGTGTAAGGGCTGGCAGAGGGGTGATGGGTGTCTATGGGGCTGGTAGAGGGATGATGGGTGTTTATGGGGCTGGCTGTGTAAGGGCTGGCAGAGGGATGCTGGGTGTCTATGGGGCTGGCTGTGTAGGGGCTGGCAGAGGGATGATGGGTGTCTATGGGGCTGGCTGTGTAAGGGCTGGTAGAGGGATGATGGGTGTCTATGGGGCTGGCTGTGTACGGGCTGGCAGAGGGATGCTGGGTGTCTATGGGGCTGGCTGTGTACGGGCTGGCAGAGGGATGCTGGGTGTCTATGGGGCTGGCTGTGTAAGGGCTGGCAGAGGGGTGATGGGTGTCTATGGGGCTGGCTGTGTAGGGACTGGTAGAGGGATGCTGGGTGTCTATGGGGCTGGCTGTGTAGGGACTGGTAGAGGGATGATGGGTGTCTATGGGGCTGGCTGTGTAAGGGCTGGCAGAGGGGTGATGGGTGTCTATGGGGCTGGCTGTGTAGGGGCTGGCAGAGGGATGCTGGGTGTCTATGGGGCTGGCTGTGTAGGGACTGGCAGAGGGATGCTGGGTGTCTATGGGGCTGGCTGTGTAGGGACTGGCAGAGGGATGATGTGTGTCTATGGGGCTGGCTGTGTAAGGGCTGGCAGAGGGATGATGGGTGTCTATGGGGCTGGTAGAGGGATGATGGGTGTTTATGGGGCTGGCTGTGTAAGGGCTGGCAGAGGGATGATGGGTGTCTATGGGGCTGGCTGTGTATGGGCTGGTAGAGGGATGATGGGTGTCTATGGGGCTGGCTGTGTATGGGCTGGTAGAGGTATGATGGGTGTCTATGGGGCTGGCTGTGTAGGGGCTGGCAGAGGGATGGTGGGTGTCTATGGGGCTGGCTGTGTAGGGACTGGCAGAGGGATGATGGGTGTCTATGGGGCTGGCTGTGTAGGGGCTGGCAGAGGGGTGATGGGTGTCTATGGGGCTGGCTGTGTAGGGGCTGGCAGAGGGGTCATGGGTGTCTATGGGGCTGGCTGTGTAGGGACTGGCAGAGGGGTGATGGGTGTCTATGGGGCTGGCTGTGTACGGGCTGGCAGAGGGATGCTGGGTGTCTATGGGGCTGGCTGTGTAAGGGCTGGCAGAGGGGTGATGGGTGTCTATGGGGCTGGCTGTGTAGGGGCTGGCAGAGGGATGATGGGTGTCTATGGGGCTGGCTGTGTAGGGACTGGTAGAGGGATGATGGGTGTCTATGGGGCTGGCTGTGTCGGGACTGGTAGAGGGATGCTGGGTGTCTATGGGGCTGGCTGTGTAGGGACTGGCAGAGGGATGCTGGGTGTCTATGGGGCTGGCTGTGTAAGGGCTGGCAGAGGGGTGATGGGTGTCTATGGGGCTGGCTGTGTAGGGTCTGGCAGAGGGGTGATGGGTGTCTATGGGGCTGGCTGTGTAGGGACTGGCAGAGGGATGATGGGTGTCTATGGGGCTGGCAGAGGGGTGATGGGTGTCTATGGGGCTGGCAGAGGGGTGATGGGTGTCTATGGGGCTGGCTGTGTAGGGGCTGGCAGAGGGGTGATGGGTGTCTATGGGGCTGGCTGTGTAAGGGCTGGCAGAGGGATGCTGGGTGTCTATGGGGCTGGCTGTGTAGGGACTGGCAGAGGGATGCTGGGTGTCTATGGGGCTGGCTGTGTAAGGACTGGCAGAGGGATGCTGGGTGTCTATGGGGCTGGCTGTGTATGGGACTGGCAGAGGGATGCTGGGTGTCTATGGGGCTGGCTGTGTATGGACTGGCAGAGGGATGATGGGTGTCTATGGGGCTGGCTGTTTAGGGGCTGGCAGAGGGGTGATGGGTGTCTATGGGGCTGGCTGTGTATGGGCTGGCAGAGGGGTGATATGTGTCTATGGGGCTGGCTGTGTAGGGGCTGGTAGAGGGATGCTGGGTGTCTATGGGGCTGGCTGTGTAGGGACTGGCAGAGGGGTGATGGGTGTCTATGGGGCTCGCTGTGTAGGGGCTGGCAGAGGGGTGATGGGTGTCTATGGGGCTGGCTGTGTAGGGGCTGGCAGAGGGGTGATGGGTGTCTATGGGGCTGGCTGTGTAGGGGCTGGCAGAGGGATGCTGGGTGTCTATGGGGCTGGCTGTGTAGGGGCTGGCAGAGGGATGCTGGGTGTCTATGGGGCTGGCTGTGTAGGGACTGGCAGAGGGATGCTGGGTGTCTATGGGGCTGGCTGTGTAGGGGCTGGCAGAGGGATGATGGGTGTCTATGGGGCTGGCTGTGTAGGGACTGGCAGAGGGATGATGGGTGTCTATGGGGCTGGCTGTGTAGGGACTGGCAGAGGGATGATGGGTGTCTATGGGGCTGGCTGTGTAGGGACTGGCAGAGGGATGATGGGTGTCTATGGGGCTGGCTGTGTAGGGACTGGCAGAGGGGTGATGGGTGTCTATGGGGCTGGCTGTGTAGGGGCTGGCAGAGGGGTGATGGGTGTCTATGGGGCTGGCTGTGTAAGGACTGGCAGAGGGATGATGGGTGTTTATGGGGCTGGCTGTGTAGGGACTGGCAGAGGGGTGATGGGTGTCTATGGGGCTGGCTGTGTAGGGGCTGGCAGAGGGGTGATGGGTGTCTATGGGGCTGGCTGTGTAGGGTCTGGCAGAGGGGTGATGGGTGTCTATGGGGCTGGCTGTGTAGGGACTGGCAGAGGGATGATGGGTGTCTATGGGGCTGGCAGAGGGGTGATGGGTGTCTATGGGGCTGGCAGAGGGGTGATGGGTGTCTATGGGGCTGGCTGTGTAGGGGCTGGCAGAGGGGTGATGGGTGTCTATGGGGCTGGCTGTGTAAGGGCTGGCAGAGGGATGATGGGTGTCTATGGGGCTGGCTGTGTAACGGCTGGCAGAGGGATGCTGGGTGTCTATGGGGCTGGCTGTGTAGGGACTGGCAGAGGGATGCTGGGTGTCTATGGGGCTGGCTGTGTAAGGACTGGCAGAGGGATGCTGGGTGTCTATGGGGCTGGCTGTGTATGGGACTGGCAGAGGGATGCTGGGTGTCTATGGGGCTGGCTGTGTATGGACTGGCAGAGGGATGATGGGTGTCTATGGGGCTGGCTGTTTAGGGGCTGGCAGAGGGGTGATGGGTGTCTATGGGGCTGGCTGTGTAGGGACTGGCAGAGGGATGATGGGTGTCTATGGGGCTGGCTGTGTATGGGCTGGCAGAGGGGTGATATGTGTCTATGGGGCTGGCTGTGTAGGGGCTGGTAGAGGGATGCTGGGTGTCTATGGGGCTGGCTGTGTAGGGACTGGCAGAGGGGTGATGGGTGTCTATGGGGCTCGCTGTGTAGGGGCTGGCAGAGGGGTGATGGGTGTCTATGGGGCTGGCTGTGTAGGGGCTGGCAGAGGGGTGATGGGTGTTTATGGGGCTGGCTGTGTAGGGGCTGGCAGAGGGATGCTGGGTGTCTATGGGGCTGGCTGTGTAGGGGCTGGCAGAGGGATGCTGGGTGTCTATGGGGCTGGCTGTGTAGGGACTGGCAGAGGGATGCTGGGTGTCTATGGGGCTGGCTGTGTAGGGGCTGGCAGAGGGATGATGGGTGTCTATGGGGCTGGCTGTGTAGGGACTGGTAGAGGGATGATGGGTGTCTATGGGGCTGGCTGTGTAGGGACTGGCAGAGGGATGATGGGTGTCTATGGGGCTGGCTGTGTAGGGACTGGCAGAGGGGTGATGGGTGTCTATGGGGCTGGCTGTGTAAGGACTGGCAGAGGGATGATGGGTGTTTATGGGGCTGGCTGTGTAGGGACTGGCAGAGGGGTGATGGGTGTCTATGGGGCTGGCTGTGTAGGGGCTGGCAGAGGGGTGATGGGTGTCTATGGGGCTGGCTGTGTATGGGGCTGGCAGAGGGATGCTGGGTGTCTATGGGGCTGGCTGTGTAGGGACTGGCAGAGGGATGCTGGGTGTCTATGGGGCTGGCTGTGTATGGGGCTGGGTAGCCAGCTCTCCTGCGTCCGTTGGGTTGTTACTGTAGCCCCAGGAGCACTGTTCTGAGGCGTGGGTTCAATCCCGGCTGGGAAGCTGCATAGAAAATTGATGGGTACATTGGGGTGTCCTGAGCTGAGCCTCTGCGCAGAGCAGCTCCCCCAACCTGCCCACCCAGGCCCCGCTCCCTTGGCCCCGCCTCCTTCCCCCAGCCCCACCCCTCTGTCTTCACCCCCACCTCAGCTTGCAGTGGGCGGCAGTGAGCACCCAGTCCTGGTTCAGTAGGATGCCGGAGCAGTAGTGTTGGTCAAAGTAGTAGAGGAGAACCAGCCAGGGGTGCCCCAACTCTGGGCACTCGGTACCCCCAATGATCCGATCATCTCGGGGGGAGGCTGCAGGGTGGGAGAGGCAGAAATCAGTGGGGGGTGGGGATGGCAACGGAGCTACAGCCCATTGACCCCAGCTGGGATCTGGCCCCATTGACTCCAATGGAGCTACGGCCCATTGACCCCCGCTGGGATCTGGCCCCATTCACTCTAATGGAGCTACAGCCCATTGACCCCAGCTGGGATCTGGCCCCATTGACTCTAATGGAACTGCAACCCATTGATCCCCTGCTGGGATCTGGCCCCATTGACTCTAATGGAACTGCAACCCATTGATCCCCTGCTGGGATCTGGCCCCATTGACTCCAATGGAGCTACGGCCCATTGACCCCCACTGGGATCTGGCCCCATTGTCTACAGTGGAGCTACGGCCCATTGACCCCCGCTGGGATCTGGCCCCATTGACTCCATTGACTCCCTGGCTACAGCCGATTCACGTTACACAAAAGAGCTACTCATGTACGCACTCAAAAGCAAGCACATACACACTGTGTGGCACACACAAACACAATGTGGACAGAGTGCACTGTCCCTCCCCCCGCCCCCACCAGATCTACTCACCTCGGTGGGAATACACAGGCACAGGGGATCACACACACACACACACTCAACCACCCATAGAGCAATGACACATACCTACATGGAGACACCCATACACACGGGTACGAACACACATACAGCACCGCACACCGGTTAGCACACAGTCGGATGCAGGCCCCCTGCTCCTATGTATGTGCTCATATAAATCCACACAGACATATGCAGCTCCCCCAGCAGTACACACACACAGGAGAGCTGGCACATTCCCCCTACACCTGCTCCTCACTACACACACCTATGTAAACACACAGCCGCGCTTACACACACGGATTGAAAACACACAGTTACACGTTTATGCAAACACATAAACACACAGCATTACCCACACCTATGCAAGACACACTATATAAACACACCCACCCACCCTTTACAGAGAAAGGACACATGCACCTTGCACAGCTCACCCATCCACACACAAACATGCACACACAGACCGGCATGACACACCAATATGCACGCTCATAAGTGCACACACAACACTCGCACATGCACACACACGACATCCCCCACAACTCTGCACACACACACACACGTACTCACACACACACATACATGTGTACACACACGTACTCACACGTACATACACAAAAGCAACAAGGAGTTCGGTGGCAGCTTAAGTGAGGTTTTTTACCCACGAAAGCTTATTCCCCAATAAATCTGTTAGTCTGTAAGGTGCCACCGGACTCCTTGTTGTTTTTGTGGGTACAGACTAACACAGCTACCCCCTAATACTGTACACACACACACACTCACACAGACATGCATACACACACGTATTCACACCTACATACCCACACTCACACACACACAGACATGCGTACACACACGTACTCACACCTACATACACACACTCACATGCACACAGATATGTGTATGCACATGTGCTCACACCTAAACACACACACTCACATGCACACAGACATGCGTGCACACATGTACTCACACCTACATACACACACTCACACGCACACAGACATGTGTACACACAGGTACTCACACCTACATACACACAGACACATACATGTGTACACACACGTGCTCACACCTACATACACACAGACACATGCACACCGACATACATACACACACGTGCTCACACCTACATACCCACACTCACACGCACACAGACATGCGTACACACACGTACTCACACCTACATACACACACTCACACACATAGACATGCGTACACACACGTACTCACACCTACATACATACACTCACATGCACACAGACATGTGTATGCACATGTGCTCACACCTAAACACACACACTCACATGCACACAGACATGCGTGCACACACGTACTCACACCTACATACACACAGACACATACATGTGTACACACACGTGCTCACACCTACATACACACAGACACATGCACACCGACATACATACACACACGTGCTCACACCTACATACCCACACTCACACGCACACAGACATGCGTACACACACGTACTCACACCTACATACCCACACTCACACACACAGACATGCGTACGCACATGTGTTCACACCTACATACGTTCTGTCACACGCATGCAAACATGCGTACACACATGTGCTCACACCTACATACACACACTCACACAGACATGCGTACACACACGTACTCACACCTACATACACACACTCACACACACAGACATGCGTACACACACGTACTCACACCTACATACACACACTCACACGCACACAGACATGCGTACACACACGTACTCACACCTACATATGCACACTCACACACACACAGACATGCGTACGCACACGTACTCACACCTACATACACACACTCACACGCACACAGACATGCGTACACACACGTACTCACACCTACATATGCACACTCACACGCACACAGACATGCGTACGCACACGTACTCACACCTACATATGCACACTCACACGCACACAGACATGCGTACGCACACGTACTCACACCTACATACACACACTCACACGCACACAGACATGTGTATGCACATGTGCTCACACCTACATACACACACTCACATGCACACAGACATGCGTACGCACACGTGCTCACACCTACATACGCACACTCACACGCACACAGACATGCGTACACACACGTATTCACACCTACATACACACACTCACACGCACACAGACATGCGTATGCACACGTGCTCACACCTACATACGCACACTCACACGCACACAGACATGCGTACACACACGTACTCACACCTACATACACACACTCACACGCACACAGACGTGTACACGCATGTGCTCACATCTACATACACACACTCACACGCACACAGACATGTGTATGCACACGTGCTCACACCTACATACCCACACTCACACGCACACAGACATGTGTACACACACGTACTCACACCTACATACGCACACTCACACGCACACAGACGTGTACACACATGTGCTCACACCTACATACCCACACTCACACGCACACAGACATGCGTACACACACGTGCTCACACCTACACACACACACTCACACGCACACAGACATGCGTACACACACGTGCTCACACCTACACACACACACTCACACGCACACCCAGCCCCTCACCTGCAGGCAGCAGCAGAAGCAGCAGCAGCGCGAAGCCGGCCCGCTCCATGGCGTTCAGGGCAGCAGATGGTCCGGCTTGGACTTTCCCATGCGCTTTACGCCTGGGGCTGGGGGCTGGTGGTCAATGATTAATGGGTCATGAGGAAACAGCCGCCTTCCCCGGCCACCCACGATGCCCCGGCTTGTTTGGACACTGCAAAGGTCACGCGGCAGGTGGCAAATTCTCACCCCCCTCTCCAGCCCTCCCGCTGGGCATCCCTCGGAGGAAGTGCACAGCCTCCGCTCTGAAGCTCACCTGGGCGACACATGCTCAGCCCATCCTCCCAACCTGCTCTTGAGCCAGCCAGTCCCCCGCCCTGGGGCCGGATCAGAGCCGGTGCCCCCTGGAGGGGAAAGGCCCCGGGTCCTATTCCTGCCCTCCCGAGCCAGCCAGTCCCCCACCCTGGGGCCGGATCAGAGCTGGTGCCCCCTAAAGGGGAAAGGCCCCGGGTCCTATTCCCGTCCCCCCGAGCCAGCCAGTCCCCCGCCCTGGGGCCAGATCAGAGCCGGTGCCCCCTGGAGGGGAAAGGCCCCGGGTCCTATTCCTGCCCTCCCGAGCCAGCCAGTCCCCCACCCTGGGGCCAGATCAGAGCCGGTGCCCCCTAAAGGGGAAAGGCCCCGGGTCCTATTCCCGCCCCCCTGAGCCAGCCAGGCCCCTATCCTGGGGCCGGATCAGAGCCCGGCGCCCCCTAGAGGGGAAAGACCCCATGTCCCATTCCGCCTCCCTGAGCCAGCCAGGCCCCTATCCCTGGGGCCGGATCAGAGCTGGTGCCCCCTAAAGGGGAAAGGCCCCGGGTCCTATTCCCGCCCCCCCGAGCCAGCCAGTCCCCCGCCCTGGGGCCAGATCAGAGCCAGTGCCCCCTGGAGGGGAAAGGCCCCGGGTCCTATTCCTGCCCTCCCGAGCCAGCCAGTCCCCCACCCTGGGGCCAGATCAGAGCCGGTGCCCCCTAAAGGGGAAAGGCCCCGGGTCCTATTCCCACCCCCCCTGAGCCAGCCAGTCCCCCACCCTGGGGCCAGATCAGAGCCGGTGCCCCCTGGAGGGGAAAGGCCCGGGTCCTATTCCCGCCCCCCCTGAGCCAGCCAGGCCCCTATCCTGGGGCCGGATCAGAGCCCGGCGCCCCCTAGAGGGGAAAGACCCCATGTCCCATTCCGCCTCCCTGAGCCAGCCAGGCCCCTATCCCTGGGGCCGGATCAGAGCTGGCGCCCCCTAGAGGGGAAAGGCCCCATGTCCCATGCCCGCCTCCCTGAGCCAGCCAGTCCCCCACCCTGGGGCCGGATCGGAGCCGGGCCCCCAGCACTGTGTACTTACAAAGCAGCACCCGGTTCTCAGAAGCCACGTCACTGCACAGCTATTCCGGAGCAGCTGTTCCCAGGGCTCCTTTGTCAACACGGCCAAGGTCCTTCGCATTCCTCCTGCCTGGCACGGGGAGCCCCATCCCAGGCACCACAGGAGAGGCAGCCCAGTCCCTCCTCCAGGCCTCTCCACGGCTTGGCAGGGGATGGCACAGGGTGGGGAGCTGTGTCTCTGGGCTCTGCCATGTCTCCCCCATTCCATGGAGCCATATATTGGGTTGGGGGGGAACCAGGACTCCTGGATTCTCTCCCCAATTCTGGGAGGGGAGTGGGGTCTAGTGGTTGGAGTAGTGGGGGCTGGGAGTCAGGACTCCTGGGTTCTATCCTGGGTTCCGGCCTTCTGGGTGAGCTTTGGCAAGTCATTTCTGCCTCTCCTTGCCTCAGTTTCCCCATCAGTCACATCCCATTCTTTCCTAAAGCGCTCTGAGCTTTGCAGAGGGCCAGCGCTATATAAGCCCTGGGTATTATTACTGTAACGCTACTTCAGTGAGCTGGAGCCCGGCCTACCGGGCTCTAGACCTCGACAGATTCCACCCAGGGACATGGCGCCCCTAACCCTACAGAGGGCAGGGACAGAACCTAGGAAATCACACTGGAAGGATGGTCCAGTGGTTAGAGCGCTTCTCTGGTGCTCGATTTCCAGCTCTGCCCCCGAGGGATAGTGGACAAGTGTCTGAGCCTCCATTGCCTAGCTGTGAAACGGGCGTGGATTGAGGTACCGCTGTAATAGGAGCTCAGTAGGTACCTCAGAGAGGCGGCCTGCGTGAGGGATTGAACCTGCGGCCTCTCGATCGAAGGCCATGAATAAGGCTACGATTTAGTCACTTTCAGCGACCTCCGTGACCTCAGCCAGCGGCAGTCGGGAGCTCTGGCGGCCCTTGGAGCTCCAAACTGTCGCAGGCGACAGGGGTACCCTGCAGTTCCCGGCTGCCACGGGCAGTGGGGGGACCCCTGGAGTTCCAACACCCAACCCGTGTGGGGGTCTCCGGAGCTCCTAGCTGCGGTGCCGCTACCCCAATGCAGGCGGTGTGGGGACCCACAGATCCCCATTTTGTCACAGATATATTTCGTAAAATATTTGTCACGGGCTTCTGTGAATTTTTCTTTAGTGCCTGTGACCTGGCCGAGACTTTTACGAAAAATAGCCGTGACAAAATCTTAGCTGTAACCAGGAGCCTGCGTTTGCTAGTGAAATATCTACTGCTGCATGTCTCCCAGATGCCACTAGGGGGAGACAGAGTGCCATGGTGCGTCCCAGACCAGGGCTCTAACCCACTGATACCATGCAGAGGTGGGGATAGAACCCAGGAGTCCTGCCTCCCAGCCCCCACCCCCACTCTAACCTGGAGCCCAGGTTAACCACTAGACCCCCAGTCCCTCCAGACATGGGGCTAAAACTCAGGAGTCCGGGCTCCCAGACCCTGCCGCCCTGCTCTAACCACTAGACCCCACTCCCCTCCCGGAACTGGGGATGGGACCCAGGAGTCCTGCTGTGATGAAAATGGGAGCTGTCTGTGCTATTTTTATGCCCTCTCTGGATGACTTTGTGCCTATCCCCTTGGTGTCGTGGCTCATTGGGGGAGCGGGGGATAATTGATGGGCTCCCTGGGACATGGGCGATCAGGTTCAATTTTGGGGAGCCCCCCTCCGATCAGGGTTCCCTATCTGCCCACCATGCCAGGCAAGGCTGGTGCGTCCTTTTGGCGCTGGGCGTTAGTCACCGAGGGGACGTCTACATTGCGACCACAGCCCCACGGCTGGCCTGGGGCAGCCGGCTCGGGCTCCCGGGCCTCTGCCTGCGGGGGGATGACGTTGCAGTGTGGACTGTGACAATGCGGTTCTGGCGGAACCCAACTGAGAGTGCCAACTCAGGACAAATTGCTCAAATAGGGCAGTTACAGCCCAAGGCTGGGGTTTTTTCCACCTCTAAGGCAAACCAAACCAGCCAGACTAGGAGGACTTCGGTCTCACCCCACTGGCTAACCGCAAGTCTCACAAGCAATCTCCTTAGACACTCCAGTTTCCCAGTACTCCCACCAGTGCCACTCGTTATGGGGACAAATGGTTATGAAAACCAATACCCCAGTAAAAGAAAAAGGTTCTCCTGATCCCAAAGGACCAAGCCCCAGACCCAGGTCAATATACAAATCAGGTCTTACCCACAAATCACGCTGTTGCCAATCCTTTAGAATCTAAAATCTAAAGGTTTATTCATAAAAGGAAAAAGATAGAGATGAGAGCTAGAATTGGTTAAATGGAATCAATTACATACAGTAATGGCAAAGTTCTTGGTTCAGGCTTGCAGCAGCGATGGAATAAACTGCAGGTTCAAATCAAGTCTCTGGAATACATCCCCCGCTGGGATGGGTCCTCAGTCCTTTGTTCAAAGCTTCAGCTTGTAGCAAAGTTCCTCCAGAGGTATGAAGCAGGATTGAAGACAAGATGGAGATGAGGCATCAGCCTTATATAGTCTTTTCCAGGTGTAAGCACACCTCTTTGTTCTTACTGTGGAAAATTACAGCAAAATGGAGTCTGGAGTCACATGGGCAAGTTCCTGCATACTTTGCTTTGTCTCAAGGCATATTTGCCTTCTCTCAATGGGTCCATTGTATAGCTGATGGTCCTTAATGGGCCATCAAGCAGGCTAGGCAGAGCTAACACCAGTTTGTCTGGGATGTCACCCAGCAGCATAGCATAAGTTTGAAATACAGACAGTATAGAGCCAATATTCATAACTTCAACTACAAAACTGATACACACATATAGACAGCATAATCATAACCAGTAAACCATAACCTTGTCCTAGACACCCCATTTGACCCCCTTTACACAAGATTTGGGTGCCACTACAGGACCTTGTTTGCAACAATGATCTACACGGTCCCAGTTTATGTCAATAACGTCACACCCCCAACGCAAAATTGATGCAGGAAGGGATGACACAAACATCACTGACTGCATCCCAAGAGCTCCCCATCCTGGGTTCTGTCTCACTACAGCTAGTATTGGGTTAGAAGCCATACCAGTGTATAACAGAAATGGTTTATCAATATTGTGTTCAACAACATGATTGAACCTCTTTACAAACTTAAGGTAAAACTTGGTTAGAACAATAGTGGATTGGATTTGCTCTTGCAGCATGGTTCCTGTATGTCTTATGTGACCTTGCCAAGAGCTAAAGAAAACAGCTACTTTATCCACACGAGCTCGGGCAAATGTTTGGAACCCAATTAACATCAAATAAATGCAGATATTAATGATGTTCATAGTACAGGAATCTTGGCATTTAGCCGTGAAAGCAATATGGTAGTGTGCCTTAGTTTCCCTTCTCATACAGCACATTAGGTCTGGAATGTCTTTTCTCCTGTGAAAAGTTCCAATACTGTTTATAGGCATCAACTGTGAAACATCAGTATAACAAGGCCTTTTAACATAAAGTGTGTTCTCATGTATTCCTTTTAACATGTTCAAGGGATTTTCCAACCGATTAGGAACATTGTACATTCTTACAGTTCTTGGTAATAGCAACACCTTAGTTACAAAATTACTATTAGCATTAACAACAAATCCATTGCAAGTGTCCATCTACATTTATGGTTGTCATGCCACACCTTTGGCTCAATACCATTGGAGTTCGGACATTTTAGGGTTAACCTGTTGCTTCCCTTTGCAAAATGCAGTTTTCTCTTTCCTCCTTGTCCTGCAGGATCAAACCCTGACTTTTCTTGCTTACCAGAATTCACTGGCTGATGGGGTGGGCTCTCTGTGCTAACAGCTATTAGCAAGTCCTTCCCCTCCCAGCCAGACAAGTAATTTGCATTACCACAGACAGAAGCCAGTCCACCAGTTTTTATATCCTTAACTGCTATCATTTCCAAGACTGGACTCTGTTTTAAAGAGATACCACACAAATCCAAAGAGTTTGAGGGTGAGAGTTTGCCTGCTCTCCCCTGCATCCCCAAGCATTTAGCCATAAAACTGTTCTGCTTTGAAACACCAGTAACCAAATCTGTCCTCAGATCCTGAAGCACAGACTGCTCACTTAAAGAATTAGCATAGAGACAGTCCTGTTCCAACACCATTGTCTTCCCAACAAGCTGGCCACACACAGCCACTTGGTTATAGGGTTGCTCAACTTTCTTAACAGCTCTTACTCCATCTGAGACCTTCTCAAAGCTACCCACACTGGATCTTTCGAAAGGAAAGTCAGTGGATCCATTCACAACAGAAAATTTCTGGCTGTTAGGAACTGAAACTTCCTTGATTAAATCACTCTCACATCCTTCAGTTACAGGGAACTGCTTGCACAGCTTACCATGAGGATTCCTTTCCCCAGGAGCTTTTCTAAGCAGCAAATCACCCCTCACAGAAATTTTGCCCTTACCCTCTTCACCTAGGGCTTGCTCTAAAGGAACACTTCCCTGAGCAATAACAGACTTTTTCTGGGTCTTACTTACATCCAGGATCACCTTTGGCCCATCAGGCAGATCTCTACACAATCCCCTTTCAGGCAAACCCATAGACTTCCTAGATAAAAGGTTAGAAACATTTCCCTTCCCTTTGCCACACACAAGTTCAGGAATTCTTTCCTTCTTGCTACAAGTTCCCACACCATCAGTAGATAACACAACCAAATCACCTTCCTGCTCTCCTTGTGCCCTGGCTAGAGTATTACCCTGATTAGACAGAGTTGCTACACCCTTTACCAACCATACACTAGCAACAGGCAAAATATAAGCACCAGAATTGTCTGGTCTCTGGGATTTTGCTAAGACACTAACTGGATGCAACCTAGTTACGGTGCCATTCTCCCCAGCAGACACAGACTTAGGATCATTCCCTTCCTGGGCTTTAGTTGAATTCAGAACCAATTCTGAGATAACTGCACTATTCTCAACCATCACAGGCTGAAAGGCACCTTCTGTCTGCTCCACAGACAAAGAAGAGCTGGAGACACCCTTTCTACCAGACACACAGCTCGGGATTTCATTTCCCTTGTCCCAGCACACAGGGCTGTTCACAGACAACTGCTTGGAGACTGAGGTAGCTTCCTCCATAGGCAAGTCAATACCCCTGACAGATACAGGCACATTTCCTTCACTATCACTATTCTCCACACACGAAACAGGTAAGGTATAGGGACATTCATCTTCCACTATCCCGGCCTTCCCAAACTGCTGACTAGACAAAGCCATCAGCTCACAAGGCTGCCCAGGCTCCTCCAAACTTTTCCTGCCTTCCTCTCCTTTGTCCCAGCACACAGGGCTGATTACAGACAAAGACTGGGAGAGTGGGGCAGCTTCCTTACCAGGCACCTTGCCACTCCCAACCGATAAACTGCTCTTCTTACTACACTGAGCCACTGCCAGCAAATCACAGTTACCCTTTTCAGGTTCACTTTTGCAAGCTGTACTAGCCACCAATGCATCACCCATCCAAAATCTCCCCTTTCCTTCCTCAGTTAGGGCTTCCACCTGACCATCCACTTTAATCTGCTCCAGAGAAACATTTTCCTGCCCAATAAGATTTTGCTGCTCTTGATTTAACTCCAGATTCACTTCTGAGACACTAGACCGACATTCAGAAACTTCATTTACAGACAAATATCTCTTCTCCGACAAACCTTTGGAGCAACCCTCCCCAGGCAAATCATTGCCCACAATAGACACAGGTTTAAGATCATTCCTGTCCTGTGACTGACTACCTGGACTGAACAAAGCTTTAACATTTTCCCCAATCAAAAGATCCTTAGGCAATAACTTTTTTACACCAGCTATAACTTCATGCTTAGCACCATTCCATTCAAGGTGGATTCTGGCTAAAGGCACACGGACAGTAAACTCATAGAGGACTACAACATTCACACTCTGATTTGGTAAATAATCTTCCTCTTTGACAAGATCTGCTTTAACCAGAGTGATGTTAGAAGCCATCATTTGCCCTAAACAGCTTTTACCATTGACTTTTACATTCTCTGTGAATTTTTCACTACCGCTCCCATACAGAGCATTGGCACAAGTTATGGAGCCACTCTTTACTGAACACACAGTAAAAGCATTTACATAAAAGGTGGCAGAATTGGGGTACATTTGGTTACACCCAGACAACTGCTCAGAGTTATACAACATACCAACATTGTTATCAACCGGACTTTCAAGAGGATACAATTTCTGCTTTTCTTCCCTTGCTTTTTTGACTTGGAGCTGAAATCTTTGCACTTTTGCCTCAGCTTCTAGTTCCTGCAATCGAATTTCTGCCAGTCTTTGTTCATGTTCAAGTTGCAGTTTACTTGCTGCCTTTTGCTTTTCAATTGCTTCTGCCTTCTGATCACTGGCCATTAACAGATCTCTCAGTTCTTGATTTGTAGCTTTCTTTCTAAAGCTTATCCCCTTTTCTGAACACAAATCTTTCAGGGCTTTTTTGTCAAGGCCCTCATATGCTCTTTGCTCACCCATTGCAACTGCTCTTTAACCAACCAAACTCTCAATCCCAAAATTCAAATTTGGATAATGTGGGGTTCTGATCCAAAGCTTAATTGACCTGGTTCTGTGGATCCAAGCACGACTACGCCACTGTGACAATGCGGTTCTGGCGGAACCCAACTGAGAGTGCCAACTCAGGACAAATTGCTCAAATAGGGCAGTTACAGCCCAAGGCTGGGGTTTTTTCCACCTCTAAGGCAAACCAAACCAGCCAGACTAGGAGGACTTCGGTCTCACCCCACTGGCTAACCGCAAGTCTCACAAGCAATCTCCTTAGACACTCCAGTTTCCCAGTACTCCCACCAGTGCCACTCGTTATGGGGACAAATGGTTATGAAAACCAATACCCCAGTAAAAGAAAAAGGTTCTCCTGATCCCAAAGGACCAAGCCCCAGACCCAGGTCAATATACAAATCAGGTCTTACCCACAAATCACGCTGTTGCCAATCCTTTAGAATCTAAAATCTAAAGGTTTATTCATAAAAGGAAAAAGATAGAGATGAGAGTTAGAATTGGTTAAATGGAATCAATTACATACAGTAATGGCAAAGTTCTTGGTTCAGGCTTGCAGCAGCGATGGAATAAACTGCAGGTTCAAATCAAGTCTCTGGAATACATCCCCCGCTGGGATGGGTCCTCAGTCCTTTATTCAAAGCTTCAGCTTGTAGCAAAGTTCCTCCAGAGGTATGAAGCAGGATTGAAGACAAGATGGAGATGAGGCATCAGCCTTATATAGTCTTTTCCAGGTGTAAGCACACCTCTTTGTTCTTACTGTGGAAAATTACAGCAAAATGGAGTCTGGAGTCACATGGGCAAGTTCCTGCATACTTTGCTTTGTCTCAAGGCATATTTGCCTTCTCTCAATGGGTCCATTGTATAGCTGATGGTCCTTAATGGGCCATCAAGCAGGCTAGGCAGAGCTAACACCAGTTTGTCTGGGATGTCACCCAGCAGCATAGCATAAGTTTGAAATACAGACAGTATAGAGCCAATATTCATAACTTCAACTACAAAACTGATACACACATATAGACAGCATAATCATAACCAGTAAACCATAACCTTGTCCTAGACACCCCATTTGACCCCCTTTACACAAGATTTGGGTGCCACTACAGGACCTTGTTTGCAACAATGATCTACACGGTCCCAGTTTATGTCAATAACGTCACAGACGTCTACATTGCGACCACAGCCCCACGGCTGGCCTGGGGCAGCCGGCTCGGGCTCCCGGGCCTCTGCCTGCGGGGGGATGACGTTGCAGTGTGGACATGAGGGATTTGGGCTGCAACACAGGCCCTGGGACCCCTACCCCAGCCCGAGCCTGACTGTCCAGGCTGCAAATTCATAGCCCCCCCCCCAGCCTGAGCCCTGCGCACCCCCCCCCCCGAGTCTGCCGTAGGGCTGGCATTAGCCCCCATGTTGCCCTCCCCCAGTTCGGGGCTCCCTGCAATGGGTTGCAAGTGCCTGACGCTAGCTCTGGGCGTGCTCGCTGCGGGCACGCTAACGGGAGAGCTAGAGCACGAGAGCGGAGCTGGGCATGGCTCAGTGGTGCCCCGGCGCCAGCCGGGCTGAATTCTGCCTTCCCCGTTCCTCTTGCTTGCTAAGCCCCAGGCGTTCAACTGCTGCAGGCCAGGGGACGAAGCGATTGTTCCCTTGTTGGGAAAAGGCTGCATAGGGGTTGTTGCCAATTCCTACTCGGAGCCTGGCACCCTGGAGGGGTCAGGGCAGGCTTCTGCCCGAGGTTGGCGTGGCAGGGAGCCCTGGAGCAAGGTGGGGAGGGCTGGGGCCCAAAGGCCCAGTTTGGGAGTTGTGGAGGCCATGGGGCCTGCCCCATGGGAGCTGTGTGGGGCCCTGGGGTCCGGTAGGCTGAAGGGGCATGCCTAGGAGACTGGGGCATAGACCAGATCTTATGAATGTGAGATGCCTGTCTCCCAGGCCTCCCTGCTCTAACCACTAGACCCCCCACCCCTCCCAGAGCCAGGGATACAACCCAGGAGTCCTGTCTTCCAGCCTTCCCTGCTCTAACCACTAGACCCCCCCACCCCTCCCAGAGCCAGGGATACAACCCAGGAGTCCTGTCTTCCAGCCTTCCCTGCTCTAACCACTAGACCCCCCCACCCCTCCCAGAGCCAGGGATACAACCCAGGAGTCCTGTCTTCCAGCCTTCCCTGCTCTAACCACTAGACCCCCCACCCCTCCCAGAGCCAGGGATAGAACCCAGGAGTCCTGTCTCCCAGGCCTCCCTGCTCTAACCACTAGACCCCCCCACCCCTCCCAGAGCCAGGGATAGAACCCAGGAGTCCTGTCTCCCAGGCCTCCCTGCTCTAACCACTAGACTCCCCCACCCCTCCCAGAGCCAGGGATAGAACCCAGGAGTCCTGTCTCCCAGGCCTCCCTGCTCTAACCACTAGACCCCCCCACCCCTCCCAGAGCCAGGGATACAACCCAGGAGTCCTGTCTCCCAGCCTTCCCTGCTCTAACCACTAGACCCCCCCACCCCTCCCAGAGCCAGGGATACAACCCAGGAGTCCTGTCTCCCAGCCTTCCCTGCTCTAACCACTAGACCCCCCCACCCCTCCCAGAGCCAGGGATAGAACCCAGGAGTCCTGTCTCCCAGGCCTCCCTGCTCTAACCACTAGACTCCCCCACCCCTCCCAGAGCCAGGGTTAGAACCCAGGAGTCCTGTCTCCCAGGCCTCCCTGCTCTAACCACTAGACCCCCCCACCCCTCCCAGAGCCAGGGATAGAACCCAGGAGTCCTGTCTCCCAGCCTTCCCTGCTCTAACCACTAGACCCCCCACCCCTCCCAGAGCCAGGGATAGAACCCAGGAGTCCTGTCTCCCAGCCTTCCCTGCTCTAACCACTAGACCCCCCCACCCCTCCCAGAGCCAGGGATACAACCCAGGAGTCCTGTCTCCCAGCCTTCCCTGCTCTAACCACTAGACCCCCCCACCCCTCCCAGAGCCAGGGATACAACCCAGGAGTCCTGTCTCCCAGCCTTCCCTGCTCTAACCACTAGACCCCCCACCCCTCCCAGAGCAGGGGATGGCACCCACATATTCTGCGCCCTAGGCTGGGCATGACGGTGACAGCCACCATCCCCCATCCGGGCAGAGGCTGTACACTGAGGGTAAAGGCCTCCCCAGGCGACTGTTGTGGGGCAGCTCATGACACTCCACGGCTCCACTCATGACTTAGCTGCCAGCAGCCACCTTGGCTTGCTGAGCCAGTTTGCAACACCTCGGCCCCACTTGCCCCACTCGGGGGAGGGGTGTTGTTCCCTGATTCTTGGAGGCTGTGACCCCGTTTGCAACACGGCTGAGTCACCGAGCCCTGTTGACTCACCCTGAGAGCCGCCTGTCACCTGGCATCCACCCTTCTCGGCCCCGCCTCCCCATCGCTGTGCCGCACCCGCACAGGCTAAGACCTGGGCACTATTGGGCACCCAATTTACCAGCACCCATTGTGCAGGGCGCTGTACATGATTAGGTGTATTACGGTAGCATGCAGGAACCCCAGTCATGGACCGAGACCCCACCCCCTGAAAATTGTGCTCGGCGCTGTATGTTATCATTGCTCTTTATTACCCATATTACGATAGTGTCTATGCACCCCAGTCATGGACCGGCACCCGTGGTAGGCTCTGTACATTATTAGGTGTATTACGGTAGTGCAGGAGCCCCAGGTATGGACCAAGGCCCCATTTGCGTTCAGTACTGTACGTTATCATTGGTCTTTATTAGATGTATTACGGTAGTGTCTAGGAACCCCAGTCATGGCTCAGGACCCTGTTGTGCCAGGAGCTGGATAAACACAAAATAAAACAACAGACCCGGCCCTCCAAGTCTACAGGCTGAGTTCTTCTTTGAAAAAACAGACTGCGTAGCCCCATGCCCAGGACCCCCGCCCCTGGAGGTGTAGGACCACGGGAGAATCTTGAATTTCCTTTGGAAAAAAAATGAGATTCTAGCCCTTGTGACTGGGGAGAAAAGCTCAGAAAAACCTCCTAAGTGTGTCCGCACTGCCTGAGTCTGCCCAGAGCCTGAGCCCATCGCTGGGAGAGGGGGCAGATGCCTCAAGTGTGACCACACAGTGACGCTGCCTGAGTCTGCCCAGAGCCTGAGCCCATCGCTGGGGGGAGAAGGAAGCTACCTTGAGCTAAAAAGTAAAGAAAGCTTCTGGTCATTACAGTGGGGGGCGCTGGGGATGGGAGGGGCAGCAGGAAAACGTGGCGCTTAGAGTCTCGGAAACCAGAAGGTGAATAAACCCAACCCATGTGTGATGACTTGTTAATAACATCTCATGATTTTTAGAGCCGCTCTTGTGATTTTTCCTTGGCCCATCTTTGGAATTTTCAACACGCGGACCCGATGACAGTGCAGCGGTAGCATCTCTCCTCTTTCTGTAGGGGGTTGTTGGAATCAGGGCACCTGGGGTCAAGCCCCAGCTGTGCCACAGATGCAAGTCAGCTCCTTGATGCCTCAGTTTCCCCATATGTTAAAAAAGGGGGAGGAGGATAATCCAACCCTTCTTCAAAAAGTGGGGAGGTTGTGAGGATGCTCTACAGTGGGGGGTGGGGGAGACTTGAGAGAGGGGCTGTGGGGAAGCAGAATTTGGATGTCCAAGCCCCTCTCAGGTGGCATTTGTTTGTTTAGACACTTGGGGGGGGGTGCTCCATTGCTTCTGACCCTGAGCCACTGATAAGACGCACTGGTCGGGGCTGGCTTCCTAGATACATCCCTGGAAAGGCACAAAAGTTTCAGCCTGGCCAGCCCTTGGGCAAAAGCTGAATAAGCCACATTATAGCCAACCCAATTACTGACATGGTGTTATTAGTGTTACCGCAGGACCCAAATGAGAACTAGGACCCGTCGTGCCGGGCGCTGCCCAGACACACAGCGAGAGACAGGCCCTGCCCCAGCTGAAATCAGGGCCCCATTGTGCCAGGCACTGCCCAGACACAGAGCCAGAGACAGGCCATGCCCCAGCTGAGATCAGGGCTGCCCAGAGAGGTGGGGGGCAAGTGGGGCAATTTGCCCCAGGCCCTGGGCCCCTCAGGGCACCCCCCCAAGAATATAGTATATTGCAACTTTTTTTTATGAAAGGGGCCCCCGAAATTGCTTTGCCCCAGGCCCCCTGAATCCTCTGGGTGGCCCTGGCTGAGATCAGGGCCCTGTTGTGCCAGGCACTGCCCAGACACAGTGAGATACAGTCCCTGCCCCAGCTGAGATCAGGGCCCCTTTGTGCCAGGCACTGCCCAGACACAGCGAGACACAGGCCCTGCCCCAGCTGAGATCAGAGCCCCGTTGTGCCGGGTGCTACTCTGCCCCAAAGAGCTCAGAATCTCGATTGCCAAAAGGCAGGAGGAGAAGCAGAGGCACAGAAGGGGATGGTGACTTGCCTGAGGTCACATAGAGCCTAACAGAGCTAAGAAGAAAACCCAGGTGTCCTGACCAAGAGATGGAGCGTCCCACATACCCCTCTTCAAGCTGATCCAATGTTCATTCCCCTCTCACTGAAGAATCCTCTTTCTTTCTAATCTGAACTTTGCAGACTTCCTCTGCCACCTGCTGGCTTTCACTCTGCTTGGTTCCTGTCTGCTGGGTTCAAAGCCCGCTGCTCCCCAAAATCTCTCCCCCCAGGAGGGGCTGATAGTCACCGCTTAACCTTCTTTAGGAGAATCAAAATTGATCGAGCTCCTTTTACATGTTACGGCATTTCCTCTCGCTGCAATTATAACGTGCCCTGGCTCTTATCCTCAGTAGTTCTCAAAGCACTTTACAAAGTTATGGGGAAACTGAGGCACGGGGGGAGTGGCTGAGCTGGGACTAGAACCCAGGCCTCCTGTGCTCCACTGCTCTATCCACTAGACCGTACGGCCTCGCAAGCTGACCTTTGATTACCAAAGGCTGTGTCAAAATCTTGCCTGCTAGGAATGCCCCCAGTGCATTGTGGGAGCTGGGTGTCAACACACAATCAAGAGTACTAATGACGAGGTGACTGAAACTCCCGAGTGCTGGATTTCCCAGTTTTACTTGGAAGCCAATTAGCCCTAAGTGTTGCATTTCCCAGAAGATAAGCCGAGCGTGTGCAATTCTCCAAGCCGCTGCTCTGCGGATTTGAGCGATTACTTGGAAGGCCTTGCGCAATTGTTGTGTTAGCATTGGAGTGGGATTGGCCCTAAGCTGGGGTGGGAGGATGAATCACGGCACCGATCACCTTCCCCGGTGGCTGGGATTATTGAGGGTCGGTGGATGGCTGCGTGTGGGCTCGTGGAGAGTGGAACAGGCGGACTGGAGCGGGTTGCTTGTTAAAGCAGAAGGAAAGAAGGGGGGATTTGTAGAGATCTCGGGGATAAATTGGGCAGAACTACATGGGAACATGAGCGGACAACATGGGACACCGGGATCCGGGTGCAAACCAACTGCCCATGGGCTCCCTGTGTGACACCATAAAGGAATGGGGCGATTTTTGCTCATAAATATTTATTTATTGCAGCTCATGCTTCCAGGCTGGGGGGCAGAGGGCACCCTGGAGCGCAGTGACGGGAAGGACCCAGGAGTCCTGGTGGAACCAACTGCCCATGAGCTCCCCACGTGATGTTGTGGCTAAGAGGGAGATGCTGGGCTGGAGAAGCTGGGGATAGGGAGTAGGAGCCGAGAGGTGGGGTCCCCTCTGGATATGGCATTGGGGAGACTCTGACTGGAGACTGCGCCCAGCTCTGGGGGGTGGCCTCATGTCAAACAGGACACTGGGAAATTGGGGAGGGTTCAGAGAAGAGTGATGGGGATGAACCAAAGGCTGGAAAACCTGCCTGAGAGCAGAGACTGAAGGAGCTCGATCTGTGGAGTTTCTCCCAGAGACGGCTCACAGGGGACTGGTTTCGGGGAGCAGAGGGTTCCTTAACCCAGCTGACAACGGCAGAGCAAATCCAGCAGCAGGGAGCTGAAGCCAGACTAATCCAGACTGGGAATAAGAGGAACTGGCCCCAGGAACAACTGCCCCAGATCTTGGGGTCTTTCCATAGAGATCAGGCATCTCTCTCTAAAAGCTCCGTTCTAGCTCACCCACCAGATATTGGCTTGAAATCTATGAACGGGCGGAGTTAAGGGCACACTGCAAAGGGGCAGCCTTAGCGTCACTCTAGTTCAACCCCCAGATCTGGGCTGGAGGCAGGGTTCCCTGAGGGAGTTTTCCCGTCCTGGGCTATGCAGGAGGGCAGGCTGGATGGGCAGAATGGTTCCTTTGGTTTTCAAAATGTATGACTCTACCAAGGGGACAATGATAAGGGTGCAAACACAAGCAGGTGTATTGTGGCAGCAGTTAGTGACACCAGTCATAGCTCTGTTGTACCAGGTGCTGTACAAAATGAGAAACACTCCCTGACCTGAAGAGCTTACAGTCTGAATAGACATGGGCAGGAGGGGAAAGTGAGGCACAGGGAGATGATGGGACTCGATCAGTCACAAAGTGGCAGACTGAGAAGAGAACACCAAGGAAGGCTGTGTCCAAACCTACTGCTCTTACCTTCAGCACCACGCTACTTCTTGACAGCACAGCTGTTTCCAGATCTGGGTTAAAAATTTTCCTTAACAGCCTAACACTTTTGGAATATTTTAACCCGGATCTTGAATCAACTGCTGTCTAGAGCACTCAGATATTTCCTTGCAGTAGACGGGATGTTGAACCCAGTACTCCTGGTCTAGGAAAGGCTGAGGTGTGCGTCAATGTATGGGGCTGAGGAACAAGAATAGACGCTATTGCATATTACCCTGGTCTTGATGCATTGCTCACTCGAGTGAGTGGGCATCTGATCTCACTCACGTGTGATTCAGTCCCTTGTCTGTTGCTTCCCCACACAGATAACAGCAACATAAAGGATCTGTGTGGAGCGGCTGGTGGGCGTATTTCTGCTTCCCCATACTGGGCCCTAATTCAAACTGGCCCCTCCCAGTCATTATGAGAGCTGCCCTGAGGGAGTTCTGTATCACTCTTGTGACATCTCATTGAGATGTGTCACTTGTGATGACATTCCCGGTGCCCTGCCACAGCTGAGCTAAGGTGTTATGTATCAGGTCAAACTCAGGTCAGCTCCCTGCTCACTGAGCAATTGTCCCAGGCTCCCTGCAGACCCAGGCAGTGTTACTGAGTCAGGTACATTGGGGGCAGCTCCCCTCTCTCAGCAATGGGTTCAGGCTCTCTGCAGATTCAGGCAGCGTCACTGCGTCAGTTACGCTCAGAGCAGCTCCCCCTTCTCGGAGCAATTGGCTCAGGTGCTATACTCCCAGGGGGATAAGGGGCCCTTACCACTGTGTAAGCCCCATGGGAATGGACATGGACCCAGTGAGGGGTGGGGTCTGAGTGAGGGAATGGGGCTTTTTCCAGCAGAGGGAGCTATTGCTTGCACATTCCTGCATCCAGCCCATATCTGATGGTTGAGATAGTGTGGTGCTTTTAGAAAGCAATGTCCATTTTCCAAGTGATGGAGAATCCACCCTGTCCCTAAGGAAGTTGTCCCTCTAGTTAACTGGATAACTTTGGGGTAGTTCTTTCCCTGCTTTGTGCCTCAGTTTCCCCATCTGTACAATGGGGATAGTGACACAGCACTCCTTTGTAAAGCACTTGGAGATCTACTCATGAACAACTAGATATTATTACTAAGGAGTCCTCTAGGGTCAGGTTCCTTGGGTTGATGGGGAAACTCCAGGCCTGGCTGGCCTTGCGTTGACACGAGCAGAATGGACCCAGCGTTAGGGCTGGGATGGAAGCCTTTCTCCTATCCCGTGACAATTTGCGAGATGGCAACATTTTCCCCCAAACTGGGCCCAAAAGTCAAATTTTCAACAAGCTTTTCAAACAACCACACTGGAAACAGTTTCAGCTTGGGTGAACGGAAAAGCGATCGTTTCGCCACGTGTTTCGATTTCAACTGTTTTTCGTGGTTTTAGCCTTGTCTGTTTGTTTTCCGGCTAACTTAAATCCAAGTTCGAAAGGTAACAATTGCTTGGAGCCGAAACACCCGACGCTTTTCGTTCCGAAAATTGTCAAAACGCACAATTTGGTCTTTCCAAATCGGGAGGTTCGTCCCCAATCTCACTTTTAATGAACCGGTTATTTTTTTTTTTTTCTGTTGCAAAAATCTACTGGAAAAATCCCTTCCCGGCTGCCCCTTCTGCACCTCCTCCTGTGCCAATGACTTGTAGAATTGGAGAAGGAAGAGCATGTGACTTCTTCCTTCTTGGAAGGATTAAGGATGAAGACTGACACACCCTGTCACTAACAGCGGCTTCCTGGTGCCTCAGGCAGGACTGGAATAAAAGCCGGTGATGGGTGGGGAAAGAAGGAACTGCGATCCGAGCTGGTTCTTTGGAAGCTACCTTGCCGGCTGTTGACTGACCGAGAGAGATTAACTCGTGGGGAAGGGCAGAACACAATTATCCGCCCTGCTCCTGCTCCCTGGGCCAATCCACCCTTTAGGCACAGCTCCTGGAGGCGTTGGGAGGTTCCTGGCTGGAGATCTTGACATTGTGCGATCCTCAGATTTGAGGACAGATTTGACAGACCAGATCTCTCTTGGCCAGCCAGGAAGTCACATTATAAAGCGACGCTGCGCCTGTCTCCGTCCAAAGAGCACACGAGGCTGCGCACGCTAGAGCTGCAGGTAATTCGCAGGCCCAGCCCGCCTGGTTCTCTTCTCTTTTGCTCTGCTGCACGGGGACCTCTTTCTGACCTGTCAGGGCGTGTTTGAGCCATGATCAAAAATGACATGTGTGATCTCGACACAGAGGGTGTTGATTCTGTGGTTTTGGGGGGGAGGGGCTGCGTTTTTGTTCAGTGGAGCCACTCACGTACTGGTGTCAGATTCTGAGCCCCTGGCAGAAGCGCCGGGGCCGAATCAGAGTGACTCCACTGGCGTCAATGGGGCCAATTCCCCTCTCGCTCACCTGGTGTAAATCAGGAGCGACTCCACGGGCGTGCAGTCAGGCCTCGGGAGGGAGGACACCACCGCATGGCCTGGCCTGAATCCAACCACCTCTTGGCCCCGTGGTTCACTTGGTCCAACCTGACTGCGGGCCCCATGGCCCAGGCACCATTCCCTGCCGGGGCGCGATGAGGCCCCCGCCCTACAGTTGACCAGACCTATAGTGCCCCGCACACTTTTTTCCCATTAGTCAGTGCTGAGATGCTCTCGTAGGAACCAATCAGAGCGCAGGATTCCTTGAGGGTGGCAGACCAGCAAGGGTGATGGACAAGGCTCAGGGGGCGGAGCCTGCAGTGGGGAGTGTCTTATGGACCAATTCCCTGGTAATGATTGTTTTCCTTCCCCCCCCCCCCCCCCCCAGCCCCTTGGCACGCAGGGGCCTTCCTGGAGCCAGCAGCCCCCACCGGCATGGAGCGGCTGGGCATCGCATTGCTGCTGGTGACTGCAGGTGAGTGTGTGTGTGTGTGTGTGTGTGTGTGTGTGTGTGTCACCCCCTACTGGAGGGGATGAGCCCTGTTCTGTCGGGACGTGTGTGTCTGCACACTCATGTGCGTTTCTGGCTGTGTGCGGGTGAGTGTTTGTCTCTGAGTGCGTGTGCGATTGTGTGCTTGGGCACGATTGTGTGTGTCTGTATGTGTGTGTGTTAAGCGGTGAGTATGTGCGTGATTGTGTTTATCTGCGAGCATGTGTAAGTGTGAGCACGTGACTGTGTGTTTATCCGCAAGTATTGTGCAAGGAAGACTGAGTGTGTATCTGCACGATTGGGTGTTCCATATTCTGTTGGTGTGCTGTCGTTTATCTGCGAATGTGTGGGGCTGCGTGCGCATTGAATCACAGCAATGAGGGGTTGGACGGGACCTCGAGAGGTCATCGAGTCCATCCCCCGGCGCTGTGGCAGGAACAAGTAAACGTAGACCAGCCTGGACAGGTGTTTGCCCAACCTGTTCTTAAAAACCTCCAGTGGCGGGTCTTCCACAACCTCCCTTGGAAGTCGATTCCAGAGCTGAGAAAGTTGTTCCAAATATCTACCCTCAATCTCCTTTGATGCGGATGTAGCTGTTTCCTTCTCATTCTTGGCTGACACAGAGAACAATCGATCCCCGTCCTCTTGGAACAGCCCTTACTGTATTTGCAGACTGCAGAGTGCACGGTTGTGTTTGAATGCACGTGTGTGAATATGCGAGCACGGACGTGTGTGGGGTAGGGTTGCCAGGTGTCCCGTTTTCGACCAGAACGCCCAGTTGAAAAGGGACCCTGGCAGCTCCGGTTAGCACAGCTGGGTTAAAAGTCTGGTTGGTGGCACAGCAGGTTACAGCAGGTTCCCTGCCTGCCGTGGCTCTGTGCAGCTCCCGGAAACAGTGGCATGTCCCCCCCTCCTGTTCCTTCACATAGGGGCAGCCAGGGAGCTACACGCGTTGCCTCCGCCCCAAATGCCAGCTCTGCAGCTCCCACTGGCTGGGAACCACGGCCAATGGGAGCTGCAGGGGCGGCGCCTGCGGACGGGGCAGTGCGCAGAGCAGCCTGGCCACGCCTCCGTGTAAGAGCCGGAGGGGGGACATGGAGCTGCTTGAGGTAAGTGTTGCTGGGAACCTGCACTCCTGACCCTTCTCCCACGTCCCAACCCCCTGCTCCAGCCCTGATCCCCCTCCCACCCTCTGAACCCCTTGGTCCAAGCCCGGAGCCCCCTCCTGCACCCCAATCCTCATCCCCAGCCCCACCTGAGTCTGCACCCCCAGCCAGAGCCCTCACCCCCTCACACACTTCAACCCCCTGCCCCAGCCCTGATCCCCCTCCGACCCTCTGAACCCCTTGGTCTCAGCCCAGAGCCCTCTCCTGCACCCCAACCCCTCATCCCCAGCCCCACCCCAGAGTCTGCACCCCCAGCCAGAACCCTTATCCCGTCCCACAGCCCAGCCCCCTGCCCCAGCCCTGATCCCCCTCCCACCCTCTGAACCCCTTGGTCTCAGGCCAGAGCCCCCTCCTGCACCCCAACCTCTCATCCCCAGCCCCACCTGAGTCTGCACCCCCAGTCAGAGTCCTCACCCCCTCACACACTTCAACCCCCTGCCCCAGCCCTGATCCCCCTCCCACCCTCTGAACCCCTTGGTCTCAGCCCAGAGCCCCCTCCTGCACCCCAACCCTCATCCCCAGCCCCACCTGAGTCTGCACCCCCAGTCGGAGTCCTCACCCCCTCACACAGCCCAACCACCTGCCCCAGCCTCGTGAAAATGAGCAACTGAGTGAGGGTGGGGAGAGCGAGCGACGGGGGTGCGGGGGGTGGGGGCTCGGATAAGGGGCGGTGCTTTGGAGGAGGGGTGGGGCAAGGGTTTTTGGTTTTGTGCAAGTAGAATGTTGGCAAGCCTAGTGTGTGGGAGGGCGTATTTCTCAGCGTGCACATCTGCAGGCTTGTGTGTGCACCCAGGTGGGTGTGTTTTCAAGGCCAGATGGGACCATTGTGATCATCTGGGTTGGCCTCCTGCATCACGCAGGCCTGCAAACGGCTCCCAAATGATCCCAAAGCTGAGCTTTCTGTAAAACGCCCCATCTTGATGTCAAAGTTGTCAGTGACGAAGAATCCTCGTCACTGGGTCCAGTGATTAATTATCCCCCCTGATCAGAATGTACGCTGATTTCCAGTCTGTGTGCACGGTTTTGTGAGAGACAGGGCGGGCATGGCTTTGCACTTTAAGCAGGTGCCTGTGAAGCAAATAAGGAGTCCCCCCTTCGAGTTGATTTTAATTGCTAACGATCGATTGCAAACGGGAGCCAGGAATGATGGCCCAGTGGTTAGCGCACAGGCCTGGGATGTGCGGGACGTGGCTTCAATTCTGCCCCAACACAGACGTGGTGTGACCTCGGTTAAGTCACATTGCTGCTCTGTGCCTCAGTTTCCCATGTAGTAAGAAGAGGGCCTGAAACATAAGTCCTTGTATCAGAGGCCTGGTATGAGGCCTGAACTAAAGTAGTGGTCAAAACGTTGGGGTCACCAATGTCGTCAGATGTTCGGCTGCACATGTGTGTTCCCGCCGTATGCCATCCCAGCCCTGCGCAGCAGACCTCAAACGAACCGCCCAATGACCACAAGATCGGTTAAGGTGTGAAGGCACCAGGCCAGGTTTATTGTCAACAAAGCACGGTCCTAGCTCCCCGGATCAATGTCTACAACTACACTAGCACATGTATGGACCAGCTCAGTCAGTGGTGGGACTTTCCACTGCCCCCTCAGCTGGCCAAAGACACTCCCTCTGAGATGCATCTTTATAGCCCAATACAAACAAGTTACGTATTGCCACTGATGTCTTCAGGCACCATCTATTGCCTTGTACCTGTAGGCTCAATCAAAACATCTCTATCCATCATGCTGTCATCCTGCCCTTATCTTTAAGATGGGACAGCATGTTCCAGTTATCTTTGGGGAGTGTATTTGGTATCAAGGTATTCCGGTACCACCCTTCTAGAATGTGTTTGTGTGAGTGTCCTATGCCTAACACCTCTGAGGAATGTGTGTTTTTGCAATATCAGCCCTGTGCTTGCCAAATTCTGTGAGCAGGGCCTGCCTCTTGCTCACAACCTGCCTTTGCTTCATGTCAGCACAGTTTTGACTACTTCAGTTCAGGCCTCAGGCCTCATACCAGGCCTCTGATACATGGGCTTATGTTTCAGGCCCTCTTCTTACTACATCCTCTAGTGTACAAAGGGGACAATAGCCCTGCCCAGCCTTCCAGAGGTGGTGGTGAGGGTCACTGTGCTAAAGGGGTGAGGCACCCAGAGGCTGCGGTGATGGTCAGGTCAGAGACAGAAATGCCAGGGGACTGAGATGGCTAATGGTGAGGGCACGGTTTGGTGACGTTTTCTAATTTCCACTGGCTGCACCTGGGGCGAATTTGAATCAGACACTGAAGCAAGAGGAGGAAGGAGCTGGGGGACCCTGATCTGAACGGGGGCAAAGCAGGATAGCGCTGCAGCATCACAGAGCTTCCCCTCCCTCCCCAGTTGTGAACGTTTCTGCTTTGCCTCCCAGTGACCAGCCAGAATAACCGGATCATCGGTGGTGCCCCCTGCACGCCTCACTCCATGCCTTGGCAGGCCGCCCTCTTTGTGGGCCCCCAGCTCAACTGTGGAGGGACCCTGATTGCCAGGAACTGGGTGATCACCGCAGCCCACTGCCACGTCAGTTGGTGAGTGTAGGTTTGTGGGGATGTCGGGCGAGGGGGAGAGGGTGTGTATGTAGGGGAGAGGGTCTGTGTGTAACTGAGTGGGTGTGTGATTGTAAGTGGGTGTGACAGTGCGGTTGTGCACGTGTTGGGAATTGTATGTCTGATTGTGAATGGGTGTGAGAGTGCACTTGTGCAGGTGTGTGTGCATGTGTTGGGTAGGGCATGTGTGTTTGTGAGTGGGTCTGAGAGCACGGTTGGGCATGTTGTGAATATGTTGGGGAGGAGGTGTGTGATTGTGAGAGTGTGCTTGAGCATTTGTGAATGTTTGGGGGGGGCATGTGTGATTCTGAGTGTGAGAGTGCAATTGTGCATGTGTGTATTTTGAGTAGTGTGTGATTGGGAGTTGGTGTGAGAGTGTGCTTATGCATTTGTGCATGTGTGGGGGAGCACATGTGTGATTGTGATTGTGAGAGTACAATCGTGCATTTGTGTGTTTGGGGAGAGCACGTGTGACTGTAAATTGGGAGGGGGAGTGTATACATGATTGTGTATATGTGTATTTGTAAAAGGATGTTTCTGTGCTCATGGGATTGTGCCTGTGTTTGATCTCATAGCCACGCCTAGCGATTTCTGCATCCAGCCCATATCTGATGGTTGAGCTAGCGCACCCTTAACTCCACCCCCTTGTGTGTACCCTTAACTCCGCCCCCTTGCATGTGTACCCTTAACTCCACCTTCAGAGATTCATGGATTCCCTACATTCATGTTCTATCCAGTTTGACCTCCTATATAGCCCAGGCCAGAGAACCTCCCCCAGGGATTCCAGCCCAACAACCAGTGCCCAGTTCCCACCATGGCCTCGGTCCCCCACCCCACGCTTTTCTGACATGCGTCTGTTTCCCTGCAGCCCCATCAGTGTGCGCCTGGGAGAGCACAACATCAAGCATCTGGACTGGACAGAGCAGCTGAGACTCTCAGACAAAATGATCCTCCACCCCGGCTATAACCCCGCCAGCAAGGACAATGACATCATGCTCATCAAATTGCTCACCCCGGCTAACTTCAACAAAAATGTCCAACCCCTGGAGCTACCTACCAGTTGCCCCTCCTCCGGGGAGAAATGTGTGATATCCGGATGGGGAACAACAAAAAGCCCTCAATGTACGGTAACACCAATGTTGGGGGGCAGGCTTAGCTTCAAGGGGGAAGGAGCCAGCAGGTCGGAAAAACGAGACAAGCCCCCCATATTTCTTCTTCTTTCTTGCCACATCCCTATTTGCCTCAGCAATTTTTATGGCCATTTCCCCTGAAAACTTTCCCAGGAATGCATTTATTTTGTTGTTTTCTTTCAGCAATCGAGCATTCCTGAGGTTCCATTTAGAGCCATTGAGAAATTTGCCATCGAAATTGTATCTCCCCCCCCCCCCCACCACCAGCGTAAAATTGGATGGCTGATCAGTTGAACATGTCCATGGCATGGGGCTGCTTCCTGGGAAAAGTTTGATTTATGGTTGAAAAAAGGAGTGCTGAAAAACTTCTGCCAAAAACATTTGGGCTGGAAATCGGAGAAGACTTTGGCCAAAAATGAAAGTTTTGGGCTAAAAATGAAAACAGATTTTGGCCAGAACCTGAAGGGGGGTGGGGGGGGGGTTGGTGGAAAGTTGTAGATTTTGGGGGGTGAAACAGGAAAATTTTTGGCCTAAAACAGAAACAAGTTCAGAGATTGTGTTTTTCTTTGAGGAAAAGATGAAATTCTGCCCCCTCTCCGTTTTCCAACTAGCAGTCGTTTGATTTACGAAAGGTTTACATGTGCCTAGGAGTCAGGTTCTAGGTGTGTGGAGACATGAGTAACATGTGGCTGGTTATATGCTCATCAGTTAAAGGGGGTTGTGAGCCGTGCTTGAAAGCAACCTATTGATTGTTCACTTCTAAGCCAATGGGCATATAAATCATCCTGGTTCGAGGTGGGTGGGAAATGATTTTCCTGTCCAATGACCCCGGCCCTGGGTCTAACCCTACGTCACTGGGGCTGTGTCCAATGATCCCGGCCCGGGATCTAACCCTACGTCACTGGGGCTGTGTCCAGTGACCCCGGCCCTGGGTCTAACCCTACGTCACTGGGGCTGTGTCCAGTGACCCCGGCCCTGGATCTAACCCTACGTCACTGGGGCTGTGTCCAGTGACCCCGGCCCAGGATCTAACCCTACGTCACTGGAGCTGTGTCCAGTGACCCCGGCCCTGGGTCTAACCCTACGTCACTGGGGCTGTGTCCAATGATCCCGGCCCGGGATCTAACCCTACGTCACTGGGGCTGTGTCCAGTGACCCTGGCCCTGGATCTAACCCTACGTCACTGGGGCTGTGTCCAGTGACCCCGGCCCGGGATCTAACCCTACGTCACTGGGGCTGTGTCCAATGACCCCGGCCCTGGATCTAACCCTACGTCACTGGGGCTGTGTCCAATGACCCCGGCCCTAGGTCTAACCCTACGTCACTGGGGCTGTGTCCAATGACCCCGGCCCTGGGTCTAACCCTACGTCACTGGGGCTGTGTCCAATGACCCCGGCCCGGGATCTAACCCTACGTCACTGGGGCTGTGTCCAATGACCCCGGCCCGGGATCTAACCCTACGTCACTGGGGCTGTGTCCAATGACCCCGGCCCGGGATCTAACCCTACGTCACTGGGGCTGTGTCCAATGACCCCGGCCCGGGATCTAACCCTACGTCACTGGGGCTGTGTCCAATGACCCCGGGCCTGGATCTAACCCTACGTCACTGGGGCTGTGTCCAGTGACCCCGGCCCTGGATCTAACCCTACGTCACTGGAGCTGTGTCCAGTGACCCCGGCCCTGGGTCTAACCCTACGTCACTGGGGCTGTGTCCAATGACCCCGGGCCTGGGATCTAACCCTACGTCACTGGGGCTGTGTCCATTGACCCCGGCCTGGGATCTAACCCTACGTCACTGGGGCTGTGTCCAATGACCCCGGCCCTGGGTCTAACCCTACGTCACTGGGGCTGTGTCCAATGACCCCGGCCCTGGATCTAACCCTACATCACTGGGGCTGTGTCCAGTGACCCCGGCCCGGGATCTAACCCTACGTCACTGGGGCTGTGTCCAATGACCCCGGCCCTGGGTCTAACCCTACGTCACTGGGGCTGTGTCCAATGACCCCAGGCCTGGGTCTAAACCTATGTCACTGGGGCTGTGTCCAGTGACCCCGGCCCTGGATCTAACTCTAAATCTTTCTCCCACTGACAAAATATCCATTGTGTTGTGTTGTTGTTTTTTGTAGTGTACTTCCCACCTGTTCTCCACTGTGGCAACGTCTCCATTTTCTCCAAGGAACTGTGCCGCAGTATCTATCCTCACTACTACACCGAGAACATGCTGTGTGCTGGGGTGCTGGAAGGGGGAATAGACTCGTGCCAGGTGAGGGGATGGCATAGCTGAAGGCGGGATTTGAGGGCTGGCCTTGTGGTCCTACTACCTTGGGAGCAGCTTGTGCAGGGATGGGATCAAGAGAGGGGAGAGAGAATGGGAGGACGGTGAGACCAACTCAGATGGATTCTTGAGTGGTTTTCTATAGCGGCATAGCTTTCAAGGCCAGGACAGACCATTCTGCCCACCCAGGGTGCCCTGCTGCATAGCCCAGACTGGAAAACCTCCCCAGGGATTACCGCATTCAGCCCATATCTGCGGGTCGAGCTAGAGCATCCGGAACTCCGCCTCGTTGTGTGATTGCTCTTAACTCTGCCCAGTTCTGATGTCTAGGAAGGATGATCAGATCAACTCGGGTGGAAAATTTCACCCGTATACTCCTGTATCTACCCACATTCGATGCACAAGGCTGCCTAGAGCTACACTAAGATGCATGTTGGTTACGTGAGCACCGTTAACTATGCAATCCAGATCGCTCTGTAGAATTGACCTGTTTTCTGCTGTCTGGCTATTGACCCTCTCCAGGGATCATATCTTTCCACCCCAAGAGGGTTAGAAAGATACTTTATTTTTTAAATCAGAACTGAGATTCTCCTACACTGACCAGAGCAATAATGGATTTTTCAGGTCTCTGGCCACTCCAGAAAATCAGGAAAAAAATTCATTCCTGCTCCAACCACATATGAAAATTTTCATAATTTTTGGTCAATCAAAAAGTGAGAAAAGCTAGCTTTGGGTCGAGGGGAAGGTTTCATTTCGACAAAATCAAAATATTTCCTTTCATTTGTGACCCTTTGTAACTAGGATTAGTTTTAAAAGGAAATTGTGAAGAGCAAAGGCATTGTGAGCCGGAAAATGGCCAGGTTTGGTTTCCAAACTGGCGAGACGACCCGTTTTGATGTTTCAGAAACGTTGGGTCAGTTTCTGAAACAGATTCGGTGAAATCGAGGTGAAGTCACAAAACGGTTCTATGTCACCAGACCTCCACCTTTCACCGAAAGAAAGCTTTGAGCGAAAATGTTTTTGCTCAGCTCTCCTCCCATAGTTATAAAATCACAGAGTTCCAGGCGAGATGAGATCACCAGCCCATTTAGCCTCCTGTATATCACAGGCCATCAGCGCTGAAACCAACGACCAAAATTAAGCGAAATTATTACAGCGAGAATCCCATGACCAGGGCCGGCTCCAGTTTTTTTGCCGCCCCAAGCGGCGAAGAAAAAAAAAAAGATAAAGCCGCAATCGGCGGCACTTTGGTGGCGGCTCTACTGTGCTGCTTCATTCTTCGGTGGCAATTCGGCGGCCGGTCCTTCCCTCCGAGAAGGACTGAGAGACCGGCCGATGAATTGCTGCCAAAGACCCGGATGTGCCGCCCCTCTCCATTGGCCGCCCCAAGCACCTGCTTCCTGCGCTGGGTGCCTGGAGCCGGCCCTGCCCGTGACTCTGGGAGCGGGGGGGTTAAGGAAAGCCCTGAGCCTCACCAGAGTTTGGCAAGTCTGGAGGTGAACTCCAGAGTTCTCAGGAAACCAGGACAAAGAGCAGGAGCGAATGAGTGCAATTATAATGGGTGGGACTTGCTTATCTGATTGTTGCAGTAGGATCTGAGTAGCTAATGGGCAGACATGTCTTAACAGGGGAGGGTTGGAGTAGCCCAGATAAACCCCAGTCATAAAAACGATCGCGTTGTGGCTGCAAAGACAAGAAGTTCTCTGAAATCTCCCAGTGCTCTGCTTTGGACAATGGAAAGGGGGGCATAAACCTGCCACCGCCTCTTGTGTCCCTGGAGTGGGTGGGTGGGGGCTTCCTACGACAACAAAAAGCCCGGATCTTCTCGTTCTGCCCCCATGTCAGCAGCGTGGTCCACACGTTAGAGCAGGGGAGTGTAGGCACTGGGGATCTGTGTTTCCCACTGTCTGTGAATTTAAATAGAAGCGGAACAACCACATTTCCTTCCCCACCACCCTCCCCCAAGCTGAGTTTCAAAATCCCAGCCCCACCTGCTGCGGCAAGTGACTGCTCTGCTCTGTGCCTCAGTTTCCCCATCTCGGGTATAATAAAAATGCCTGCTCCTCCCATGCCTAGAATCAGTGTGGCAAGGAGTCAGGACACCTTTGTTCTATTCCCAGTTCCTGCTGGGTTACCTTGGCCAAATCACTTCTCCCCACTCTGTGCCTCAGTTTCCCCCTCTGCATAATGGAGAATAAGGGAAAAAACACATGCTATGCCCATGCAAGTAGCCATCAAGAGACTTAGACAAAGGTGCTGGCTTAGAAGTCAGGACACCTGGGTTCTTTTGCCACCGGGTGACCTTGGGCAAATCACTTCTCCTCTCTCCTTACCTCAGTCCCCTCGTCTGCTTAGACTGCTTTTTTTGTAAACGGGGGGGATTGAACCCCGGGCACTCAGAACCCAAGTTGGCACCTTAACCATTGGACTTTCTTTCCTAGCCAGTTAGTGGCAACCTAAACGAAAGGCATTTTTGAAAACTGTTGGCCTGTAGTTTTAAAGTGGTAGCAAGAATCCAGTCAGTGGGAGGGGCTGGGGATTGTCATAATCAGGAATGAAGCGGAAGAGGGGGACAGAGCAGCTTTCGAGGATAACGCCATTTCCTTTATTAGAATAGAGCTCCTTGTTCAGTGTCAGAAGAAAGTGACTGTGCACAGCACAGGTGGACACCGAACGGCTCACAACCCCCTCTAGTGGCTGCTGCATGGGTTCCTGGTGCCCCCTTCACCTTTAACGAGCTATTTCCCTCCAGCAAAATGCAGAGTCCTTGGGACTGCACTGTTCCTGAAGATCGCCATCTAGTGGCAGACAAGAATGATACCGCCCATGCTTTCGTTCCCTAGCTGTGCAATCCCTTTGGGGTCTGCTGATGAGCTATTCACGTGCAACCCTGTGCATTTGCATCACAGCAGGGAGGGGAATTTTGCTCCTCAAAGGCCTCAGGGCCTCTGTTCAGCCACAAAGAGGAATTAAAGTTGCTGATGGGAAGAGCCGTTTGGTGGGTCTTACAACACCCAGGACATGTCTGACATACTCTTGAGCACCACCTATTGGCACCTTTTGCCTTGACGAGCTATTTGCTAGGGCTGGTTGGAAATTTTCCATAGAAATGGTGAAAGTGGGTTTTCGACAAAACTAAGCTTATGGTGAAAAGCGTCTGCTCTCCATGAAAATTTAATTGTTTTGGTGACAAACCAAATGCCAGAGAAACAAAAATCTGGAAAGGCCACTGTGATGCTTCGTAGGAGTTGTAGTTCAGGTAGCACATGTCCCCGTTCTCTATAGGCTGGACTCCTCAGCCAGACAACTTCTCCCATCATGCACCACAACCTAGGACTTCCATGATGCACCACCCCCCGTCTCCAAGAGTGGAGACCGTGGTGTGTCCTAGGAAGTGTAGTCCGGTTGAGGACTATAGAGGAGAACATGAGGTATCTGAACCACAATTCCCATGAAGTATCACGGGTTTAAAACAAACAAAACTTCTTCACACAACATGCAGTTAGCCTGTGGAACTTGTTCCCAGGGGATGTTGTGAAGGCCAAAAAATTTACTGTATTCAAAAAAGAGAACTTCTGGAGAAGTTCATGGAAGATAGGTCCATCAGTGGCTATTAGTCAAGATGGCCATGGATGCAACCCCATGCTCTGGGTGTCCCTCAGCCTCTGACTGCCAGAAGATGGGACTGGACAGCAGGGGATGGATGACTCGATAATTGCCCTGTTCTGTTCATTCCCTCTTAAGCATCTGGCACCAGCCACTGTCAGAAGACAGGATACTGGGCTAGATGGACCATTGACCATTTTTATGTTTTTATGTCCTTTCCAGATGGAACTATAATGGTTTTCAGGCAGTTGTTTTTTTGCCAAAGTTTCACAGCCAGCATATACTTTTCAGCAAAATTTACTTGAGTCGAAACTCCAATTTTCCATCGAAAAGCAGTTTCTGTGGAAAATGTCCCTTGGAAATAGTTCGTCAAGGCAAACGGTGCCAATAGGTGGCGCTTAAGAGTATGTAACATGCTGGATGCTATAAAACCAGTCAAACGCGTTGTGCTACAAATGACTTCCCCTGCACGTCGCTTTCCATCCAAGTTGAAATATTTCAGTTGGGGCCAAACTACTTTGGTATTTGAATTTTTGATGAAGAAAATCAAGAAGTTGGGTGGAAAACGTGGGCAAAAGTGAAATTGGTTATCATTTTCGTTGATTGTTTCTACTGGAAAAGACCCCCTTTTCGGGTGCGCTCTGCTCTGTACCCATATCCAGACGTAGAGCATTCTTGTCACAGCATTGTAGATTCGATAATGTTGTTTCTGAGGTGCATTCTTGCCTGTCGTTCTTGGCCGTGATGTAGTGTTGTCTGTCTCCTTCTAGGGAGATTCCGGGGGACCCCTACTCTGCAATGGGAAACTCCAAGGCATTGTGTCTTGGGGGACCCAGACATGCGCACTGCCCAACAAACCAGGTGTCTACGTCAGCATCTGTAAATACATCGACTGGATCCGGGAGACCATGAACAACAACTGATCCTTGGTACCTCAGGACACTGCGGTATCCCTCCCTCTCTGACCTGCGCTGCCGCATAGGGTCCGTACAGTGCCGTTGCAAGTGCATTAGCCAGATTGTCCCTCCTGGCTCTGTGCACAGATGTTAAATAATAAAGGCCCTCTGCTGCTGGGAGCGGTTAGTTCATGGACACACCACATGATTTTATGCCTTCTTCTTAGTGTAGCACCATGCCCTGTAAGTATAATGCTTCACTGCAGCATCTGGGCGCCTCACAATCGCCAATGTCTTTATCCTCACACACCCATTTGAGGCAAAGCAGGGCTATTCTCCCCATTATATAGCTAGGGAAACTGGGGCATGGAGCAGCTAAGCGATTTGTCCATGCTCACATAGGAAGTCTGTAGCAGAGCAATGACTTGAACCTGGGTCTCCAAGGTCAAGGTATGTGCACTAACCACTAAGCCATCCCACCCACCATCCCTTGCTCCCCTTCCCTGTCAGCTGGTTGGAAAAGCGGTTCGGGTCAGAAATGGAATGTTCCATGGGAAAATGCGGAACTTCCCCTGGGGGAAGATTCCAAAGTGTGGGTAAGCAGGAAACAGCTACTTTCTCTTTCTCCAATGGGCAGAAAATGGGACAAAAGTTTGTGAAACCTCCCTCCGACTTTTTCATTCTTTGGTGCTGGCCAAAGTTGGGACATAATGTGAGACAATAGGTTTCCCTTTGCATTTTCTTTCTTTTTTGAACGTTTTCCCACAGGGAAACAGAAATTTCCTGGTGGGAAAATTTCAGAAGGGGGGTGTTTTCTCCCCTCCCCGGTGCAAAAAATCTGTTGAACACCAAGAGCCATTGACTTTGGATGAGGAACTGAGTGGAGACACATTTGATCCCAGGCTCCCAGCATGCAAACCCTCTTTGCCATTTCAGAACGAGCCAGTATCTCTGACCCAGCAGCCCTCGACTCGGCACAGGAACCTGGAGGTGTTGGGCAAATGCAGATTGAACCTTGGAAGATCTAGTCCAGCCAGGGAACCAGACCCATAAAAGAAAAAGGAGGCACCTGAAACTACAACTTCCATAATGCACCATGGTGGTTTAGCAAGAGGGGGAGACTGCGGTGCATCATGGGAGCTGTAGTCAAACCACGGTGCCTGGCCCATAGAGGAAAATGAGGGTACAAGGCACCTGAACTACATTTATTTACTTATTTCCTGTTCGAATTAGGGCAGATCTTTTAGAAAAAAACATCCCATCTTGACTTAAAAACAGCCAGTGATGGAGAATCCCCTACTGTCCTTGGTACATTCTTTCAAGAATTAAGTACCCTTCCTGTTAAAAATATAGCATTGTATTTCTAGTCTGCATTTGTCTCCCTTCAACTTCCAGCCATTGGATCTTGTTAGATCTTAGCTAGATTGAAGAGGCCTCCATGATCAAATTGCTACTTAAGGGCTGAGATCACGTCACCCCTTAACCTCCTCTTTGTTAAACTGAATAAACCGAGCTCCTTGCGTGTGTCACTATAACGCATGGTTTCGAATCCTTTACTCGTTCTGGTGGCTCTTCTCTGCCCCCTCTCCAACTTATCATTGGCTTTCTTGAATTACGGATGCCAGAACTGGATGCAGTATTCCAGCAGCGGTCGCATCAGTGCCAAACACAACGTTCCACTCCATGAAAGAGACAACATGCAGGTTTCACACCACTTAAGAAAAGGGACAGGAGAGGCTCATGCAGACCTTTGAGGCTTGTATAATCCTCATTTCGCTTCCGTGCATGAGCCCCTGTATCGCTAGGCCGGAACGGGCAAAAATCACGAGCTTGCGTTTAAAAATCATGCGATCTTTACAAAAATAATAAACGCTGGCTCACCAGTTCCGGTGTCCACATCACTGAAGGGAAGTTGGACAACGGCAGAGGGTGCAGAGAAGAGGCACGGAAATGATCCGAGGGCTGCAGGAAAGGCCAGATGTTAGGGCTCCCCTGCCCCCCCTTGGTTCTTATCACACAGACAGAAAGCAGAAGGCCACAGTCCAAAACGCAGGCAATGCGATGTTTATTGCGGTTAACAAGCAAACATATCCATAGCTCTGTACAGCAGTAGAGATTTTCCCTTCCCCCTCCTCCTTCTTAATAGGCTTAATTATACCTGTAGTGCCCGCCCCTGGTCCCACCCCTTACAATTTATGGTCATGTTCCATTTTGGAGGATCTTGAATCTGGGGGACTTTGGTACCACCTCTTTTGTACCCCATGGGAGGGGTAGGGAGTGAGATTATGTACCGGCCATGGCCACCTTTTCTTTGGCTTTTAGTGTTTCTTATACCTCCCCCCTGCATCCCCTTCGCCCCTCCCAGCTGGTTGCTTGACCTTGTCTTGGGAAAGGAGTTATACAGTCGTATATCGAACTCCCACCACATCCAGCAACACTTTAACTCTCTTTCTTATCTGTTCTCATTGTACTAAAACACCCTATCTGGCTGTAGGCAAAGCAACACACAGCGTCTTTGTTCCTTGTTCACATATGTCAATAAGGATCTAAGACGCAAAGAATTGCATGTTTAAAGCCTCAGAATTCAAACGGTCAGCGGATCAAAGAGAAGACTGGATGTTTGCCTAGAAGATCTGCTCTAGGAATGATTTGGGGGGCTGGCATGTGTTACACAGCAGGTCAGACTAGAAGTTCACAATGGTCCCTTCTGGCCTGGGAATCTCTGAACATGAATCTTGGCGTCTTGACAAACCCAGGGTATTGAGCTCCGGGTGGGGTAACTCGGTGGAATGTAATGGCCTGTGTGCTCTGCAGGAGGCCAGATTACATGCTGGTCTTCTGACCTTAAACTCCATGAATCAGTTATTTATGTAGAACCATAGAAATGTGGGGCCGGAAGGACCCTCGAGAGTGCGCTGAGATAACCCTAGACCAGCCCTGACCAGGGTTTGTCCAACCTGTCCTTAAAAATCTCCTGGGATGGGGATCCTGCAGCCTCCCTTGGAAACCTGTTCCAGAGCTTAACTCCCGAGAGTTAGAAAGTGTTTCCTAATATCTAACCTCAAATCTCCTTTGCTGCAGATTAAGCCCATTCCTGCTCGTCCTACCTTCAGTGGACATAGAGAACTACTGATTCCTAGCCTCTTTATAACAGCCTGTAACATGTTTGAATGCCATTACCAGATCCCCGCTCAGTCTTCTTTTCTTAAGGCTAAACATGCACCCGTAGGCACCAACTCTGGAGGTGCTCTGGGGCTGGAGCACCCACAGGAAAAAAACAGTGGGTGCTCAGCACCCACTGGCAGCCCCACAGATGAGCATTTCCCCCTCCCACCAGTGCCTCCTGCCTGCTATCAGCCCCACTGATCAGCGCCTCCCCCTCCCTTCCAGTGCCTCCTACCCACCATGGATCAGCTGTTCCATGGTGTGCAGGAGGGCTGGGGGGAGGGGAGAGGAGCGGGGCAGGAAGAGGCGGGAAGGGGGGGGCTTTGAGGAAGGGATGGAGTGGGGGAAGGGCCTGGGGTGGAGTGGGAGTCAAGCACACCCCGGGTAGAGAGGAAGTCGGTGCCTATGCATGCGCCATTTCTTTAACCTTTCCTCACAGGTCAAGTTTTCTAAACCTTCTATCGCTTTTGTTGCTCTCCAACTTGTCCACATCTGTCCTAAAGTGTGGTGCCCAGAGCTGGACACGGGACTCCAGCTGAGGCCTCATCAGTGCTGAGTAGAGCAGGACAGGTACCTCCCATGTCTTACTTACAACGTTCCTGTTAATCCACCCCACAGTGATATCAGCCTTTTTCCCAGCGTCCTCCCACTGTTGACATATTCATTCTGACCCATGGTGTCAAGTATCCGGGGGTAGCCGTGTTAGTCTGTATCTACAAAAACAACAAGGAGTCTGGTGGCACCTTAAAGACTAACATCCGAAGAAGTGAGGTTTTTACCCACGAAAGCTTAAGCCCAAATAAATCTGTTAGTCTTTAAGGTGCCACCAGACTCCTCGTTGATTCTGACCCAGTATAATCCCCAGGTCCTTTTCAGCAGGATGACCGCCTGGCTGGCTAGTCCCCATTTTGTCATCGTGCGTTTGATTTTTCCCTCAGAAGTAAAATTGTCCATTCATGATTCATCTTTTCTGGAGGTGCCGGGCGGGTGCTGAGCTCCAACTCCTGTCCAATAGGCAGGTGTCTGTGCATCACGTGTGGGTGTGGATTATAAAGGCATGAATCAATTGGGCGATAAAGATCTCTACCCCGCCAATAATCCCTCTTGGAAGAAGCTGCTGGTGGAGCTGGTGGAGTGCTAATCAGGGATAATTATGGGTGAACCAGATCCTGCCAGATATTCCCTTCCCTGCACATTCCAACTCCAAGGATCAGAGCAATAGCCGTGTTAGTCTGTATCCACAAAAACAACGAGGAGTCTGGTGGCACCTTAAAGACTAACAGATTTATTTGGGCATAAGCTGTCATGGGTAAAAACCCACTTCAGATACATGGAGTGAAAGTTACAGATACAGGCATAGATATATACTGGCACATGAAGAGAAGGGAGTTACCTTACAAATGGAGAACCAATGTTGACAAGGCCAATTCAGTCAGGGTGGATGTGGTCCACTCACAATAATTGATGAGGAGTGTAAATGCCAGGAGAGGGAAAATTGCTTTTGTAGTGAACCAGCTACTCCCAGTCCCTATTCAAGCCCAAACTGATGGTGTTAAAAGAACAGGAGTACCTGTGGCACCTTAGAGACTAACAAATTTATTAGAGCATAAGCTTTCGTGGACTACAGCCCACTTCTTCGGATGCATATAGAGTGGAATAAATATTGAGGAGAGTTTGAAAATGAATTGTAGTTCTGCAGTTTCTCTTTGAAGTCTGTTTTTGAAGGTTTTTTGGTTGAAAAATGGCTACTTTTAAATCTGTTATTGAATGTCCAGGGAGATTGAAGTGTTCTCCTACTGGCTTTTGTACATTACCATTCCTGATGTCTGATTTGTGTCTATTTATCCTTTTCCATAGAGACTGTCCAGTTTGGCCAATGTGGGGCATTGCTGGCACATGATGGCATATATCACCCCACCATCAACCTCAGCCTGGACCAGTCCACACAAGAGATCCACTTCCTGGACACTACAGTGCAAATAAGTGATGGTCACATAAACACCATCCTATACCGGAAACCTACTGACCGCTATATTACCTACATGCCTCCAGCTTCCATCCAGGACACATCACAGGATCCATTGTCTACAGCCAAGCCCTAATATACAATCACATTTGCTCCAATCCCTCAGACAGAGACAAACACCTATAGGATCTCTATCAAGCATTCTTACAACTACAATATCCATCTGGGGAAGTGAGGAAACAGATTGACAGAGCGAGATGGATACTCAGAAGTCACCTACTACAGGACAGGCCCAACAAGGAAAATAACAGAACACCACTGGCCATTACATACAGCCCTGAGCTAAAACCTCTCCAGCATATCATCAATGATTTACAACCAATCCTGGAAAACAATCCCCCACTGTCACAGGCCTTGGGAGACAGACCAGTCCTCACTTACAGACAGCCCCCCTAACCTGAAGCAAATACTCACCAACAACTACACACCACACTACAGAAACACTAACCCAGGAACCAATCCCTGTAACAAGCCCCATTTCCTTCTTTGTCCCTATATCTACTCTAGTGACACCATCATAGGACCCAACCACACTAGCTACACCATCAGGGGCTCATTCACCTGCACATTTACTAATGTGATATATGCCATCATGTGCCAGCAATGCCCCTCTGCCATGTACATTGGCCAAACCGGACAGTCTCTACGGAAAAGAATAAATGGACACAAATCGGGCATCCACCCTGACTGAATTGGCCTTCAACATTGGTTCTCCATTTGTAAGGTAACTCCCTTCTCTTCATGTGCCAGGTATATCTAGGCCTGTATCTGTAATTTCACTCCATGCATCCGAAGAAGTGGGTTTTTACCCACGACAGCTTATGCCCAAATAAATCTGTTAGTATTTAAGGTGCCACCAGTCTCCTTGTTATTCCAACTCCAGGAATTCCACAGCCCCGCTCCCACTGTGGGAGGGAGATAACCGCCTAAACAAAGACCTGGGCCCTGCCAAGAATGCACATAGCCGATCCCAGCCTGTGGCGTGTGTGCATGTCCTTTCCATGCTAACGCAACCCTAAATTCATACTCCGTTGAGCTGACCCCAAGCATGAGCGTACCCCTTCCCCTGCCTAACTTCATCCAGCCTTCCCTGCAGGACTCAGCATCCCTCTGCCATGTCCAGCCATGCCCCCAGTCTTCACAGCCACCCCCCCACCTCCATACATACACCTGGCTCTGAATTTCCCTTCTCCCCTCCCCGGAGGAACAGTCGCTCCAGACTGGAGCTCAGAGGGCAGTCGGGATTAGCGTCTGCCCCACCTGGGGAGGTTGAAGGTTTCAACAACGCCCAAACTGTCTTGCAAAACTCATTTGGGAACGGGAGCTTCGTGGCAGCAACTCCGGCCCTCCAGCAGCGTCGATTTCGCTGCAGTGGCCTCTTGCGATGGCATTTTCAGCCTCTGTCGCCCATTCAGTGATGGCGCTGGGCCAGGGCCGGCTCCAGCATTTCTGCCGCCCTAAGCAAAAAAAAAAAAAAAACTGCCGCGATCAGCGGCGGCAGTTCGGCGCCAGGTCCTTCGCTCCTAGAGGGAGTGAGGGACCTGCCGCCCCCGAATTGCTGCAGGTGCCGCCCCTCTCCCTTGCCCGCCCCTTGTTAAGCTGGTGCTTGGAGTCGGCCCTGCGCTGGGCAACTGCATCCCGCAGGTGGAGGGGGGGAAGGGCTTCCTTTCAACCAGATCCGGCCCACTGAGAGTCAGCTGCTCCGTCATGCACAGTGCCGCCCCGGGCTCCAAGTGGCGTCTTCCACCCAGCACGTTGCCCATGCGAGGTCCCTGGTAGGGGCCCCGGAATTAAGCTTTGCAGGGGAGCAACCCCCACCACAGCGCCCACTTGTATTTCCAAACAAGCCCCTTCGTGGCGGCTCCCACACTGCCCCTCCTGGGCCCTGCAGACACCCCCCGAATCTGCTTTGCCTGCAAAACCCTTGCCAATGCTCAGGCCACGGTGCGCAGAGGCCATTGCCCGTCAGGCAGACCGGCAGTGTCTCATGGTTGCTTCCAGGGACTCACCTGTCTGTAGCCACCTGTTCTCGCTTGTTTCATACTTAGGTTGTCAGCTCTTCGCGGGGGGGGGGTCCTCTTTTGGTTCTATGTTTGTGCAGCACCTAGGGGAATGTGGGGCCTGCTCCAGGAGGGGGGCCCTACATGCTCTGGTAACTCTAAACATAGATGATCAATTAACAATTGTGGCACCTCCCAGGGGCTCAACCCTGCCTAAATCAGGTGTTTGGAACAGGCCGACAGACCCAGGTGGCTGGAATGACGCGGTGATTCACTAGTGACCCTTCCCCTGCTGAAAATGTTGGAACCCGCCAGTCGAGGAACAGAAGCAGACCCATGTGACTCACACGACCAATGGCACGTGGCGAATAATGGTCAGCGCATAGTATGCCAACACCCCCTGGCTGAAATTTATTCCCATAAATCCTGTGCTCAATATTTAGGAATATCAAATCCAAAGAAACTGGAATTGATTCATGGGCTGTTTGAAACAGGA